>NC_139843.1:23860701-24473201 GCF_963691815.1 Echiichthys vipera | reverse complement strand
GTAATCACCACTCATCATCGGTCAGATTTAGTCAAGACAGGGGATCACTAGTGATAAATATTTATTGATTGTGTTATATTGCTTTGAGTTTACTCATGTATGCTGATGACTTGGTAGAAAGGTAGAAAACAAATGCATGGTAGACAGTTATAATCCACAGTCCAAGTTCTCCTCTTGGGGCTCTGTGTTAGAACAAGTGATGTTCCTCTTCTGAGGGACTCTGCTTCTATGGCCCTAGTCAGGACTGTGAAAGAGAACAGCCAAAGAAAGAGAGCTACAGTGCTACACAGTCTCCAGATAAGGCTTACATTTTTAAAAGGTCTTCAGTGGTTTCGATTTAGGAGAATAAGTGCGAGCTGACAGATGTGATTTAAATTCAAAGCTGGGTTGTATGTCTTTATTGGCCAAGTATGTGTATACACACTGTAGAAAGTGTTTCTATTTATAAACAAATAGAGTGCAAAGAAATAAATATTGCATGGATATACATGAAGTTTATGAAGGCAATGGCGAGATGATCACAGGGAGAACAGAAGCGGGTGGTAGGCAGACAGGTAGACAGGATCACGGGTGACTGAAGCAAAAGAGCACAGAAGTAATTACGCAAAGATTCACAGATAAGAGCAGAAATAACTGGGTACATGGGAAGCCAAGGATCCCAACACGATACCGCTCTGCTGATGCAACGATCTGGCGACGAATGAGTCTCAAGTCCGGCTTAATATACTGGCTTGCCCGGAAATCCACACCTCCAGCTCCCAACAGACAAACACAGAGAGAGGAGACAAATACAGGGAAACACAGACAGAGGGAGACAAAACACAGGAACAAAGGAAAGAGAGGAATTTTGACACTTGTACTCATGTGTTACTAGCTTTGTTCGAAATCATTCCCTCATTCACTCAGTCACAATTCCCTATATAGTTTTTATTAAATATTGCACTATATAGGGACTACACTGGAATTTTTGAAGAAACCGTTGCGTCAGTAGAAGCACCGGATATATGTGTGACGGAAGTGTTCAGCATCATGTAAATAAACAAAAGCTGTAAACCTATTTTACAGTCTGTTTATGATGCAAACCTGCTCTAAGGTGGACGGTGAAAGGTTCTATTGATGTTGATGTTAATTTTAATATTAAATCCCAAATAAATTGTTGAAATTTCGATGGTGTAAAAGTGTGGTTTTGTTACCATTGATTGTATGTCCTGATTGCGAGCTGTCATAACCCACGGTTAGTAGTAAGCTTGTGAGTAACGGTTGTTCGTAACTGCAGTTAGCTCTCAGATACCTGGCTACCATTAGCACTTCTTCTGCTTCTTCTTCTCCTCTGGTAAAACATGACCGCATTGCATTATGGTATGCAGGAGTACAATGTAGTGCACATTGTATGTACACTCATCACGATTTTGAACACAACTACTGTCAGGAACAGTTTCACCTCATCTTCAGTCTGAACAAATGAATCTCTGCTCTAACTTATCACCGTTGCTGTCCAGAGTACGTGATTTGTCACATGAGATGTGTTTTTGGGCGTGTTCTTATGGACAGAGATTATTCTGATACAGAGCTAAAATGCTTGTGTTTACGGAGGTTGTTGTGGTTTTAAAACTCTGTTTTAGAATGAAAACGTAGCAGTCGGGGTGTATCCTTGCAGCACAGTGTGTATTCTGACGTCATACTGTTGATTGTGACTGGCAGGCTACCTTTGAGAAACTGGAGAACGAACTGAAGGAGATCAACACCAACCAGGAAGCCCTGAAGAAGAACTTCCTGGAGTTGACAGAGCTCAAACACATCCTTCGTCGAACACAGCAGTTCTTTGATGAGGTTTGTTTAATTCACATACCACCCACCCAGAAGTGTGAATGATGTGCTTCTGTAAATAAAGTAACAGAGGTCTTCCTTATGTCTATTATAGATGGAGGATCCAAACCTGCTGGAGGAGTCATCAGCCCTAATGGAGGGCAGTGAGGGGGGCCGCGGGGCCCCGCTCAGACTGGGGTAAAGCACATAGACTGTATAAAAAATGGACGTAGCCTCTACGCTGAGGCCCGTTCTCTCAACTTAATCCAATCGTCCTCGCCTACGGGAGTCTCCATCTTGTCAGACTTTGGCTCCTCCCCATTTCCTGTGACCAAAAAAGGGCATTGATGTGATGTTGGGGGGAGGGAGATACGTCCAATGTGGGGATTTCTTTTCAATTTTGTAACAGGAACAAGATTTTTTAGCAGCGTTTATGATCTTTGTTTTAAACTCATATTCAACACGCTCATGCTCATAGACTATAAAACACTGACCCTCACCGCCAGAAACCTCCCACTGCTCCAGATTAGCATCTAGTGTATGTGTCATAGATAGCAGGCTGTACTGCAAGTCATGCAAGTGCGGCTATTTAATTAGCATAACAGAGCTAGCACGTTGTGTTATGGTTCAGTTGATCGAAGAGCAAACCCTCTTGTCACACAACCACACAAATGACCACAGCCCAGGTCGAGATGATGGAGTTAGCATGCTAATGATGCTAATCCTGACAACTAGCCTCCGAGGAGAAGTGAGGGCCAGAGGCTAACTGTCACTCAATAGACCACGCCCCTAATTATTCATAAACTTTAAACTCTAATAAAAAATAAAAAATAGCCTGGTACAAAAAAATGCATCCCCATATGTGCATTTGTGTCCTTGTGCACAATACAAAGAGGTTTTATGATCGAACTGAGCTCCAAGAACATGTCGTTTTTATATTCGTATCCGCTGTGTAGGGTTTTCATAGTAGCAGGAAGCTGTCAAAGTAAGCTAGTTTGCTTGACTGCTGACCTAGGATGATTAATGTCAGGTAATAAACATTACAAATGGCCATAGACATTTATATATCAGCCTTTTTAACAACAAGTTCTTTGTGTCAGTCAAAAGGCTGACTGTGTCCTTTGCGTTATCTGCTCTGTCACTTATACGTTTTTCTCTGCAGGTTTGTGGCTGGAGTGATCAGCAGAGAGAGGATTCCTACCTTTGAGAGGATGCTGTGGAGAGTGTGTCGTGGTAACGTCTTCTTAAGGAAGGCAGAGATTGAGGACCCTCTGGAGGACCCCGCCACGGTCAGCACACAACATACAATCACAGAGACTAGTAATGAGACATGTTAAGAACAAAAAGTACAAAGAAGTACATACGAATCAGTCATACCCATTTATGATATATGCTTACTGGCATAAGAACATATTTGAAACAGATACACAACTCATCCGTGAAATGTGTAACTGAGTGTAGGTTTTCTAAACCCTTCTCCTCTTTCCAACAGGGGGACCAAGTCCACAAATCAGTGTTCATTATCTTCTTCCAAGGTGACCAGCTGAAGAACAGGGTGAAGAAGATCTGTGAGGGGTAGGTGTTACAGAAGAAGATGCCTAAAATAGATCTAAGATGAATATTGCTTTCAGCCTAAATGATACATTTTCAGTACATATGCCACAGTTTATGGACAGAAGGTTTGGCTTAGGCAGGTGCCCTTTTATGTATGTTTAGATATAAACTTAAATGACACGATTACAGTTGTTCTCTGTAAGATTTTCATCTAGTTAACTGTCTTTTAAGTTCCCATCTATCCCAGAGTGAGTTAAAACAATGGTGATTGATCATATGACCCACTAATGAAAGCACTTGTTGCCTCTTTGCTGAGTATTCACATCTGTGTGTATGTGGAGACATTCCCTCTCTAGATGGAAATAAACCTCCATGTTAGTGACACTGCTGACAGCTGTTGGTCTGCTGGTGGAGCTTGTCACTGCCGGTTATGCTGCGTTCACTTTTACACTGAAATCTGGAACTCAGGCTTGTAGTAAGGGCAGAAGTGTAACAGGAACATGTATGTGTATGGATTTAAGAGGGGAACATATAGGGGACGGAACAAAAGTGGAGAGGTAAATGTGTGTCAATAAAGTTTACAAAAGAGTCAAAAAGTCAACACACATAGTGTACATGACAAGATGGAGGCTCTGAAAGAACACTCCACCTCCGCATCACACCAACGTGAACCTTTCACCGCCATTGTTTTAAATGTCCGTGCATGGTCCCTCCTTCTTTTTTTCTATGTCGCAACAGGCGCACAGAAAATGACCTCAGAACTGCCGTAGGCCTTGTGCTCGTACACGTGCGCACGCTCATGCTCATACAAACGTGGTCTGCACTCACACTGGTCAAACGAACTAGACTTAAGCCGTGAAACGCGCTTGGGCACGGTACGGATGGACATTGTGAATGCGCCCTGACAGGGATCGGAGACTACATTTTTATAACATACAGTCTGAGGTACAAACTAAAAGTGTGGAGCTTGAAAGACATTGGTGTTTACCTTACAGAAATGGTCTAAAAAATAGACCATGGTCAAAATATCCTCTCCCTGCTTCAACCCTACCATGCAAGAATGGCACACATTTGTATTTTTGCATCAGTATGACAGAAGGAAACCTGACAGAAACACTCTGTGTGTGTTAGGTGCTTTGAGTTGACTCTGTTGGTGGGTATATCTTTCCAGGTTCCGTGCCTCACTCTACCCGTGTCCAGAGACCCCACAGGAGAGGAAGGAGATGCTCGCTGGAGTCAACAGCCGCATTGACGACCTACAGATGGTATGTCTGTCATTACAATAGATCTTTACATCCCATCACTAGCATTAGTCACACATTAAATAAACCAAAAAAGATTTAAGGTTGATTATGAGCAGAACACCGGCATCTAGTGTCTCAAGATTGAAGTCGCAACAACAAAAAATAACTCCAGCAGTCGGGTTGCCAGGTTGGTCAGACCCGGCCCAGTAGCTACAGGAGACCAGAGTCTATTTGAGCCTGTTTGAACCCATCCAGAAGTGAGGGCCAGAGGCTAGCTGTCACTCAGGAGGCCATGCCCCTAATTATTAATAAACTTTAACCTCCAATAAAATAAAAACTAGCCTGGTACAAAACAATTAACCCCCTCTGTGTCTCATGGAGATATGACCTTAACATGCTAGAATGTTTTTTTGTACCAGACCTTAGACAGTCTGTTTAACATGGGGGTCAATGAGAAACCAGTAAACACTCAGAGAACTGCAGTTTTTGGCACTTCCTTATTGGATCAACCAGGAAGTCGCTGTGGTGGGGGCTTGGCCGTCACACAGGGCTCCTCTTTTTGTAATTGACTATTTTTTTTCAAGGTCTTTGTACTGTTTGTTACACTGCTGCTCACTAAACAAAAAAATAATCTGAAAGTTTGCACAACAGGATGTGTTCAATTGCTGAGTTTTCCATTGGGAAAATGTATTTCCAATCAAATTACAAAAGCCCTCACAGTGTAGATGGCTGTTTTCCTGTGCATTAGTTCTTATCAGTGAAAGACATTTGCCCTGTGTCATGGTGTTGTGGTTCACTAAGGTTTTTTCCTTATTAAGCCTGGAAAGAAGGCCTGGTTCTGCTTGAGAGCTCTGTTCTCATGTCAGCCTGCCAAATGTATCACTCTACTACAATAGAGCATTTGACTCAGATTTACATAATACAAACTAATTGTGTGCAAACCTGACCTGGGTCTGTGAGCCAGTACAGTCAGATCAATAAGTTTCGAGTTAATATCACAAAACCATGACAATATCAGCAACCAGAGGAGCCTGTTTAGTGGAAGGCTGCTCCTGCCCAAGTGTAGGACCAACAGGTTCAAAAACTCCTTTGTGGGACTTCCGGTTTGCCTGAAATGGAGTAGACTTTTGATAATTTTGACATTTCAGGACCCCGAAAGTCACAACAATAGTAATACTCGTCTCGTTTAACGGATACACCACCTAAATATGCCGACACATTCGACCAGACAGCCTGTAAAAGACCAGGGAGCGAAGGCTAGCCTCGCAGAGGAGGCAGGTGGCGAGATTAGCATGGTGGCCATTACTAACCTCAAGGAGCATCACCGTGCAGCCCTCTCCACAGAGATCAAAGCCCTCTCCGCAGAGTTCAAAGCCTTCATTTCAACACTCGAAGCAAACCTGGACTATGTCCATGCCACAGTGTCCGAGCACTCTCAGAAGATAGGCTCCCTCGAGGTTAATGCAAACTTACAGGACGAGCATTTTTTAACGCTGGAGGCCTGCTGTGCCGCGCTTACAGAGAGCAATGCTAAGCTGCTGGCTAAAGTCAGCAACCTGGAGTCGCGGAGCCGGTGCCATAACATCAGAGTGATTGGATTACCAGAATCTGTTGAAGGTCCGCGGCCCACAGCCTTCTTTGCAGAGCTGCTCATGGAGGTTTTCGGGGAAGGCTTCCTGGAAACAGCGCCGGAGTGTGACACGGCTCACTGCAAACTAGCTGAGAAACCGAGGCCGGGATAGAGTTGTAATCATCAGGCTGCACAGGTACCAGGTGCAGAGAAAATCATACGCAAAGCCCGCGCCAGGAGAGGCCAGCTACAATACAGAGGGTCTCCCATTGCTATACAAGGACTACGCTCCGGAGGTGGTGGAGCAGCGCCAGAAATACAGAGAGGTAATGTCGGAGCTTTACAACCTGGGCTTCATACCCGCGCTGCTGTTCCCCGCGAGGCTGATCATCATGATGAAGGACAGAGGCAGGAAAAGGCTCTCCACGGTCACAGAGGCGAAAGCCTTCATAACATCCATCCGCACAGAGGAGCCCTGACGACCGCGGGAGAGCTGTTGATTTCACCGCAGACTAGACGCTGTCATGTTGTCTGGATAACTGTGAGTGGTGCTGACAGGTTTCGCTAAGTGGTCATTTTAACGCACCGTGGACATGTTGACTCGAGGTCCTGTGTTTTCTGATGTTTTTTAAATTCCCTTGTCTTCATCCTGTTTTTGTGCCTCCTCACACTGTTATGTGAATTCAGTTTGTCTATGGTCGGCCTTCGTGCCAAGCACTGGAAGCTCGTCTGCATGTGGATTTCAGTTTGTTATTATATATTTCTTTCACAGCTTTATTTAATTTAATTTAAACTTTTTATCACCCATCGCCACAGTGTTATGTGAAGTATTCTTGTTCTCTGTTTGGTCAAAGGGCTTTCGGAAGCCTGACACTAACTCAGGGTGGAGGGTTTTATAAATGCATTCTATTCATCTGAACTGAGGTAGAAAAATACCCTCATGCTGACTAATTTGATTTAATGTCTGTTCTGGCATAATTATTTATACTATTTCTATGTTTTATTCTTTACTATTATTCTCATGTGACTTTAAGGGGTCAAATACTGTTAGTTTAAGGAGGAGACCCCGGAAGTTCAGTTTAGTGGTTAGTTCAAGCTGAAGAGCTCCGAATGTGTTTTTTATATGGGAGTAGGCCTTAGATTGGTCACATTGTTACTGTCTTGTTTTATGTTGTTTTTGTTCTGCTTTATGGGCGTTTGGGCCTTTTTTATTTTTTCTTCTTTTCCTTTTTTCCTTTTTCTTTTCTTCCTTGTTTTTCCTTTTTTTTTTTTTTTTTTTTTACCCTTCCTCCCCACTCTCTTCCTCCACTACTACAGATTACTTTAAGGTCATGCAGTGTCATTCTAACTTATTATTATGTTCCTATGGCTAATGCTGTAAAGATAGGTACTGGAGTGCGTCTGATTTACTGGAATACTAAGGGAATGAACAAAGCCATTAAAATAGGTAAGGTCCTGACACAGTTGCAGCACCTTCAGGGGGATGTGATGTTTCTGCAGGAAATACATCTCAAAACAGCCGTCACCTCACGTATTAAGAGGGCGTGGATGAGCCACTTATTCCACTCCAAATTTACAGATAGAGTTAGAGGGGCAGCCATCATCATTCATAAAAGGGTCCTGTTTGAGCCAAAAAATGTAATCCTATATACTGACGGCTGCTATGTAATAGTTTCGGGCACACTCTAGAACACACCAGTGGTCTTAGTTTCAGTTTATGCGCCCACCTAGGATGATGAACAGTTTTTAACAAGGCTATTCGCCAAAATCCCAAACCCTGACATACATCGCATTATCAGCTAGTGCTTCCGGACTAATCTCTAAAATTTAACTACCAGACGGTAGCCACACTTCTGACCCAGTGATGATCAACAAGTCTATTTCCGATTTTTACACCACAATGCAACCCAATTACTGCAGCGACCCCCAACCCCTTAGACTGCTTAATGTATCCTCAGATTGATATAAATATCTCTAGGGAGCTCGGTAGACCCATCTCTCTGTTGGAGGTGCATAAAGCGATCAAGTCTATGCAGAACAGGAAATCTCCTGGTCCTGATGGTTTTACAGTCGAGTTCTTTAAGGCATACTCGACACCATTAGCTCCCATCCTAGGGTCCTTACCCTCTGCCTCCAAACTATGATGTCATCAATAATTTCACTAGATTAGACAGGCTTCACATTAGGGAGACACCCATTCTTCAACACCAGAAGGCTGCTCAACATCATTCTTACATAGATCGGACACTCCCAAGGTCGTAGTGGCGCTGGATGCGGAGAAAGCTTTCGACCGGGTAGAGTGGGGCTTCCTATTTTATATTTTGGAGAAATTTGGCTTTGATTCTAATCTTATTTCTTGGGTTAAGCTTCTGTATGTATCCCCCTCTGCATCTGTAACCACTAACAGCGTCCGTTCAGCATGTTTCCTTCTCAAGTTTGGTTCATGGCAGGGCTGTCCGCTCTCACCCTTGTTCAACATAGCCATCAAGCCGTTAGCCATCTGGCTTAGAAACCAGAATGAGTTTGAAGGCATCACTCGTTTTGGCCTGGTCCACAAACTCTCCTTATATGCCGATGACCTTCTCTAATTTATTTCAAACCCCACAACCTCCCTCCCCCAGTTTTATCAATCTTGAATCAGTTTGGATACCTATCGGGGTATGAATTGAATATTCAGTAAAGTGAGTTATTCTTTGTCAACAACTTGGCGAGATCACTCCCACAATCCATATTCCCCTTTAAAACAGCTGACTAGGGGTTCAAGTATTTGGGGGTGTTTTTCACCAGCTCCTTCAGGGACCTTTTTCAACACCTCCCAATTTGTCTTAACAAATCTTTCTTCACAAACCTAGACCAACAACTTAACGCCTTCATCTGGCAAAATAAACCAGCCCGTATCAAAAAATATATTCTTCAACTCCCTAAACCTGAAGGCTGACTAGCACTCCTTTATTTCTGCCACTAGGTTTTCACAGAGGGGATCTTTGGAAGCATTCCACAAAACCTGGGACCCACTGCTGGCTTTTATTAGCAGTAGTATTACTGTTACTCCTGACGATGCTGAGGACACTTCCTAGTACTGGAAGGAGATAAAAAATAGGAAAAAAAAGAAGTCCTTTGTCCCTCAGGCCATCCCACTCTACAACTCCTCACTCAGGGGGAGGAGGAAATAAAGAGGACTGAAGGGAAGGAGTGGGAGCCACTCACTGCAATTAATAATCTACTCTTACACACCTGGACACTTATCTTCTTTCTTTGTGCAATAACTTTATCCACCACCTCTACATTTAACTTATCTGATTTCATTTTCCGTGAATTTTATTTGACCTGTATTTTTACATCTACCTCATATATATTTAACTAAGAGTTTACTGTTTACTGTTTATTGTTTTTTTATACTTTCTGTATTTATTTAGCTAAGAGTTTATTGGTTATCCTGTACTGTATTTTTTTATACCTCCCTTGTGTTTTTGTAAACTGCTGGAAATTCAATTTCCTTGCAGGACTTCATCCCAAAGGATCAATAAAGAGAAGTCGAAGTCTAAGTGTCCTGATTCGTGCATTTTTGTCCTGTGAAAACCAATCTCTGGTGTCATGTAACACCTGTGTGTGTGCTGGTTTGTTTAGTGTGTGAGAGAGTCGTCATGCCAACAAGAGCTGTAAAAATGTCAATGAGGGAACTGACATTCGAGCCTTATATCTGCCAAAAAAAGTGTCTTAAATCAGCAGTGTGGAGCTTTTCTTTCTACTTCAAACTGGGCTGGAGGAGTTCACAACGTGTTGCTGTTTACTGTCTCAATCTTGTGGGGATACGTAATAGTTACCTGGATGTAACTCCAGTTCTATGAGTACGTGCTGAACACTCTATATTACATAGAAAGCAGACTGACATGTTTCATGTACAGAACCAAAAGAATGCTAGTGTGTCTTTTTTCTTCAATAGTGTCAAATAATAATTTCCCTGAATAATAATCATGAAATCCATGATTCTGTGATATTTCTTCCTACAATATTCAGGATATTAATATCCCATATGACATCCCTTGCCCAAACCATATAGATATCCAGTGTTGACTGGGCCGGGATATCAAATCTAAAACATATCCCTCCACACTGCTGCTGTAGGTGCTGAACCAAACAGAGGACCACCGTCAGCGTGTGCTGCAGGCCGCCTCCAAGACCATGCGGGTGTGGTTCATCAAAGTGAGGAAGATGAAGGCCATCTACCACACACTCAACCTGTGCAACATCGACGTAACCCAGAAGTGTCTGATTGCTGAGGTGTGGTGTCCCGTCTCAGACCTGGACTCCATCCAGTTTGCTCTGCGAAGAGGGACGGTGAGTTTGTTGTTTGGTTTGGTTGTGTATTTCATATTCTTGTTTTTGTTGTGTAGACTTTAGAGGTAGCACATAGTTCTCCATTCTTCTCCTTTACACGTTGCATCTCAATGGCAGCGATTCAAAATCTTTTTTTAGATATTATGGATCTTATACATTAGTTTTGTCTGGTTTCTATACCAGAAACTTTACTTCTACCCAAAGTTCTTCTCTCTGAGGCTCAGCTTCCACTCCACACTCATGATGTACCAGTGTACAGCCACAACACATTTGCTAGTGTTTAGCTGTGTTAAAGTTGAATTCTCCTGACTTATGTGTAAGAAAAAAATACTGATGATACTACATGATAGATGATAAAACTGTATTTTCTCATAACTGTGGAAACAGCATTTAAGCCTCGATCAGCCTCTGAGTGGCTGTTTCTGGCATCAATTCTGGCTGCAAACTGGAGCTGGTCATACTGTTTCATTTACAAAAGATTATGTGATTTTCCCCTTTCTTAACAAGCCCATCAATTAGTGATTGGAACTGCCTTTGTGAGGATGCATTGTGCTGTTAAAGGGGACCTATTCTACTCTTTTTCAGGTTCATACATGTGTTTTGTGTTTCTACTAGAACATGTTTACATGCTTTAATGTTAAAAAAAAACATTTCTCATGCTGCTCATGGCTGCTGCACCCTCTGTCTGAGACGCTCTGTTGCAGCGCCTGTCTACTGTGTGTTTTCTTCCTGGTCTTGAATGAACTAGCCTTGTGAGACCATCCTGATCTCTAAGCTATATTGTATTCTACTCTCTGATCAGTCTAGTAAAGTGTGGTGGAGAAAATTTGGAGAAGTTTGCCAAGTGACCGAACCAATCAATGTTGGTTTTGAGGCAGATTTAAGTGACGAAACGAGAAGTGACTGTTCAGTGAAATGAGTGCAGCTATCGAGCAAGCCACAGACCCCCCGTGCATGTCACAATATCACATGCACATGCCTCAAGCTAGGCATACGCTAAATTACGTTAGCAGTTGCTATCTATGAGTTAGCCAGCCTACTTCCATGTAGCGTGTACTCCATGCTGTTAATTGATGAGAGAAGACACTGGCCCGCGCACTGCCAGACTTGCCGACTGCAGCTTTAAGTCAAACCAAAATTACAGATCTGTTACTTCCACCCCTGTGTATCCTATACAGTAGTGATTTCAGTTGGGCTTGAACACTGACATGAATTGAATGCAAGGCATCAGGCTGTGTGAAGTTCTCTGCAAGTCTAAAGGGCCGTCCACACCAAGAACAATTATTATATAATGACAAATATATATATAATGTTTTAAATATCTAACTGTCTATCTGAGCAATTTGATGAACGATAGAAACACTGACAGCCAATCAAAATACAGAATTTACAGGGCACTTTCAGCACATCCCTTTGTCCTCAGCTCCAGGGTAGAACAGCTGCTTTCAACTGTTTTATGATTCTCATTATTCTGGAGGCCTACGGCTGGAGTGTGCTGATTACAGAGTTTTATCATTCATCAGTGTGGATATACATCATTACCATGAAAGTACATTATAGTACTCCATGGGCAGTGTGTGACTGATGAGGGCTTTCCTTGACAGGAGAGGAGCGGCTCGACAGTGCCGTCCATTCTCAACAGGATGCAGACCAAGCAAACTCCACCCACCTTCAATAAGACCAACAAGTTCACGTCAGGCTTCCAGAACATTGTCGACGCCTACGGCATCGGGAACTACCGGGAAATCAATCCAGGTTATACAGGAATTCATTCATCCATATTTTAATTCATTACTCATCATAATATCACATTTGAATGAATGCTTACTGAAGCTTGTAATAGTGCAGCAGCAAAAAACAGACAGTGTTGGGCCTAAATGCGTTGTCGCATTGAACTTTGCCCGCCGGCTTTCATAGAGAAAATCTGCACTTCAGTCACATCAACAGCAAACCTGAAACAGCACATTGAACTGAAGTACCCGGCATTTCAACGTCTGTGCAAGCAGATAAAAAATCAAGAGACAGTCATGACGGTTCCTCGACCCAAACCCCATTAACCAGGTACAGTAGCGGCTCCACTGTCATCTTCCAGCCACAGCTGGACGACCTGGTGGTGCAGTTTACTGACGGAGACCTGCAGCCTTTGAGTAAAGTGGAAAGCCCAGCTTTCATAAAATTAATTTCAAGTTCAACCTTAATTTCCTACCTCAGCCTGGTTCCTGGTTTTACTATTCATGTAACTTGTTTGTTGAACCAGGATTCCACTTTTCCTTTTTAGTGTATACTGAAATGGAAAATTGTTAAAATTGAAAAACATTTGCACCTTAAGGATTCCTGTCCTGTTTTTCTCTTTATAGTTCCTCATTTAAAAAGACTTTTCAGCAGCAAGTTTTTCCTCATGGTTTTGAAAATATAGTGTAGGTGTGAAAGCTGCAGCTGCTGGTGTGTAGACTGAATGGACAGCATCAAAGTGTTAAAGATACAATTAGGATTCAAAATTGGATATAAAGATGAAATATGACACATAGTTTCAGTGTTAAAACTGTTAAAATAATTGCTGTCTGTCGTTCTATATTATGTTCTATCCTGTGGCAATAATTTTGAAAAATAAAAGCTCACAGCAACATATTGAAAAAGAGAACTATGAACTAGTTCATTTTTGGGAACTGTGAACTTAGTTCATAATTTTGAATTATGAACTATGAACCAAGCTAGTTCATTTTAAAATATGTGAACGGAACTTTGAACTAGTTCATGTAGAAAATGAACTTTCCCAACACTGTCAACACAGTGGGGTCATTTCTGTGACTGTTGTAATTGAATAGTGTCCTTTCAAAAATGAGTCTGAGCCTTTATTGACCTCAACTGCTGTGAAAAGCAGGCTGTTATTTGAAACCGTCTTTTTTTTCTAATATTCAACAGTAATACTGTTTTTATCCACTATTAGTTTGAATGGCTATCATCTTGTAGTTTTTTTAAATTGCTGTTACTGTAAACTACAGTAACATAAATAATTGAACTTCCTAAAAGTGTTTCAGCAGCATTCAAGTGCATGATCCCTCCATTTCCAGCTTTTAATGTGACATGTCTGCCGGAAGTATCAAATTTGATTGACAGGCGCTGAAGAGAACTGACTTTTTTGTTTGTGTTGGTCTGCATCATCATTTAGAACCTGAGGAGTTTAGTCGACAGCCGACCCTTGTACACATTATCGGATTTCTGCTAACCTTTCTTACATAAAACACGTAAGAAGTTATAGATGGTAAATGTAATACAAATGCAATATTCTACAATTTCTGTTACACATTTCAGTCATTTTCTATCATTTCTATAGTATGATCGCAATATGGATTGTTATATATGAAGATCCAATCAGCGTTTAAATGAACTTTTTTGATCACCAGCCAATGTGCTTGGTAACTTTAGAAAGTTACCAGACAATCAGAATTTCCAGTAGCCACATTTTTTCCCAATGAAATCTTTAATCATTTAGTTTAATCTGAACTTTTGACTTTACTAACGTTAGCTAACTCCCTCCTCTTTAGTCATTTAGTTTAATCTGAATTTTTGACTTTACTAACATTAGCTAACCCCCTCCTCTTTAGTCATTTAGTTTAATCTGAATTTTTGACTTTACTAACATTAGCTAACTCCCTCCTCTTTAGTCATTTAGTTTAATCTGAATTTTTGACTTTACTAACATTAGCTAACTCCCTCCTCTTTAGTCATTTAGTTTAATCTGAATTTTTGACTTTACTAACATTAGCTAACTCCCTCCTCTTTAGTCATTTAGTTTAATCTGAACTTTTGACTTTACTAACATTAGCTAACTCCCTCCTCTTTAATAATTTAGTTTAATCTGAATTTTTGACTTTACTAACATTAGCTAACTCCCTCCTCTTTACTCGTTTGGTTTAATCTGAATTTTTGACTTTACTAACATTAGCTAACTCTCTCCTCTTTAGTCATTTCGTTTTATCTGAACCCCTCTTTCAGTCTATTTTCCTGCTTTGGTTCCTTTCATTTTTCTCCCTGCTTGTGTCTTTTGTTGGACGCTCCGTTCGCTTCCATGATTTCTCTCACTGGTTTCACTGCAAACTGCGCCCAACCAATGGGCGAATAAAACACCATCACGTAGCATTACTGCCCAGTGTTCATGGGAAATGTAGGTACTGCAACAGGAATAAATGACCTTGTATCATGCATTTAATGCCTCATATTGTACATCACGTCTAGCCAGTTTGGCTGGATTTATTAACATCCGCCACAATTAATTTTAACCTGCATTTGGCAGGTGTTAATTTAGAACCCTTGACTCAATACCTTGTATCTTGTACATGAGTTTAAGCACAAATCATATGCAGCTTCATGCAGTCAGTCAGATTAGTCCAGACTGAATGATCTTTGAATGACTGAATATCTGAGAGGTTTTGATTGTTTGATGTATGATGGTCCCTACCTGTGTGTCACCTGTCACAGCTCCATATACCATCATTACCTTCCCCTTCCTGTTTGCCGTGATGTTTGGTGACATGGGTCATGGAACTCTGATGACCTGTGCTGCCCTCTACCTGGTCATCAGAGAGAGTCGCCTCGTCGCCCAGAAGAGTGACAACGAGGTACAGTAAGACATAAACAAGTCATACAGTAATTATATAAAATTCAATATAGTTCAACGTCACAGTCCACATGTTAAAAACACACGTTATTGTGTGTGTCTGTAGATGTTCAATATGGTGTTTGCTGGACGCTACATCATCCTGCTAATGGGGATCTTCTCCATATACACTGGAATCATTTACAACGACTGCTTCTCCAAGTCACTGAACATGTTCGGCTCTGGATGGAGCGTCAGGCCTATGTTTGGCCCCAAAGGAGCCAACTGGTCGTAAGTCACCGATTCTGCTTGGACTAAAGTTTGGTATTTTTGGAAATATTCGCCATGAAAATTGTCAAAACATACCAAATGAAGAATTCAACATTTTAGAAACGCATATTCACTTTCTTTCTGAGAGGGAGATGAGGTAATACATATCACTCTCTTTAGCCAGGATGTTGTCAGCCTAGCTTAGCATAAAGACTGAAAACAGCCACCCTGGTTCTGTCGAAATTAAAGAAATACACCATCCAACACCTCTAAAGCTCACTGATGAACATGTTATCATGTTGTATGCATTTGGCAGCAGCTGCCTCTCCATGCAGAGCTGTCCTCTCAGTTCAGAAGACCTCTCTCCATTTACCTCTCGTAATTGTTTATAAGACAGAAGTGACTTGTTTTATTTCCGGTTAGCAACTTCTATAGCTTCTGCTCGGTTTACTAGAGGATTACATGTGTAACCTTAAGGGCCAACTTCGCTCCAAGCCAGTTAAAGTGTAATTCCGGCGTAAAATCATCCCGTTTTTTTTCGGCACTTACATACATCAAATAAGCCATTGAGACAGTTTTTGTTCGTGTATGAACTATTAATGGATACTGATTAGCTCGGGGCAGTACGGTAAGGGCATTAAAACATCTTTTTTAACCACTAATACTGCTCAAAATAACAGCAAACCTCTGCAGCAGCATGAGAAGAGTCCCTACACAGAAAAACAAAGCACCAATGGGCTCCTTCCTTTGGGATTGACTTTGGTAATACACTTAAATGGACTTTACAGTGGCCAGTAGGTAAGTCTTTAAAACACTCTTTTAATAAACTCTGGGTTCACTAACTACGTTGTTGGTGCTTGTTTTCTGTGTAGGGACTCTTCTCATGCTGCTGCAGAGGTTTGCTGTGATTTTCAGCAGTGTTAGTGGTTAAAAAAGACGTTTAATGCCTTCACAGTCCTCTGCTTTATATACCTACTGCTTATATACAGCATGCACTGTTGGTCAAAGAGGCATTATGTAGGGGAGCCCGGAAAGGTTGTAACATAATTTTTCTCAGCACCGATAATGCCCTGAATCTTTGTGTTAAAGCTCTCAAATTTTGACACAAAGTAGTTTACCCCTATTTGTCTTCAGAAATACCAATCTTTCCAACTTTACCAACTATATTATGTAATTAATTAATTAGTGTAGCTATAACTCTATACTAGCCTATGTCTAATCTAATCTCTATGTGTGTCATCAGGGGTTAGGTGTCGGCCATTTCTGTAGCAGCATGGATGTTTGAAATGAGCATAGATGAAATACCTCACATTGCCTAAGAGACTTCTCTAATCTAATACAGGTTGCATCATTCTAACTTCAACAGTATTAGTGCTAAAATATAAACCTGACTCCTCCAGATGGATTGATTCTCATTTGCTCAGCATATCTACCTCTCGTTTGGAGATCTTTAGGGAAGGGGTGAAAATACTGGTTGCTGATTTGATAAACCATTTGTCTATATGGGCCAAATCACAGATCGTCAAAACGTATAACAGTGTTGAGGCAAAGCTCAGAAAGTAAACAACATGTGGGTAAAGGATATTTTCCCTTTGTGTAACGTGAATTTACGGATCAAAGGCCCAATTTCAGGAGCCCGGTCCATATTCAACAGAAGGATCCAGAGAAAAAAGAGTTAGTGAGCGGCTTGATCCATAGCTGCTCATGTCATCTGTGGAAGCCTCCATGTTGTTTACACTCAACATTCACTTTGCGTTTTGTCACTCTTAAATCCACCTCAAAACAAACACTGAATGGTTCGGTCGCTGGTCAAACTTCTCCAAATTTTCTCCTCCACACGTTACCAGACTGATCTGAGAGTAAAATACAGTGGAGCTCAGGGATCAGGATGGTCCCACAAGGCTGCTAAAATAAAGACTTGGTCCAAAAAAATACTTTCATCCTGAAAATATTTTTTTTGGCTTAAAAATCTGCACACTTCTTTACACAGCTATTAAATGTCACATGCAAGGTCTAGGAGGAAGTGGTGATACATGAAACTTATCTCATGGCACTCAGGTGCTGGTCCTGTTAAGACCACCCCTCATCTACCCTATGAATAAATAGGTGTCAATAGATATATTCCTAAGTTTTTTTTTACAGTCAAGAATCCTTTTGTTTCATATTTTTTGGTATCCACTCTGACCGCTGGTGCCGAGGTTAAAAACCCTGCTTCTAAACAGAGGGGGAAAAAAGGAAATTCTGAACTTATACAATCAACTGTCACACATTCAGTATACAGAAAACTGACCAACATATTCAGATATTTTCAGGAAATGACATTTTGCATGATCATGGAGAACCCGTCTTCCACCAGTCAGATCTAACCAGGTATTATCTACCCAACCTGTTCTATACCTTTATCTTAGCTTATTACAACACTATGTGGTTGATTCATGTTCTAAAATGTATTGCTGTTCCCTCTGAATCCCGCAGCATGTACACTATATAATCTGTTCCATTTCAGTACATTCATTCATTTCCTGCTGATCTGTCCTAGGTTTGATATACTCGAGACAAATGCAGTTCTGCAGCTAGACCCAGCGGTTCCTGGTGTGTTCAACGGGCCTTATCCACTTGGAATCGACCCGGTAAAACATGTTCTCTCACTAAAACAACAAAAATAAGTAGCCAGCATTTTTTTTTTCATAGCTTAGAATTACAGTACAAACAGTATTATTGTGTGTGTATCAAAGCCTGGCACATCTTCTTCCTCTGTGATATAGAGCTCCATTGTTAACCAAAAACAAGTCATTGAGTCACACTGTTCCACTGGTTGACATGTTGCTTCAACACCATGAACACACACTGTAGATTATTTTGACTCCCCAACAAAGTGACTGTTTCCTCCTGTTTGTGTGTTAAAAGCTGCAGTGCCCAGTTGTTGTAAGACATACTGACTGTCCGAGTCTTTTTAAAAATGAAACTATATATTTGTGAGTTGTTTTTAAGTCTCTTCTTTGCCTTGGTTTGTCGTATCTCTGCAGATCTGGAATGTTGCCACCAACAAGCTGACCTTCCTCAACTCATTCAAGATGAAGATGTCTGTAATCCTGGGCGTCACCCACATGCTGTTTGGAGTCTCTCTCAGTCTCTTCAACCACCTGTAAGTACTACACTACAGCACTGCTGAAAATGAACATCTGAACCATGGTATCTCCACGTTTTCACTCCGGTTATTTACAGGCTACTCACTACAGAATAAAGGGTTTGTGCTTTATTTGAGTGGCCATAAAGCCTGTGAAAGGGGCGAGATGTAATGATTGGGGTAAACAACTGTGGACAACTCGGATGTTGAGTTGAGTTTTTCATTAAACTGCATTGCCAATAGCCTCGTGAGATCAGGATGGTCTCCATGCACTTAACTCGCTGATCAGTCTGGTAACGTGCGGAGGAGAAAATTTGGAGCCGTTTGCCAAGCGAACAAACTAATCAATGTTGGTTTTGAGGCGGGTTTAAGTGTTACTCAATGCATGCAAATCCGACCTGATCTAGACACATTTTCAGACAGCGGTGGCCCTAATTCTGTTAGCTGCTCACTAACTCTTTTT
This sequence comes from Echiichthys vipera, assembly GCF_963691815.1. NCBI lineage: Eukaryota > Metazoa > Chordata > Actinopteri > Perciformes > Trachinidae > Echiichthys > Echiichthys vipera. Next base: position 24,454,232 of record NC_139843.1, on the reverse strand, counting down.
GCCTCGATGCTGTTAGTACGTCATACGCTTTGTTGATCTAATTGGTTGATTTGGCCCTTATGTTGGTGATAGACAGATAGTTTATCCAATCAGCAACCAGTATTTTCGCCCCTGTTCCCAGAGTTCCCAGATGGTTATGCTGGGCAAACGAGAATCATACGAATCAATATATCTGGCGGAGTCAGGTTACATTGCCAAGGCAGCAAATGCGAATTTTGATGTTACGCCATAAAGGGGATTCATTGCTAAATGAGAACGTTGTCCAAACAGCCCTAAGTTTCACATGTTTGATAAGAGTTCAGGCCTGAGGTCTATGGCAGTAATGATTCATGGTCACAATACCCCCCCGCTGGCAGCACTATGTGATAAACACCAGCAAGCATCTGGATTACTGCTGATCCTGAAGAAAAAGTCTGACCAAGCTGTCAGAAACGGACTCCCTGAGGGCCCGGTGTCCTCTAGTGGGACCTGGGCTCACAGATGACCCCGTTCTCTTCACAGATGAGAGCAGGTTCACACTGAGAACATGTGACTGGAGTGAAAGAGTCCTGGGACACCGTGGTGAACGTTCTGTTGCCTGTAAAATCATCCATCATGACTGGTTTGGTGGTGGGTCAGTGATGGTCTGGGGAGGTATATCATTGGAGGGTCACACCTTCATGTCATAGCCACCAGGACCCTGACTGCTGTCAGGGACCAGGATGAAATCCTCAGTCTTTTTCAGACCTTACTCTGGTTCAGTGGGTCCTCAGTTCCTCCTGGTTCCTCCTGGTTCTTCTTGGTTCCTCCTGGTTCCTCCTGGTTCCTCTTGGTTCCTCCTGGTTCCTCTTGGTTCCTCCTGGTGCAGGATGATGCCCGGCCTCATGTGTCCAGAGTGTGTAGACAGTTCCTGGATGATGAAGGCATTGATGCCATTGACTGGTCCTCTCATCCCCCTGACCTAAATCCAATTCAGCACCTATAGGGCGTTATGTTTCGGTGCATCTGACGACACCGAGTACCTCCACAGACTGTCAAGGAGCTCCCTGATGCCCTGATCCAGGTCTGGGAGGAGATCCCCCAGGACACCCTCCTCCCACTCATCAGGAGCCCAGATGTTGTTGGGAGTGTATACAGGCACGTGGGGGCCATGCACACTACTGAGTCACATGATGAGTCGGATCAGACTGTGATTTGACTTTTTCTCTTTGATTATTATCCTATCTTCAGTGGACTGATGATTTTGGTTTCGATCATTTTGTTCTCAACACATTAGTCAATGTATATCAGTAAAGATCTTCAACTTCAATAATTCCTTCATCATGAGCTGATGTGTGATTTAAGTGTTCAATTTTCTTTAAGCAACATTAAATTAAAGCGATAAAGCGAGGGAAATATACATTATGTTAAGTTATCGTGCACTTAATATGACACTAGTTGACACACTACTACTACTTGACTCTTTATTTGTTTTTATTTGATGAATTACTGTATAACAGTCACTGAAAGATGTAAAAAATGTTCTATGTATTGTATATATAGAGGACAGGAGAGCTCAGCGAGGGACACACAAGGAAAAGAAAGAAAGAAAGAAAGAAAGAAAGAATAGAAACCTCCAAAAAACACAGGATGTCGGGATGGGACTCAAATTGCCCTGATATAACACGTGTTTGATACAAATGTTCTTACCCCACATTGCCAGCACAGCACACCTCATTCCACAGGAAACACTGTAGTGATATCCACTATATAACACTGATGGAGTATTACAAACCCTGGAAACTGTTCTGGTTGCTTCCTAAGTCCTTTAGATTCACTTTCTGCTAAATGATATTTCCTTGATGCAGGCCAAAATCAGCAAAGTGGAATTACTTACTTACTAAAACCTGCTGTGTTTGTTGCTAACTGACTTCACTGCACTGCAGGTACTTCAAGAAGCCACTTAACATCTTCCTGGGCTTCATCCCAGAGATTGTCTTCATGGCCAGCCTGTTTGGCTACCTCGCCCTGCTGGTCTTCTACAAGTGGACGGCCTACGATGCCTTCACCTCCAAGGATGCGCCCAGCCTGCTCATCCATTTCATCAACATGTGTCTCTTCAACTACAATGATCCCACCAGCAAGCCCCTGTACAGGGGACAGGTGCTCCCTCCCTCATCCACCCCTCTGCCTCTCCCAGCTTCCTGCCCCTCCCTCATGTTCAAGCATGGTTGAACCCTGGTGGAGAGGTGCACAGCCCATAGTGTAGAAGATTAGGGGTAAATTTAAAAGAGCTGTAATGTACTCAACATTCCGAACATGAATATAGCATTTTCTCCGTAAAGATATAGTGGAGTAATGGCGTCCCGAGCAGAGAATGAAGTTACTCGGCCGTTGTGTGTTGGAATCTGAGTTTCTCTGTTCTTTGTTATGATAGCCTCTCAGGCCATGCGTGCATGTTAGTACATGTGTCACATTCACAGCAGTCTGTGAGAAGCTTTTGGTCTAGCATGCTCTATCAGCCACAAGGGGCAGCATTGACACCATTCGATTCCACATTAGAATATACATGGACAGCTTTATTGTTTGTATTTTAAAGTTGTACTCTATAAGATTTACATCTATTATTGCCTTTTAAGTTAATATCTATCCCAGAGTGAGTTAAAACAATGGTGATTGATCATATGACCCGCTAATGAAAGCACTTTTTTGCCAAGTATTCCAGTATCTGTGTCTGTGGAGACATTCCCTCCCTAGATGTAAATAAGCCTCCATGTTAGTGACGCTGCTGACAGAGGTTGGTCTGTTGGCCCAGATCGTCACCAACGGTTATGCTGCGTTCACTTGTAATCGGATATCCGAAATTTCAACTTCTGAGTCAGTCTTGTAGTAAGGGCAGAAGTGTAATAGGAACATGTGTGTGTGTGTGTGTGTAAGAGGGGACCATACAGGGGACGGACTGGAAGTAGAGAGGTGAAAGTGTTTCAATAAAGTTTACAAGCAAGAAAAAAAAAAATACATTAGTCAACCATGTACGTGACAAAATGGAGGCCCTGAAAGAACAGGTTCACATGCAGTTACATCTTACTGCCAAAGAGGCCGCTAGAATCAAGGGATCTCAAATCTTATGGAGTACAAGTTTAAACCATGTGTTGGTTTTCCATGAGGATGGGGACTAAGTGCTTGGTTTAGATAATGCACTGATGGTTGACTACACCGAACCCTGTGACTGTTGAGCTCTCGCTTCCATCTGTCTGGCTTTTTAACCAAAACAAAAACGTGTGGTGCTGAGTTCAGGTACCTCACTCACTCTTTCTATGCCTATTTTACAAAATGGAGAGGGCTGCAGGGCCACTCTTTCAGACTTTATGACAAAGAGCCGCCAAACTAAAAGGTGAGGTTAAGATTTTGCAGCAAAGTGCAGCCGATCAGTCAGCAGAGTCCTGTGACAGCTGTGACATGTTGACTTATGTTACAAAGAACTTCATCCTGCCTGAACACATGAACGCCTCCCGGCCACAGAAGAACTGAATGATTTCATTGAGGCACACTTTGTCACTGCTTGGTGTGTTTTGAGCCTTAAAGTTATGTAGTTATTGGTATATAGGTATTGTCTGGCCCTTGTCAATCGCTTGTCTTTTCTTATTTGGGGCAGTAGCAGATAAAGGAAAGGAAAGTGGCATGCAGAAGAGTGTCAGCCAAAGTGAGGTTTATTCCAGAGCAACACATCCGTTCAGTCAGACTAACAATTTACTAGCATAGTGTTTATGTCCTGCTCCTGGAGCCAGAGGAATCAGAATCACATTTATAGGTCAAGTACACGTACACATACAAGGGATTTGACTTCCAAGACAAAAAAGCTTAAGATTTAACTCTTGGTGCTCAATGACCCGTCTGCATGTCAGTGGAAGAAGTAGGGCGATGTTTTTTTTGTCCCGCAGACTACAATAGCAATATTTGATTGGCTGATTTACCTGTCACTTACTAAATATACACACAGCTCCGGACTTCATGAAATCCTCATCAATGAGGAAGCAGAGAGCCAGAAGACCTTTCTGCCTAGAGACAACAACAACTAACTCTGATTGGATAACTCTTTGTTCAAGATTTTAGGACACTTACGCTGTCATTTTTGAAGCAAATTTGATAAAAATGGAGGCTAAAATTAGTCCTAAAAAAGTCACCAAGGGTTCGCCTCTGAAATACATTTAGGAGGGGAAATAGATGTGAATATATATATATAAAGCTACACATACCAACAACATACAATGTGTATTTCTAGTCAAGCTGTTTCTGTAAATTGTAAACAAGAATACAATAGTGCAAGGTTAGAGTGCAATGACTGCAGGGATTTATATGAAATGATTAATATAATAGGTTAGTACTTGCATGAAGTAGGTGATTATGTACAATATATGCATGTATACACATATGCATGTTGTAAGAAAGCAAAGGAAAGCTTGTGTTTCGTCAAGTATGGGGAAAAAGAAGAAATATGCGTCTCTTTTCTGCACCTGCAGTGAGAGGGAGGAATGAGTTAGACCTCACCAGGGTCGGTTGAGGAAATAAGCATCTTCTGATCACTGCTACACATCACAAACACTTTGTTAACCTCTCTCTGTTTGAATCTGTAGATGGGGATCCAGATTTTGTTGGTGCTGATTGCCCTTGCATGTGTACCCTGTATGCTGATTGTGAAAACTATGGTGCTTCGGCGTCAGCACCTGTGGAAAAAGCACCTGGTATGTGGATCTGACCCCACCTATAAGCTTACTGCCAGCTTTGATGAATAACATTTATAACCTTTGGTATAACCTTTCTTTTCACTCCTATTCTGCCATTCATTTCAATGCACATTGTACTGTGTGTAATGTGGTTGGTTGTGTTGCCATGAAAAATGGTTAAAGCCTGCCTTGGAAACGCTCAAATTTTGTTTGGAATACTTCACAGACTAAGGGCGCCCTAACAGCTGATAATCTACCACTTGTGTCCATATATCCGACCTTTGTATTTGAAGAGTTCCAAAATGCTATAAATCCAACAAATATGAATTTTTGAAATAGCTGATATATCAGCCTGGTGCTCAGAGCCATTGCTCTCACTGGTTGTCTTAAACGTCAAAGAAATGCAGTCCAATCACAGTGATCGATACCAGTAGTAGAGGTGTATGGCTGTGTTTACCATGTTCATGAGAAGAGTCTCACATATTGTTTAACCAAAACTAAAGACATTTGGTCAGTGTGTCTCCACAGCCATTGATATTCTTATGTAACATTCACTGATGTAATCTGTAAGATCTCCGTCTAGTTAATTGTCACTGCCGGTTATGCTGCATTCACTTGTAATCTGAAATCGTGAACTTTTAACTTCTGAGTCAGGCTTCTAGTAAGGGCAGAAGTGTAATAGGAACATGTGTGTGTGGATTTAAGTCCACACACAAAGAGAACATGAACGTGACAAGATGGAGGCTCTGAAAGAACAGGGCTCACCTGCAGTTACACCTTACTGCCAAAGAGGCCACTAGAAACATGGGATCTCAAATCTTATGGATTATGGCTTTAGTGTTACTACTAATACTAGTTGTACTACTATGCATGGCTGGATTATGGACTGGGTCAGTGGGGCCAGTGCCCCGGGGCCTCAGACTGCATCAGGCCACATGCAGTGAGTAGCGCACCAGCACCACTAAGGCCCCTCTACGCTTTAAGCGTGAGTTGACCACTAGGGCACTAGGGTACCCTGGTAGATTCTAAAATGTAATCCCTGAATGAAACTGGATTACTGCTCAAGCGTCAACCCACAATTCAACAGATGGTTATTTGAACCCTGTTGCAAGAAAGAGGTAGAGAATCAATATGAGGCAATGCAGCAATAATCTTCTTGTGCAGTGTACGTGCATTTGTGGTTTGTCTCCACAGTTTAGTTCTAATTTTCAGTGGGATTATAGATGAATTGAGTCCATAAATCCCTGCAAGAAGATGTTAAATGACATTACGTTACGTTACATTACGAGACATAACGTTGAAAATTGAATGTTTGTGCAACAGGTCAAACAAACCGACCTCTGAAGAAGAGAGATTTTGGGTGGAGCAGGATTCTGCAGATGCATGTAATTTAGTCTATTATTCCCTCTTAACTTTATAGTTGGTAAATGTTGATGAAAACTGTCTTTATTGAAAACGGTTAGCTTACCTTAGCTTGCTACTTTGGGATGGCATAGTCTGGATCAGGATGTTTTTGGTAGAGTGTAGACCCAACAGAAACTGAAGTCAAATTGAGCCATATTTAGACATGAACATATAGTCTACAACTGTGTTTGTTGAGGTTTAACTTAACCAGTGAGCAGTGTCATGTTTCACAAGTGCTGGATTCAGTGTTTTGGCTCCCCTGTGACAAAATTGAAGTAAATGAAGAAGAAAGCGTTCAACCTAAGGCTTGCTTTAAGCTAGACACAGCTCTTGTGGCTTTTGTATCTAGTCCCAGAAGAGGGAAGAAACCCCTGCAGAGAATCTAGAGCAGTCTTTAGAGCAAACAGGCGTGTCCTCATCATGCTCCGGACTCACCCAACAGGGCACGCAGAAGTTCGGAGGGGTGCGGGTGGGCAACGGGCCCACGGAGGACGAGGCTGGCATCATGGACCATGACCACCTCTCCCAGCACTCAGAGGAAGGAGATGAGGTGAGCGCATGGAATATCACACTCAAATCCCAGACCTGCATTTTGTTTGATTTCAGTAGTATTATGATACTATATTATATACTCTAGGACACTGGTTCTCAAGCTCTCTCTCATTGTAAGTGAAGGAATCTCCAAAATAAAAAAAGGAAACATTAATTACTAAATTAGTATAATACTAAGAAAAGGCTTAAACTTTCAAATACATTCATCATTTCCTGTGATATTTTTGTTTGAATATCAGCCTGTTACGTAGAAATGCTCAAGAGTTTGTGATGGTAAGAGAGTCAGCAGAGATAAAATGACTGGTTTCAAAACACTGACATGTCAGTTCTGATGCTTCCTACAGCGTGGCTGTGGCTGAAGACAGTCAACAATGAATAATCTTCTGATGAGGAATAAACCCTCCTGTCTGTAGCTGAATAATGCAGACCTACGCTGCTGTATTTTAACATTGGTCTTAGTGGTGGAACTTGAGAGAGCCTGATATTTACTGAGGTGGAACGTCATGTAGTTTGAGAACCACTGTACTAGGACTTATTTCTGTGTCTGTATGTTACAGATGAAGGCGTCACTGAGATGGTACAAGATGTTTACTCTGTCTTCTGGAAATTTACAGTTATTTTTCCAGTTTTTCAGAACTACAGTTAAACCCCAGAATTATAATAAGTCTGACTACCTGACTTTGATGGTAATTTTCGCTAAAAGTGGACTGTCATTAGCTAAGAAGGATTTTATTTAAAGGGTTATTACAACTTTCTGTATGCCAAAACATATGAACTACATACCCAAAACTAGAAGGGCACTCAGAGAGTTCAGACCTCTGCCAAGACATGCCATATCTTACAAGGTTAATGCAGTGGGAATTTTCCCAGTCAGGGACTTCTGATTATTCCGACATCACACGAAGGCAGCACAAAAGCCACATCTCACAGTGTTAATGAAAGTGAATAAAAAATGAGTGAATCCGTCCTGTGATTTGGATCCGCTGCTAAATGTATTGTGGTCTTCTTGCTCCATGCTACCCCCTGCCACCAAGTTTCATGAAAAAAACTTAATCCTGCTGACAAACAAACAAACTGAGTTGAAAACATAACCCTCTTGGTGGAGGTTACATCTTTTTTAGCACTGACCTTTTAGCTGAGGTCTTGTGTGCAGAGTTTGTAGCATATTTTACTGCACCGTGGTAATGAAACATCATCCACCCACCTAGTCAGCAGAAAATATTGCACACTCTTCCTTAGTGGTGCCTTTCGTTTAGACGGTGAAAGCGTTTTTTGGGTCTTAAAAATGTGGGACAAACATGTGGGACTGTCTCCATCAGTGGAGCATTCAAGTGTCCTGGGTGGAGCCGAGGCAGTGGGAGGCTGCAGACCGTGCTGCAGATCCCTGTCACACTGTACGGCGTCCTGCTTCTCCGCTGTTAGGGAGAGAAGGAGAAGGACGTTTCTACGCATGCCCCAACTGGCTCCTGTTGTGTGGCAGTGCTTCACAGCTCCACCTAGACACCTGACGTGCACACTGCATCCAATTTACACACTTTTGTGTCACTGTGTGCACGCAGAGTTCCCCCTGAAGACGCTCGTCTAAACGTGGAATAAAAAGTGAGAATGCAACGCCACTTTTGCGTTTCCTTTCTAGATCGTCTTTGCTAAACAGGGCTAAGTTTCTAAAGTGATTAATAATCTCATTGGTTAATCTTTTAGTTTCTAAAAATGTCAGAACATTGTTTATTGTTCATTACTAATTCCCTGAGGTGACCAACAGTCTAAAACTACGAGATAAAACAGGCAGAGTGTTTGACAGATGACTGAAACCCGTAATCAAGTTTCAGAAGGCTCTCAACTAATCATTTCAACACTAGACCTACGATTCGGATAGTTCCGGGATTAAAGATCGCAGCTGTATGTATTTAAAAGTTTTTCATTTGAAAGTCTGTCGTTACAAAAGGTTTCCACGTTATCTTTCTTTCTGGTGGGGGCCATTTAAACACCTATATGGTGTTTTTTTGTTGCACTACAATCACTTGTATTTGGGCTCGCTAATAAGCATGTAGTCAACCCTGTTAGTTCAATGAGGACAACAGTTAAGTTGAGCCCAGTGTTGTTCCACCAAGTCCAGCTTCAGACTGTCAAAAGCTTGTAGCTAAAATGACACTAAAGGGAAATCATTCAGCAGCACCATGCTTCACTCCCTCTTGTACCTTCATATCAGAGAGCAGTCTTTTCTCCCGAGTAGTAACAAGAGATGATAAAGTGGGCACAACAGAGTGCAGAGGGAAAGGCAGGGCAGGGATGGATTTTCCATTTCAGAAACATAAACACTGAGGTGGCTCTCATGAGAACCAGCGAGTGGAATTTCTGAAAATACCTCCCAGATTATTTTCTGTGTGACTCAGAGGTTTGGTGTCTCCTGCATAATAAATCCCTGAGTGTTTATGTTGTGATAACATATTACATAACTGTAATGTATCAAGACTGTTTTTTGTTATCATTACTCAAAGCGTATGATATTCCATGTAGCTATGACTTATCAACAGGGTTATGGAATTTAATGTTGCACGATGGTGTTGGGTTTTCTCTGGCTCTATTGCATTGTGCACTTACTGCTAATCGGTGATTTCTGGCAGTGCTGTTTTATTGGGCATTTAAACCTAATCAGCGGCTGTTGTACTGGACAAGATCAGCACCTCATTTTCACAGTGTGGGGCGTGCTTTAGAGTTCTGCACTGAGACCTGAACCCAGGCATATGCACGTCTTTAAGGTTAGGATTTAAGTCTTATCTTAATACTCCATTTTGATTATAAAACCGTTAAGGTCACTGTAATCTTTCCCCCGTCCATATTTGTTGTGAAGTGAAACCTTTGTAACATGACTGCACTGTTAGAGATGGGGATCAATATCCACATTCTCTGTACAGAAACACATTCTGAGGTTTAGCAGGAGCTGATACAGACGAATCCGGCACAGTCTCAATGCCAAGGGGCAGAGGTGTAAAGTGTGTCTGTGTGTGTGTGTGGGGGGGCAATGACCCCTTTCCAACTATCTACCTCCTTCCTTCTCCCCCCTTGCTCAGATCACACTCATTTTCAAACACACTTTTAACTCTTGACTGTTTGTTGCATGGTTTCTGACAGACATAGAAACACACACACAACTCACAAGGTGAAAACAATACCATATGACCCATAACTCTTTCAGCATACAAACGGCATGAGAGTGTTGTATTAACAAGAAAATATGAACCTATCCCCTAAGATCCAACACATGTGAACCCAGTGGTGTTAGGGCTGAGGTACCAGCCTACTCAGAGACCCAAAGTTGTATTTTTCTTTATTTCAGCTATTATGGACTGTTTGAAACACAAATGGATGCAGGCGATTGTGAAAGTCAGAGAGAATGGAAGCCCAACCTGAACTATAGCTTTATCCAACTAAATGGCCCAAAGCCGACCTTTATCAGGATCTGTTTGGCTTGGATGAGGTTCCAGAACTTGAAAGTCTAGTGAAATAAACGTGCGGATTGATGCAGTTCCTGAATTCTGCCACTAACCTTTGACCTTTGCTTACTTTCAAGCACTCAGAGGAAGAGCCGGTAAGAACCTGAGTTTTGGTATCTTCTTAGCATGTCTGGATGCTGTCTTGCCTGGTCTGTTTGTGCCTTTAGTACCAAGGTGTGGTCCTTCTGTCTTTGAGCTCTGGTTGCTCTGTCTACCGTCCACCTCCCAGTAGCAGGCATGTTTGTGTGTGATTGTAAAGAGGTATCATTGTGTCTGTGAGTAACCCGCTGTGGGTCATTAAGTCACATACTCATTCTTAAGTCAGGATTTTTAACATATTTTACATGCTGCGTTTACATGTTACATTCTGAGATGCAACAGCTTAATTAGTTTCCAATGCAGGTTTTCATTCTCTTGTGAAAGAAGGCAGAATAAGTTAAATCACTCTGCTAGTATCAAGTATGAGCAGTTTTGAGTGAACACCAAGTCAAAGTCAGGGTTGAGTCATAAAGAGCCTCAAACACACAAAACAGTGGCCATTCAGTATTCTTAATACTGTTGTTTTATGACCGAATCGTACTAGGCAGTATTTTTGCCTCTCAAGATGGTCGCTGTCAGGTTAGGTGATTATAAAGTGTGTTTCCATCCAAATAAGTACGAGTCAAAACAATCACAAGGCCAAGACAAATGCCCACAAGTCCGAGACAAGTCAGAGTTAAAACATTTAGGAGAGAAGTCACAAACGAACCACCCACAAGATAAGTGTGGGTCAAAACACCCATGAGACTGAGACAACCCTGGGTTATAACAATGATGAGGTGATCCAAGTCCAACCACAGCTCTGCTCTTGAAATATACCTTATTTAAAATCTGTGGTTGTTGACTGAACTGTTCATTTGTCTGTTTTCAAGTCTTGTGCACTGTAAATGCGTTGTGAAACCATGACTGCTGGGCTGACATGTTTGTTCACAGCATTTGTGATCAGAGCCACTGGCCCCCGTGTGTTTTGCCGTACAGCATGTTAGCTGGTGTTGTTTTCATTAGCCACTTATGTCCCAGACCTTTTGAATGGAAACAATGAGTGTCACTTCCATGAACTCTATTTCACGGCTCCAAGGACAAAAGAGTAGCATGGAAAGAGGAAACCAGACCAGCGCACAGCCAAACCCAACAAGAGCAACTTAAAGCCATAGCCTCTCATGTTTCCAACTCCCAGGCCGCTTCGTACAGGAAAGGCTAGTCTTGCTCCAGGAAGGAGAGAACGGAGGAGCTCTATTGGCTTTACGACACACAAACAAGTCCCTGCACTGTGATCTTGCTCGGGGGGAAATTTAGAAACAAACTCAAACAAGAAAGATGTCTTTGGTCTTTGTTTTCTGCCTGATCAGAGCTACTGTATAGGCTCAGGCAGAAGTCAAAGGTCAAGGCAGCCAGTCATTAAGATGATAAAGAATTTCCATTTCAAGTAATTTCCATGGTTCATGCCATACTGACAGTGCAGTTGTTATTACTGGACACAGCAGGCTCATAATCCTCTCTCCCTGTTAAGTAGAGAGTAAAGTGTATGTTTTACACACCTCAGTTGATGAGCTATGAGTGGAAACACATTTATTGCACACTCTTTGAAAGATGTGCATTTACCAGGCAGGGAAGGTGTAATGATAGAATGATCTGTTGGATCCTGTGTTTCTGCCACCAATTTCGATCATTATTGTTGTATGTTCTGAGACTTTATGAAAGTGCCATACTTAAAGTTGCAGTCGGCAACAATTCATCATCATATTCACTGAAGCCGACACTGTGCTCCAGTAGAACAACATAAATCATCCGGTTTCAGAAAAAAAATGTGCATCTACGTTTACCGCAAATGAAATTAAGCTCCTGTTATGGCCGTGAAGAGTACAGATAGTCTCAGTTAGTCTCAGGTTGAATCCCAGCGGTGCTGAAGGTTTGCACCAAAAGCACCAACAGCGTAGTTAGTGAAGCTAGAGTTTATTAAAAGAGTGTTTTAAAGACTTACCTACTGGCCCCTGTACCAGCTCCTCTCATAGTAAAGTCCGTTCAAGTGGATTACCAAAGTCAATCCCAAAGGAAGGAGCCCATTGGTGCTTTGTTTTGTGTGTAGGGACTCTTCTCATGCTGCTGCAGAGGTTTGGTGATATTTTCATCAGTATTAGTGGTTAAAAAAGACGTTTGAATGCCTTCACCGTACTGCCCCGAGCTAATCACTGTTAGCCACGTCTGACTGTTAGCAACTCTACCAGATTTCTCCAATGATAGTTTATACACGAAAAAAAACTCTCCATGGCTTATTTGATGTATGTAAGTGCAGAGAAAGACCATGGGATGATTTTACGCCAGATTTAAACTTTAAAGATGACTCTATGTATTTATGTTTTCACTGTGCATCTATGATGTTGGATTGTTTCTATCATTCAATCTATACATCAGTGCAGAGCGATGTATCGTTACCGCCCTGAGTCCCTGTAGGCAGCTCTATGCCCAGAGATGTAAAAACAAAAAAGGAACTTTCACTGTGTGCTAACCGTGTGATCTTTCTTCCACAGTTTGACTTTGGGGACGTAGCTGTCCACCAGGCCATCCACACCATAGAGTACTGTCTGGGATGCATCTCCAACACAGCCTCCTACCTGCGCCTCTGGGCCCTTAGCCTTGCTCACGCACGTGAGTCAAAGCATGCACACACACTCTCACACACACACACACACACTCTCACACACACACACACACACACACACACATATGCAGAGTTTTACGATACACATTGTGTAAAACCTTATTTAAAGAGGATGTAGATAAAGACCCTTTCTGTACTCTATTGGACTATAATCAGTCGGCAGATGCTTGTAGGCATGTATATTTTTGTGTAAACATTGTTCTCACTGTGTGTTTGTGTGTGTGTGTGTGTGTGTGTGCGCGCGCAGAGCTGTCAGAGGTGCTCTGGTCCATGGTAATGCACATTGGTCTGTCCTCCCGGAGTGGGGGCGGGTTCTTCGGCCTGTCAATCATCTTCTCGGCCTTCGCCACCCTCACTGTTGCCATCCTGCTCATCATGGAGGGGCTGTCAGCTTTTCTGCATGCCCTGCGTCTGCACTGGTTAGTTAGACACACGCATACACACGCGCGCGCACACACACACACACACACACACACACACACACACATACACCCACACACACACACACACACACACACACACACACACACACACACACATACACCCACACACACACACACACACACACACACACACACACAAACATAAACATTAAGCCACTACAACATACAGACAGGACATACAGCTTACATGCATGCTATTAAATGCATAGTATATCTGCGTATTTGCAAAGTGAGCACATGCACACACCCACACATCACATGCACAGAGCACATGCAGAAAGTAAAGACTCTTTTATGGCTACTAAATGGATCCCATATGAATTAAAAACATGCGCCCAGCACTACCTCTTGAACCAAGTATCTCTGCCACTTCTTCACTTTTACACGCACATGAGGAATGTTAGCAGAATGAAACATTCCTGACCCAAAGTGGTGTACCAAACTGTGAGCGCATAGGCCTCCAGATAACCTCACACCCTCCAGCTCCATCCCCTCCTAGCACCACCTCCACCCTGCTGATCCAGCCTGCACCAGTGTAAACTGCACTGACACTGATGTAGAGAAGTCATGCCCATACACCTATGAGATTACCATGCATACAGCCATGCAGTCATTCAATACAAATATATATATTAACAGGTATTAGGAGCTTTTTGAACTTGTTAGAATATAGCAGCTGTAATCATGAATCATATTAATGAATTGTTTCTCAGTGATAGTGTTTTGAAATGACAGACACAGTTCTGCTGATAACTATGAGGAGGAGTGTAGTGAAAGTGATGGATGATAAATATTCAGTATACCAAGAGGGAAACATCCCTGTCAGCTCAGAGAACATAACTATAAATCCAGTGATTTACGAGCAAGGGCTGTTTCATACCCACAGCTTCTCTGTCAGATAGTTTTATGTATCAGGTAAAAAGAAAGTGTATAATTATGTAAAAGTATATTTCTGACTTACCCCTAGTGGTGTGCTAATAGGTTGTTTGCAATTTGGGTGAAAAAGCCCTATAATATCATTTGGGCTGGTGGTGCAAGTCAAAGGTAAGAAAGTCAACAGAATTAGGATGAAGAATCATTGTGTGATGACTGTGATGGACTAAAATGACTCCAGCTCCATAGAGATTGATATTGGTCCTGACAGCATAAAATATCTTATAATTTATTATATAAGTTGAAGCAGCGTTTGGTGCTGGTTGATCACTGCACAAAAAATCCAAATTGATTTTGATTGATATACTTATAGACTGTTGCAGGGCCTCAGGTCCCCTGTGTCTCGTCCAAAAAGTGTCACTTGAACACACCGCAGACACTCCAGCCGACGGACAACAAAGACTTTCATTCTGTGTCTGCGTAAGAGTAAATAACTCTTTATACCAGCAGGTGGTGATAGTCTGTATTCATCATTCAAAAAGGAAAACTGGAAAACTGACAGGACACATTTAAGATGCTAGTTAGCCAGTTAGAGCATTAACAACACAACAAGATGATAAAAAAGACATGAAATTTACAGTGTGCAAGCGAACAATCACACAAACTATTGGGGAACCATTTCTGAACCAAGTAATCTGACCTTCCATCTCACATCTATCTTTGTTTACGTTCCTCACTTCTGCTTCTCTTCTCGTGCACTGACTGAAACTGCCAATCAGAGTGATTTCTCTCACTGACGGGCTCTGACTAACCTGACTCCACCAGATGAATTGATTTCGCAGCAGATCCATCTGGGAACCCTTGTTTGGAGATCTTTTGGGAGGGGCGAAAATACTGGTTGTTGATTGGATAAACTAAACCATCTGTCTATCACCAACATATGGGCCAAATCAACCAATCAGATCACTGAAGCGTATGACGTGCTAACAGCAATGAGGCAAAGCTCAGAAAGTAAACAACATGTTGGTAAAGGATATTTTCCCTTTGTGTAACGTGAATTTACGGATCAAAGGCCCAATTTCAGGAGCCCGGTCCATATTCAACAGAAGGATTCAGAGAAAAAAGAGTTAGTGAGCAGCTGCTCCATAGCTGCTCATCTCATCTGTGGAAGCCGCCATGTTGTTTACACTCAACGGTCTCTTCTCATTTCATCGCCTAAATCTTCCTCAAAACCAAGACTGATTGGTTCGGTCACTGCTCAAACGTCTCCAAATTTTCTCCAGACTGATCTGAGAGTAAAATACAATGGAGTTCAGAGATCAGGATGGTCTCTCAAAGCTAGGCATTGATGGCTCGGCAGCCAATTCAACATGCTGAATCAGCAGAAAAACAGCTGAAAAGGGCCAACTAATGCCAACAGTGCTGGACGCACCACAAACACTAGGGTGATGGCCGCTCACCGCGGCCCAACTTCGTCCATACGTGTCCCTTCCTTAAGGACTGATCTTATTCACACCAGCTGTGGTGTAAAGGCCTGTCTTTCGCCTGGTATTGGAACATTTCCGTTCTAAATTACTACCCATTCATCACTGGCTCATTAGCGGCAAAATAGAGTTGAGATCAGGTGCTCTCTGCTGCATTTCTTTTTGATAGATCATTCCTTTTAAACCTATTAATCAAGAGCAAAAGGTTCTTTTCTTTAATCCTTCTGGTCTGGTTCCTGCCAGAAGCTCGGAGTCTTACTTCATGATTGTGAGATGGATAAACAAAGACAGGGCACGAATATCCTGTGTGTTTTTGTTGGACAGAGGTATGGTGTTAATGCTTAACTGCTGCTCTTAGGGCTGACTGTTGTAAGTAGGTTTAATCAGAACCTGTCTGTCTGTTATTCCTGTAAACTAGTGGAAAGTGATCTGATCACCGTTCCAATATGAGCTCAGCTGTCTTTCTCCAGACCGTGTTGTTCTTCCAAGAAATCTATACAGAATGTGTATAACCCCACCTACCTGCCTTGCACAGGGGCTGGCTGTAGGTCCCAGATTAGAGGTCATGTTGTACAAAGCTTTCAGAGCAGACCAGACTGTACAGAGAACCAGAGAAAATATGAAACTCTAGAATAAATATGAACTCTGGAATACTAATAATAATACTAGACTGAAAAGCTAAAGACTGAGGCCTAGTCCACACAAACACAGAAACCAAACTTTTATGGCCTCTGGTTAAAAACAAATTCCACACCACCGATGTGATAAAAAAATATCTCGGTCCACATTAAACCACAAAATCTGCCTCCGTCAGCTGGTCACGTCTAGAGTGCTCCACACGTCTCCATGGATACAACTGACTGTTTACCGTCGCACAGTGTGACGTCAAACACCTCGACAAGGAATTGCGTTTTTCCTCGGTTTTCCTGTCCACACATGACTGCTGAAACCGGACCTTTCCAAAAAGTTCACCCTGGACTCCGGTTTCAGGAGCAACAACTGTGGTTTCGTGTGGATGATTGGACGAACCGTGCAGAGAAACACGTGGTTTAGAAATACCCGTGTTTGTGTGGACGGCCCCTGACTCAGCAACACACCCTTGTCTGCATATCAGCAGCTGCAGAACCTTTATTTATGACGGATGAAACAAGTGGATCCAACAGCAGGAGTACCTTTAAGAATGAATTTATTCTAAAGTCGCCCTCAGCTCCCTTTTATGTCGTGGCATTAGGGATGGGAGTTAGTAAGATTTTATTTATACCAATGCCATTATCAACTCTGCTTATCGGCCCGATTCTTTATCTATTCCCATATTGATTTGTGATCAATATTCTGAGTAGTAAATAATTCAGCCTTCACAGGTTTTTTAGTGTCAAAGTCACTGTTTTATAATCTCTAGATGAAATCTCTTCTATCAATGAGCTTTTCTAACGGGAGTGAACGATAAGCCTCCAGTGGAAGGCTGTGGTTATACTGGGCAGCTCTCAGGCTCCAGCGTGTGCAACTGTATGAATGTGAGGCACTTTGTTAATAAAGCAGGAGTGTGTCGGCTCAACAGGTCTCCGCTAAGGTTCAAAAGAGTAGTGGAGTATTTTTCACAGAGGTGAGTGAATGGAAATAGTCATGTTCAAAGTAGCAGTGAACCTGGACCCTTTGCTCTGCTGTCCACTCTTCACACACAAACGTTGATGAGTTATCTGCACAAACACACACACCAACAGCAGAGTAAGTGGAGTTCAGTGTGTGAGCATTTTTTCCATCTCCACAGCTGTGTGCAGAGGCAGATGAGAGATCTCTCATTTCTTTCCTCTTTTTAAGTGTGGCCCTCTCACAGCTCTGGCAGGCCAAATATTTGCCACAACCAGGAGACATTCCTGGGCACTCCCCTCGCTCAGAGGCCAGGAACCAGCAGGAACTGAAAATCCTCTCTTCGTTTTTTTCCTCTTAAATGAAGACATCAGAAGTTCCGTACTAGTATCCAGGATGCAAGTAAATTTAGTGTGCTGAGGGAAAATCTGAAATACGGTACTCTACAGAGAGAAAAAAAACACTGGCAGATACCAAACGAGCAGAACTGTTGTTTCACTGCGTGTGAATCAGAAAATCAAGTGCAGGTAACTGGTCGCAAAGTTTTTCCTACAGTCTGTAACTGGATTGAAGTGAATCATACTGAACTTGAGTTTAATGAACTGGATCTTTTAGCATAGTTTTATTAGTTTAATAGAAGATTATTGCTGGTATCAAAAAGAATGCCATTGTGCATTATTAATAACTTAAAGCTCTGATAACATTCAAACTCATTTGAAGATACGTATCCCTGAATTCAATAAACTCATAATCAAATTTTGGGGGAAAGGGCAGAAATGAACAGAAACTGTATTTGAATCAGTGCTCCTAGCATTCTGCATGTGTTTCCAACTCCCCTGTGATCTGAAGCACCAGGAACCCCAGGGTGTGTTTTTTTCTCTAAAACTGATCAACGTTGTCACATTCATTGAACGTAACTTTTCTGAATCAGCACTCCCCCGAGTGGCTCAATTGTGAACAAACGCGCGCTAAAGTGCCCCCCGGGAGCCAAAACAAGCGTTAAGGTGCTCGCTAGGAGTCAAAACGTGTGCTAAAGTGCCCTCTAGGAGCCAAAACGTGTGCCAAAGTGCCCTCTAGGAGTCAAGACGCATTCCAAAGTGCCCTCTAAGAGCCAAAATGCATTTTAAAGTGCCCTCAGGGAGGCTAAAATGTGTGCTAAAGTGCCCTCTAGGAGCCAAAATGCATTTTAAAGGGGCCTCAGGGGGGCCAAAACGTTTGCTTAAGTGTCCTCTGGGAGCCAAAACGTGTGCTAAAGTGCCCTCTAGGAGCCAAAACGTGTGCTAAAGTGTCCTCTGGGAGCCAAAATGTGTGCTAAAGTGCCCTCTAGGAGCCAAAATGCATTCCAAAGTGCCCGCTAAGAGCCAAAATGCATTTTAAAGGGGCCTCAGGGGGGCCAAAATGTGTGCCAAAGTGCCCTCTAGGAGTCAAAGCGCATTCCAAAGTGCCCTCTAAGAGCCAAAATGCATTTTAAAGGGGCCTCAGGGGGGCCAAAACATGTGCTATAGTGCCCTCTAGGAGTCAAAACGCATTCCAAAGTGTCCTCTAAGAGCCAAAATGCATTTTAAAGTGCCCTCAGGGGGGCTAAAACGTGTGCTAAAGTGTCCTCTAGGAGCCAAAACGTGTGCTAAAGTGCCCTCTAGCAGCCAAACGGGCTATAGATGCCGTGATTACCTTAGAAGTTTGCCCACTTGTGCCAAACAGTTTTTAACATCCATGTGTGTCCTAACGCGTGCTAAAGTGTCCCCTGGAAGCCATAACGTTTGTTAAAGTGCCCTCGTCAGTGGCGAGGACTATGGTCCATGGTACATTTTGACCGGACCACGGGTAATGATGTTGTCATAGCTTTAACATCAAAATCGGTTTCTGATTCACATCTGTGAATCTTTACACCCCTATATATTACATTTTCTATCATTTATTAAACTGATTTTAAAAAAGAATTGTTAAAATTTATAGGCCCTCAAAACCTTTAAAGAGTGGCACTTGACTTTGTGAACTATAGGAGGAGTTTCACTGAACAAAATGTGTTCAAAATCATATACTCAAGGGTCTGCTGGAGTGGTACATCCTGTACCCGTGTGAGCTTCTTATGTCGACACGCTTCAGGTAGAATTACAGCCAGCTGTGTGTGAGAGCACTGACAAACAGAGGTGATAAGAATCTTTTATTAAAACCATATATCAGCCAGTCACTGTCATGTACGCCTGATAAGATACGATTGTTACTATTATCATCTGTAGTTTTTATACAGATTCAGCCATTTCAGAGGGCTGAGCAGAGACTATTTCCACTGTTGTGTGGGAGGGTTTGACTTTGACTTACTTTAATGGTATGTGCCCTGCCCTAAAGACAAAACAGACAAATCCTTGGTTGTTTTCCCCCTGACAACAATAACAATAATCCAGTCTCTGTTCTGTCTTGTTTCATCTTTGTGTGACTGAAAAAGTCAAAGGAATTAAAAAAAAAACAGCTATTAGCACATCAGTGGGTCTGATAGTATGACAGATAAGTCAAATTGCCTGATTAGAATAAAGAGGTGGGAAGCCAGCTCAGCCAGGATGTCTCTGAAAGTCTGAGCAAGTTCTACCTAGCTTTGAAAAATACTTTTTGTTGTCTAGATACAGTTTGTCCTCTTATAGTAATGCTAACATAGTTGCTGCTTTGTTCAGTGCTGGTCAATTGGTTGCTCCACCAGTTTTGGTCAGAATAAAACAATAAAACTATTGGAAGAATTGCCATAAAATCTGCTTCAGACATTCCTGTTCCGCTCAGGGTTATTTAGAATAACTGTGGAGATCCTCTGACTTTTCATCTAGCGCCATCAACATTTGAATTTGTCTTTTGCTTTGGTTTATGACCAGATATCTGCAAAACAAATGGCATTCCCATAAGCCTTAGCTGTACTGTGTTTACTGCTAATAAGTACAATTTTAGCATGCTAACATACTAAACACTAATGCTAATGTTGAATAATGTTCAATAACAAACTTTCAAACTCAACTTTTATCCCTTTTTATGCATTTAACTTGTGTTTCTTTACAATGAACTTTATAGTCTCACAGAACCACATTTTCAGGCCAAAGTGCTAACACAATACACACACAGGCAGTCGCTCCTCAAAGGCAAAAGAGTTTTGCACTTACTTGTACACATGAAAACTTACGGGATTGGTTGTGTTCAAACTTTCTCACCAACATACACCTGGCCAATTACTTTGCTGCATAGAGTCGAGGTTATTATGGGTTTTCAGTAGAGGAAATGAGATCAACGTCCTCACCTATTGTCCCAGATCTCAGCAATTCAATAGAGACTGAGAATGCTACGTTATGTACAAAACTATGCCATGTTATGTTAGTTACGTAACAAACATACTTATTTTTGATTCGATATATGATCTTTTCCCAAACCTAACCATGTCATTTTGCTAACCACGCTTATAAAACTGTGTGTGTATGAGGACAGTTATCTGCTGCCACTGAGAGGGGCGCTAATTTAAGAAACGCTCCTGTGGGTGGATACGACTTATAACAAACAATGTGGTCGTATGGGTTGGAGGACTAAATGAAGGTTAAATATGGAGAATGAGCAGAACACTGCCATCTAGTGTCTCAAGATCTTAGCCGCAGTTGGGTTGCCAGGTTTGTCAGACCCGGCCCAGTAGCTACAGGAGACCGGGGTCTGTTTGAGCCTGTTTGAACCCGTCCCCTCCAGAAAAATCACTCCATAAAAACAAGGATTACAGAGGAGTTTGACTGACAGTTAGCGTTAGCCGTTAGCATTAGCCGTTCCAGCTAAGTAAAGATGAAACTGATCTTACCAATCAAGGAGAAGCGTAGCCATTTGGGCGTGCGTTTGAATGGCGTTTCTCTCCTTTCTCTCAGTCCATGGAGTGAATGCTCGGCCTATAGTGACTCTGGTTGTTGCCTGTCCCCGCTCACTCAGCTGCTGGGACAAATAACGCCCCCTTCACTGAGGCTCTGAAGCAGCAGCAGGATTGGCAAACTCCATTTCACCCAGTACCAGCCTACAGTAGCTGCACCCAACAACAGACAACCATGGCAACCAACAACGCCCATCGCTATTGGCTTCTGCCATGGAAATAGAACAGGACACAAAGTGTCAAACCCAACAAAATTTTTTTTAATATAAATTAAAACTAAATATATTTTTTTTATGGAAAAACAGTACTTTCATTTTGTACCCCTCAAAACGCCACGTGGGTGTATTTTTTTTATTTTAAATATAGCTTTTAATAAAGATTCTACATATTCAACCTTTAATTCACTTCAGTTTTTATAAGTTTAAATGCCTTAATGTTCCAATGGTATAGCTACCACTTAGGAACTCTCTAATTTTCACTGCCAGCTTTTTTCAACTGCAACTCATATATTTGCTCTAGTGCTGTAATGGTGACGTGTCAGTGGACTTGGATCATATTGCGGTTCTCATAGGGAATGAATTGAACCGTCCGCTCTGCCGCTATCAAAGCTGCCTGTGAAAACCCCAGAGTACTGTGTGGGGTATAAAGGGCAGTTTATGCCATAAAATGACATAATGTGGAGTTGTGAGGCCGGGATTCAGAATTTGGCATTATTTGTTATACGACTACAAAGCATTATGATACAGGTACTTGATCAGTTTATCCTGAACCTCTCATTTTACATTGCCACTTAGTTTCACTAGTTTATAGAATCATTGTGTTTGATTTGTTACTTCCCTGTGCCTCAGAAAGTTTCCAACATTGGTAAGAGAAGAGGGTTTGAGAAGCTGTTGGGCATCCTGACACCTTCAGTCATGTTAACCATGTTTGTTTTGTATTTACCTGGCATGGTAACAAGGGTCAGATGTGTTGGCCAATGCAGGAATAATGTCAGATAAATGCAGAAAGTTGCAGTCATTTGGTTACTCATGCTGATTATATTTTAGTAACTGACAGTGTGTCGGCTTGAGAATGAACTTCCTCACTTCACCCTGATAATATTCAACAGGAAAACCTTATATATACCATATATTCAGCCTTACTTATGAAACCCCAGTCCTCACCCCTAATGTCTTCCTGCTTGTCCTCTTTCCTCAGGGTGGAGTTCCAGAACAAGTTTTACTCCGGCCAGGGCTTCAAGTTTGTCCCCTTCTCATTTGAGAGCATCCTGGAGGGACGGTTTGACGAGTGATCGGGCCTCATCCCCCTCCAGCATGAGTCAGAGGAGTCCCCGGCCTTCCCTCCTCTCTGTATACGTGTGTGTCGATGAGCCCCAGTGCAGCCCTCTGTCACCCTCTAGTGGCCATTTGTGAAACTTGTATTGTGCGTGAGCTATAATGTGTTCCTTGTAATGGGTTTTTCCAGGGTACCTGTGCCAAGCTGTAGCCATACTGGAGCTTCTATTGCCGTGGCACAGAACCATCAGTGTGTTCAGCTCTCAGCATGTTACCTCTGCTGTAACAACATCTCCTCTGCCAGCTTTCCTTCAAACATATCCATTACCCAATACATTTGGCAAGGTCCGTGTCCATGTTGACCAATCTGGTTTGGAGACAAGTCCCCATCAGTCCGGTGACATCTCACCTCACTGCAATTCCACTTTAAAAGCATCTTATATTCTTGTGTAATTATGCATTCCTTCAGATCACAATACATGGACATTGAGCTTGATTATTTCAATCATAGCTAGCCAGTATTCCTGCTGGGTTAATGGGTTCCTCCACACAGACTGTGAGGTCAGACAGAAGAGCTACGTTCATGTTATTATTTTCCACAAATCACAGTCACAGCCTGTTTCAGGCTTACTCCCAGATTTACTCAAATTCATTTCCACATTCACACAGACTGATTTGCCATGATGCATCCCAAACATCCTTGCTTTTACGATTAGTGTAAATGTATATGTCCTCTTCTCATGCTGCTGCAGAGGTTTGCTGTTATTTTCAGCAGTATTAGTGTTTAAAAAAGACGTTTGAATGCCTTCACCGTACTGCCCCGAGCTAATCACTGTTAGCCACGTATGGTTGTTAGCGACTCCCCAAAATATCTCCATTAATAGTTGTTACATAAAAGAATTGTTTCAATGGCTTATTTGATTAATTTATTTGGGGGAAAAGACCCTGGGAAGATTTAACGCTGGAATTCCACTTTAAATGGATTGGACAGATGGAAGACCTATAAGAAAAGTATAAAGAACCACCAGTCTCGTCCCTTAAATGCTCAAATACAATATTTTTACTGGTTTACAAAATGCATATTGATCCAGTGTAGTGTTTACACACAGATAACAAATTAGATGTTAAAATCTGCCGCAGCATGGATTTGTCTCCCACATTCATACAGACTGCTTTGCCATGATGAACCCAAACGTCCTTGCTTTTACGATGAGTGTAAATGTATTCCGTTCGTCTCTGCCACTGCGGCAAAGGCAGCGCTTGAGAATGCAACTCATAACTCCGTCCTCTCCTAAGGAACTGCAAACGGTTTTGTTGGAGGAGGGTAAGAACAAGGTTTTTCTGTGTGTTGCGGTGCTGTCCCTTCAGACAAACTGGATTGAAATCCAGGGTTGAAATAAACTACTAGCCTGTATTCTGTCAAGATCCTTCATGTGTATATATATATGTAGTG
Source organism: Echiichthys vipera (assembly GCF_963691815.1). Taxonomy (NCBI): domain Eukaryota; kingdom Metazoa; phylum Chordata; class Actinopteri; order Perciformes; family Trachinidae; genus Echiichthys; species Echiichthys vipera. The sequence goes on along the minus strand of NC_139843.1, from coordinate 24,430,408 downwards.
GAAAAACCTTTGAAGAGGCACTGTGATCATGAAAATGAGCTGCCGTCATCTTAATCCTGTGTAATCTAAGAATCTGAACACAACCATGGCAGAATCCCAGTGCTTACTCTGAGCTGGACGATCAAATGGATGTAGTGATGTGTTAGTATCTGAATATGACTCGGTGTGGGTGACATGAAGACACAGTGCCCTCTGTCTGTTGACCTGTAACTCCCATGTGTGAACTGGTGTTGAAGTGAAAGTGAAGCATTTAGCTTTAGAGCTTGATAAGTGAACTGTTGGAATCACTTCCAGCTGCTTCAGAAATGTGGAGAATAATGTCACTCATGGAAGAATTATGGCAAAACTTTGTTGTTATTTTAAATATACACCACTTTTCCAACATATCTTAGCTTTCATTTTGAAATCAGTGTGCACTATTTTAAAGAAAAACTCCCTCCATGTGAACGGTTAAAGAGGGGATTCTTTAAAGTGTGCTGTGCTGCACTGAAGCATACTTCTGTTCCTCTGATAATCAAAGTCATTGAACCTGTTGAATTGTGTTATTTTAATGATTTTATATGTTTACATGAATGTTTCAGGTAACATGTATTTGCATTCCGAAGCCAACGGGCTGCAGAAGGAAAGAGCCACATGCAGCTGGTGTTGGTTAGTGACTGGTGATGTGGAAGCTAATGTGTTTGTGATCAATAATAAACAGAGCTGGGGATTCAACTTGGGTCCTTTTTTACTCTCTCTCTCTTTCTGTCTCTCTCTATTTCTCTCTCTGTGCTTGAGATACTGACAGAAGTGGACTGGGATTTCCTCCACAGAGCGTTGCTCAGTAAAGGAAATACAAAGCATTTCTCGGGCCACATACACTTACATGCACATGTATGAAAACAGAGCAGATAAACTCAGGTTCCTGCTCACACAGAGGGAGAGTTACTTTATTCTTTTCTCAGGACGACTTTACTTCACTATATCGTGTCTACTTCCATATTAATGTCCTGTTGAGTACATCTCCTTTAAATAATTCAGCTTACATTTTGACTTTGTTTTCTAGTCATTTAAAACTGCTGATGATGGTCTGAAGAAGGTCTTTTATTTGTGCCAAATCATAACAAAAGTTATCTCAAGACATTTTACTTTGGGAGTAGGTAGAGACCACACTCTATGACTTATTCATGATTTACAGAGCAGCAATTCCTCCATGAGCAGCCACAAGTCACACTATCTTTAATAATAATAATGATAATAATTTACATACATTTTATATTCTAGCAATCTTGTGCACACAGTGGGAATGAAGACCCTTCTTTTAACAGGCAGGAACATCGAACAGACCCAGCTCTATGGAGGACAAAGACAGACGGACAGACAATGAACATTAACACTAACTAATAAAATCTTAAGTGATATGAATATGACTAACAAGTTATGTCAGTTAATATACCAGAGATATGAATAGTAGAAACAATGACAATTAAGGAAATAGAAGTATAAGTAATAATAATTCTAGTGGGGAATATGATCAAGAGATACGAGTAGTAGCAATAACAGCTGTGATACGACGGTTTTTATGGCTGTGAATGTTATAATCTATAAAACTAATGATAATATATATATATTAATGATAATAATAATAGCAGCAGCAGAAAGCGCCAAGCAGGAGGATCAACAGAGACCTGTGAGATGAGAAAGCACTTGAATGAGTAACATGCATTAATGACACATACTCTGAATTGCATTGTGGTGAAAAAATTATTACTTTTATTTGTTATTGTATTTCTTTTTTTTCTTGGAAATGAAATACCCCTACCACTTTTTTGCGCTTTAAAGCAAAGGCTCATACTCTTCATGATCTGCCGAAACAATAGTCATGTTCCCATTAATCTCTGTGAAAAGATTCTACAAATATGTACTTCAGTGATTCAAATGTGACGAGGTTTGGGTAGCCTTAGTGGTCTGGTTTCCTTTTGATGGTTGGTAACTTTGGTGCTAGCTTTCAGTACTAACATAACTCGTCGTTTCACGTCATCTGGCATTAACCCGCGGAGGTGTGTGTGTGTGTGTGTGGGGGGGGGGGGCACATCCTATCTAGTGGATCAAGCAGCGAAAGTTACACACTGTCCTCACAAACACTAAGGTCACACACAATGTCCTCACAAATACTGATGTCTGACACAATCAGTGCCTTTCCATACATACATATAAGGGTTACCCAGTTTCTCAAACACCATGTAAACACCTTACGTTGAGTTCTCATAAGCTGGTTCACAGACCTACAGTGTGTTTACATGCACAGCAGTAACTGGGTTATGGCGAATAACCAGGTTATGCAAGTTCTCCCCGTATACATGAGCGGGGGATAATGGGTAGAACCATGGTAGTAACTTTACCTCAGGTACAGTAGGTGGCACTATGGTCTGAATGTGGATTTTTCTTCAGTTTGACCTTTTGTCACAATCACAACAACTTGGAAAGTGAGGACAACATGGACAACTTTCCGACAGAATTAGGACAGAAATGGGTCTTCAGTTAAAGTCGCTGTTGTTGCTGCTGTAGCTCGTCTTGGGAGGGGCAGTTCTAACCTACGCAGCATACACAGATGCGTATAGACCTTCTCAAAGATGAAAACATCAACATTATAAATGTGCTCTACTTTATTTCCTGTTGCTGTTAACTTGGACAATTACTATGGTTACTAAATGATTTATCTAGGTCTGTAACCTGGTCATGAAAAGTCTGATTTGAACCAGGGTTACGCGTTTGGGAAACCGGGTTATTTACCGGAATATTATCATGTGAGTGCACTGATATGGTAACTCCTTTAGTAACAGGAGTATCCGTGCATGTATACACCTTAACTGGGGTAAGATCGGGTTACGGTAGTTAGTTATTTGCTGGATATCCCCTGGGCTTTACACTAGAAAGAAACATGGGGATTCCAGGGGCATGTCAAGTCCTTCAAGATATCCTCACAAATATACTGTTTTTACACCAAAACACTGTTTTCACAGTATTTCTACACAAACACTATCCTCACAGGTGCACACACACACACACACGCACACACACACACACACACGCACACACACGCACACGCACACACACACACACACACACACACACACACACACACACACACACACACACACGCACGCACACACACACACGCACACGCACAAACACACACACACACACACACACACACACACACACACACACACACACACACACACACACACACACACACACACAAACACCATTTAGAAATTCAGTCCTGACCTCACTAGTCTCCGGTCCCAGCAGTTATTTTACTTGTATTACCAGACGCAGTATTTGTAGTAGCAGCATTATAAGTGATAGTAGTGATAGTATGTGCATGACATAGTTTAAGACGCCCTGCAGCTTCATTACATCTTTCAGTGCTGAGCTGATTTCTATTTCATTAGATGGTTAGTTAGTACCATCTAGTGGACAGATATTAGAACATCATCGATGTGTGATTTCTTCGTCACACGGAGACTGGTAAGACTGGTTTTATGGTTTTGACGCCACGCTGATGACTTGGACTCTGCAGTTATAAGGGTGTGAGGGCGTCCTCAGATCAAATGCACACAGACAGCAGGAAGAAATGAGCAAACTCTCCTCTCCAAGGTTATCCTCGACTGACCTGACTCTCAGGGAAATCCTTGACAGATGAATGTGAACAGTGTCTGGACATTGACCTAAAGTGAGTTCAGCAGCAGGTGAGAATCCTTCCAGAGGAATCTGTAAATGTTCGACCATCAGGATCACTGCTAAACTGCACAGTATAACTGTTTCTTGATGCTGATTGGCTATCTTAAAAATGTTGTGGGGGTTTTGCTTTTTCATTACTCCAAATATAAAGAACTGTTAATATTTTCTATGCAGTCTGTAACTGTTGGGTCTGTGTAAATCATAAATAAGTCATAGAGGGTGGTCTATACCTACTCTGTAAAGTGAGATAACTTTTGTTATGATGTGGCACTATAAATAAAAGTGAATTGAATTGAATGTAGTTAAAGAACTATATTTTACAAAGCTTTACACAAATGTGAATGTGTTTAGAATCAACAGCAGTTTGAGTGAATGTGAGTTCACATCATCAGTGAAAAATGCAGGACGTGTCTGAACATTAACACAAGCTGGCACAGAACAGACCAAAACACAAAATGCAACTGAAGGCAGCAAGTTAGGAGCAAGTCCAAAATCTTTAATCCGATAACAAGGCAGAGATGAAAACCAGCTCTGCAAATAAGAGAAGGCAATGGAGGCAAGGAATCTGACTCTGGGGAACAACACAGGTTTTCAGGCAGGTACAGAGCAATAAGACAATCTGTAAGTGTGCAAGGAGAATGAGCAGCACATTAGCTTATAAGAGCGCAGATGGGAGTGGCTGGGTCTGGAATGGAAAAAAACAGCAGTGTCAAGAAAAAATAGGCAGACTGGATGAATGAGAGAGTTATCAAAAGGGATTTGGGACGTAACTCTGAGCCATTGGTATGCCCATTTAAAGACAGATGGTGAGGTGGTGAAATTAAGCCAGTTAAATAAAATGTTAGGGTACACATATGTATAATGATGCCTCTCACACTTTATTTCACTGTGAAGAACCATTGATCAGCAGGTTTAGTTGTGGTGGGACATTAGGCTGATCTATGTGCGCACAATTCCAAGTTGATATGCAGCCATACACTATGTTGTGTCTACATTTCCTCATTTGTTCATCTCATTATTATTTTGTTGTTCAGAGTGTAAGGTCCAGTATTTTATTGTAACAGATTTTAGGGTTATTAAAAATAACAAAGTTATGGGTGCATTAAATATGTTGTGTGTATACTTATTGGGTGAACGGTAACAAATTGTGACAACATATTCTGTGTACAACATACTGTATGAATCTGGGAGCTGTGTAACACATTTAGGAAGTTCTCAGATCTCAGATTTTGTCAGCCCTGAATATTATTATTGAATGAATGAACATGTTGTTGTGTTTGTGTATAAAGGCGTGGACTCTGCTATGTATCAATGTGAGGACAGAGAGGAGGGGGTCCCTCCCTCTTAAACTACTCTGTGTGGGGAATATGACGGCAAGACCAAAGTTCAACCACTAATACTGCTCAAAATAACAGCAAACCTCTGCAGTAGCATGAGAAGAGTCCCTACACAGAAAACAAAGAACCAACAGCGTAGTTAGTGAACCCAGAGTTTACTAAAAGAGTGTTTTAAAGACTTACCTACTGGCCCCTGTACCAGCTCCTCTCGTAGTAAAGCCCATTCAAGTAGATTACCAAATGCAATCCCAAAAGAATAGTTAATAGTTGTTACACAAAAAAAAAAAAAATGTCTCGATGGCTTCTTTATTTTATTTGCCCAAAAAGAACCTGGGATGATTTTACACCGGAATTTCACTATAACCAAGTTCTGATTGATTGCTGAACGTAACCATCACATACCGGTCATGGTCACATATCGGTCACCCTCTCACAGCATTAAATAGAATGGTTATATTTTGTGAGATAAACAAAGTGTTGTGCATATGATTTCGTAAGATATCATACAAACCTTTGTCTGAGAATATGTTGGTTTCTTTGCTTCACAGAGTTCATCAGCAGAGGTTTAAGGTTCCTAGTGGTCAGTCTGCCCAGCAGCATCAAACTACCCTGGACTTCATATTTACGGTGTGTAAAATGTACAAGCATAGCTTCCACTGCTATTTATAACAGCCACAAACTAAATACTAAATTCCCATTTGGATCCAGTCTCCATGCTGCACTTGAGTTACGAATTAAAGTTTACATTTTATTATTTTTCAGCTGCTTGAGGAAAACATTGTCAGTGTTGTGAAGAACGAGCTGAAGAAGATCCACAGAGTTTTGAGTTCAGATTAAACAGAGTGCTCAAAGACTCAGAAAGAAGATGAGGTGTTGGATGGTGAGGATGAAGAGCAGATGAGGAGCACCAGAGAGGCCCTTCTGAAGATCACACTGCACTTCCTGAGGAGATTGAAGCAGGAGGAGCTGGCTGACTGTTTGCAGAGCAGTACGTGTGTGTGTGTGTGTGTGTGTGGGGGGGGGGGGGGGGGGTATGTTACCATCTTGATGTCTTTAAGTGTACATATCAGATCCACCTATTGAATTTCCTGTTATTCAGGAACTGCTGCTGCGGTGTGCCAACATACACTTAAATCCAACCTGAGGAAGAAGTTCCAGTGTGTGTTTGAAGGGATCGCTAAAGCAGGAAACCCAACTCTTCTGAATCAGATCTACACAGAGATCTTCATCACAGAGGGAGGGAGTGCAGAGGTCAATGATGAACATGAGGTCAGACAGATCGAAACAGCAACAAGGAAACACGACAGACCAGAAACAACAATCAGATGTGAGGACATCTTTAAAGCCTCACCTGGAAGAGAGGAACCAATCCGAACAGTGATGACAAAGGGAGTGGCTGGCATTGGGAAAACCGTGTTAACACAGAAGTTCACTCTGGACTGGGCTGAAGGCAAAGCCAACCAGGACGTACACTTCACATTTCCATTCACTTTCAAAGAGCTGAATATGCTGAAAGAGAGGAAGTTCAGCTTAGTGGAACTTGTTCATAACTTCTTCACTGAAACCAAAGAAGCAGGAATCTGCAGGTTTGAAGAGTTCCAGGTCGTGTTCATCTTTGACGGTCTGGATGAGTATCGACTTCCTCTGGACTTCCACAACACTGAGGTCCTGACTGATGTTACAGAGTCCACCTCAGTGGATGTGCTGCTGACAAACCTCATCAGGGGGAACCTGCTTCCCTCTGCTCGCCTCTGGATCACCACACGACCTGCAGCAGCCAATCAGATCCCTCCTGAGTGTGTTGACATGGTGACAGAGGTCAGAGGGTTCACTGACCCACAGAAGGACGAGTACTTTGGGAATCGATGCAGAGACGAGGAACAGGCCAGTAGAATCATCTCCCACATCAAGACATCACGAAGCCTCCACATCATGTGCCACATCCCAGTCTTCTGCTGGATCACTGCTACAGTTCTGGAGGAAGTTCTGAAAACCAGAGAGGGAGCAGAGCTGCCCAAGACCTTGACTGAGCTGTACATCCACTTCTTGGTGGTCCAGTCCAAAGTGAAGAAGGTCAAGTATGATGGAGGAGCTGAGACGGATCCACACTGGAGTCCAGAGAGCAGAAGAATGACCGAGTCTCTGGGGAAACTGGCTTTTGATCAGCTGCAGAAAGGAAACCTTATCTTTTATGAATCAGACCTGACAGAGTGTGGCATCAATATCAGAGCAGCCTCAGTGTACTCAGGAGTGTTCACACAGGTCTTCAAAGAGGAGAGAGGACTGTACCAGGACAAGGTGTTCTGCTTCATCCATCTGAGTGTTCAGGAGTTTCTGGCTGCTCTTCATGTCCATCTGACATTTATCAACTCTGGAGTCAACCTGATGGCAGAAGAACAATCAATGTCCTGGTTGTCTAAAGTCTTCAGAGACAAATCTAATCCAACGCAGCTCTACCAGAGTGCTGTGGACAAGGCCTTACAGAGTCCAAATGGACACCTGGACTTGTTCCTTCGCTTCCTCCTGGGTCTTCCACTGCAGACAAATCAGAATCTCTTACGGGGCCTGCTGACACAGACAGGAAGTAGTTCACAGACCAACCTAAAAACAGTCCAGTACATCAAGAAGAAGATCAGTGAAAATCTGTCTGCAGAGAAAAGCATCAATCTGTTCCACTGTCTGAATGAACTGAATGATCGTTCTCTAGTGGAGGAGATCCAACAGTACCTGAGTTCAGGAAGTCTTTCCACAGATGAACTGTCTCCTGCTCAGTGGTCAGCTCTGGGCTTCATCTTACTGTCATCAGAGAAAGACCTGGATGTGTTTGACCTGAAGAAATACTCTGCTTCAGAGGAAGCTCTTCTGAGGCTGCTGCCAGTGGTTAAAGCCTCCAACAAAGCCCTGTAAGTGGAAACAACTTCATACGTACCTAGTTTCATATCTGTTTTCATACCAATTTTGTTTGTTCATTGTTAATCTTTCCCTAGGCTGAGCTGTTGTAACCTCTCAGTGAGAAGTTGTAAAGCTCTGTCCTCAGTTCTCAGCTCCCAGTCCTCGAGTCTGCGAGAGCTGGACCTGAGTAACAACAACCTGCAAGATTTAGGAGTGAAGCAGCTGTCTGCTGGACTGGAGAGTCCACAATGTGCACTGGAAACCCTCAGGTCATTATTTAGCATAATCCTTCTCATTCCTTTTTTAGGTTCATGTTAATGAAGATGGTCAACAACTGTAAAATTTTACAGATTTTCTATAACACAGTTTATGATGTTCCCCTGATTCCAGTCTGTCCGGCTGTCTGATCACAGAGGAAGGTTGTGCTTCTCTTGTCTCCGCTCTGAAATCCAACCCCTCCCATCTGAGAGAGCTAGACCTGAGCTACAATCATCCAGGAAAGTATGGAGCGAAGTTTCTGTCTGCTGGATTGGAAAATCCAGACTGGAGATTGGACACTATCAGGTATGGACAGACAACAAGAGCTCACACGGTGCCTTTAATTTCTCTAATTTGATGTCCTCACGCTCCTCTGTCGTCTTGAAGGATGCCTTATTTCTGACCAGAAGAGCGAGTAGGCCCGAGTAAGGAAACACATGGGTCCCCAGAAGTCCTATCAAATTGACATTCATGAGACACATAAAAAAAACGTTGGTATAAAATCTGTCATTTTAGGGCCCATCCACATGGAGACACATTTACCTTTAACCGCACAACTTTTGTATCGTTTTGGCCGACCATTCACATGTAGGCGACGTTCTGTGAGCCTGAAAATGGTATCTTCCTAAACCGAATACTTCATTACGATGACATCGCCCCACCTCTCGACCCAACCACTAACCCTGCAACCTCACAACCTCTAACCCAGATACCCAGTCTAAAAAGGGATGGTCCAAAAAACCAAAAGGACATTAGTGTCATGAACGGTTTAGGGAATAATGCAGACAAGGAAACAGAGAACAGTTTAAACAAATATTTAATAAACAAAGAAAACAAGGGAATCCAAAAACAGGGAAAAAGGGACAAAACAAAACGTGACGAGATGGTCGAGGGTAGGCAGGAACGGGACCTCCGGAAACTATAATGAAAGGGCACAAAGAAACAATAATTAACAAACAAATCTACTAGGACCGAAAATACAAGCATACAAAGAACGGGAGCCAACTGACGAGAAGTTACCACGTAAATGAGGAAAACGGTCTGGTGCAAAATGCGTCCCACATCCGGCTTCTTATACTCCAGGTAGGGTAATCAGTGGAACTGGATACAGCTGGGTGGAACCACGCCTCCCAGCTCCAGACAGACACACACCAAGAGGGGAGACACATGCAAGGAACAACAGACAGAGGGAGACAAACACAAGCACAAAAGGAAGGAGGAGATGACTGCCAGGAATGGAATCCTGACAGTTATTTGATGAGGAGCAGGTGAGTACGGGGATAGAGCAGGTCAGGTGAAAGGACTGAGCAGTAGATGCAGAGCAGGAGGGAGTGGAGTCTGAAATGACATGAGAGTTGTGGCAAAACAGAAAACAGACAATGATAACTGACGTGTGGCTGAAATTCTGACAAAGGTGGTCACATGATGGTGGATATCAACTCTATAAGTTAAACCAGAGTCGTAGCTGCAAAATGCAGGAAGGCCGACTTGCAAAAATACACTGAACTTGTAGGATTTACTTAATAAAAGAGCAAAAGTCAATTTTACTGCTGAATATCGAGTACAAGTCACCATCTTTTTAATTTCAAAATCCGATGACACAGATTTACGTCCATAAAAGAATCATGGAGACAGTTATACAGATGAGTTTCAGCCTGTTTCTCTGTCACACTGACAAACTAAGGAACACTGCTTCATGTTGAACAGGAGTAAGGGCTCATGTTGGATAGAAAACCATTCTGTGTTTCTTCTTCCAGGTTGGACCATGGTGGAGAGCAAAGGTTAAAACCCGGTCTGAGGAAGTGTAAGTGTGGATTCAATTTGACAGCACACAGAGATGATAGTTGTGTTATTTATTCATTAAAACATTACTGACAAAACATGTCATGTTAAGCAAGATAAGACAAACCTTTATTGGTCCACAGAGGGAATTCTCTCTCTGATGCATTCATAAAACTACACATGGTAAATGGACTTGTACTTCTATAGCGTCTTTCTCGTCTTCTGACTACTCAAGGCTCTTTCACACTACTTGTCCCATTCACTCATTCACACAGACATTCAAACTGATGGCAGTGGACATCTACATACCATCTAAACTTATCCAACCATTCAGACCACATTCACACAGTCAATTCAGGGTTCAGTGTCTTGCCCAAGGACACTTCGACATGTGGACCGGAGGAGCTGGGGATAGCACACAGTACAAATATGGAGTTCAACTTTAATTTGAAACAATAAATGAAGCGGAACAGTTCCTGGACACAATACCCACACTGCCATGACTCAGAGCCAGATTTAAATCAGCAAAATATCTCTTCAACCTTAACCAAAGTGTTTGTCCATCTATCTTAGGTGATGTTTAGAGATGTTTTACAAAATTTCTCTTCAACCATAACCAAAGTGTTTGTCCATCTATCTTAGGTGATGTTTAGAGATGTTTTACAAAATATTTCTTCAAGATTTACAAATCATTTGGCAATCATTAGCAAATACTTACTTACTTTGTACAGTATATTAAATGTTGAGTGTGCAACAGTAAACTGAAATGGTTAACTAATGTTATCAGACTAATTATGTCTCCTGTAAGCTATGATACAATATATATTATATAGGGCTGTCAAGTTATTGAGATTCAGCTGATGCAGAGAGGCTCCTCCCCCTCACCAAAGACAGACCACTCTGGATAGTTTCACTACATTGTGCTAGTATTGACTAAGTAATGTTACATTCAGGTCAATCTGCTCTTTCAGCATATTTTTCGGAGCATGCAGTACCTTTGAGGTTGTTCTAAAGAATATTCTGGACAGTATTCGTCATTGTTTTGGATTGTTGCAACGTTAAACATACACGTGAGTAAAAATATCCCTTTAAGGTACATTTAAAACAGATGAAAAATATGCGATTCATTTGCAATTATCATGATTTAACTTTGGACACTTATGCAATTAATCATGATTAAATATTTGAATCGATTGACAGTCCTAATAATATAGAAAATAATTATACACACTAATGATAAAAAAACATAAATTATAGCATGTCTATTTAGAAATAGGTAATGTTTACTAATATTTCATAAACATTATTCATTATCATGTTATTGTTTGTTAAGGGTTAATGAGGGTGGGAGGGTGATTCTTCATCTGAATACCTAAACATGGCGCTGCAGCTCTCTGTGTGCTCCTAATGGCATCTGCTAAATTCCACCGCAACTGACCCACAACAACCAATCAGAGCCAAAGAGCCTCAACGCAGTGTCAGTGACTGCTCTGAGCTCTGATCAAACTGTGAAACTAGGCGAGACTAAGTTAGTGCATTGCATATTTCTCACCCAAAGTCTTTTCAGAAACGTATTTTAGTTTCTGTTTAGCTGTAAAATAAGAACGTGTGACCAAGTCGAGCCAAACCCAAGCTCCGCGCACCAGGAAATATTTTTGATCAGTTGCTTAGTTTCACAGTTTGATCGGCGTTCATGAGCAGTTATTGATTCTTCATCAGAGACTGCTCAGCTCTGATTGGTTGTCGGTCAGGTGCAGTGGAATCTCGCAGATGCCATGAGGAGCAGGCAGAGAGGTGGAGATAAATTACTTTTTCACAGATAATCTGTCTCATTGTGCTGTAGGCGCGTTGCTAGCTCGTGAAAACATCCAGGTCTTTAGCCCAGAAGTTAGAGCCCTTTCAGACGGGGGTTTCGGGGCTTTCTCAAGCGAGAAATGTTTGAAATGCCGCAGATGAACATGCAGTTGTGACGTAATTTGAGATAGAAAGACCAACGGTCATGTGTGACTCCCCTCAGGGCAGGACTGCTGAGTAAACTGCATAACGTTATGTTAAGGATAGGAAAGGTCAGCACAGACACCAGCAGCAGAATGAGACATGAGAACAGCCTACAGCCTCAGAAACACTGACATGCACCGACCCGATGTCAAGTGGACCGGGTTGAATCCACTGCAGGTCCTGAAACTGTGCAGACTAGAAGACATCACTGCTCTGACTGACGTTTTCTCTCCTGACCGGTGTTTGGGTTTAACTAGTGACCTGTTAACTGGACACTTTCAGCTGAAAGAGTCTGTCGTTGCATAGTGACGGCAGATGTTGGTTAATAACAAGAGAATGCCTAGTGGTCCTTGTGAAAGCCTCTGTTTACATTTTCATGAATGTTAAACATAGCGTCCCCTCCCTGATCAGTCTTTATAGTTTTGTTTGAGCAAATGTGTCAGTAGAGTTTTGTTCGTTTCTTGTTGTTACACTGGAAGAGAGAGTTCTTCCTAATCATTTCTATCTCTAATTCATTTTCTGAATACATCTATTTGTCTTTAAAACCTGCCTGTGTAAACACGTGTGCGTAGAATTTTATTCACCACTTCAAAAAAAAAATCTTCTTACTCCTTCGTAGTCATGACGTTGTGGGAAAATAAATCAAAGCTAAAAGAAATTAACTTGATGCTCCACCAGCCACAAACCTGTCAACCTGGTGTAACGTTAGTCAAACAGATCTCAGAGTATCTACTTTTTATACAGTCTATGAGTATCTCTTAAAAACAGAATTCTGTTTTCATCATCTGCAGTCACTACGGCAACCACAGAGGCACTCAGCTGAAAGTCTCCAGCTAACAGGTCACTGTTAAACCAAAACACCGGCAAGTCAGTCTGCTTTAAGTGTGATTCTGAAGTTATCAAGTCAGTCTGCTTTAAGTGTGATTCTGAAGTTATCAAGCCAGTTTGCTTTAAGTTTGATTCTGAAGTTATCAAGTCAGTCTGCTTTAAGTTTGATTCTGAAGTTATCAAGTCAGTCTGCTTTAAGTTTGATTCTGAAGTTATCAAGTCAGTCTGCTTTAAGTTTGATTCTGAAGTTATCAAGTCAGTCTGCTTTAAGTTTGATTCTGAAGTTATCAAGTCAGTCTGCTTTAAGTTTGAGTCAGAAGTTATCAAGTCAGTCTGCTTTAAGTTTGATTCTGAAGTTATCAAGTCAGTCTGCTTTAAGTTTGATTCTGAAGTTATCACTTGTCAGTATGGACACACCAGAATTTTGCGGTTTTCACTCCTACAGTGTTGCATCTGTGGCTGCCACATAAAAGTCTACTGTACTGGGCTATATTCATCATCATTGTGTTTTTTCTTTTGTAAGTTTTGCAAAATATGGAACACAAAATAATTACAGAAAGTTACCGTCTTCCACTTTAAAAATTATTTTTGTTTCCACTAAAAAAACATCCCTTAGATTCTATGGTTGGAACTGCGTCTTCAGTAACATAAACTCTGAACAGATGCAATGTCCATAGCTCCTGCTTTAAAATTGTAAAAAATCTGTTGACATTTCAATTAACCAGTAATATACCCCAAATATATCAAAATGAATATTAGAAAGAGAAATGAAACGTTATGTTGGGATCTTTTTTTGCCATGGCTGATCACACTTCTGTCTACAGACTGATGGACATGGTCCAGGCTCTGGGTCCACCAGAAACGTGTCCTTAGCAACGGTCTGCTATAAAGAACACAGAGTGTAGCCATCAGAATCGAGCATTCAACAAAGCCTTGTAATATCAGTAAAATAACTAGTAACTAAAGATTTATGATCTATTAATGGACCATGTATTAATGATGGGTATATACAGTATAGGGCTACTATATAAGTGCGACTGTGTAACAACTTTTTCTCTCCTTCAGATTTCTGTGAACTCCTGCTGGACACAAACACACTGAACAGAAACCTGAAACTATCTGAAAACAACAGGAAGGTGACACTTGTGAGAGAGGTGCAGTCATATCCTGATCATCCGGACAGATTTGACGGCTGGCCCCAGCTGCTGTGTAGAAACGGTCTGACCGGTCGCTGTTACTGGGAGGTGGAGTGGAGAGGAGAGCTTCGAGTAGCGGTGACTTACAGAGGAATCAGAAGGAGAGGAAGCAGTAAAGACTGTGTGTTCGGAAGAAACGTCCAGTCCTGGAGTCTGATCTGCTGTGATGATGGTTACTCTGTCTATCACAATAACACCAGAGCAGGTCTCCCTCTCTCCTCCTCCTCCGTCTCTCACAGAGTAGCAGTGTATGTGGACTGTCTGGCCGGCTCTCTGTCCTTCTACAGAGTCTCCTCTGACACACTGATCCACCTCCACACATTCAACACCACGTTCACTGAACCTCTTCATCCCGGGTTTGGGTTCCCGTATTATGACTCCTCTGTGTCTCTGTGTCCTCTGTAGGAAGGAGACAACTTCCAATTGTGTGATTTCATTGTTTTTGGCTCCCTGACTGTGCCTTTAATGTGAGAAATGTTCTTTTATCAGAAATGGGGAAATGCCTCAGGACTGAACTTGTGTGCAAACTGTGTTGACTTTGATCATCACATAATCACTTAATATTTTCTTGGAGCAGCGTATTGTAGCATCAAATGTCTGTGTGATTGTCATTTAGTTCAATAAAGTTAAAAGAAGAAAGAATTCCTTTATTAATCCCACAAGGTGAAATTCTATTTTTTCACTCTGTTATTATTATTATACAGGTTACACACACACACACACACACACACATGCACAAACAGGACCTATATACATGCTATTAATGGAGAGATGTCAGAGCGAGGGGGCTGCCAAATGGATGGCCGCACGGAGCAGTTGGGGGTACGGTGCCTTGCTCAACAGCACCTCAGCAGTGCCCAGCCACCAGTCCAGACTCCCTCTCTGATGGGAGAGTAGGGATCCGACCCTACAGTTCCCAGCCGAGTCACCTATGGACTGAGCTACTGCCGCCTCTAAAAGACAAAATAACAGAGTTGATATTCACATATTTCATTGAATATACTTGTTTACTACATGTTTCTCACACACACACACACACACACACACACACAAACACGTTTTTAAAATATTGAATGAATTAATATTTATTTCGGTTAAAAATTATTAATAATATTAATAAGCAACTGAAAAAGGAACAGTCTGAAGCCCAAGGCATTTTTCTGCCTATCCTCTACAATCCATTAAGATAAGATAACCCAGAACACCAGAATCTAATATATCTAATTGATAATCCTTATTTGTTTAACATATTAATCCTTTTACATGGTACTCCTTACATTATATTGCATTACAAGGCTTTTTGAGAGCGTTTTCAACTCATCCCAAAGTCGCTTCCATAGTTTAACTCCCAAAACTGAAACACTCGCTTTACATGTTTCAAAGATGCACAACCCTCTTAAATTACTATTGACTTCTCTTCATTTAAAAAAATGTTGGAAAGAAAGAGGAAAGCTTTTATTCTTGACATGAAACAGTATTTCCGTTGTTTTAAACACACAATATCTAAAAAATTGAAGGTACAGGAGTTAATAAACAACCTGTTAGTAGATTTACGATAACCAGCTTCATTTATTATTCTAATAGCTCTTTTCTAAAATGCAATCATAGGGTCTGTATCCGTTTTATATACATTTCCCCAAACCTCAATATAATATTATATTACATATATGGCATGGCAAGCGAACAATATAATATATGCGACCATTTTTGTAAAGAATAGCAATAGATTTAGATCATTTCCATTTGGTAAATTCTCCATGTGGCTTCAAACAAAGTTTATAATCTATGATCACTGCCAAACATTCTGTTTCAAACACTCTTCTGAGTTCAACTCCATTTGAGTTCAGTTTTATTTCCCCCTGGCCCCACTCAGCACCATAAATGTTGTTTCATCTTCATTTATCGATAACTTATTAACATCAAACCATTTTTTGAACATAATCAATCCCCTTCCCACTGTTTTTAACACATCTTTCATGTCCTGTCCTGAACAAAAAATGAATTTCTGTCATCCGCAAATGAGATGAAGATTGAAAATATGGCATCAAATATATGCTACAAACATACTTATCTTAAAATTCATCATTGCATCACTTTATTGAGCTGTCACTTTATATCAGCACTGCGTCACTTTATTCAGTTGTACTGTAACTTAGTTCAGTCAGAAATGCTGCTACACTTTAACACTATCACTTATCGCTCCTTATCACTTAGTTATCTTGTAGTTATTTTATTTCAATCTGCTGCTAAACTGCACGCTGCGTATTGTTGTATATCGTATAAACCTACTTTTAACCACAATGTCTGTTGCACTCTGTCACATCTAGTTAATTGTTTGATTTATTTTATGTTCACTTTATTTTTATTTGATTTATTCAATTCCATTTTATTCATAGTGCCAAATCATAACAAAAGTTATCTCAGGACACTTTACAGAGTAGGTAAAGACCACACTTATGTCAGCTTATTGTCACTCTGAACCTTTCCCATCTTTGTATTGAAAGTGTTGCACAATCATTTCCCTCGGGATAAATAAATCTTCTTGAATCTTGAATGTTAAAGATAGGAACTTATGTACTATTGATATTTTTTGTTTATTATTTTTAAATTATTGAATTATCATGAATCATTATAATTGAAATGAACATGTAATTTGAGTCTCTTAAACTTGTAACAAATGAGAATGGCGTCTCAACATCTAATCCAATCCACAGAATCCAATGCCTGACACTTTTTCATTTACCATGTATTTGGTTGTCTTTGTTTTGTGATTCTGTTTGATTGTTTTATACTTATTTATTTTGTAACTTGAACTCAAATAAAGTTTTTTTTTTTAAAAAAAGAAGCTTTTAACCACTGCCAGTGAAGCAGTGCGTCACCACCACCGGCAGAGGGCACTGAACTACACCTGAAAAGTCATAAATGTACCAGTAAACATATGAGGAAATAGTGCTATAGCAATAGGAAAATCACTCCGCAGGGAACATTTGTTGGGAATTCTTATTTTTCGAATATTCATTGCGAAAAAAACTTGGCTTCTACCGTATACTTTTTATTATATTATATTTTATTCAAAATTGTGCAATATTTATCCCACTAAAACATTACATTTGTTACAGGTTTGCAGATGTGAACAACAAATGTGAATTGTGTGAGATTAAGGATGAAACCATTCTGCATTTATTGTGGGAGTGTCAGTGTGACTTTGGAGTTGTGTTTTTAACATTCAGTCCAATCATTTCAAGAAATAGGAGGCAAAAGTCGTCACCGACCGGAAACAAAAACAATACAGTGGATTCATGTCAACTTACCAATTCTACAAGGAAAATTTCATATCCATAAAACTAAATCCCCCAAATCTCGGCCATACTTTAAAATTGTAATTCAAAATTATTTAGACTCTATCCAAATTATTAATAAAAAGAAATGTACTTGTGGTGATATATATATATATATATATATATAAATATATATATATATTATTTTTTAAAGGAAATGTAATAATGTAGCCCCCTTTTTAATTCGATTTCTTTGAATGTTTCTATTTATGCTTTACTTATTGTTTTATTTTCTGCCTTTTTAGTTGATTGTGTATTTAAACACTCTCTCTTCCTAAGTTTACTTATGATATGTCATAATTTAAGATTGTATTGTTCATTGAAAGCAGAAATGACTGCCTCATAAAAACATTTTGTTTCTTTGTCAGGGACCATGCCGACATGTTCCACAAATGTTTGTGAAAATATGCATATAAAAAACAACAAACAATACGAGAGAGAGAGGGAGTTTGTTTTAAAAAAAATATATATTATTCTTTATTTGCAAATATTTAATAAATATAGTACAAATAGAACAGTATGGACTGCTTAACAGATATAGAAGTGTGTGTAAAGACAGTCACTTCTCCTTTCAGAAAACAATACACATTACATTATAATGACATTACATAAGAGTACTTAGATACATAATAAGATACAGAGGCGTAGAAAAAAACAATAAAAAACAAAAGTAAATACATACAAAGAAGTCAAATAAAGACGCGGGCTATACTTTTATAAATCTTTAACAAAGCCACGTCATTTATCCTTAGAGAGAGAGAGAGAGAGAGAGAGAGAGAGAGAGAGAGATAGATAGAGAGAGAGAGAGAGAGAGAGAGAGAGAGAGAGAGAGAGAGAGAGAGAGAGAGAGAGAGAGAGAGAGAGAGAGAGAGAGAGAGAGAGAGAGAGAGAGAGAGATAGAGATAGAGATAGAGATAGAGATAGAGATAGAGATAGAGATAGAGATAGAGAGAGAGAGAGAGAGAGAGAGAGGGTTTCTGAGACTGAGAGCTGCATGAAGCTGACGAGAGTTAGCTCCACTAAAACCACAAGTCCCGATTTGACGTCTGTCTCTTATTTTGAAGGATTTGACCGGAACTGCAGCTGTATATCCGGGCTAGCTTGGCACGGCTTTCCGAAACGAGTTAGTTTGGGAATGTGTGGTAAAGTAAGTGGACGGGCCGGACCTGGCGTTGGAGGTAGCATTGTTCTGCTGGTGTAAATCTAATGAAGAACTTCCTGAACCCCAAATAAGACCCATGAGCGAACCCGAGAAGAAGAGCACCTACGGTAAGTTTAAAGTCACGTCGGAACAAAAAGCAAGACAGTCGAACGGTGGTTCCCGGTGGCATTTAACGTAAACGTTAATATTCAACACCGTCGAAAGGTTTTTTCCCCCGGTAAGCTAGCTGTGTTTCAGTCAAAGCCTCCGTCCTCGTCGTCCAGGAAACAATAGGTCGAATGTGTCCTGTGGTATTCCACGGTAAGTGCTGCCATTCTTCCAGAGCCTTGCGTTTGAACGCCAGCTCCACTCGGAAGTCTTTCCACCCGGAGACTCACGCGTGTGTCCCGTAGAACCAGAGGGGGTGGATGTAACTCTGGAGCCGGCTTATGTTTGAGTCCAGTCTCTCCTTTTGAACGGCCTCTCTCAGACCTCACACTTTCTCACCCAACGTTACCCAGCTGTAACGGAAAGGCATGGCCAATGTAATGCACCTGAGAGGTTCTGGGGGAATATGACGTATGCCGAATCAAGCAGTGTGTGTGGTTGACTCTGAAAAGCACCTGTGCAGACATCATGTATTCTAGGTAGTTATGGGTCATAGGCAGCGTTCTAAATGAACTCTTTTTGATCACCATGTCCTTGGTAACTTTCTAAAGTTACCAGACAATCAGAATTTCCACTAGCCACATTTTTCCGTCCACATCTATCATCTATCATAAATACAAGTTCCTTAGGTTCTCCTGATGACTTTGGGCACTCTGAAAAGAGGTCCTTTACGACCTCAACTTTATTACTAGTTTGTTCATTTCTTTCGCGTATATGCTGCAAACCTGACAAAACAGGACTTGAATGACATGAATCTAGAACCCTGGTCATAATTCAATTCAATTTTATTTATAGTGTCGAACCATAACAAAAGTTATCTCAGGACACTTTACAGAGTAGGTAAAGACCACACTCAATGACTTATTTATAGATCATAGATTCATAGATCAGCTACACAAGTGCTCCCTTAAAAAGCTCTTCAGACTTCATGGTCGTCGGTGTGTGACATGACAGTAATCCTCTCCGTGATCAGACATCGAGCCAGGTTGGGTGTTTCATAGAGAGGCAACTTTTTTTCTTGAGATGAACCATTTGGATCTTTTCAAAACTGCTAATGACCTGCTTCTTGTGGTTAATCCCAATAAAAGAACCAATCATTTCACATTTCTGTTTTTTTAAAAGAAGTTAATAACCTGTACTTTATGCCTACCTAGGGAAAAAAAAGGCTGAGATGGATCAATTGATATTCCATAGTTCTGACCTAACCAAGTCTTACTGACGTCACTATTGTGAACACAACACACATAAAACATACAGTACTTAAAAAAACTTCACAAACATACTTACACCTTAAAATTCAAAGTCAATTCTTAAATCATGTCAATGTACCTTCAATACATTAGGAACAAACCTTTAAAGGTTCATACGGCCCCTTACTGTATCTGGGTCTGTAGATGCTGCAATTTGGCCGTGTATTATTGGGATATTATTTATTGACCATTTATCATTATCAGAATAATACATAATATAAATGTACCTTTATTTGACGTTATATATCTTGCGTCCTTAATGATTATTGATGAATCTGTTGATCCATTTTTGAATAGATTCATTGACTAATTGTTTGAGCACTAGCTGTCTGCAGACGGAAATAGGACTGTAAGGGATTTTCAGAGTGGACAGAGAGCTTTATAAAAACATTGTGGCCTCATGTTGCTTTCATGTGGAAACTAAAGTCAGTTCACCCACTGGCCTGAGCTGTGAAGGGCAGCCTCTCGGTTGCTGCACTGTTAACTGGTTCATATGCTGCAGTGTGGAGGCCTGCCTCTCAGACGGGACTCCTGTGAACATATATCGGTAAACTGCAGGTTCTGACTGATGACTCATTCAAATCTGAGTGGAGGCTATGTGACATGAACCTATGAAAACTCAGCAGCAGGAGGAGGGGGGGGGGGGGGGTGCCTCAATGGGGACCCCTATCCTCCATTTTGGAACTAAACGGGTTCTTTTGTAGGGGACAGACACTAGTATTGGAAACAGATGTGTGTGTTTATACTCAGGGGGGCATACACAGGTGGGCTCCAGTGAGCTGTAACATGGGGCGTGAGAAAGTTTAAAAGTTGACACTGATAAAAATAAAAGTAAATATTTTTTTGGAATATATTTAAAGAGTGAACTCTTATCAAGAGTAGCACAGTTGTTGTTATAGTTTTACTTAACGGTGCATGGAGCAGTGTAAGACTTTCACAAACCTCTAAAGCAAGTAACATACATTTGAACTTCAATTTAGACGAGAAAAGGCAACGTTTATGTTATGGCTCTGTAGTTTTCCACAAAGTTTGGAGGCTGTGTAAAATATAAATAAAAACAGAATGCAGTGATTAGCAAATCATTGAAAGTCTACCAGTATATGTAATTGAAAATAGCACCGGGACAACATTTCAAATGTTAAATAAAATTGTTTTTGATATTTCCATTTTGAATTTGATGTCAGTAACACATGTGAAAAGAGTTGGACAGGGTCATGTTCTCAGTGTTGCATCACCTCTTCCTTTATCAACACTGCAACCGTTTGGGAACTGAGGAGACCGATTGCTGTCATTTTCAAAGTGGAATGTTTTTCCATTCTTGCTTTTGTTGTATTTTTGTTTCATAATGCACTCATTTTCTATGGGGGACAAGTGTGGACTGCAGGCAGACCAGTGAAGCACCTGCACTCTTTATTACAGATTCTGGCAAAATGAGGATATCATTTTCAAAAAACACTGACATTTCTCAGTTTCAACTTTTGTTGTCTTTGAATCATCACATTCTGTTTCTTACTGGAAATAACTATTTAATTTAGAATTAATGAATTATATGAAAATTAAAGGTATAATTGAGACTGTTATTTGTACATTTAAGTGTTTTCCCATTGATTTAAATAAACCCTGTATGGCAGAAGTGTTGTCAGTGTGATCCCCAGTCGCAGAGTTCATCTTTGTTCAGCATTGACATTGTGGATTTGAAGGATCGGCCAGTATTCGCCCGGTGGCTCAGTGGTTAGAGCGGGAGCCCCATGAACAGGGGCTAAAGGTCCTCAGTGCAGCGGCCTACCTGCGGCCCTTTGCTGCATGTCATCCCGTCTCTCCCCCCTGTTTCTTGTCAGCTGTCCTGATAAAAGAAAAGGCCCCGAAAGAAACTTCTTAAAAAAATGCTTTGTGTGTCTGCACTCTGCTGAAGTGAGAAATATCTTGTGACTGACCAAGAGAATGAACATGCTTCTAAAACTAAAACCCTTTATTCAACCATCCCCTTTTTCTGTGCAGGATTCCTTGTGAAGGTGTGAGGATGGGACAGGGTGGTGTTGGAAGTGACTGCAGCCCCGGAGGCTGATGAACCTGCTCCATTGACCAGTCAGGATGCACATAGCGTCAGTGGGTGTCAGCAAGTTCTGCTTCCTGTTTTCCCTTGCATTCTGCGGCCTCCTGCTTCTACTCATCCCTGCCCTCCAGCCCCCAACACGGCAGGTGGACCTTCCTCAGCCCCGACCCCATGTCAGACCTGCACAGGCAGGCCCATCACACCATGTCAAGGTTCCAGGAGTGTCTGTCCATGCAGGGGAGACTGACTCTGTCACAGAACTAAATGGAAATTCAGCAGAGCAGAGGAGATCGATTGAGACTGAAGCTACCAAAAATGATATCTTTAGTCCCAAGAGAGGGTTTGACTCTAAAAGAGGAGCTCTCCCTGGAGGAAAGGGTGGTAGATTTTCAGGGTCCAGGTCTGGGGACATGTTAGAGTTTAAGGACATTTTTATTGCTGTGAAGACTACAAGGAAGTACCACAAGTCCAGACTGGAGCTGCTCATTCAGACGTGGGTTTCCCAAGCTAAAGAACAGGTAAGGAGAGCTGCGGTTATTCATTATTTTGGATGTAGCCTTAACTGAGCCACAAAGGGGCCTTAATAGCGCATTCACTCTAGATCAGGTGGTCTGGCCAAAAACTCAAGTCTTTCCTAACATTTTTAATGGGGTAGTGCGTTAAGGCTGCAGAGGTGGGGGCTGGGCACAGATTTGCCTCTTTGTCGCTGCACTCAGTTGCCGCTGATCTTTCAAACGCGCAACCAATGAGATAGAAGCCTTGAGTGTGAGGTTTACGTTTCCCTAGGCAACCAGAGAGCGACATCAAGCCAGTTAGAAAGATGGAGAAAAAACGTATTGTTTGTGTGTCCGAGTTTCCCGAACTATTTAACGTTAAATTTAAGCGGTATCACAATCTCTGAAGTAAACGTAATGATGGAGGTTCATAAGCATCACAGTTTAAGAGCTAACGGTTGTTTTAATGCTTACATTGATTTAGCCGTTTACTGGGTCTCTGCGCCCAACCTCGCAGTGAGCCAAAACGCTTATAATGTGAAGGCCCCTTTAGGGATATAACAGTTACACTAAGGGGCCAAATACTGTAGTGCTGAAAATAGTAAATGGTTTTAATAATCAATCATTTAAGTCATTTATCAAGCAAATGACTAAAATGACATGGTTCATGTGCTGTGTCTTCTTGTTTTCTATCCTTGGTAATCTTTGAGAGGTGCTGTAGTGGGCAGTGTCCTTCTCTTTATAGTTTTAGTTTCCAGAAGCATCAACAGATGATTTGATGGGGGTGTGTGTCTCTCTATTTGTAACACGTGTAACTGCGATTCAAAGCTTGATTCTATTCTACTAGGATTGAACATAATTTCAGATGAGACCAGTTTTGACACGTTCACAAATGGACCTCATAATGTTCCAACAGCCTTTTTTCTCTTTGGCAGGCTGTAGTGGACTCAGCTTTAAAGCCAAAATGAAGATGTTGGGATTTTATGAAACTAGATGACCTAAGGAATCTGGAGAATCTAAGGAATTTGGCAAGAGAAAAACTGGCATGGTCATTTTCAAAGGGGTCCCTTGACCTCTGACCTCAAGATATCTGAATGAAAATGGGTTCTCTGGGCACCCACAAGCCCCACACATTGGTCACTGAGGCTCAAGTAGCACCTGCCAGGGCTTACAACACACTATTCACTAATAAGTAAAGGTACGGTTAGAAGTGTCCAAGATCTCAAGGGTAACTTTGGTCTACACAACCAGGACCTCTTTAGATCTCTACAAATAAGAGACTAAATCGGGGAAATAAAAAAAAAAAAAGATCAACCTGAAAGAGATATTCTACAGAAATAAAAAAAAAAACCTCTTTCCACCTACTCATCAGATGAACATTCACGCACATTTATACACCCTTGTCCCACGTCGACGACTGTTTCTCAACCGACTCAGCATGCTGAATTAGCTGCAGAGCCGGTCAGTGAGAGAAATCGTTCTGATTGGCAGTTCAGTCAGTGCACGAGAAGAGAAAGTAAACGGCTAAAGCCAAGAGGCTGTGAGATGGAAAACAAACGAGGCACAGTAAATAGAATTTGGTCTTTCAGTTATGTCTTGAATCCATCATGTTTGTCTTCCAGTGTCCCTTTCTTAAGGACGAATACAGACTACTGCCAGTTGCTGGTATGGACATTTATTTCCTCTCACGCAGGCACGGAACATGCTGGTTAGCCATCAGCCGGGGTCTTTGCGGTGTGTTGAAGTACCACTTTTTGGGCGGGCACAGGAGGAGAAGTCAGCCTTTAAATTAGTACTGAGATTTGTGGTTCCTCCAGCACATTCTATGAAACCACTGCATGTGTTGCAGACAGTAATGAAATGTAAAGGTGTCAGTGGAAACGGGAGAGTCCTAAATAGTGTGTTGAATTATCCTTACTGTGTTGAATTATGATTGTTGAATCATATTTGTTGCAGCTCCAAGTCCAAATACTCACCTAGAAATGCATTTGTTAAATTCTGTGGTAGTGTGGTAGAGTAATAGAATTACTCCCCATAACCCCTTTTACCCAAGAGCTGAACCCTCCAATATGGCTGCCAGGGGTGTGGTACATGAGCTAAAAACCCCCTGTAATAATTTATGACTTGTGGTCTTTAAATGAATACACAGCTCTCATATAAACACATTCTTGCAGCAGTCGAATCCATAATTTTATATTTGAATTTGGGCTAAGACACTAGGGGTGGAACGTTTTATTAAAAAATCTGTCCCGTTCGGTACGCTTGTCTCGGTTCTGGACACGTGTTTACCGTTCGGTAAGCCATGCGCCATATTTATATGATTGTATACCAGATACTGCACCTAATTTCCAAGTGAAAAAACTAATGTTTCTATTAAGAACAGACAATCAGGGAATGAAAATATTAAAGACGTATTTTGTGTTCATTTTTGCCTGTAATGTGACCATAAAATTAGGAAAAAATTAAATTAAAATTATTTTCAGTCAGAGCTTTAAGAGCCATTTTCCTCTTCCTACTTTATAGGAAACAATCTTTGTCAGAGATACATATAGCCTTTTTCAGTCAGTTCAGTGATTGCTGTTTGTGCGCATTTTAGTGAAAGCAAACCTTTTTTCTTCAAGTGTTTGTATATTTATTTGGCAGAAAGGTAAACAATTGTTCCACTTCTAGGAAAGAATATAAACATGTAAATGCAGCAATGTCTCTCCTACTGTTTGAAAATCTCATTTCATTTAAGATTGTTACAGTAATCCCTAAACAAGCTGCCTCATTAGTCCAGTTTTTGCATGATTGCATGATCTGATTAAAAAATAATCTAATTATTAGGCTGTAGATCTGATACATGGTATTTTTAGAATCTAAAAGAAATAGAAAAAAACAACCGAACAGCTTGACCCCAAAACCGTGATATGAACCATCCATCCATCTTCAACCACTTATCCCTGGCATCAGGCGTGAGGCAGGGTCCACCCTGGACAGGACGCCAGTCTATCACAGGGCACATAGAGACAAACCGAGACAGACAACCATTCACACCTACGGGCAATTTAGAGTCATCAATGAACCTAACACCTGCATGTCTTTGGACTGTGGGAGGAAGAACCCACGCAGACACGGGGAGAACATGCTGATTCGAACTAGCAACCCTCTTGCTGTGATGCGACAGTGTTAACCACCACACCACCATGCCGCCCTGCGATATGAACCGAACCGTGGAATTTCTGAACCGTTCCACCCCTGTAAGACACTGATGTTAGTGCTGCTGGATTTGGCCCTTGTCTGCACGTGTCGGGTGGTGTTTGGGTGTTGCCTTATCACCCTCAGAGATTCCTGTGTGATGATGTCTGTCCTTGTTGATATTTAGGGCGCACTCACACTGTCCTTCCGCACCGGGCCAAAACAGGTTTTTCGGGTAGAGCCTAGTGCGTTTGACCAGTGTGAGTGCAACCGCTCCGCGTCTAGCTGCGACCCAGCTGTCCATCCACAGCCCGTTTGAGAGAGGTGGGCTTTTGTAGAGCGCGTTTGCACGTGTACAAGCACGAGCGTGCGCACATGTACGAGCACGAGCACAACGACTACGGCGGCTCCATGTCATTTTATGTGCGCCTGTTCGGACATAGAAAAAAAAAAAAGACGGACCATGCGCGGACATTTAACAACAACAATGGCGGCGAAAGGTTCACGTTGGCGTGATGCGGAGTGTTTACTGCAGATTTGGTCCATGAAAATATTTAAAAACAGTCAGACAAGACGCACAAAAACTCAGAGGTCTATGGAAAGATTTGTAAACAAAGCGACGCATTGCGATGACGTCAATCAATGCGTGTTACGGTTTTACGGCGTGATGGCAAGAAGCATTCGCCGAGGCCCAGGTAGTGTGATTACAAACGGGCCTGGCCCGCGGGGGGAGAGGGAGGGGGGGACAAGTACCCTAAAGCCCGGGGCGCGGTGCGGAAGGACAGTGTGAGTGCGCCCTTAGTGGAGCCACAGGACAATTATAAGAAAGTAAATCTTGACTTCACCCCTCATCGGCCTCATGTCAGAATCCTCTCTATTAAACCAAGTTGTGTCTCAGTTAGTTTTTTTTTTGATTTTAGAGTTATTCTATATTTCAGCTGCCATTTGTAACTGTTCACTCTGGAGAAGATCCCGCCTGAAGGGAATCTCTGCCCCACCAACCACCATATGAATGTGGACAGCAGGGGGAGGACAGAGGACTTTTAAACCAGCTTTGCTAAAGCTGCTACATGTAGTGCAATGAAACACTCTCTCTTCTTATAGGTTGAGTTTTCACTTGATTTTAAATTAAAAAAAAACCCTGAGCCGAGCCTTCAAGAAACCAGTTCTTTTATATTGGATGTTTAGCGGTGAAGTTGCAGTCATCCGTCTCACTTCAGTGACTCAGCAGACATGGTTCCATTTGAATCAGTCAAGCTTCACTTTATACTCCAAGTGTGTTTCTTCCATCTATTGTTTGTGGGACCCCAGTTGCTGTCTACAGTTGACATCACAAGAAAAAGGGAAGAGAAAAGACATAATGGATTTTCCAATACAGAAAAAATCATTGTTGTCTCCACAGCACTGTCAGCACTGCAGAATCATGGTCTGGCTGCACCAGTTAAAGGGACAGCTTGGCTCTTTTTAAAATATGGTTGTATGAGCTTCTTATCCATAGTCAATGTGTTGGCTACAGATGATGACAGTTTGGAGAAGCAGACTAGCTAGGCTAACGTTACTTCCATGTTAAGGTGGGAGGTCATGTTTGTCGTGGACGAGTGATAGTTTTTCCTCTCAAAGTTTGCATGTGACCTTCTTGGGGTCATCCTTGTCCTTTTCAAAGTGATCCCGTATTTTAGACGTCTTTCCTGACATGATTGGCTATTAATTATAAACTGTTAACTGACTAACTATGATGTACAGCCAAGGGACCTTCCATGTAAAAAACAGAACAAACACTGGCTTGTTTGTATTCCTTTTAAACCAAACACGGCGATCTAAGCCCCAGATGCAGCAACAGTGGCCTTGCAAGATAGCAGAAGGAAAGGAGAAAGCCTGACATCAGGCACGTGAGCACTGCACTGGATGTCAGGCTTTATCTCGGCACTGTACAGCTGGTAAGCAAAAACAGTCGGCCAGTGTGACACGGCCGGTTTTCGTGCTTCAAGGTTTTTTAACACACCACTGTAGGTCAAATGTGACTGAAGAGAGGCTTTGGTTTAAAGTAGTCCAAAGTAACTTCTATAAAATTTCAAGTTTCCATCACAGAAAGCCCTATGGCCAGCTCTGTTTTGAGAACTATTAAAAGCAATTAGTAAGTCCCTTTGTCGGACAAAGAGCCTCAGTGTGGAGAGAAGGGGGTTTAACTGCAGAAACACTCTACCCCACTTCCACATGCAGAGAGGATGGATGAGTGCTTGTGAAAGGGCTCCACTGTGAGTTTGTGCAGTGTTAGCTGTCAGTGGTAACTCACCAGGCATTACAGGCCTGTTGCCATTTTGTTTTACTGCTCTTATGTCCGTAAAGTCTGCCCCTGGTGTTTACAGCTGCCTGTAAAATTGAAAGCTGCTTTAATGTTAATGTCATAGCGCTTTCTTCTGCTGTCGTAGGCGTGTGGTGTGTAGAGAAGGTAACTTCACGTAAAGGGTTATTTAAGGGTGAAGCTAAACGAGCCCTTTGACCGTGTCATTAGCTAATTTGAAGGTTCAAGTCTGCCTGCAGGGCTCTGAAGACGCTGCCTGTTTTGCCCTGTTGTACACTGTAAACTAACTGTCCATATAGATGCTCTGAGATTAACTGGATTCTAGATAGAATGAGTGATGCTTGTTGATCAAACACACTCATTTGGTACTAGTTTCCACAGCTTGTCTGTTGGTAAACTTAACTCAGTTAAAGCATTGAGTGGTGATATGAATGTGTTCCTCCTCTACTAATTTATTTCAACTGTCTGCCACTATTGTATGTGTTTGTGTCAGTTTTGCTCCGTCTTGGCTTTTCCTCTTGCAACTGCATATTTTCATCTACAAGAGAACACAATGGAGTACTTTGTGTCCCAGTAGGAAAGCATGGATGTGTGTGTATGCTTGCACTAACTTGAGTTCAATTTTATAAGCTTGAAATCAAAACAGAAGTTATCTCAGGACACTTACTTATATAGAGCAGGTCTAGAACACACTGTTTACAAAGACCCAACAATTGCCCATGGGCAACAGCAGGGAGGAAAAACCTCTTCTTTATTACATTTTTAACAGTGTGTCTTTTTCTGTTTCAGACCTACATATTCACTGATGGTGAGGACAAGGATCTGCGGACGAGGACAGGTAAGAAGCTGGACAGATCTCATAGGAAATAAGAGTAAAATTCTTGTTTGTTTTGTGTAGTCATATACTGTATATAGTGACCCAGCAAATCACAAACATTAAAAACCCTTTGTTGCAACAATGATGACTAAATTACAGCTAGGAAGACAAAAATCTCTTTAACATTTTGGGCTAATTGTATTTGAGTAATTGTGCCACTGTGTATGGGCTGAAATTCAACATTCATTATTTTTATTGCACTAAGGCAGTTTTTATATAGAGAGGAGGAATACTTAATCAAAACAGGTACAGCTGTGTTTCAGCATAGCAATGATAAGAGATCTCAAAGGGATGAATTGGTCAAGGGGCAGCATGTGAAAACAGGAGGGGACCAAGAGACCAGCCCTGTGGCACATCACTTTTTAAAGAAGCTGGTGATGATCATCATTTATTAAGACAGTCAGCATTCAGCAGGAAAGATGAGCTTTGAATGTGAAGAAATTACAAAATATTTGAAGACAAATCAAAAGTGATGTTTAATAGGTTGAAGAATATGCAAAGGTGCACATTGAAATCAGATCATGTGTCATCATGCCACTTTAAGCCCCTGGCCTGATTTGGCTTTGTGGCTGGTGTGATCCCACTGTAAGATGGTCTCTAGTTTGAAGCTATCATTAATTGGATATTATTTAACACCATTCACAATACTTTTTCATACATTATTACTATATTTATCAATATTCTTACAGTATTTTTTCATACAATTAAACTAGTTGGTTTGATCGGGTTTGCATTTGTACTAGTGGCAGAGGCTTGACATTCCATTACTTAAAGTTAACTGTTTCAACTGTATATGGATTACTTTTAGTCAGCCAACTATTTCAACTATGTATTCTTGATTTTTTTTACTTTTTTGAGCACTTAGTTTTGGCTTACTTTTTAGATTGCTCTGCTCACTCGCTAACTACTTAAAAATAAAAAAAATAAAAACGTAAAAGGAAAATGGACACTTGAACAAACATCGGTGTGATTAAAAAAATGCATTATCTATTGACAGATACCATCTTTGGGAAAAATGTATTTTGAGGTGTACTTTGTTTTGCCCATGTCCTATCTATTAACCTATACTGCAGTCACCCATCAGGGGGCAATCCAGATGGTTTGGCTTCACTTTTAGAGAGCGGTTACGCTGTCCATCTATATATACAGTCTATGGTTGAGCTACACCACAGGATTTCCATCAACCCTCTAGTAACCGCAGAAGTACCCCTTACCATGCATTCACACCAAAAGCGATGGAGGCGATTAAATCGCCCGGAACGCGAGTTACGTGTCGCTTGCTCATATTTGTCACATTTTTGATCATCGCTTCATCGCGTCTGTCGCAAATAGCAGCCAAGGCGCTTAGCTAACTGAAGCTAACCCCCGGCTCAGCCTACTCTGCTGTTATGCTAAATGTAAGATATGCTAGTGCTTTTAAAAGAAGAGAAATGAGCTCTCAAGGGAAGTGTGTGGCTCTTAAAAGAGCTGTTGTGTTGTAGTGAGATCAGGCCGTCAGTGATTTAATCTCCGTAGAGGGGGCTGCCCGATCTCCGGTAGATCAGGCCGGGATACGTTTCACTCTTCACTGACGGCTTTCTTCTTCTTCTTCTTCTTCTGGATTTCTGGCAGAACAGAGGTCTAAAGGCACGTCACTGCCATCCACAGTCCATAGTTATATCCATTATATTTTATCCATAGGTACAGTCTGATTTGCCCCAAAGGCTGCAACAATAGAGGCTTTGGTGAGCCCGGTGAGCCCCTGGATGTTTCACTGAGAACTTCGATGACGCTTACCACAATCTCAACGCAGATTGGCTGTCCCGGCACAGCTTCACGCAATGTTGCTTGAAAAGTTACATTTTTCAACTTCAAGCGGCACACGCGATAGACGCTTCATCGCATCGCTTTTATCGCTCAGAACCCGCCACCCGAAGCAACATCGCCGTGTCATTTACATTGATTTTGAATGGCAGCTTGACGCTTTAATCACCTCCATCGCTTTTGGTGTGAATGCACGGTTACGGTACAAGTAGCCTTGGTTGAGAATCACTGCTGTAGGTTCTGGGAATATGTGCAGATATGCAAATGTACATCCTCTTAGAAATTAGTTATAGTGTTCACATGTTCAGTGTTTTAACCAAGCCCCCACCACAGCGACTGCCTGGTTGATCCAATACTGAAGTGCCAAAAACTGCAGTTCTCAGAGAGTCCACTAGGGATAGGTTTCATAATAAAGCAGTTTCTCATTGACCCCCATTTTAAACAGGCCATTTTCACAGCATCATTAAACCTATTTAAGGCCTGGTACTAGTTTTTATTTTATTGGAGGTTAAAATGTATAAATAATTAGGGGTGAGGTCTCTTGAGTGACAGCTAGCATCTGGCTCTCACTTCTCCTTGGAGATATAAGTCAGCCAGACGTATCTCCCTCCCCCCAGCCTCACATACATGCCCCAAGAGGAAATGAGGCGGAGTCAAAGTCTGACAAAATGGCAACTGCCATAAGCGAGGACGATTGGATAGTTGAGAGAACGGACCTTGATGGAGAGGCTATGTCCATTTTTTATACAGTCTGTGGTTTGAACTGTGGTGTATGTGTCACAGGAAGATGGAATCACGTGCTCGGCTGAAAGTACACATGTAGCAAACACAGCAGATGGAAACTGCAGCATGGAATTCATCTTTACTGTCCTCTGCTGTCTTTTTACCAGGAGTAAACATCATCAACACTAACTGCTCAGCAGCTCACACCCGACAGGCTCTGTGCTGCAAGATGTCTGTGGAGTACGATAAATTCATCGAGTCTCAGAAAAAGTGAGTGAAAAGTGATCTGTACCTGATGTGAAACAACAAGAAAGCAATAAGTTAACAGTTAATGAACCAATTCCACCATGATATTGATAAGGTACAATTGTGTGTGTGCTTGTTGTAGGTGGTTCTGCCATGTGGATGATGATAACTATGTGATCCTGCCCAGCCTGCTGCGGCTGCTCTCCTCTTACCACCACAGTCAGGATGTGTACCTGGGCCGGCCCAGTCTGGATCATCCTGTAGAGGCTGCAGAGAGGGTCAAGAGTGATGGATCGGTTAGTCTGCTCACACCTTATTTGGATATTCTGGCTCCACAAACTGACGTATATAGCACTGAGCAATAAAGCTACACTTTAATACTGTATATAATAAGTATAATAATCATTACTCCTTTTATTAAAGATAGCGCGACTTGTTGCTGCTCATGGAGGAATTGTTGGGTCTCTGTAAATTATAACTACGTCATAGAGTGTGGTATTTAACTACTCTATATGTGTCTTGAGATACCTATTATGATTTGGCACTGTAAATAAAATTGAATTGAATTAAAGCCAGATCCAGGTTTGTTAGTGTTCTTTGATTAGTCTCCATAGTAGCAATTGCATTACAGTGAGAGCATTTTTGTCTAAAACTATTATGTTGTGACCTCTAGGATAATCACCGCCTTATTAAACTTTAAAACCGCAAACTAGAGGATGGATGGTTTCCTATGTATACTGACGATAAGGGGGTTTCTGAGCAGAAGTGCTCGCCATCCAACCGCCAAAAATGTAATTATTGCGGAAATCTAGAAAATGTTTTTAAAAAAAATGGGGTTATTGTTTTGGCCTTTTCATACCTTTTTATATGAGGACAGCTTGAAGAATGACAGGAAACAGGAGTTAGAGAGAGGGGGGCGAGAGGCAGCAAAGAGCTGCAGGTTGGAATTGAACCCGGGCTGCTGCGTCGAGTACATGGGGTCGCCGCTCTAACCACTGATCCACCAGGCGCCCCAGATGTGAAAAGTTTTTGATCCCAAATCACAGCATGATGGTGTTCCTCTGTGTCTGGGTGTCTTAATTTGGGGTTTCTGAGAGATTTGACTGTTTTTATCAATAAATTGATAAATCTGTGGTAAATTTAGCACCATATCTGTGTAACAAGTAGTATCAACCCAAAAACTGCTGCAACAACATATAAGATAGTATGAGAATAGCCTTTGTATTTTTCAAATTTTATGAACGAAGCCCTTATCCAATTTTAAAATGTTTTGATTTAATTCATTCATTCTTGCTGACGAGAAGAACTTGACACACGGTGTTGAGCTGCATCTCAAACTCAGCTTTCAGAGGATGTTCACCACTTCAATGTGTCTTCTGTTGACCTGCTGTCTCCCCCTGAACACCCCCTGTCCCCCAACCTCAACCCTTCTGAAAAAAGGGATGGCCACAGAAGGGGCTAAGACAACTGTGGGATGGGACAAAAGAATGATTCTTTCTTTCAGCTGTGTTTGTCTCATTTCAGGTGTCTGTCAAGTTCTGGTTTGCCACAGGTGGAGCAGGTTTCTGTATCAGCAGAGGCCTGGCACTGAAAATGAGCCCATGGGCCAGGTAGGTCATGGACTCAGCTGCTCTTTGAACTGGATCAAACTAAGCCGGGGTAAACATACTGCATTTTGTGGTAGAAAAAAGCAACATTTTGATGTAGAGTAAGAGCAACGCTGTGTGTAAACTTTAAGAGCTAAAAGAATGTTTAGAAGAAACATGTTTGCAATGAGATAACCCCCAGAGAATGTGCCTGGACTTGTTGTAGTCAGTCTAGTAGGTTTAAAGGTGTTGAAGGAGACAGAAATATTCACAGTGACAGTGATGTCAAGAGAACAAGCGTTTACAGATACAACAGATAGAGAGGGTGGCATGGGTCTCTGTAGTTTAATAGCAGCATGTGAGCTGTTAGGGCCAATGGGTTCCTCTGCCTCCTCGATCTATACTTTAATGTCAAAACAAAAGCAGAGGAAGACTCTGATGTGTTCCTCGAAACACATAGTGCGGTCCGGTACATAATATAGTAAATAAGTAACTGCACCAACAACCTAGTGAAAATGATGGTATTGCCGGTCTTCTGGCTTTGGTTTTATGTTTTTTTTGCACTGAACAGAGAGCTCTTGCTCTGCCCCTTCTATCTATAGGTATGTTTCCATTAGGGAACAAAGTTTTAGCGGCCGTTTCATGCAAATTAGGGGCGTTGCAGCGAGATAGACCCGCCTCATTTTGGGTATTCGACCATAGTGGAAACGACCTAAAGGAACCTCAAGTCTAAGTTGAACAGTATCACATACTAGAAAGTACAATAATACATAAGTATAGTAAAAAGAAGTGAAAATTTGTCAATTATGTTGCACCTACTTAGGAGGCAGTGAGTCCAGAATGGCTGGTTCCAGACCAGTTTCAGGACCCTGTCTAACATCAGGCTGGTAAACAGCCGCTGTGGCTGTGAAAACACTTTGTAAGCTGAAAGTCTGTCCTCTGATTTCAGTTTGGGGAATTTCATCAGCACAGCAGAGAAGATCCGGCTGCCAGACGACTGCACCATCGGCTACATCATCGAGGCGCTGCTGGAGGTGACCCTAACACATACACACCTCTTCCACTCTCACTTGGAGAACCTACAGAAGCTGCCCACTGACACCGTGCTGGAGCAGGTGAGTGCGTTGCTGTGTACTGTCTGGGATGGAAGCAGTCGATGTTGTTCTCACATCCTTTCCAGTAACTTAATTTACTGTTGTCTTATTTTGAGAGAAAGTTTGGTCTCATTGTGAAACATATCCGAACCTGATACGTTGTGAGCCACTAAAGTTGGGCACGATACGAAATGTATATATTTCCGTTTTTTGTTATCTGCGCTGCCATCTTGAGTGTAAGCAAGCCAGCAGGGACTGAAGAAACTCAACTCTTCTCTGTTTGGTACAGGAGAGACAGACAGCGGGTGGAAATCTGCACTGCACTTTTCTACTTGTCTTTGTTTTTCCTGACCTCCTTTCATCACTTAATTTCTGCTCTGAAGTTTAATGGTGTAAATTTGTTTTGCAACAGGTGACCCTTAGCTTTGGAGGCTTTGAGAACAGAAGAAATGTGGTCAGCATTGTTGGAGGCTTTTCACTGACCGAGGACCCCACAAGGTGAGCAAATGAATGAATGACTAGCCCTGATAGTATTAACATGACCCTTGTGCTCCTCCACATACACTGTATCTTAGACATCAGACTAGGACTATACCACTATACTGAGCCATGGCCTTTTTATTAAGTAGTTCTGATACATTGAGATAGTCAACCGCTGGTACCTTATTAGCAGTAGGTGCGTTTCCAGTCTCTCGAGTGGCCGTTTGTTTGCCCTGTGGGAGAAAGGGCCGTTTTTCTCCCCTGAGAGAAGGCCGGTTGCTGATTGGATGTAGCTCTCAGCAGGATGTGACGTGTGGTAGTACAGACGCCACAACACGGTGAAGTAGAGTAGACACATTTATCCAGTGGTGAAGAAGAACACAGCACAGGAAATGATCTGTGCATGTGCATCTTTGCATGGGCTTGTTACAATGAGTGCTGCAGCGGCCCGGTTGGATTCTGACCTGCGGCCCTTTGCTGCATGCTCCCTCTCTCTCTCTCTCTCTCTCTCTCTCTCTCTCTCTCTCTCTCTCTCTCTCTCTCTCTCTCTCTCTCTCTCTCTCTCTCTCTCTCTCTCTCTCTCTCTCTCTCTCTCTCTCTCTCTCTCTCTCTCTCCTCTCATACACACACACTGTACTGCAAGCGGGGTGACAGTGCCTGGGATTTTTAAGGTGGAGTGTTTTCGTTGTGAATCATACAGGTCACCTTAAATCAAACTACAGCTATTCTGTATTTCTCTTCTCTGATCACGGGCGATCTAAACCCATTCAGAGTGCTACGTCACCTCCAGAGTCTGGTAAATTCCTCTGGGACCTTTTTTTGTAATGGAAACATGGCGAGTGAACGGCCATTTGAGAGGACGTGGCCTGAAACTTTTAGAGCAGCAACATTTTACCCTGATGAAATGCACCCCATGTTATGAGGCAGTGTTAATGATCAGTATAACAACTGACCAAAGCTTTTGGTCATGGTAATGCGCTACTGAATGTTTTTACATGTGTAAGAGCTCTTTATGATGCTTTACAGTCTGTAAGGTTATGATGAAAACAATCCTATTAAACACTAATTTTACTGTAGTTGAATGAGTTGTACCGCAGGGTATCACTTCATGGCCAGTATGTGTCCCGTCACATGAGAGAGTTGAACATGTAAATCTAAAACCATGGGCATTCATGTGCTGCTATAACAGCCCCCGCTCTGCTGGCACCACTTCCCACCAGACTGGCTGCAGGGATTTGCTCCAATTCAGCCACAACAGCATTAGTGAGGTCAGCCACTTACAGGTCTGACTGGCAGTCAGTGTTTCAGTTCATGTGATCGAGGTCAGAGCTCTGTGCAGGCCCGTCGAGTTATTCCACAGCAAACTGGGAAATCTCTGCTGTATTATTGTATTTGGTCTCTATGATAGAGCGAAGATTCCTTCGATTCTTCCCTGGAACTAAGAGGCCAAACCAGGAAAAATGGACTTAGACCAGAAAAAATCAAAGGGATTCAAATGTGTGTACCCCAGAGCAGCATTATTAAGGTAGATTAAGGTTTTAGGACATATCAGAGTTGGCAACAAAAACCTGATTTGGACATCTTTAAAACATATAGTACATTACTTTTTGATTCAAATGATCAATGCTACACATTTGTATATGATTTCTTTATCTAAAGGGATTTGCCTAACACCCGTACTCTTTGAAACGCTGAACTCTTGCTTGCTCTCTTCTCTTCCTTCCCTGCAGGTTTAAGACAGTACACTGCCTTCTGTTTCCTGATACTGACTGGTGTCCAAAGCTCCAACATGGCCACATAAACTGACAGCCACAGTGTCTTTCTCCTGCAGCACTGACACCAGCTAAACATTTATCCCACTGCCTCACCTTGCCATTTTTGGATCAAACTACATTCAGCCTTTTCTTGATTTTACGGCTCTGACATTCACAATAACTCCCCTCCTAAAGTTAGGAACATGATCTGTTTTCAAATAAGCACATTTGTTTGTGTCGATGATTCAACCAGGAGAATTACACGCCTGTCCAAGTTGAAATGTTTCAATGGCCAGTCACTTATATTGTCTCCACCCGGAACCTGGGTCACCCCTCAAACTGTGTCCCAGCACATTTGGTACGTACCCCACTAGTCGAGTTAACACGCAGTGGATAGAGGCAGAAAGCAGGCAACGTGGAAGCCAGTACTTTGAAACCTAGCACTAATGCTGAATTTAAGTGTATTCTAAATGAACTTCCAAATCTTTAGGAATTCCTATCTGACTCACAGAACCATCTGAGAAGCTAGCCTTGTTATATGATCCTGATCTCTGAGCTGCATTGTATTTTACTCTCAGATCAGTCTGGTAACGTGTAGAGGAGAAAATTTGGAGAAATTTGACCAGGGACCGAACCAATCAGTGTTGGTTTTGAGGCGGATTTAAGTGAAGGAATGAGAAGAGACTGTTCAGTGTAAACAACATGGAGGCTTCTAGAGATGAGATGAGCAGCTATGGAGCAGCCGCTCACTAACTCTTTTTTCTCTGGATCCTTCTGTTGAATATGGACCGGGCTCCTAAAATTGGGCCTTTGATCCGTAAATTCACGTTACACAAACGGAAACTATCCTTTGCCCACATGTTGTTCACTTTCTGAGCTTTGCCTCGATGCTGTTAGCACGTCATATGCTTTGTTGATCTGATTGGTTGATTTGGCCCGTATGTTGGTGATAGACAGATGGTTTATCCAATCAGCGACCAGTATTCCCCCCCCTTCCCAAAAGATCTCCAAACTAGAGTTCCCAGATGGATCTGCTGAGAAAATGAGAATCAATCCATCTGGAGGAGTCAGGTTACTTAGAAGGCGTCATTGAACACTGATTTTGAAAGGACAGGCACTTTCAAAACATACCTGGCAGGTGATTGGATGAACCATCTGTTTATCAAAGCTGCTGTGCAAGGGCATCTCAATTCAGCCCTCACATGGCATATGTAAAAAAAAAAGAGTCTATGTAATGATTCCTCCTCCATACTGGCTTTGAGCGTTAGTTAGGTGGGTATCTTTGTTTTGGGAGTGCTGTGTAGGTTTTTTGCAGGTGTTCCGTCCTGGCAGTAACCTGCACTACTCAGCAGCAACCTAGTACAATATTCTGACTGTGTTTTCACAGACAAAGTGCTGTGCTGTGTCTGCGTAAATCTCTTCATGGTCAGTATGGAGAGGAGGATTATTTATGGAACTGTTTTAATGTACATATGGTGAAGACAGACTTGCCTGGTCCAGGCAAGTATTGTGGGACTTTTAATTTGCTAATGAAAATAGAATTCATATCTACTCTACTATCTATATATCGATCTGTGATACATTTCATGGTACTACCTCCTGTCTTTGTCATTGGTTCAGCGAAGGACATTTAGACTATTTGGCTCTATCCACTGTTTTAACTTTACCAGTAGAGTAGGCTACTGGCCTAGGCGATGGATGTAATAATACTATTGAAGAAGTCACAGTCTCAGAAACGTTATTATCAGATTCAATGACCTTTTTAAAGGAATGAAAACTGAAGGTTTTAAATGCTAAATTAAAGGTGAAAAATTCCCTTTTGAAAATGAAGAAAATATATATTTTTTTAATACTGTAGATGCCATGATAAGCGTTACGTGTCATACCACGGTATATAGTGAAATCTGTAAACCACCTCAGCCCTGCCCCACAGTATTATCACTGCCTTGACTTCCCTACTGTGTTCGTAAGGGCATGGATGTGTGAGGGACTTTCCAGTCTCACTGTAAGCCATTCCACCACTTTATCCTTTTACTGTGGACATGTTACCCCAAAGTCCATGTAAAATCAAGCTTGTTTCTTTAGATTGAAAGACTGTTGAGGTACCTTTTAAAACGTCTGATTAGGACATATTGGGATAATCCCAATTGATGTTTGATATGACAGAAGGCCTCTGTGGAAGGTTTGTATGCTGCATGGGGCACACATTGGTTTCCCTCTGTAATTATTGTGATGCCTTTGTATTCCCAGTCAAATCACTTCTCCTTGTATCAGCCTATTTCTTTCTGGTTTTGCACTACTTTGATCTTGTCACTATATGTATGTTGCTGACTGTTGCTGCATGTTATAATGTCGGTGTAAATATGAGTGAACATGTATTCTTTCTTTGCATTGGTTGTAGTTTTAGCTCCATATGCTTCTTTATGGCAGAGCTACTGTGGAGGCACAGATACAGTTTGCTGGAGTTAGTGGAGCCAAAGCTACTTCAGCCACATTGCCATGACATTTGGATATTCATGGTCCCCAGAGGGTCATGCTAATCATTCAACTGACCCCTGACCTTTTGTTTGGTAATGCCATGAGGTCAAATTTCCCTGTTGAACAACCCTTTGGAACATAAAAAAGTAATCACACTGCAAAAATAAAACAAGTGACTACCTAGCTACCAGAAGATCAAAGGGTTAATGTCGAGATCGACCTTCTGGTTTAGGCATATGTGTTCATATCTGAGCCACCATGACAACTGACCTGTAGTGTGTTGACTCTAGCCAAAGCTAAAGCCATGTTGATAAGTGGGTCAGACATTTGTGTTCCCCTCAGGGTGAATTGTAATCATTTTGTTGACCACCTGACTTTTCACCCAGCTTCATCATTACAAGAAAACCGTGCAAAGCTTTGGTTTAGAACCACACACCTATAACAAGAATGAGGATGAGTCCCATCAGCCTCAACTGTGCTTTCTGTCCATTACTAATTAGCAAACGTTATCATGCTAACCGGCTTAACTGAGATGATAAACATACCTGCTGAACATCAGCATTTTAGCATTGTTACTGTGAGCATATTAGCATTTAGCTCAACGCACAGTTGGAAAAAAACTCTAGTTCTACTGCTCTATGGGCCAAAGAGTGTGGAAGTATGGCAGCAGTAGTGCTGCTCACAGGGTATTTTGGACATGGAAGTTGAACTTTTTTGGCTTCATGCGCCCCTGAGCAGCTTTCATATGAATGAACAGGACTCGCAGATGTATCCGGTTCTCTTAATACATCCATGGTCAATACAGCAAGAAGGGGTACTCTGGATTCAAGTTTGCCTTTCTTCGGATGGCGAAGGCATGACCTGCCCTACTTTGCCTCTGACTGGGACAAGCGGTTGAAGATGAATAAATGAATGAATGGTTGGTTGGATTGTTTAAGTTTAGGCATGGGTAAAGGGACTGGTTAGGGTTTTGGTAAGAACCATAGACTGTATGAAGAATGGACGTAGCATACCCGTCGATGACCGTTCTCTTAACTTGATCCAATCGTCCTCACCTACATGAGTCTCCATCTTGTCAGACTTTGACTCCACCACATTTCCTCTTACCAAAAAAATGTGACGTTGGGGGGAGGGATATACGTCCATCTGGCTGACGTTTATCTCCGAGGAGAAGTGAGGGCCAGAGGCTAGCTGTCACTCAAGAGGCCACGCACCTAATTATTCATAAACTTTAACCTCCAATAAAATAAAAAGTAGCCTGGTACGAAAAGATTTATCCCCCCCTCAGTGTTGTCATGGAGATATGACCTAAACGTACAGACTAGAATGTTTTTTTGTCCCAGGCCTTAAACAGGTTTAATGATGCTGTGAAAACGGCCTGTTTTACATGGGGGTCAATGAGAAACTGCTTTATTATGAAACCTGCCCCTAGTGGACACTCAGAGAACTGCAGTTTTTGGCACTTCCTGATTGGATCAACCAGGAAGTTGTTGTGGTGGGGGCTTGGTAAGAATACCAGAGTAAGCCAATCAGGCAGAGTAGAACGGGTCTGGTGCATTTTTCTGACTATGGTCAAGTTAGCGGTGTTTTGCATCTCCCTGGTCAAACCGGCTCATTCATTTTAAATCATTTTCCAGACATTGCTTCGTGAGTGATGTCACAACATCTGCTCTGCTGACCAAGACTTGGCTCTGCTCTGCATGTGTCTGGGTTGAACGTAGAGATGTGAGTGACAGCTTGACCAGAGTTGTTAAGCTCTAACTTCCCTAGAACACCCGGTGGTTGGGTGAGATCACATTCTCACCACAAATGATGCGTACCTGAAATCCAAGGGAAAACTTGGATTTCAGAAAACTGCTAAGGTTTCTCTAGAAAAAAACTGAAGTAATTGCAGCCACAGCCACACTGTACTTCCCAAACTATAATTGCTCATGATAAAATGTGATAGACTGACGTCCTGTCCAGGGTGTACCCCGCCTCACGCCCGATGTCAGCTGGGATCGGCTCCAGCCCCCCTGCGACCCCGACCCCGGGATAAGCGGTTGAAGATGAATGAATGAATAAATGATAAAATGGAAGAGGAAGTCCCTGTAGACCACTTTTTTTTAATGATGACATGTAGTCTGAAAAACTGGTTCTTTGGCTCCACCCACTCCACTTACATAAACCAGCAACACTTTCCTGCCTGTAAAAAGTATTTGTGTAAAACACTCATCGACCTTTTTGCACACAAGACTAGAATCCAAAATCCAGAGCATGTGTTCCACTGCAGGTCAGTGGGTGAGACTGAGTGAGAGAGAGTGTTTTTGTAAATCCTTTACCACTGATGTATTATTGTGTTCCAATGACAATAAAAACTTTTCTGTACTGTAAGTGTTTGTCTGTTTTATTGCTACCATGTGTTGTTTAAATCACTGGAAAGCATGTGACCAAACCAATGCTTCAGCAGTGTTGTAGGTAAAGACATCATTTAGAACTGGAATGAAATGGCGCTCAGGTTTGTAGGAGCCAGTTTCCCACTTCATCTCTGTGACCAGTTAAACCCAGACAGGCAGATGAGCTCACTGAGCCAAACACTGCAACTAGGGATGTGGAGATTAACAGATTTAGCCATAATCGCAGTTACATAACATCACTGTGTCACAGCTAAGAACTGTAGAAGCTAGACTATCTGTGGTGTCCTGATTCCTGCATTGTTACCCTGTAAAAACAATCTTATGAGTCACATATGTGGGGCAAAAAAGTATGTAGTCAGCCACCGATTGTGCAAGTTTCCCCACTTAAAATGATGACAGAGGCTGTAATTTGCATCACTTATTTTCAACTGTAAGAGACAGAATGTGAAAAAAAATCCTTGAAATCACATTGTAGGAATTTTAAAGAATGTATCTGTAAACTATGGTGGAAAATAAGTATTTGCTCAGCTGCAAGCAAGATCTCTGGCTCTCACAGACGTGTAACTTCTTCTTTAAGAAGCTCCACACATTATCTGTATTAATGGCACCTGTTTGAACTCATCTGTATAAAGGACACCTGTCCACACCCTCAAACAGTCAGACGCCAAACTCCACTATGGCCAAGACCAAAGAGCTGTCAAAGGACAC
The DNA here is from genome assembly GCF_963691815.1 of Echiichthys vipera. Taxonomy (NCBI): domain Eukaryota; kingdom Metazoa; phylum Chordata; class Actinopteri; order Perciformes; family Trachinidae; genus Echiichthys; species Echiichthys vipera. Next base: position 24,388,323 of record NC_139843.1, on the reverse strand, counting down.
CAGGAACTAAAATGTAGACCTGCAGCAGGCTTGGAAGAGTGAATATACAACAGGCAAGCAGCTTGGTGTGAATAAATCAACTGTGGGAGCAATTATTAGAAAATGAAAGACATACAAGACCATCGATAATCTCCCTCGATCTGGGGCTCCACGCAGGATCTCATCCCGGTGAGCAAAGATCCCAGAACTACATGGGGGACCAGGTGAATGACCTGCAGAGAGCTGGGACCAAAGCTACAAAGGTTCCCATCAGTAACACACTACGCAGACAGGGAATCAAACCCTGCAGTGCCAGACAGTGTGAACAATGTGATTTCCAGGATTTTCTTCACATTCTGTCTCTCACAGTTGTAGTGTACCTGAAAATTACAGACCTGTCATCATTTAAAGTGGGAGAACTTGCACAATCAGTGGCTGACTAAATACTTTTTTGCCCCACTGTAAGTGTGTGTGCACTGGTTTGTTTTGGGTGAGAGTCGTGCCTCTCACCTGAAGAGCTGCAAATTTGGGGGGGGGGGGGGGGGGACTGACATTCAGCCTTATATTCACCAAAAAGAGTGCTTTGAATCGGTAGTAAGTAGACTTAAAGCCAAATAAATGAGGACGTGGACCTGCATTGACTTTTAATGCAGTTGGTTCTGCAGGTTTGTGTCACAATGCCCTCTGGTACAATGAGGTTTGTGTCTAAATCATATGTAAACAGATTGTTTTACACAGTTCTGTGTAGTTTCTACCTGTTGGAGGGCTGCAGAAACAAAAACGGATTTAAAATCTCATGGTGACATCCAACTGGAACAGGCGGGATAACAGGCCACAACAGCAAGGCTGGTATTGTTTTCACCTTTAGTATTTTGCCATGTATTGTTTGTGTGTCTGCGGTCAGCAGTTTTCACTGCAGTCAGTGTGAGATGCGGTCATGAAACTTCACAGGTGTGCAGCTGGGATCCAAATTAAGGCAGAGTTCAGAGATGGCTGTAGTAGAAGTGTGAATGGATTAAAAGATTGTGTGGTGTGTTGCAACTTAATTTCTTTGCAGGAGTCATCCCAAAGTGTGCGTGTGGACTAATCAATTCATTTGACAACAGTATTTGACGTTAGCCAGTCTTCTTGGAAGTCTGTCTGTGAGTGCGGTGGAATCCATTAGCTAGCTCTCAACTCAAAATGATTCTTGTTTCTGTAGCAACAACAGACAACCCTAGCAACCAGCAACGCCCAACGCTATTGGCTGCTACAATGGAAACAGAACAGGACAGAAAGTCATTGTCAAACCCGTCAAAAAATTTTTAAAATTTAGACTAAATATATTTTTTATGGAAAAGAGATACTTTCATTCTGAACAACCACATAAATGATGATTGGCTGAGGTAGAGTAAAATTTAAAGGTAAGCCAATCAGAGGAAGAGTTAGACGAGTGTTGTTAACACCAAATCATAAGCATGCCTGGTTGCACACGCACACACACACTTCTCCTTGTTGGTGTATTTCTGTGGCAGAGTTTTAGTGCCACACACAGGCCTGGCATGTGTACTACAGCGTTTTGGGTCGGTTTCAATGACCTTCTATAATATGTTAATATAAGTTACAAAACATATATTGTTTTATTTTTATTGATGCAATTTATTGACATAGTAATTATATTATCTACAAGAATACATGACATTTGATTGGAGACTGGTCTCACTTTGTCCCACAGCAACATTAAAATAGTTCAGATTTTTAACGCCCCCTTCACTGAGGCTCCGAAGCAGCTGCAGGATTGGCGAACTCCATTTCACCCAGTACCAGCCTACAGTAGCTGCACCCAACAACAGACAAATCTGGCAACCCGCAACGCCCAAAGCTATTGGCTGCTGCCATGGAAACACAGAAAGTCATTGTCAAACCTGTCAAAACATTTTTAAATATTAATTCAGACCAACATGGGTGTATTTAAAAAAAAAATATATATAGCTTTGAATAAAGATTCTACATGTTTCGCCTTTAAGGCCGTCTCCTCCAGTGTGTTGGTGGACACCGGCACATGTGAAGTCTGTACATGGACCCTGGAGAAACCAACCAAACTATCAGTGTTTGTTCGGACCTTATGGACTCAAACATGTTTAAGCGCAGACAGCTGCCCTGGTGCTTTCTGCCTCTTCACAGTGACTGTGCACTGACCTGAGACAAACACATTAACATGAACATTAACTTCCATGTGAGTCTGTGAGACACACACTCACTTCCTGCAGCCAGGACCAGGACCAGGACCAGCACTCCGTCTGGTGCCTCAGGTAAGCACCTCCACGCTGTTTTACAAGCAGAAAACACAAGTTCTGAATGATTCATGTTTGGATGCAGACATCGTGTGGTAGGTTCAAGGGACGGTTCTGTACCGTGGTGAAGGTAGTTTGACTTGGATACTGGACTGATTTTCACTCCTGCAGCTTTACGGAGGTTTGCCCAGTGGTCCCAGGTCATGGGCGTTTTTACAATAGCTTCCATATTATGTGATCCAGTGACTCCAAACCACTTTCTCATTATATTACTAAATTGGGCACACCACTTCCTATAGAATGTTAGTGCTTCAGTTATTATATAGGAATATTAACTAAAACACCATCAGCATTGGTGTGTCAGTTTAGTAATACAATATAATACAGATGTGGGGTCACTGGGTCACATGACACGGAAACTACAATTACTGCAATTATTTTCTATTCCTATATTTATGTGAAGTCATTTAATGACGGTCCCTAAATCGGTTTCGCACGGGGCTCTGGAGGTGTGCCAACCGTCCTCCTGCTGCTAACACCGGGCAAACTTCAGTACAGTCTGGGCTGGAACCGGAGGGAGTATCCGTCCAATACCCAACCTCAAACCAACTTCACCACGGTAAGACACCGTGGTTGTAGCAGAGTTTAGCTCGATCGGTCCACACTAGACATGGACGCGTCACATGACTTCAGTCTGTAACTGTGTGTGTGTGTGTGTGTGTGTGTGTGTGTGTGTGTGTGTGTGTGTGTGTGTGTCCACGGGTTAGACCGACCATGGATATTTCTTTTGCAGGAAAACGAGCTGTGGTCACGGGAGCAGGAAAAGGTAAAGGCAACAGCTGGCACACACACACACACACACACACACACACACACACACACACACACACACACACACACACACACACACACACACACACACACACACACACACACACACACACACACACACACACACACACACACACACACACACACACACACACACACACACACACACACACACTCTGTTCCAGTGAGTGTGCTGACTCCTGCAGGCTGCTGGAGGAATCACACCCTCTGCTTCAGGATTTATCATTTCATAGACTGCATATCTATGTGCTGTACGGAAGCCCTAAAAGGTCATACGTTACATACAGTTTATTTCCTCTGTTTTCTTGTGATAACGTGATTCATTTTGAATCTGGAGGAGCAGGAGAACATGGATCACCATCACATATGTCTTCAGTCACGGCCTGACACAGGCTGAAACAACTTTATTCTATTACAGATAATGTTCACATTAGTGTGCGTCATCTAAAAAGACAGTTAGTAAGGCTTCAGCTTTATCCTCATTAACTACAGAGTTTTTAAACAAACTTTATTGTCAACAATATTATACTACAACAACGTTTATCAATGTGCACATACATCTACAGATTACAGTTTAATTTCATAACGAATCATTTGACAACAGCCTCTCCTGCTTGTTCATCACTTGATTTCCCTTATGTATCACTTATAAGCAGTGTATAACGTGTTTAATAAATGGCTTTTATGGAGCTGTAAGCAGGTGGAAGTGTTTATTATTATGTGTTTGTTAACTGTAACTCCTCCTGTGGACACCCACAAGTGGAGGCTGCTGTATTAACACATCATACATCTCCATATGAACACTTGTAATGATATAAAACATGTCTTAATAGGAGAAAGTGTAATTGTTGACGACGACTACTGTAGATGAATACACAAAATTCCCTTTATATCTGCTTACTACTATGTTACCGTGAGTTATAACCCATGTATAAAGTGTGTATTCTGCTGCTAAATGCGTGTGTGTGTGTGTGTGTGTGTGTGTCAGGCATCGGCAGGGCCACGGCTCTGGCTCTGGCGCGCTGCGGGGCCCAGGTCACAGCGGTCACACGCACACAGGCTGACCTGGACAGTCTGCTGCAGGAGGTAGGCCACCTACTCTCACTCCTGTCGTCTGTGATGGAGGGGACAGGTGCCCATTTGTCCTCTGACCATTCAAGACGCGTATATTTCTACACAGACGACATTAACGTCAGAAGGGAATTGAATGTGGCAGCATCTTTTTAGTTTGTTAGTTTTCTTTTTTTTCACGTTGTTTATGCGCAATACAACAAATTGACTGTACAGATTGGAAAGTGTTTAGATAGTACTACATCATTATCTTTGCCACATACAGATTTTTTATATATTTTTATCACATTTGTACTGATTATCAATCTACCTCATTGCCCATTTACACCTTGTTTAACGTGTACATATTTTATTTTTATTTTTTTCTGTTCAGTTCATAACTTATTTATGTATTTATTCTTAGTCACTCTTTTCATTCTTTTTTGTCATTGTTGCAACGTCTGCTCTACGTGCCTTACCTTTAATTAAAAAAATTTTTTTATCTTGAATCTTACATCAGCAGTAAAATAAAATCGATTCACATGTGACCATAAAGAGGTGTAGGCTAGGGCCTGAGCTCTATGTGCCTACACTTAAAGGCAAAAGTCAAAGATGAAGTGATTTGGATGAATTCCTCCATGTGAGGAGATTTCTCTCTAGTGATCCACTCTGTGAGTCAGAATGGACAAAATTAAGAACTCTGATGATTTGTCATACTGTGTTTAATACTGTCTTCATTGTTGAATGGACCCATGCTGGCTGAGTGTCGAAGCCTTCACTTGTCCTCCTCCTAATGCTCCCCCTCTTCCTTCATCTCCTCCCTCTGTTTTCTGTCTGCCGACCTCCTCTCACAGTGTGCGTCCATCACCCCGGTGTGTGTGGATCTGGCAGACTGGGGGGCCACAGAGGCCGCCCTGCAGGACCTGGGCCCCATCGACCTGCTGGTGAATAACGCTGCCTTTGCCAGTCTGCAGCCGTTTCTGGAGGTCACACCTGACCAGTTTGACCAGTAAGACAAAATACAGGACACTTCTATTCCTATTCAATTCAATTTATTGACAGTGCTGAATCCTAACAAAAGTTATCTCAAGACACTTTACAGTGCCTAAAGAAACTCATGACACCCTTTTGAAATAGTCACTTTTTTTGTTTTACAGCCTGAAATGATATTACCATAGAGCCCCATCCCCCATACTTCTAACTGTACCTTTCCTTATTAGAGAATAGTGTGTTGTAAGCCTTGGCAGGTGCTACTTGAGCCTCAGTAACCAATGTGTGCTTGAAAGGGGGGTCTGTAGTGTACAAGTGAGTGGTTGCTATTACTAAGAAAAGGCTAAATAAATGCAGTCCATTTAACATAAAAATATTATACAAGGCACATCTATCCATCTATTCTATTTATTTTATCTTCACGTTCTCTGTGGATGTTTTAGTCAGTGTGGGTTTTTAGGAATGTGTTTGGTTTTATGTTTGTACCTTAGAGGACCAGTTTTAATTACGTTACTCACAATGACAATAAAGTCCATTTAGAGTCAAAGATCCCTGCAAAATACTACTGAAATATTAAGACACCCAGACTTTGAGGAACACCAAAGAGTTCCACAAGAATGACATATTTTGGCGATTGGATGGCGAGCACTTCTGGGGGGGGGGGCTTGTGGGTGCCCATAGAACCCATTTTCATTCAGATATCTTGAGGTCAGAGGTCAAGGGACCCCTTTGAAAATGACCATGCCAGTTTTTCCCTCGCCAAATTCCTTAGATTCTCCAGATTCCTTAGGTCATCTAGTTTCATGCTTTAAAGCTGAGTCCACAACAGCCTGCCAAAGAGAAAAAAGGCTGTTGGAACGTTATGAGGTCCATTTGTGAACGTGTCAAAACTGGTCTCATCTGAAATTATATTCAATTCTAGTAGAATAGAATCAAGCCTTGAATCGCAGTTACACATGTTACAAATAGAGAGAGACACACCCCCATCAAATCATCTGTTGATGCTTTTGGAAACTAAAACTATAAAGAGAAGGACACTGCCCACTACAGCACCTCTCAAAGATTACCAAGGATAGAAAACAAGAAGACACAGCACATGAACCGTGTCATTTTAGTCATTTGCTTGATAAATGACTTAAATGATTGATTATTAAAACCATTTACTATTTTCAGCACTACAGTATTTGGCCCCTTAGTGTAACTGTTATATCCCTAAAGGGGCCTTCACATTATAAGCGTTTTGGCTCACTGCGAGGTTGGGCGCAGAGACCCAGTAAACAGCTAAATCAACGTTAGCATTAAAACAACCGTTAGCTCTTAAACTGTGATGCTTATGAACCTCCATCATTACGTTTACTTCAGAGATTGTGATACCGCTTAAATTTAACGTTAAATAGTTCGGGAAACTCGGACACACAAACAATACGTTTTTTCTCCATCTTTCTAACCGGCTTGATGTCGCTCTCTGGTTGCCTAGGGAAACGTAAACCTCACACTCAAAGCTTCTATCTCATTGGTTGCGCGTTTGAAAGGTCAGCAGCAATTCATTTCTGGGCCTTTCTATGGATAATCCATTAAAAAAAAAAAAAATTCCAGCGTGATTTACACTTTTTGTCTTAAAACATTCAAGTGATTTTTTTTCCCCAAACAAATTCTGAAAATTAATAAAAAATAAAAAACTAGAATAGCAGGGTTGTAAAAGTGATGAGTCCTCAGATGTAATCCTTTTGTGGAGGCACCTTTTGCTTTAATTACAGCGATTGTGATTGGTGATACCTGATAATTTTATTTAGTTGTTATTCTAAATGGACTCATCACTTTTCCAACACTGAGATTCTAGTTTTTCATTTTTTATTCATTTTCAGACTTTTTGAAAAACAAATCACTTGAATGTTATAAGGCAAAATGTGTAAATCATGCTGGGATTTAAAAAAAAAAGTTTAATCATTTCAGGCTGTAAAACAGAAAAGTAACTATTTTCAAAGGGTATCGTGGCTTTCTATAGGCACTGTATATACAGAGTAGGTAAAGACCACACTCTGACTTATTCATGATTTACAGAGACCCAGCAATTCCCCAATGAGCAGCAACAAGTCGCACTATCTTTAATAAAAGTAGTAGCAAGTATTATAGTTATTATATACAGTTTTAATCCAGCAGTCTTGTGCACACAGTGGTTAAACCTTCCCTTTAAGAGGCAGGAGCATCCCACAGACCCAGGAGAGGGAGAGGGAGAGAGAGAGAGATTCACATTAACTCACTATAGTAATGTGAATATGACTAAAAGACAGGCAGTAGAAACAATTGCAGTTAAGGTGATAGGAATATGAATGATAATAATAACTATGGTGGTGAATATGATTGAAATATACGAGTAGTATCAATAACAGTTGCAAGGAACATTCCTGTTTGTTTTGTTTTGTGTTTTAATGGCTGTGAATATTATAATGAATAGAAGTAATGACAATATTCATGAATAATTATAATAGCAGCAGCAGCAGAAGCGTGGAGCAGGACCATGTTTAGCAGAGACCATCATACACTGGTGATATGGTTTCAGCATGTAAACGTGCTGTGGTTCTTGTGTTCTTGTGTGTCTTTAATCCCCAGGTCTTTCAGTGTGAACGTGAAAGCTGTGCTGCATGTGTCCCAGGTACAGTAATGGCTCCACATCACTACACCTGCATGTCCCACATTCTCGTCTTTGCTCTTTTTCCTTCCGTTGTAAGTCGATGTCTTGCTGATTGTAACATGAATAGTAAACTGTTGGATGTCGGGGAAAATGTGAACAACCAGACTTAGAAAAAGATCTTGTGTAATAGATGAGCGGCGTCTCAGTGCTGCGGTGAGCCCTGTACTGTAGACGCTGCTGGCTGCTAACTGGGCTCAAATGTTCTGACGTCACTCACTCACTCACTCATCTTCAACCGCTTATCCGAGGTCGGGTCTCGGGGGCAGCAGCTCTAGCAGGGGACCCCAAACTTCCCTTTCCCGGGCCACATTAACCAGCTCTAACTGGGGGATCCCGAGGCGTTCCCAGGCCAGTGTGGAGATCTAATCTCTCCACCTAGTCCTTGGTCTTCCCCGAGGCCTCCTCCCAGCTGGACCAAAAATACCAGGCTGTCCACGTGCATCAGTCAGATTTTGCAGTATTAAAGTGTGATTCCGCTTGGGGCAGTACGGTGAACGCATTAACCACTTATACTGCTCCAAATAACAGCAAACCTCTGCAGCAGCACGAGAAGAGTCCCTACACAGAAAACAAAGCACCAACAGTGTAGTTAGTGAACCCAGAGTTTATTAAAAGAGTGTTTTAGAGACTTACCTACTGGCCCCTGTACCAGCTCCTCTCATAGTAAAGTCCATTCAAGTGGATTACCAAAGTCAATCCCAAAGGAAGGAGCCCATTGGTGCTTTGTTTTCTGTGTAGGGACTCTTCTCATGCTGCTGCAGAGGTTTGCTGTTATTTTCAGCAGTATTAGTGGTTGAAAAAGACGTTTGAATGCCTTCACCGTACTGCCCCGAGCTAATCACTGTTAGCCACGTCCGGCTGTTAGCGACTGTTAGCAACTCTCCCAGATTTCTCTGTTAATAGTTGTTAGATGAAAAAAACTGTAGTGATGGCTTATTTGAAGTATGTAAGTGCCAAAAAAGACCATGGGAGGACTCTGCACCAGAATTACCCTTTAAAGCCAGCATGCTTTTCTGGCTCTTACGGTCTCGGCCCTGTACAAAACACCACCTAGTGCTCAGAGAATATTACATTTTAACACAAATCAAAGTCATGGCTCCTACAAACCATACCATTAGTTTAGTTTCCAAAGTCTGCTTGTGTTGGATCAAACAGATATCTGTCTCTGTGCTCAGATTGTGGGCCGTGGTATGAAGGCCAGAGGATCAGGATCTATCGTGAACGTGTCCAGCCAGGCCTCACAGTGTGCCCTCAGAGACCACGCTGTCTACTGTGAGTAACAGCTGCTGTACACCAACAAATCTTCCACTCAGTCTACAAGCTGAGCTGAGTGTATTGAATCATGCACCCTGTTAACTCTGACACATCCATGTGTTTATTGTTGATTCAGTCATTTGTATGATTAGGAGGAGGGCAGGAACCCAGGGGCCTCATTACAGAACCACCCCAGTCACTGTCTGACCTCAGTTTAAGATGACATTTAGGATTTCTGCCATTAAAGAAACATGCTTCCTGACTGCATTTAAGAAATCATCTTCTCATCATGAATCTTATCTTATTACACCTAATTGAGGGATTTCCCCAGTTAGGAATTCTAATTTACGATTGCATCGACCCTGTCTTAAATTCAAAGTAACTGCTCAATAATTGAATTGAATAGAATTGTCTTTATTGTCATTGTACCAGTACAACGAAAAACACAGTACAATCCCTTAAAGTGCAGAAATAATTTAACATTAAAAGCATCAAAAAGAAAAGGCTAGACCTTTAAAAGACACATTTAAAACGACAAGCTTATACACCAACACGCACAAACACACACACACATACACACACACACACACACACACACACACACACACACACACACACACACACACACACACACACACACACACACACACACACACACACACACACACACACACACACACACACCGTAGCAGCTGTTTCATTAACATTACTTTGTAGAAATCTGTTTTCACTTTGACATTAAATACATTTTTGTGTGAAAAAAGCCTAATTTTATTGACCATGATTGATTTATGAAAGCAATAAAAGGGTAAAACGTCCAAGGGGGTGAATACTTATGATAGGCACTGTAGCTAGAGACAGGAACGGACCTATGGGTCCGATGTTCCCCACTTTCCTATTTTTCCCGTTCTGTTATTTTTTCCGAAATCAGCATTGAATTCCCCGGCAAATAGGCTTATTAAGACCATACCACTACACCCTAACCCTGACTCTAACCCTGACAAAATGCTGAATTAAATCAGCGGAGGCATAGGCTTATGCTACCAGGGAACATTGGACCTGGGGAACAGGGATACAGACAATGAAAGCCACTGATATTAGGGGCCGTCCACACAAACACGGGTATTCTAAAGCGTGTGTTTCTCTGCACAGTTTGTTCTTTCATCCACGCGTAACCACAGTTCTTGGCGGAGGCGGATTTTGTGGTTTCATGGTGGTGGTGTGGACGAGAATTGTTTTTAACCGGGGGCCATAAAAGTTTGGTTTCAAAAATACCTGTGTTTGTGTGGACTAGGCCTTAGCCTATGACCCTTCATCTTGAGTAGCTTAGCGGTACATTCTTATCAAAGATACAGACATGACAGGACGAGTGCTGATTGAAGAATCACATTTACACTTAAGATTTCTTCAGTTCTAATAAGAGAGGAGATCTGAGGTAGACACAGAGAGGACACAGACATGAGTAAGTTCAGATAGGACAAGCAGATATTCAGATATTAACCTGTCACAAGTTTTCCTGCTGCAGCCCTGCTGGTGACAGTAAAGTTCCTGTCTGTCATTGTTCAGGTGCCACTAAAGGAGCTCTGGACATGCTGACTAAAGTGATGGCTCTGGAGCTTGGACCCCACCAGGTACTGTGCCCTCACACTCCCACAGCATGGAAACTTCCCATGATCAATTAGAGCATCATTTGGCTCATTAGGTTTTACATTCACTGGGGACCCGTCCAGAGTCAGACCTGTTCCTACATCTGTCCTGAGTGAGCAGCTCAGTAGAGGTGTGAACATTAGACAGTGAAATAAAGAGCTGAACACAGACACTCTGTCTCTCTGCTCTCCTCCACAGATCCCCACAGGTAGACATCCTTATTTATATGTTCATAAAATGACACACAGAAAAGTTACAGGTCCACTGGCACACAGACAAACTGTAGGCAGCGCCTCTTGTGTCAAGTTTCTGTCATAATGATTTATGTGAGAGGGACAACTGAAATTCACACACAACAATAACAAAAATCATTTTTTATTCAAATACGTTGACTATATTTAAATGCCAATTATGTGCAGTTCAGAGAAATCAGATGTGAGACGTGGCAGAGGATTGGGTCGTCCTTTATTCGTGAGATCGGCGGTTTGATCCCAGGCTCCTCTGATCCACATGTCGAAGTGTCCTTTGGCAAGTTTTGCCAAAACGAATTGCTCCCTGTGCTGCACATGGGTGTGTGAATGTGGTGTGAAAGATTAGATTAGATGGTATGTAGATGTCCACTGCCATCAGTTTGAATGTCTGTGTGAATGGGGGAATGTGACTTGAGTAGTCAGAAGACTAGAAAGGTGCTATATAAGTACAAGTCCATTTACCATTGACCGAGTGGTCAGTCAGTGGAAGGTGTGAACAGAGAGACTTGAGCTGAACACATGAGTGATTTCAGACAGGCTGATTCCAAAATAGGAACCCCTGTGCAATCACAGCAACACTAATATGCACATATGTGCATTGTGGCTGCACATTATACTATAATCACATTCTACTAGATTTTAGATTGATGCATTTCTTAACTCCATTTTAATATAGGGGATCAGTAGAGCAGCTCCTGCCACCTCATTTTCATTGTTTCTGCGTAGCTACACTGTGCCCTTTTGACCTACGGCAGTGGTTCTCAAACTTTGTACATGACGTTCCACCTCAGTAAATATCAGGCTCTCTCAAGTTCCACCACTAAGACCAATGTTAAAATACAGCAGCGTAGGTCTGCATTATTCAGCTACAAACAGGATGGTTTATTCCTCATCAGAAGATTATTCATTGTTGCTGTAGGAAGCATCAGAACTGACATGTCGGTGTTTTCAAACCAGTCATTTTACCTCTGCTGACTCTCTTACCATCACAGTTTGGATCGTAACTCGTGAACGTGACTAAGTAACAGGCTGATATATAAACAAAATATGACAGAAAATGCCAAACTTATTTTAAATGACATTTCACAGATCTTAAAGGTTTAAGTATTTTCTTAGTGTTATATTGATTTAGTAATGAATGTTTTCCTGTTTGTTCCTTTTTTTAGTACCACCAGAGAGAGCTTGAGTACCAGCAGTGGTACAACTACCACAGTTTGAGAACCAGTGGCCTACGGGTATGAGCAGTAGCTAATATTCAGCCAGTTCAATTGATGATGCAGCTAAACCGTATTTTAGCATTCAGCCTAATCCAAAAAGGATCTGTAGTCACAGTGTCGCGGCTTCTCAGTTCTAACGACAGAAGAGGGAAAGGTCATGTGGAACAGAGTTTTCATGAAGAATATTAAAGGAGCACAATGGAGCCCATGAAAAGTGTCAGTTGTTTTTATAATGACATGTTGAATGGTGTTCTCAGTGACTGTTGTTGTGTTCTGATCAGATCCGTGTGAACAGTGTGAACCCCACAGTGGTGATGACTGAGATGGGTCGCCTGGGCTGGAGCGACCCTGAAAAATCCAAGACCATGTTGGACCGCATCCCCCTGGGCCGCTTTGCAGGTTAGACTCATCTGGGGCAATCATTTCAGATCACTGTCAACACAACTGTCTTTTTGTAGCTTAAAGACAACCGGTTCCAGTCCCCATCCATCATCTAACCTGCTGGAGCCTGTCCCAGTGTACGTTAGGTGTTAGACAGGGTGCTCCATGGAAAGGTCACCACTCCATCTGGTTACTACCGGAACATCTAAAAGGCATGGTCCTACATTTTGGGAAATACATTTCTTTCTTTCCCAGAGTAAGATGACACGACTGATATTAGTGGGATATATCATAACACCAGAGCCGGTGTTGCAAATCTTCAGGGGATTGAGCGGAAGATGGCAAATATTCCTGTCTGTGTGCTGGTAAATGGAATCCTGTAAACTTCCTCTGCTAATTTAAGGAGCACTTATGAAACTCTGAAACGAGACCCTACCAGCGGTTACAAAAAGAAGGTTATAGAGTGTCCACAGCAACTAAAAAAAGAAGGGATCATTGACTACTCCCAATATTACAGGCTCTACCCCCAGGACTCAACCCCCTGCTTATATGGACTCCCAAAAATCCATAAAGAAGGGGCCCCGCTCAGGCCCTCCCCTCCTCAGCCAGAGCCATCTGGGCGCTTTCTCTGCAGCCTCAGAGTTGCTCTTCATAGCTCTCCTTTGGTTCGCCCCTGTTATGCTGTAGGCCTTGCTCATGGAGTAGATGGCAAATCCCTGACTGCTCACCTCCACTGGCATGCATTTGGTCCTCTTACTGTTCCGCCGGTATTCCTCCACCAGCTCCTGGTACTTTTGTCTTTTTCTCTCCTGTGTCACCTCCATCCTCTCCTCCCATGGAACTGTCGGCTTCAAAAAAGACCAGCTGTTTTGTAGCCTCAGAGACCAGGATGATGTCCGGTCTCAGCCTGGACTGGGCGATGTGTGATGGAGTTTTCAGGTGCCTCTCCAGATCAACTATCATCGCCCAGTCTCGGGCCGTGGAGAGCAAACCAGCAGAGCCGTTCTTAGATGTCCTCTCTGGCTTCTGTCCTTCCTTGACAAACTGGATGGCCTTGGCTGTAGCTTGGGTGTATCGACTGGCTTTTATCCCAGTGTTGATTGCCTCAGCGATGAATTTGAGGACTTGAAAGTGTCTCCATCGATACCGGCCCTCACCCAGCACCTTGGAACAGCTGCTCAGGATGTGCTCTAGTGTCCCTGTCTTGGAACACAGGTGTTTCTATCTTGCCCCAGGTGCACAGGTTAGATGGGCTTGGGAGGACATTGTAAACCCCTTGGACTAAGAAATTAATCCTCTGGGGGTTCCACTGCCAGATATCCTTCCAGGTGATGCGCCGCTCCATCGCCTGCTCCTACTTTATCCAAGCACCTTGCTGCTTCATGGCCACTGCTCTGCTGGTTCGCCCTTCCTCAACTGAAGCTCGCACCTCCTCCTGCACCAGCCTCTGCCTCTCCCTCCCACTGGCAGACTCGTACCTGGTTGATGTTTGGCTCCCAAGTCCAGCTCTGCCTTGCGCCACTGTACCGAGGATGGCCTTGTGCTTCAGACGAGTTTCAGCTTGCTGGACTACCTCTGCTGCCCTCCACTTCCTCCCAGTCCTCACCACAATTCCTGCCCCGGACACTTTGGCGTCTCTGGACCCTGAATACTGCAGGTGTTCCTGTGCCCGAGCCAAGATAAACTCTGACAGAGCTGAAAGGGAGCCTGAGCTTGTTGGTGTTCCCATACAGTCCAATGCTACTTAAGCTGCGTGGTAGACCATCTGCAAAGATAGCTGCTCACTCTTTGCTTGAACCCTTCAACCACCGCCATAGGAACCTCGTAGATGAGAAAAGGCCAGAGGATTCTGGGTAGGATTCCATGCTGGTATATCCAGGCCTTGTATATACATCTTATACGGCACATCACTTGGGCCTGGTGCTGAGTTTGATCTTGCTCTTCTCACTACTTCCTCAACTTCGCCTAGGCTTGGTTCCTTTAAGTTGACAAAATAATTTATCATAACACATCGATAACAGTTCTTCTAATGGGTCTGACTGTTGCGGTTGCCGTTTCAACAACAATAAGCCATAAAGATAGAATTCAGCACTTTTGAACAAAACCAGTCCCAACTCCCAACAGTCGAAGCCCTCAGGACCTGAACCATGTGTTATCACATGTTCAAATATCAAATAAAAAACATTAATCCCTCTCCGACACAGCAGCGTCCTCACAGCTGCTTTACAGAGGGATTGGAACCTTTTTCCTTTAGTGATTTTAATTTTAGTGATCATAATACACAGACCAAAAAGATACACAGACTGTTAACAAAACACTGGAGGAGAAAAACACTATTTTACTGACTTTGAATTTAATACATTTTTAAGTTTTTTTCTTTTCTTTTTCTTTTTTTCTCGTAGATTTGCTAGATTTAAACTCGTAAAACTGCGACTTTATTTTCTCGTAGACTTGCCACTTTAATCTCATAAACCTGCAACGAAATATTACCCCCCTCCCCGGGTCCGCATTTTTATTTATTTTCTCATACTGGGCCTAATAAAATGCCTTCAGTGGTGCAATAATGCCGTGTATACACACATTAACGGCTTCATAAATGTATCAACATTGTGTGTGTGTGTGTGTGTGTGTGTGTGTGTGTGTGTGTGTGTGTGTGTGTGTGTGTGTGTGTGTGTGTGTGTGTGTGTGTGTGTGTGTGTGTGTGTGTGTGTGTGTGTGTGTGTGTGTGTGTGTGTGTGTGTGTGTGTGTGTGTGTGTGTGTGTGTGTGTGTGCGCAGAGGTGGAAGACGTGGTTCACAGTATTTTATTCCTGCTGAGTGATAAGAGCAGCATGACTAACGGAGTCAGTCTGCCGGTGGATGGAGGCTTCCTGGCCTGCTGACCATTATGGGCCTCGTCTCAGCACAAACACTTCCTGTTTTAGCACCTCACTGCTTTACACAAATAGATGTCAAAGTTTTCACTAATTAAACTCAACCCCTGCACAACCAGTCTCCAACTCTTCTTTATTTGTGCTTGTGTATATGTAATATTAGAGCATGCTTCTTTGCTATTTATGGAAAGGATTTTAATGGTTACTACGGAGGGATTAACATGTTTGCAGATGAGGTCGGAGAGATGTGTGAGTAATGAAGATGTGGGGGTTTGTTTACCATTATATGTACTGCTTTACACAGAGGATCCGAGGCACCATCACAGTTCTGCATCAATTGTGAAACATGCTAAAGAAATCTAAAAACAAATACCAAAAGCCAACGTGAAAATTACACATGAATACCCCCTCGCAGTAATTTCCTCTTGGAAGCGTGTGGAATATTTTGATGCACAATTTGCCGAGATGAGATAACCTTTGACCTTTCCAAAGAGTCGTTTATTACAACAACAGTGTTTTGGAGCTGGTAGGGAAGATTATGTGCTTCAGATAAGTGTAGACCAAGCTTATGAAGCTAGAACAAAAATATTAACTTTCTTTTATTGTCCTTTAAAAACATCTACTATTCATGATCGATAAAAAAAAAAGACAGCTTATTGTTTACTGTTTGTGTTTTGCTAAACCCTGTTCATGCTGTAGCAGATAGTTAGGCAGTCCAAAAAATCGTTTCACGTTTCATTTCACTACGACGACAGAAGCACCTGAACACAACGCACTGGTAATTTCCATTCCACAAATGGAAAGGACCATCTTTTCATTAGCCCATGAAGGCAGCAACAGAAATCCTCCTGTGTGGAGGTGGAGCACAGGGTTGTCATGTCGACCAAATTGAACTGGTTCATCATTTTGTTTGAAATGTTTGCTGGAAGAACACAAAATGTCTTGTGTGTGTCAGTCTCTCCTAACCTGACAGGGACCTCCACACAGGTCCCAAATGAAAGTAGGAGAGAACCACAGAAACATGTCTCTTTATCAAAACACCAAGTTTCAGAACACAAGTCCAAAGGGTTGGGACCCTGTAGGTTACTGAAGTGTAAAAATCCATCCACCGTCTGTAACTGCTTATCCTCAGAGGGTTGTGGGGGGCTGGAGTGGTGCGTATGTTTTTATGTAGAATTAGAAGGTAGTGAGCCCGGCCTGTTATCCCAAAACATCTAAAGGCTAAAAGTAGCTCCTAACTTACTGATTGAGGAGCAGATCTAATTTTAGCACTCCTATTTTCGGTTTAATAGTATTTCACAAAGTGTTTTAGTGCTAAAAGCAGCTGCTAAATCTGTGAAACATCATTCAGAGCGAGTCATTAAAAAATCCTCAAATGGCTGCTGCAGATAATCAGCCTCATGATCACCTCAACATATTATAAACCTTTAATGATAGTGGCAAAGACATTTATTTCCAGGTATATATTTTTCTATCCTTTGTAGTTTTCTGACTGTAAATTTTCTTTAATAACGTCCGTCCATTCATGCACGAGAGTAAAGAAGTAATGTCTGTTGTTGCTTGCACCTCTCACTATCATCAGGGTTATTACAGGGTTATTTACCTGATCATTGGTAACGAGCTGTCAGACCTGGAGGAGGCTGATAATTACCTGCACATACAGTCATTAGTCCAGATTACTCTCTTTCATGTTCAATCATTTGTTTTTATTATGTTTATTTGGATATGGAAACACTATTTCTATGATGAATTCACTGACAGCCAATCACATTAGGATAAAACGTGACATCATCCAGAGCAACAGGGTGGACCCTGCCCCCTTTCTCGGCGCTCAACACTTCTCCCAGTTCCTCAGCAGCTTTGTGAAGAGACTGACACAGACACACCGTTGGAGAGGAGCTTTCACTGCTGTTCAGGAGTCCTGCTGCTGGGAACACACACCTGCTGGGAATACAGACCCAGAAAACACCAAACCTCTGGCTCACTGTGACTTAAACATCTGTCCCTGCTGCCGTGGTCCTGCATGACGCTTCCTGCTACTTCTATAACTATTAGTCATATATACTGTCACTAGTCTTATAAACTATGGAATTTGTAGCCATAGAGGCACCATCAGTGGTATGTCTCACTGTATCACAGCTGTTAATACCACTACTCATCATTGATCGTATTTACCACCATGATTATTATCATTGTCATATTCTAAGTAAATATTTTTTGGGAATATATTTAAAGAGTGAACTCTTATCAAGAGTAGCACAGTTGTTGTTATAGTTTTACTTAACGGTGCATGGAGCAGTGTAAGACTTTCACAAACCTCTAAAGCAAGTAACATACATTTGAACTTCAATTTAGACGAGAAAAGGCAACGTTTATGTTATGGCTCTGTAGTTTTCCACAAAGTTTGGAGGCTGTGTAAAATATAAATAAAAACAGAATCCAGTGATTAGCAAATCATTGAAAGTCTACCAGTATATGTGTCAGGTTTAAGCAACCTAAAACACCCAAAACTTAACAAAAGAGAGAAAGACAAGAGTTATTTTACTTGCAAGGAGAACGGACAGAGATCTGCTCAGTTACAAATCTACTACCGATCTGAGGTAATCTCTGCCGGACCCCTTGAATTTATTGGCTTTTGGTGGTTACAATGTTTACAATGAATTACCATTCTTAAGGTGAGGGTCACATAGCTGCAACTCAAGACATATGGACAATTCATTGTCTTTATGACTTTACAACTCTAAAGAAGCCTTAAAACATGTCTTGTCATTAATCAGTTGAGCAGGGTCTGTGTTTTCACAGACCCCCCCTTTTGGTGACTCCTCAACAGTCACGCTTATCTGATTTCCTTGACCTGCATCCACTCAGCACAAATTAGCTATACACACACACCAAGTAAGGTTAGATAATATGTAAAGGCAATTTGAGTAAATATGAGATTACTTTATGCACATTTATTCCAACATTTCCCTCCTGTTTATCATATATTTGCTCAAATTCTCATATCACTTTCAGTCAGCCACGTGTTTGATTTTCAGCTGTAAGGTCATTTTCATGAGCACAAATACATTTACACTCAGAAGTTTCTTAATACATTTCAGAGTCATAGTCTGTTGAAACAGGATACAGCTTCTTCAAATCAAAAGGAGTTTCCTGGTTGTCGCCATTGTTGCTTTCATCATCACTTTGGGGATCGCTGTCAAGCAAAGGATACAGCTGCTCCATTTTGTTCTCCATGGGTGAAATAGCTGTAGTAATGAGACGGTTAAGCAAAGCACACATACAGGAAACACAACCGCATCCACACAAGGTTAAAATTGCAGCAAAAACTGCTATTGAGACTAGGACAGAGGACACCAAAGTTCTATACTTCCCAAAAGCATCTATCCAGGAGTCCCACATAGTGGTATCGACTCCAGAGTGCTCTTTCATCTTACTGTTGAGAGTACGGAGCCCTGCTATTGCCTTTGTGAGGCTGCCATCAGCAGCAGTGTTGTTAGGGATTTAAGTGCAGCACTGTTCACCGAACATTGCACATACCAGTGGGGAACCTTCAGGGCCTTCTACGCCTTCAGAGAAGGCCTAAATAAATAAGAAATAATAATAAATTCAATAATAATAATAATGAAGTATTCAATAAAAAATATATATATATATATTTTTTTTATTTCTATCGCATTTAATTTAATACAATATATTAATACATTTTCTCTCATCTTTGTTCTAAAATTAAGCTTTCTGTCAAGTTCATGTCCTGAAAACCTGTTAGCCAATCATAATCGTCTGTCTCTATTAAGGCCAGGTTAGCTGGCTCATTCATTGGTTAGGACTTCACGAATCCCGGGGAAGGCCAAGCTATATGTTTTGGTGTGGTGAGTGACGGGCAAATCGACCAATCACGGTTTGATTTCAAGAGGGCGGGAATTAAACAAAAGATCGAAGGCCTTCATGAAGTCCAAGCAGCGAATCTATGCAGAGTGGTGAGAGCGGTTGATTTAAATGGCGGAAGACGAGAGTGACGTTGTGGCTAGCTTGATAGCATCGCCTTTTTCAAGGCGGGCCTTCACAGAAAAACTTGAAATAATAAAAAACGGAAGACCAACTCCAGAGCTGGAATTAAAAGAAAAGGTTAAGAAAGTGGAAAGGCATTTCAAGACCGAAAATTATCAGCGGTATCCATGGATGACTGGCTGTAAGGAAACAAACAGGCTGTACTGCTGGAGTTGTTTACCTTTTACAACTGACAAGTCATCCACCTGGGTCAGCGGCGGATTTGTCAGCCTTACAAATCTGACAAAGTCAGCCCATTGACATCAAGATTCTGCGGCACACCTGCAAGCGATGGTCAATTTGAAAACTTTTGGGGACACAAGAATTGATCTTCAGCTAGATGAGCAGCACCGGAATCATACAACGGCCCACAACAACAAGGTCAGGCAGAACAGAGAAATCCTGAAACGTCTCATCAATGTCGTCACATTTCTTGGAAAGCAAGAGCTGGCATTTCGAGGACATGATGAGAGTAAAGATTCTGAAAACAA
Source organism: Echiichthys vipera (assembly GCF_963691815.1). NCBI lineage: Eukaryota > Metazoa > Chordata > Actinopteri > Perciformes > Trachinidae > Echiichthys > Echiichthys vipera. The sequence goes on along the minus strand of NC_139843.1, from coordinate 24,368,324 downwards.
GGGGAAGTACTTGGAGCTTCTGGAGTTTTTGGCGGGGTATGACAGCCCTCTGCGCTGTCATCTGGATTCGGCCACTGTTTTCATTGGCACCTCCAGCAAAATTCAGAATGACCTGATTCAATCGGTGGCAGATGTAATGACCGAAGCAATGAGGGAGGAGGTGAGGAACACGCCTTTTGTCTCCGTTATGGTAGACGTGACAACTGACGTAAGTAACTCTGCTCAGATGTCATATGTCATAGGCCATAGCTCGTCAAGTTTTGGAGTTTCTGGAGGACTGTGCCTGCACCAATAAAGTAATTGCCCAGTGTTACGATGGAGCTGCAGTCATGGCCTCTGGACTGAATGGGGTGCAAGCTAAAATAAAGGAAAAAATTCCACAAGCTCTCTTTGTTAACTGTTATGCGCACTCTCTGAACCTCGTCATGTCTCAAAGTGCTGCCAAAATCAAAGAGTGCAAAAAAATTTTCTCCCACCAAAATGGCCTCGCAGCCTTCTTTACAAGGTCAGCCAAACGCACGAAACTCCTGGATGAAATATGCCAGCGAAGACTGCCCAGAGTGACTCCAACACGGTGGAACTTCTCATCACGTTTGGTTTGCACTGTGTATGAGCGGAGAGAAGAACTCTTGGAGCTCTTTGAATTCATTGTTGACAACCACAATGATTTTGATGCTGATGCTGTACACAGCGCTGATGGATACACTGCACTGCTGACGGACTTCGAGTTCTGCTTTCTCCTCGCCAAATCCAACTCCGTGTTTGCCTACTCCGACGTGCTCTTTGGGATCTTGCAGAATAAGGAGTGTGACATGCAGTTCTGTTTGTCCCGCATCGAGGACTTTTGCAGCACCACAGAGAGAGAAAAGGCAAAATTTGACTCCATCTATGAGGACACTGTGCGCGAACTCGGGGTTCCCAGCGGGCGCAGGGCACGGAGAGTCAGAGATGTGCGCGCAGCGTACCAGCGGCTGCACAGTGAAATCCTGGACAACATCCTCACTCAGCTGAGGAACAGGTTCAAGGATCATGAAAAACTCATGTTCCTTGCCCTTCTGGACCCCAAGAAGTTTACCTCACACAGAGAAAACTTCCCCAGCTCTGAGTTCCAGAGCCTCACGGAAAGCTACGGGCTGCATTTTGACCTCCCCAGGCTCAAGACTGAACTGACGGTCATGTACAACATGGCAAACTTTGAGGCAAGGAGCCCAGCAGACCTGCTGCACTTTCTGACTCTTAAAGAGCTGACTGAGAGCATGCCGCAGCTGTATCACCTCACCTGCCTGGTGCTGACCATCCCCGTGTCCACCTCCTCCGTGGAGCGGTCTTTCTCGGCTCTGAAGCGCATCAAGACGCACGCTAGGAACAGTACTGGACAGGACCGCCTGGGAGCTTTGGCACTGATGTCCATAGAGAAAGGACTTCTTTTGGAGCTCTAATTAAAGGACAAACTTTATGACGCCGCCATCGCCCACTTCACAAAGAGAGACCGACGAATGGACTTTGTGTTTATTTAAGGTAGGCCTCTGTTATAATACACCTTGATTATTATTTCAAGGGATTAAGATTACTGGCCAAGTGGACATTTGGGAATTTGTATTTATTGCGGAGGTTGTCCCAGCGCAAATTGCCTTGAATTCAGTATGTGATCAATCAATCAATCAATCAATCAATCAATCAATCAATCAATCAATCAATCAATCAATGTATCAAACGTATCATAAGTGTGTGGTTGGATTTTTCAGAGGGTTTTTATTCTCTTCATGTTCACTTGTCTGTCCCTTTCCCTGTGGAGAATTAAGGAGGTATAGTAGTAGAAATTGTGACTTCAATTTATTTGACATCGGTATTCATTGCGCTATGCGTAATTGCGCATGGAGAGGCATTTGCACTTCATTGCAACTTTAAAAAATAGTCTTTGTATTACAAGCTTTGTGTAACTTTTGAAATTGTATTGTAGATTGATAATGCTAATGAATTTATGTGTGAATGATTTGTCATGCGCCGTGATTTCATAGCGCTGTCCAAGGTGATGAAATGAGCCTTTGTGTCCGCAGCGTCACGGGGTGACATTCTGGGTGACCTTTTATATTTCCAGATTTTCCGAAGTTAATGTTGAGAATGTTTCTTGTTGCGGAGAATGTTATTGACGTTATGGTCTATTTGTTTACATCCTTGTCATCGTTAATTAAATTTGCACTTGTTAAACCCTTTTAATTTGTTGTACTGTTGCTTTTTTCCGCGATGATTTTTTTTCTTCTCGGTGGTGAGGTGAAGGCCCAGCTGTAGTGCTCACGGTTCGCCACTGGCACATACCCCTCCTTTCTCGGCCAATAGCATGTTCAGGGCTATTCGGTTTTGGAATGCCATGAGGGAAGTTGCAGCTAATTGATCATGAACTGCTTCGAAACCACTTTGTGTCCAATTACCTAGCTTTTGCACATTGTAGTGGATGTAATTGATTCTGTCAACGTTCTTGTAAACTGTACACCACAAGCAAAAAATAGATTCAAAACCTGAAGATATCTGGTTAGCTATTTTATATTCATCTGGCACCCCTCGTGGAACTCCTATAGCATCAATGTATGTTGGATCTCTTACATCTATCCATTTTGCAGATCTTTTCAGACGTTGCCACTGTTCAGGCATTTCGTTGGATCGAGTAGCTGCTAAATCTGCAGCAGACATAGGATGAATAGATATTGGCAAGAGCAATGTTATGAGAGCACAGTATCCCGTCATATCTTTCGGTAATTTATCAAACAATCTCTCATCCCCACACCACCACCAGATGTCGCTCCGTGACACAGGTTTAAATTGTCCATCTACCGGCACAATTACTTGACACCATTCTCCTTCAGTCATGTTTATACATGTAAAGTAGCCTGGTGCTACTTTTTTAGAAAACATTACTTTCTTATGGTCGATCGCAGTGATCGGGAAAATAGAATCCCAGTATCTACAATTTTCCCTAGGATTTGTGTTATTCATTATATCAGCTACACATATTTAGATAATTATAGCTGGGAATATTTGTAAGAGGGGTCTAGGACTCATACACGCTACACAATTCTGTTTAGACATGTTAGCAGCTTGTTTAACCATTAATAACCAATTGTTATTATGTCCAGATACCCCTGTTGCTGCCTGGAACCATTCATCTTGAGTATTTGCTGTTCTAGGTTCTCGAAATGCAAAAAACTTTTTGTTCACTACAATTATACATGCATAGACTTATTAGGAACAAAGGATCATTATTATTAAACAGATAGATGTCACTCAGCAATAAATGGCCTCTCCTAACCATCTTTGGATCATTTTGGCTAAATTTATCTCCTCTACTTGGTTTGGTGTCTTATAAACGCTTCACTGACTTTCAGGTCTATCCAGCCTCTATACGTCTGAATCCACCCTATTATCAGATTTTGGCTCACCTCCCCTAACAGAGTCTTTAACCGAAATGATCCTTTTGCAGTGTGTTAAATGGATCCACGTTAATCATTCTGCTATCTTTACTGCTGTGGGGTTTGTCAGCAATACGTGATACGACCCTTTACACTTAATACCAATGTTTCTTTTTATGATTCTTATTAACACCCAGTCTCCCAGTTCCACTAGCTGGAGTTCCTGCTGGGGGACCGAAAGGTTTTTCATTAGTTTGTTTCTGTTTTGGTTTTTCCAACATGGACCTCATCTAATCAGCTAATTTAGCCTCATCATCCGTTTCCGATTATTTTATTTTTTTTTAATTGGGGTAGTCTATATGGTTTTTCAAACAACTTTTCATAAGGTGTCAATCCAATTCAATTCAATTCAATTCAATTTTATTTATAGTGTCAAATCATAACAAAAGTTATCTCAGGACACTTTACAGAGTAGGTAAAGACCACACTCAATGACTTATTTATGATTTACATAGACCCAACAATTCCTCTGTAGAGTACAGTGGCAACGAAAACCTTCCCTATAACAGGCAGGAACGTCAGACAGACCCAGCTCTGTGGAGGACGGCCATCTGTCTTGACCGGTTGGGGAGGAAGAAAAGGAGAGAGAAAGAGAGAAAAGACACACAGATGGACAGGGAGAGACAGACAGACACACTTCCAGAGATGCAAGCAAAGCCTAACAGTAACTATAATATTTATAGTAATGTGAATATGACGTATATGTTAAGGCAGTTAATACAACAGAATAGTAGAAACAAGCACAGCTAAAGTGACAGAATATGAAAATGATAATAATTATGGTGGCAAACATGATCAATGATGAGTAGTGGCAATAGCAGCTACAATACAGCTACAAATTTTATAGTTTATTAAACTAGTGATAGTATATATGAGTAACAGTGACAATAGCAGCAGAAAGCGTCATGTAGGACCACGGCAGCAAGCACCACCACGATCAGCAGAGATCCAGAAGTACAGGTATGTTTATGTATAATTTCACTAAATCTAAACATTGTGTCCATGGTCTTCCTGTTTCTTCAATGCACTTCTTAAACTATTTTAATCGTTCAGTTCATTCTTTCTACTAGGCCAGCACTTTGTGGTTGGTAAGCACAATCATTCTTCAGATCAATATGAAACATTATATTATATTATATTTTTTACTATCTGGTTTACAACATGAGTTCCATTATCACTATAGATTTTCTCAGGTATCCTTTACCTGGGAATGATGTCTTGTCAAAGCATCTATTATGAATGGACTACTTTTTCCCACTTTTTCCTTCACTTTGGTTTAATTCTATAAAATCCATGTGGATTATTTGGAATGGATATTTAGGTGTAGGAAACGTTCCTCTACGCGGTCTTAGATTACCTTGTGGATTGTGCCTGGCACACGTCAGACATGCTCTACAGAACTTTTTTGAATAAAAGTTGAATCCATAGGTAGTATAATATTAGTCTATCTGTCCTACCGTCCCCCCCATGTGCTAACCCATGGCTCAATATTGCTGCCCATTTATACAAGTTTCTTGGTAGGATAGGTTTGTATTCTAGTCATATATATGTTGCCTTGTCATTTTGCTCCATTTTTTATCCAAACTTCTCTTTTAGTTTGTGGACTTTGTTCTTGCATTTCTTCTAAGGTAGTTTGATCTAGAATTGAGCATTCTTGCACTGTCAACACAGTTGTGTCACCTGTTGCTGACGCTTTTGCTGTTTTTTCTGCAAATGCAATTCCTAGGGAAACACTATCCGTGCCAGACGTATGTGCTGCACATTTACATATTGCTAATGCTTTTGGAAGTTGCACTGCTTGCAATAGATTTGTTAAAAGTTCAACATGTGTTACTAGTTTCCCTGTTATCATGCCTCTGTTCTTCCAATATTGTGCAAAAGTATGAACTATAGCATATGCATATTGACTATCAGTATAGATAGTTACTTCTTTGTTTTTCATTAATTTACATGCTTCAGTTGGGGCTATTAATTCAGCAGCCTGTGCTGAATAATGTGATGGCAGTTGTTCTGCTTTTAGCACCGTCGGGTGAGTTACAACTGCATCTCCTGTCAGGGTTTTATGTAGTTCATTCTTTTTAGAGTAACCATCTACAAATATCACTCCTCCTTTTTGTAATGGTTGGTCTCTCAGATTAGCTCTGCTTTTAGCTGTCTGTTCTGCTAGTTCCTGGCAATCATGTTGTATACCATCCTCTAGGAGGGGTAACAACGTAGCAGGATTCAGAGTTGTACATCTTTCAATGGTCAGATGGGGTTGTGACAGCAAAGTAGACATGCAAGACAGATGTCTGGCTGGTGACAGGAATGTCATATTTGTTTGTAGTAGTAACACAAACACAGCATGTGGCACTTTCAAAACCAGTGGATGAAACAAAATTATTGTAGCAATTGTTTCTACAGCCGCGGAGGCTGCTATAACTGCTCTTACACAGTGAGGCAGTGTACATGCTACACTGTCTAGTTTAGATGAAAAATATGCTGTAGGTTTCAGTTTGTCTCCATGTTATTGAGCTAATACAGAGGTCACAAAATATCCTTTGCAATCTACCATTTGAACAAAAGGTTTCCCATAATCTGGTAATGCTTGTTTTATTTTGCAGAATGCTTCTTCAGCCTCTGCATTCCAGCATAATGGGGATGTCATTTTTAACTCAAGGGTGCTGTTATTTCTGCATAGTTAGGCACCCAAGTTCTACAATAATTTGTCAATCCTAAAAATGACATCATCTATTTTTTTAAGTCACTAGTTTGGGAGCTTGGAGGATTGCAGTTTCTTCTGTCTTCCACTATTATTCGTCCTCCTGCACTAAGATTGTGTCCCAAGTATTTTCTCTGTTCTTTGCACATCTGCAGCTTGTTCTTTACTTGCTTTGTGACCTTCTTCAGCTAAATATTTTAGGAGTGCTATAGTGTCTTTTACATGTCTCCATATCAGGGGAGGCTAGTAAAATGTCATTTACATACAGGAGCACTTGGCTTCCCCCTGGAGGTTGGAATTTAGCCATACTTGCACTCATCACTTGAGAGTAAATAGTTGGACCCTCAGTCTTGGGAAAGTCTGGTATATGTGTATCTTTTCCCCCCAAAGGTGAAGGCGAACCAGAATTGACCTTTTTTTTTTTCTTTTTTCTACTGGCACCGAAATGCGTTACTGATATCTACTACAGTGAACACTTTTGCATCTGGTCTTAAAGTACACGGAGCTCTTTGAATTACAGCATTATTTACTGCTTGTAAATCTTGCACCATGCGCCACCCTTCAGATGGTGCTCGCTTTTTTACTGCGTGTGAGTGTTGCAGGGGGAGTCTTCGCATATAATTATTACTCCTGCAGCAATTAAATCCTCAATTACAGGTTTTATTCCCTCTTGTGCATCCTGTTTTAATGGATATTGTGTCACACATGGTCTGTACTCAGTTTTAGGTCTTATTTGCACTGGTAATGCTCCTTTTACTTGTCCCACATCAGTTGGTCCTTTAGACCATAATTTATCTGGGACACTTTTTAGCAGTTCTTCCTCATTTTCCACTAACATAATGTTTCACTGAGCTCTTTGGTCCAGATGAGTACCTCCCTGTACTTGAACTGTCCAAAACAACGCTTTTCTGGTCAGACCTGTATTTGAGCTATACCACGTGTTCACTGATGTGGCAACCCAGTCTGTTGCACTCTCCCCCCTTTGCACTATTTTACCCAGATCTTTCCATTGTTGATTTTTTTACTTTTATACAGGGAGATGTGAGGTGGGGTCCACATCCGATACAGCTTGGAATTTTCACCAGACTGCTGTACTTTCTGAATCTCCATACAAATAAGTTACAGTGATTTTAGCAGGAGTGTCTTTCCCTAGTTTAGCTTCGTATTCTCTATCTGGTCCAGGTGTAGGTATTCGTGCTAGTCCTTACAACAACAAGTGTCTCTGCCCAAAAGGTTGACTGGACATTCTGGAAACATTAAGATGGACAGCTGACAAGACAGTCCAGATGGATCTGGGTCTCTTATCCATATGGGTTCTGTCTCTGGCACCTGAGTCAGCTTTCCACTGGCAGATCTCACAGTGACACTTGTTTGATTTGTTTTAAACCCTGGTATCCACATAGTATATTGTAATATAGTATGTATCTGCGATACAGTACTCTTATTATAGTCCATATTTTGTATTTTATATTGTATTTTATTTTATTTTTTATCTTTGTACCGCTGCTATGATGACCTTATTTCCCCTCTGGGATAAATAAAGTTATCTATCCATCTATTTATTTATCCATCTATTCATCTATCTATTAGTTATCTGCAGGTAGTCCTGCAGGCACCTATGTCACATAAAAAGGTAAAAGGTTTACCGTTCACATACAAAATTACCTCTGGTTTTATACTATGCATAGAGAGCAGGTCCTGATCATTTAACAGCACTTCCCTGTGTCCCTGTCTGTTCTGCTCTCTCTGAAACCTCCTTGGTAGTAAATCTCCTCTTCCTCGTCCTGAAAGAAAATACTAACATAATCCTTGCACTACGACCTTTGGCCCTGCAGCAACCATTGGCTTTGCAGCAGCTCCTTTTTCTTCACTTTCCTCATCCCTATGTCTCTCCTTTCTTCCTGTCACTGGCCCTGTCTCATCATCCTCCTTCCTATAAAACAGCACCTCTTTTGCTTTAGCTTTCTCTACACTTTCAAGTATCTGTCTTTTCCTATTTCTTTTCTCCACAGCCTTCATCCAATACTCCGTATCCTCATACCCTTCTTGTTTCATCTTTATGGGATTCTTTTTGGTCTTTGTTTTTTTTTAATTGCATCTTGTAGTGCAGTTATTTTTTGTGTGTTCGGCCGGCCTTCAAATTTTTTACTGTTTTTATCCATTTATTTATTTAATTTTATCAGGATCCTGTTTTTTCAATAACATTCCAATCTTTAATTAACAGTTCATCTTTTAGTTCGATTTTGCTTCCCCCTTTTCCCATTTTTGAGATTTTGGTCCAGTCCTATTAACACCTAGGGTGTTCTAAAAACTGGTTTTAGTCAGTAGGGTAGCGATTAAACTACCTTTTGTGGTAACTCCCACTTCAACTCTTTCGAGTGGAGAATTCTTGCCTTTGCATCCACAATAGGCTCGCTACTTGTATTCCTACTGTTTTGCATGAGGTAAAATACCTAGTGGTATTTTGATCTCCAATTACACTCACAATCACACTTTCATTCACACGATTTTTTTTTTCTTCTGAGCTTTTAAGACGTCCGGACCCCACTTGTCCTTTTACACAGAGCTTTCGGGTCTCTGTGTAAAGGACAGCGGGGTCCTGTGATGCTAAACCCACTGGGAGACAGAGTTTTTAATTTTCATTTATTATCATTTTTTATTTTATTTTTAGTTTTATTTTTTTTTTTGCGGACCTCCGTTGCCTCTACGGGATTTAAGTGATCGCCTTTACCTGATAGTGTCTAGAATTGTCAGGGCTTTATACACGCAATGATCCTCAGTCATTCGTCATCTTTTAAGTGAAACTTCACTCACCACTGTGGCACCACTGTTGTCTTTCCCCTTCACAGATTACCGTCAGCCGTCGGATCCCAGCGGGTGAACTGATTTCCAGTCCTGGAAAAGGATCTTAAAAGACTCACTCTATAGAGTCTGCCGTGGCCACGGTCTTTCCTGGAGTCCCCCACACCCGCTGGAATCCTTCAGGCGTGTTGGTATCCGGCTCGAAGGACCAAATAAATGTCAGGTTTAAACAACCTAAAACACCCAAAACTTAACAAAAGAGAGAAAGACAAGAGTTATTTTACTTGCAAGGAGAACGGACAGAGATCTGCTCAGTTACAAATCTCCTACCGATCTGAGGTAATCTCTGCCGGACCCCTTGATTTTATTGGCTTTTGGTGGTTACAATGTTTACAATGAATTACCATTCTTAAGGTGAGGGTCACATAGCTGCAACTCAAGACATATGGACATGGACATATTGTCTTTATGACTTTACAACTCTAAAGAAGCCTTAAAACATGTCTTGTCATTAATCAGTTGAGCAGGGTCTGTGTTTTCACCCCCCCCCCCCCCCTTTTGGTGACTCCTCAACAGTCACGCTTATCTGATTTCCTTGACCTGCATCCACTCAGCACAAATTGGCTATACACACACACCAAGTAAGGTTAGACTATATGTAAAGGCAATTTGAGTAAATATGAGATTACTTTATGCACATTTATTCCAACAATATGTAATTGAAATAAGCACCGGGACAACATTTCAAATGTTAAATAAAATTGTTTTTGATATTTCCATTTTGAATTTGATGTCAGTAACACATGTGAAAAGAGTTGGACAGAGTTGGTCACGTTCTCAGTGTTGCATCACCTCTTCCTTTATCAACACTGCAACCGTTTGGGAACTGAGGAGACCGATTGCTGTCATTTTCAAAGTGGAAGGTTTTTCCATTCTTGCTTTTGTTGTATTTTTGTTTCATAATGCACTCATTTTCTATGGGGGACAAGTGTGGACTGCAGGCAGACCAGTGAAGCACTTGCACTGAAGCACCTGCACTCTTTACCAAAAACACCTTTTGTTTTACTACTACACCTTTTTTAACATGTAGGAATCAAGCCAACCAGCAAATACCCTTCTTTGACGCTCAACTGCTAAGTGGAGACATGGGATTTCTTTCGGACGATGAGCTTTTAAAGCATTAACAGACTTTGGCAGAACATTTGATTTTTTTCAGTGTCTGAAAAGGTCAGGTGCCCCCTTTCACTTTGTAAACCTGCTTTAAAAATCTGTCTTCTTGCACAGTTTCCACAGAGACCGTTCTGTTCGTCGGCTCCAGGACAGCGGTTCACAACTGAAAACATTCCTCCAAATAAATGGACAGTATGCTGAGAGACTTCAACACTGAGCCAGTGAAAGACGAGCTGCGGCAAACGTCTTCTCCAAATGTGAGTAAGTCCAGTTGTGAGGATATCATTTTCAAAAAACTCTGACATTTCTCAGTTTCAACTTTTGATAAGTTGTCTTTGAATCATCACATTCTGTTTCTATTTACATTTTACGAAGTCTCTCTGCTGAAACAGCTTTGTAATAATTTCTGTTTACTTGAAATAACTATTCCATTTAGAATTAATGAATTATATGAAAATTAAAGGTATAATTGAGAATGTTATTTGTACATTTAAGTGTTTTCCCATTGATTTAAATAAACCCTGTATGGCAGAAGTGTTGTCAGTGTGATCCCCAGTCGCAGAGTTCATCTTTGTTCAGCGTTGACATTGTGGATTTGAAGGATCGGCCAATATTCGCCCGGTGGCTCAGTGGTTAGAGCGGGAGCCCCATGAACAGGGGCTATAGGTCCTCAGTGCAGCGGCCTACCTGCGGCCCTTTGCTGCATGTCATCCTGTCTCTCCCCCGTTTCTTGTCAGCTGTCCTGATAAATGAAAAGGCCCCGAAAGAAACTTCTTAAAAAAAATGCTTTGTGTGTCTGTACTCTGCTGAATTGAGAAATATCTTGTGAATGACCAAGAGAATGAAAGTGCTTCTAAAACTAAAACCCTTTATTCAACCATCCCCTTTTTCTGTGCAGGATTCCTTGTGAAGGTGTGAGGATGGGACAGGGTGGTGTTGGAAGTGACTGCAGCCCCGGAGGGTGATGAACCTGCTCCATTGACCCGTCAGGATGCACATAGCGTCAGTGGGTGTCAGCAAGTTCTGCTTCCTGTTTTCCCTTGCATTCTGCGGCCTCCTGCTTCTACTCATTCCTGCCCTCCAGCCCCCAACAAGGCAGGTGGACCTTCCTCAGCCCCGACCCCATGTCAGACCTGCACAGGCAGGCCCATCACACCATGTCAAGGTTCCAGGAGTGTCTGTCCATGCAGGGGAGACTGACTCTGTCACAGAACTAAATGGAAATTCAGCAGAGCAGAGGAGATCGATTGAGACGGAAGCTACCAAAAATGATATCTTTAGTCCCAAGAGAGGGATTGACTCTAAAAGAGGAGCTCTCCCTGGAGGAAAGGGTGGTAGATTTTCAGGGTCCAGGTCTGGGGACGGTTAGAAAGATGGAGAGAAAACTTATTGTTTGTGTGTCCGAGTTTCCCAAACTATTTAACGTTACATTAAAGTGGTATCACAATCTCTGAAGTAAACGTAATGATGGAGGTTCATAAGCATCACAGTTTACGAGCTAACGGTTGTTTTAATGCTAACGTTGATTTAGCCGTTTACTGGGTCTCTGCGCCCAACCTCGCAGTGAGCCAAAACGCTTATCATGTGAAGGCCCCTTTAGGGATATAACAGTTACACTTATGGGATCAAATACTGTAGTGCTGAAAATAGTAAATGGTTTTAATAATCAATCATTTAAGTCATTTATCAAGCAAATGACTAAAATGACAAGGTTCATGTGCTGTGTCTTCTTGTTTTCTATCCTTGGTAATCTTTGAGAGGTGCTGTAGTGGGCAGTGTCCTTCTCTTTATAATTTTAGTTTCCAAAAGCATCAACAGATGAGTTGATGGGGGGGTGCGTCTCTCTATTTGTAACACGTGTAACTGCGATTCAAGGCTTGATTCTATTCTACTAGAATTGAACATCATTTCAGATGAGACCAGTTTTGACACGTTCACAAATGGACCTCATAACGTTCCAACAGCCTTTTTTCTCTTTGGCAGGCTGTTGTGGACTCAGCTTTAAAGCCAAAATGAAGATGTTGGTATTTTATGAAACTAGATGACCTAAGGAATCTGGAGAATCTAAGGAATTTGGCAAGACAAAAACTGGCATGGTCATTTTCAAAGGGGTCCCTTGACCTCTGACCTCAAGATATCTGAATGAAAATGGGTTCTATGGGCACCCACAAGCCCCACACATTGGTTACTGAGGCTCAAGTAGCACCTGCCAGGGCTTACAACACACTATTCTCTAATAAGTAAAGGTACGGTTAGAAGTGTCCAAGATCTCAAGGGTAACTTTGGTCTACACAACCAGGACCTCTTTAGATCTCTACAAATAAGAGACTATATCGGGGAAATTAAAAAAAAAAAAAGGTCAACCTGAAAAAGATATTCTACAGAAATAATTAAAAAAAAACTCCTGCCACCTACTCATCAGATGAACATTCACGCACATTTACTGTATACACCCGTGTCCCACGTCGACGACTGTTTCTCAACCGACTCAGCATGCTGAATTAGCTGCAGAGCCGGTCAGTGAGAGAAATCGTTCTGATTGGCAGTTCAGTCATTGCACGAGAAGAGAAAGTAAACGGCTAAAGCCAAGAGGCTGTGAGATGGAAAACAAACAAGGCACAGTAAATAGAATTTGGTCTTTCAGTTATGTCTTGAATCCATCATGTTTGTCTTCCAGTGTCCCTTTCTGAAGGACGAATACAGACTACTGCCAGTTGCTGGTATGGACATTTATTTCCTCTCACGCAGGCACGGAACATGCTGGTTAGCCATCAGCTGGGGTCTTTGTGGTGTGTTGAAGTACCACTTTTTGGGCGGGCACAGGAGGAGAAGTCAGCCTTTAAATTAGTACTGAGATTTGTGGTTCCTCCAGCACATTCTATGAAACCACTGCATGTGTTGCAGACAGTAAATGAAATGTAAAGGTGTCAGTGGAAACGTGAGAGTCCTAAATAGTGTGTTGAATTATCCTTACTGTGTTGAATTATGATTGTTGAATCATATTTGCTGCAGCTCCAAGTCCAAATACTCACCTAGAAATGCATTTGTTAAATTCTGTGGTAGTGTGGTAGAGTAATAGAATTACTCCCCATAACCCCTTTTACCCAAGAGCTGAACCATCCAATATGGCTGTCAGGGGTGTGGTACATGAGCTAAAAACCCCCTGTAATAATTTATGACTTGTGGTCTTTAAATGAATACACAGCTCTCATATAAACACATTCTTGCAGCAGTCGAATCCACAATTTTATATTTGGATTTGGGCTAAGACACCAGGGGTGGAACGTTTTATTAAAAAATCTGTCCCGTTCGGTACGCTTGTCACGGTTCTGGACACGTGTTTACCGTTCGGTAAGCCATGCGCCATATTTATATGATTGTATACCAGATACTGCACCTAATTTCCAAGTGAAAAAACTTATGTTTCTATTAAGAACAGACAATCAGGGAATGAAAATATTAAAGACGTATTTGGTGTTCATTTTTGCGTGTAATGTGACCATAAAATTAGGAAAAAATTAAATTAAAATTATTTTCAGTCAGAGCTTTAAGAGCCATTTTCCTCTTCCTACTTTTTAGGAAACAATCTTTGTCAGAGATACATATAGCCTTTTTCAGTCAGTTCAGTGATTGTTGTTTGTGCGCATTTTAGTGAAAGCAAACCTTTTTTCTTCAAGTGTTTATATTCTTTCCTAGAAGGCAAACAATTGTTTACCTTTTTGCCAAATAAATATACAAACGTGTAAATGCAGCAATGTCTCTCCTACTGTTTGAAAATCTCATTTCATTTAAGATTGTTACAGTAATCCCTAAGCAAGCTGTGTCATTATTTCAGTTTTTGCATGATTGCATGATCTGATTAAAAAATAATCTAATTATTAGGCTGTAGATCTGATACATGGTATTTTTAGAATCTAAAAGACATAGAAAAAAACAACCGAACATCTTGACCCCAAAACCGTGATATGAACCATCCATCCATCTTCAACCACTTATCCCTGACATCGGGCGTGAGGCGGGGTCCACCCTGGACAGGACGCCAGTCTATCACAGGGCACATAGAGACAAACCGAGACAGACAACCATTCAGACCTACGGGCAATTTAGAGTCATCAATGAACCTAACACCTGCATGTCTTTGGACTGTGGGAGGAAGAACCGACGCAGACACGGGGAGAACATGCTGATTCGAACCAGCAACCCTCTTGCTGTGATGCGACAGTGCTAACCACCACACCACCATGCCGCCCTGCGATATGAACTGAACCGTGGAATTTCTGAACCGTTCCACCCCTGTAAGACACTGATGTTAGTGCTGATGGATTTGGCCCTTGCCTGCACGTGTCGGGTTGTGTTTGGGTGTTGCCTTATCACCCTCAGAGATTCCTGTGTGATGATGTCTGTCCTTGTTGACATTCAGGGCGCACTCACACTGTCCTTCCGCAGCGGGCAAAAACAGGTTTTTCGGATAGAGCCTAGTGCGTTTGACCAGTGTGAGTGCAACCGCTCCGCGTCTAGCTGCGGCCAGCTGGCTGTCCACAGCCCGTTTGAGAGAGGTGGGCTTTTGTAGAGCGCGTTTGCACGTGTACAAGCACGAGCGTGCGCACGTGTACGAGCACGAGCACAACGGTGGCTCCATGTCATTTTATGTGAGCCTGTTCGGACATAGAAAAAAAAAAGACGGACCATGCGCGGACATTTAACAACAACAATGGCGGCGAAAGGTTCACGTTGGTGTGGTGCGGAGTGTTTACTGCAGATTTGGTCCATGAAAATATTTAGTCCGTCTCACTTCAGTGACTCAGCAGACATGGTTCCATTTGAATCAGTCAAGCTTCACTTTATACTCCAAGTGTGTTTCTTCCATCTATTGTTTGTGGGACCCCAGTTGCTGTCTACAGTTGACATCACAAGAAAAAGGGAAGAAAAAGGGAAATGAACAGACATAATGGATTTTCCAATACAGAAAAAATCATTGTTGTCTCCACAGCACTGTCAGCACTGCAGAATCATGGTCTGGCTGCACCAGTTAAAGGGACAGCTTGGCTCTTTTTAAAATATGGTTGTATGAGCTTCATATCCATATTCAATGTGTTTGCTACATATGATGACAGTTTGGAGAAGCAGACTAGCTAGGCTAACGTTACTTCCATGTTAAGGTGGGAGGTCATGTTCTTCGTGGACGAGTGATAGTTTTTCCTCTCAAAGTTTGCATGTGACCTTCTTGGGGTCATCCTTGTCCTTTTCAAAGTGATCCCGTATTTTAGACGTCTTTCCTGACATGATTGGCTATTAATTATAAACTGTTAACTGTCTAACTATGATGTACAGCCAAGGGACCTTCCATGTAAAAAACAGAACAAACACTGGCTTGTTTGTATTCCTTTTAAACCAAACACGGCGATCTAAGCCCCAGATGCAGCAACAGTGGCCTTGCAAGATAGCAGAAGGAAAGGAGAAAGCCTGAAATCAGGCACGTGAGCACTGCACTGGATGCCAGGCTTTATCTCGGCACTGTACAGCTGGTAAGCAAGAACAGGCGGCCAGTGTGACATGGCCGGTTTTCGTGCTTCAAGGTTTTTAACACACTACTGTAGGTCAAATGTGACTGAAGAGAGGCTTTGGTTTAAAGTAGTCCTAAGTTACTCCTATAAAATTTCAAGTTTCCATCACAGAAAGCCGTATGGCCAGCTCTGTTTTGAGAACTATTAAAAGCAATTAGTAAGTCCCTTTGTCAGACAAAGAGCCTCAGTGTGGAGAGAAGGGGGTTTAACTGCAGAAACACTCTACCCCACTTCCATATGCAGAGAGGATGGATGAGTGCTTGTGAAAGGGCTCCACTGTGAGTTTGTGCAGTGTTAGCTGTCAGTGGTAACTCACCAGGCATTACAGGCCTGTTGCCATTTTGTTTTACTGCTCTTAGGTCAGTAAAGTCTGCCCCTGGTGTTTACAGCTGCCTGTAAAATTGAAAGCTGCCTTAATGTTAATGTCATAGCGCTTTCTTCTGCTGTCGTAGGCGTGTGGTGTGTAGAGAAGGTAACTTCACGTAAAGGGTTATTTAAGGGTGAAGCTAAACGAGCCCTTTGACCGTGTCATTGGCTAATTTGAAGGTTCAAGCCTGCCTGCAGGGCTCTGAAGACGCTGCCTGTCTTGCCCTGTTGTACACTGTAAACTAACTGTCCATATAGATGCTCTGAGATTAACTGGATTCTAGATAGAATGAGTGATGCTTGTTGATCAAACACACTCATTTGGTACTAGTTTCCACAGCTTGTCTGTTGGTAAACTTAACTCAGTTAAAGCATTGAGTGGTGATATGAAATGTGTTCCTCCTCTACTAATTTATTTCAACTGTCTGCCACTATTGTTTGTGTTTGTGTCAGTTTTGCTCCGTCTTGGCTTTTCCTCTTGCAACTGCATATTTTCATCTACAAGAGAACACAATGGAGTACTTTGTGTCCCAGTAGGAGAGCATGGATGTGTGTGTATGCTTGCACTAACTTGAGTTCAATTTTATAAGCTTGAAATCAGAACAGAAGTTATCTCAGGACACTTACTCATATAGAGCAGGTCTAGAACACACTCTGTTTACAAAGACCCAACAATTGCCCATGGGCAACAGCAGGGAGGAAAAACCTCTTCTTTATTACATTTTAACAGTGTGTCTTTTTCTGTTTCAGACCTACATATTCACTGATGGTGAGGACAAGGATCTGCGGATGAGGACAGGTAAGAAGCTGGACAGATCTCATAGGAAATAAGAGTAAAATTCTTGTTTGTTTTGTGTAGTCATATACTGTATGTAGTGACCCAGCAAATCACAAACATTAAAAACCCTTTGTTGCAACAATGATGACTAAATTACAGCTAGGAAGACAAAAATCTCTTTAACATTTTGGGCTAATTGTATTTGAGTAATTGTGCCACTGTGTATGGGCTGAAATTCAACATTCATTATTTTTATTGCACTAAGGCAGTTTTTATATAGAGAGGAGGAATACTTAATCAAAACAGGTACAGCTGTGTTTCAGCATAGCAATGATAAGAGATATCAAAGGGATGAATTGGGCAGCATGTGAAAACAGGAGGGGACCAAGAGTCCAGCCCTGTGGCACATCACTTTTTAAAGAAGCTGGTGATGATCATCATTTATTAAGACAGTCAGCATTCAGCAGGAAAGATGAGCTTTGAATGTGAAGAAATTACAAAATATTTGAAGACAAATCAAAAGTGATGTTTAATAGGTTGAAGAATATGCAAAGGTGCACATTGAAATCAGATCATGTGTCATCATGCCACTTTAAGCCCCTGGCCTGATTTGGCATTGTGGCTGGTGCGATCCCACTGTAAGATGGTCTCTAGTTTGAAGCTATCATTAATTGGATATTATTTAACACCATTCACAATACTTTTTCATACATTATTACTATATTTATCAATATTCTTACAGTATTTTTTCATACAATTAAACTAGTTGGTTTGATCGGGTTTGCATTTGTACTAGTGGCAGAGGCTTGACATTCCATTACTTAAAGTTAACTGTTTCAACTGTTTATGGATTACTTTTAGTCAGCCAACTATTTCAACTATGTATTCTTTTTTTTTTTTACTTTTTTGAGCATTTATCCATTCGTTTTGGCTTACTTTTTAGATTGCTCTGCTCACTCGCTAACTACTTAAAAATAAAAAAATAAAAACGTAGAAGGAAAATGGACACTTGAACAAACATCGGTGTGATTAAAAAAATACATTATCTATTGACAGAAACCATCTTTGGGGAAAAATGTATTTTGAGGTGTACTTTGTTTTGCCCATGTCCTATCTATTAACCTATACTGCAGTCACCCATCAGGGGGCAATCCAGATGGTTTGGCTTCACTTTTGGAGAGCAGTCACGCTGTCCATCTATATATACAGTCTATGGTTGAGCTACACCACAGGATTTCCATCAACCCTCTAGTAACTGCAGAAGTACCCCTTACCGTGCATTCACACCAAAAGCGATGGAGGCGATTAAATCGCCCGGAACGCGAGTTACGTGTCGCTTGCTCATATTTGTCACATTTTTGATCATCGCTTCATCGCGTCTATCGCAAGTAGCAGCCAAGGTGCTTAGCTAACTGAAGCTAACCCCCGGCTCAGCCTACTCTGCTGTTGTGCTAAATGGAAGATATGCTAGTGCTTTTAAAAGAAGAGAAATGAGCTCTCAAGGGAAGTGTGTGGCTCTTAAAAGAGCTGTTGTGTTGTGGTGAGATCAGGCCGTCAGTGATTTAATCGCCGTAGCTGTAGAGGGGGCTGCCCGATCTCCGGTAGATCAGGCCGGGATACGTTTCACTCTTCACTGACGGCTTTCTTCTTCTTCTTCTTCTGGATTTCTGGCAGAACAGAGGTCTAAAGGCACGTCGCTGCCATCCACAGTCCATAGTTATATCCATTATATTTTATCCATAGGAACAGTCTGATTTGCCACAAAGGCTGCAACAATAGAGGCTTTGGTGAGCCAGGTGAGCCCCTGGATGTTTCACTGAGAACTTCGATGACGCTTACCACAATCTCAACGCTGATTGGCTGTCGCGGCACAGCTTCACGCAATGTCGCTTGAAAAGTTAAATTTTTCAACTTCAAACGGCACACGCGATAGACGCTTCATCGCATCGCTTTTATCGCTCAGAACGCGCCATCTGAAGCAACATCGCCGTGTCATTTACATTGATTTTGAATGGCAGCTTGACGCTTTAATCACCTCCATCGCTTTTTGTGTGAATGCACGGTTACGGTACAAGTAGCCCTGGTTGAGAATCACTGCTGTAGGTTCTGGGAATATGTGCAGATATGCAAATGTACATCCTCTTAGAAATTAGTTATAGTGTTCACATGTTCATTGTTTGAACTAAGCCCCCACCACAGCGACTGCCTGGTTGATCCAATACTGAAGTGCCAAAAACTGCAGTTCTCAGAGAGTCCACTAGGGATAGGTTTCATAATAAAGCAGTTTCTCATTGACCCCCATGTTAAACAGGCCATTTTCACAGCATCATTAAACCTATTTAAGGCCTGGTACTAGTTTTTATTTTATTGGAGGTTAAAATGTAAGAATAATTAGGGGTGTGGTCTCTTGAGTGACAGCTAGCATCTGGCCCTTACTTCTCCTTGGAGATATAAGTCAGCCAGCTGATCTCCCTCCCCCCAGCCTCACATACATGCCCCAAGAGGAAATGAGGTCTGACAAAGTCTGACAAAATGGCAACTGCCATAAGCAAGGACGATTGGATAGTTGAGAGAACGGACCTTGATGGAGAGGCTATATCCATTTTTCATACAGTCTGTGGTTTGAACTGTGGTGTATGTGTCACAGGAAGATGGAATCACGTGCTCGGCTGAAAGTACACAAACACAGCAGATGGAAACGGCAGCATGGAATTCATCTTTACTGTCCTCTGCTGTCTTTTTACCAGGAGTAAACATCATCAACACTAACTGCTCAGCAGCTCACACCCGACAGGCTCTGTGCTGCAAGATGTCTGTGGAGTACGATAAATGCATCGAGTCTCAGAAAAAGTGAGTGAAAAGTGATCTGTACCTGATGTGAAACAACAATAAAGCAATAAGTTAACAGTTAATGAACCAATTCCACCATGATATTGATAAGGTACAATTGTGTGTGTGTTTGTTGTAGGTGGTTCTGCCATGTGGATGATGATAACTATGTGATCCTGCCCAGCCTGCTGCGGCTGCTCTCCTCTTACCACCACAGTCAGGATGTGTACCTGGGCCGGCCCAGTCTGGATCATCCTGTAGAGGCTGCAGAGAGGGTCAAGAGTGATGGATCGGTTAGTCTGCTCACACCTTATTTGGATATTCTGGCTCCACTAACTGACGTATATAGCACTGAGCAATAAAGCTACACTTTAATACTGTATATAATAAGTATAATAATCATTACTCCTTTTTATTAGAGAGAGTGCGACTGGCGCTGCTCATGGAGGAATTGTTGGGTCTCTGTAAATCATAACTACGTCATAGAGTGTGGTATTTAACTACTCTATATGTAAAGTGTCTTGAGATAACTTTATTATGATTTTGCACTGTAAATAAAATTGAATTGAATTGAATTAAAGCCAGATCCAGGTTTCTTAGTGTTCTTTGATTAGTCTCCATAGTAGCAATTGCATTTCAGTGAGAGCATTTTTGTCTAAAAGTATTATGTTGTGACCTCTAGGATGATCACCGCCTCATTAAACTTTAAAACCGCAAACTAGAGGATGGATGGTTTCCTATGTATACTGACGATAAGGGGGTTTCTGAGCAGAAGTGCTCGCCATCCAAACGCCAAAAATGTAATTATTGCAGAAATCTAGAAAATGTTTTTTAAAAAAAATGGGGTTATTGTTTTGCCCTTTTCATACCTTTTTATATGAGGACAGCTTGAAGAATGACAGGAAACAGGAGTTAGAGAGAGGGGGGCAACAGGCAGCAAAGAGCCGCAGGTTGGAATTGAACCCGGGCTTCTGCGTCGAGGACCTCCTCAGTACATGGGGTCGCCGCTCTAACCACTGATCCACCAGGCGCCCCAGATGTGAAAAGTTTTTGATCCCAAATCACAGCATGATGGTGTTCCTCTGTGTCTGGGTGTCTTAATTTGGGGTTTCGGAGAGATTTGACTGTTTTGATCAATAAATTGATAAATCTGTGGTAAATTTAGCACCATATCTGTGTAACAAGTAGTATCAACCCAAAAACTGCTGCAACAACATATAAGACAGTATGAGAATAGCCTTTGTATTTTTCAAACTTTATGAACTAAGCCCTTATCCAATTTTAAAATGTTTTGATTTAATTCATTCTTTCTTGCTGACGAGAAGAACTTGACACACGGTGTTGAGCTGCATCTCAAATTCAGCTTTCAGAGGATGTTCACCACTTCAATGTGTCTTCTGTTGACCTGCTGTCTCCCCCTGAACCCCCCTGTCCCCCACCCTCAACCCTTCTGAAAACAGGGATGGCCACAGAAGGGGCTAAGACAACTGTGGGATGGGACAAAAGAATGATTCTTTCTTTCAGCTGTGTTTGTCTCATTTCAGGTGTCTGTCAAGTTCTGGTTTGCCACAGGTGGAGCAGGTTTCTGTATCAGCAGAGGCCTGGCACTGAAAATGAGCCCATGGGCCAGGTAGGTCATGGACTCAGCTGCTCTTTGAACTGGATCAAACTAAGCCGGGGTAAACATACTGCATTTTGTGGTAGAAAGAAGCAACATTTTGATGTAGAGTAAGAGCAATGCTGTGTGTAAACTTTAAGAGCTAAAAGAATGTTTAGAAGAAACATGTTTGCAATGAGATAACCCCCAGAGAATGTGCCTGGACTTGTTGAAGTCAGTCTAGTAGGTTTAAAGGTGTTGAAGGAGACAGAAATATTCACAGTGACAGTGATGTCAAGAGAACAAGCGTTTACAGATACAACAGATAGAGAGGGTGGCATGGGTCTCTGTAGTTTAATAGCAGCATGTGAGCTGTTAGGGCCAATGGGTTCCTCTGCCTCCTCGATCTATACTTTAATGTCAAAACAAAAGCAGAGGAAGACTCTGATGTGTTCCTCGAAACACATAGTGCGGTCTGGTACATAATATAGTAAATAAGTAACTGCACCAATGACCTAGTGAAAATGATGGTATTGCCGGTCTTCTGGCTTTGGTTGTGTTTTTTTTTTTTTTGCACTGAACAGAGAGCTCTTGCACTGCCCCTTCTATCTATAGGTATGTTTCCATTAGGGTACAAAGTTTTAGCGGCCGTTTCATGCAAATTAGGGGCGTTGCAGCGAGATAGACCCGCCTCACTTCGGGTATTCGACCATAGTGGAAACGCACCTAAGGGTACCTCAAGTCTAAGTTGAACGGTATCACATACTAGAATGTACAATAATACATAAGTATAGTAAAAAGAAGTGCAAATTTGTCAATTATGTTGCACCTACTTAGGAGGCAGTGAGTCCAGAATGGCTGGTTCCAGACCAGTTTCAGGACCCTGTCTAACATCAGGCTGGTAAACAGCCGCTGTGGCTGTGAAAACACTTTGTAAGCTGAAAGTCTGTCCTCTTATTTCAGTTTGGGGAATTTCATCAGCACAGCAGAGAAGATCCGGCTGCCAGACGACTGCACCATCGGCTACATCATCGAGGCGCTGCTGGAGGCGACCCTAACACACACACACCTCTTCCACTCTCACCTGGAGAACCTACAGAAGCTGCCCACTGACACCGTGCTGGAGCAGGTGAGTGCGTTGCTGTGTACTGTCTGGGATGGAAGCAGTCGATGTTGTTCTCACATCCTTTCCAGTAACTTCATTTACTGTTGTCTTTTTTTGAGAGAAAGTTTGGTCTCATTGTGAAACATATCCAAACCTGATATGTTGTGAGCCACTAAAGTTGGGCACGATACGAAATGTATATATTTCCGTTTTTTGTTATCTGCGCCGCCATCTTGAGTGTAAGCAAGCCAGCAGGGACTGAAGAAACTCAACTCTTCTCTGTTTGGTACAGGAGAGACAGACAGCGGGTGGAAATCTGCACTGCAATTTTCTACTTGTCTGTGTTTTTCCTGACCTCCTTTCATCACTTAATTTCTGCTCTGAAGTTTAATGGTGTAAATTTGTTTTGCAACAGGTGACCCTTAGCTTTGGAGGCTTTGAGAACAGAAGAAATGTGGTCAGCATTGTTGGAGGCTTTTCATTGACCGAGGACCCCACAAGGTGAGCAAATGAATGAATGACTAGCCCTGATAGTATTAACATGACCCTTGTGCTCCTCCACATACACTGTATCTTAGACATCAGACTAGGACTATACCACTATACTGAGCCATGGCCTTTTTATTAAGTAGTTCTGATACATTGAGATAGTCAACCGCTGGTACCTTATTAGCAGTAGGTGCGTTTCCAGTCTCTCGAGTGGCCGTTTGTTTGCCCTGTGGGAGAAAGGGCCGTTTTTCTCCCCTGAGAGAAGGCCGGTTGCTGATTGGATGTAGCTCTCAGCAGGATGTGACGTGTGGTAGTACAGACGCCACAACAACACGGTGAAGTAGAGTAGACACTTTTATCCAGTGGTGAAGAAGAACACAGCACAGGAAATGATCTGTGCATGTGCATCTTTGCATGGGCTTGTTAAAATGAGAGCGGCCCGGTTGGATTCTGACCTGCGGCCCTTTCCTGGATGCTCCCCCTCTCTCTCTCTCCTCTCATACACACACACTGTACTGCAAGCGGGGTGACAGTGCCTGGGATTTTTAAGGTGGAGTGTTTTCGTTGTGAATCATACAGGTCACCTTAAATCAAACTACAGCTATTCTGTATTTCTCTTCTCTGATCACCGGCGATCTAAACCCATTCAGAGTGCTACGTCACCTCCAGAGTCTGGTAAATTCCTCTGGGACCTTTTTTTGTAATGGAAACATGGCGAGTGAACGGCCATTTGAGAGGACGTGGCCTGAAACTTTCAGAGCAGCAACATTTTACCCTGATGAAATGCACCCCATGTTATGAGGCAGTGTTAATGATCAGTATAACAACTGACCAAAGCTTTTGGTCATGGTAATGTGCTACTGAATGTTTTTACATGTGTAAGAGCTCTTTATGATGCTTTACAGTCTGTAAGGTTATGATGAAAACAATCCTATTAAACACTAATTTTACTGTAGTTGAATGAGTTGTACCGCAGGGTATCACTTCATGGCCAGTATGTGTCCCGTCACATGAGAGAGTTGAACATGTAAATCTAAAACCATGGGCATTCATGTGCTGCTATAACAGCCCCCGCTCTGCTGGCACCACTTCCCACCAGACTGGCTGCAGGGATTTGCTCCATTTCAGCCACAACAGCATAAGTGAGGTCAGCCACTGACAGGTCTGACTGGCAGTCAGTGTTCCAGTTCATGTGAACGAGGTCAGAGCTCTGTGCAGGCCCGTCGAGTTATTCCACAGCAAACTGGGAAATCTCTTCTGTATTATTGTATTTGGTCTCTATGATAGAGCGAAGATTCCTCTTCCCTGGAACTAAGAGGCCAAACCAGGAAAAATCAAAGGGATTCAAATGTGTGTACCGTAGAGCAGCATTATTAAGGTAGACATACGTTTTAGGACATATCAGAGTTGGCAACAAAAACCTGATTTGGACATCTTTAAAACATATAGTACATTACTTTTTGATTCAAATGATCAATGCTACACATTTGTATCTGATTTCTTTATCTAAAGGGATTTGCCTAACACCCGTACTCTTTGAAACGCTGAACTCTTGCTGCTCTTCTATTCCTACCCTGCAGGTTTAAGACAGTACACTGCCTTCTGTTCCTGATACTGACTGGTGTCCAAAGCTCCAACATGGCCACATTAACTGACAGCCACAGTGTCTTTCTCCTGCAGCACTGACACCAGCTAAACATTTATCCCACTGCCTCACCCTGCCATGTTTGGATCAAACTACATTCAGCCTTTTCTTGATTTTACGGCTCTGACACTCACAATAACTCCCCTCCTAAAGTTAGGAACATGATCTGTTTTCAAATAAGCACATTTGTTTGTGTCGATGATTCAACCAGGAGAATTACACGCCTGTCCAAGTTGAAATGTTTCAATGGCCAGTCACTTATAATGTCTCCACCCGGAACCTGGGTCACCCCTCATACTGTGTCCCAGCACATTTGGTACGTACCCCACTGGTCGAGTTAACACACAGTGGATAGAGGCAGAAAGCAGGCAACATGGAAGCCAGTACTTTGAAACCTATCACTAATGCTGAATTTAAGTGTATTCTAAATGAACTTCCAAATCTTTAAGAATTCCTATCTGACTCACAGAACCATCTGAGAAGCTAGACTTGTTATATGAATCTGATCTCTGAGCTGCATTGTATTTTACTCTCAGATCAGTCTGGTAACGTGTGGAGGGGAAAATTTGGAGAAGTTTGACCAGGGTCCGAACCAATCAGTGTTGGTTTTGAGGCGGATTTAAGTGATGAAACGAGAAAAGACTGTTCAGAGTAAACAACATGGAGGCTTCTAGAGATGAGATGAGCAGCTATGGATCAAGCTGCTCACTAACTCTTTTTTCTCTGGATCCTTCTGTTGAATATGGACCGGGCTCCTGAAATTGGGCCTTTGATCTGTAAATTCATGTTACACAAATGGAAAATCTCCTTTACCCACATGTTGTTTACTTTCTGAGCTTTGCCTCGATGCTGTTAGCACGTCATATGCTTTGTTGATCTGATTGGTTGATTTGGCCCATATGTTGGTGATAGACAGATGGTTTATCCAATCAGCGACCAGTATTTCCCCCCCTTCCCAAAAGATCTCCAAACCAGAGTTCCCAGATGGATCTGCTGAGAAAATGAGAATCAATCCATCTGGAGGAGTCAGGTTACTTAGAAGGCGTCATTGAACACTGATTTTGAAAGGACAGGCACTTTCAAAACATACCTGGCAGGTGATTGGATGAACCATCTGTTTATCAAAGCTGCTGTGCAAGGGCACCTCAATTCAGCCCTCACATGGCATATGTAAAAAACAAAGAGTCTATGTAATGATTCCTCCCCCATACTGGCTTTGAGCGTTAGTTAGGTGGGTTATCTTTGTTCTGGGAGTCCTGTGAAGGTTTTTTGCAGGTGTTTGGTCCTGGCAGTAACCTGCACTACTCAGCAGCAACCTAGTACAATATTCTGACTGTGTTTTCACAGACAAAGTGCTGTGCTGTGTCTGTGTAAATCTCTTCATGGTCAGTAAGGAGAGGAGGAGTGGTTATGGAACTTTTAATGTACATATGGTGAAGACAGACTTACCTGGTCCAGGCAAGTATTGTGGGACTTTTAATTTGCTAATGAAAATAGAATTCATATCTACTCTACTATCTATATATCGATCTGTGATACATTTCAAAGTACTACCTCCTGTCTTTGTCATTGGTTCAGCGAAGGACATTTAGACTATTTGGCTCTATCCACTGTTTTAACTTTACCAGTAGAGTAGGCTACTGGCAGAGGCGATGGATGTAATAATACTATTGAAGAAGTCACAGTCTCAGAAACGTTATTATCAGATACAATGACCTTTTTAAAGGAATGAAAACTGAAGGTTTTAAATGCTAAATTAAAGGTGAAAAATTCCCTTTTGAAAATGAAGAAAATATATATTTTTTTAATACTGTAGATGCCATGATAAGCGTTACGTGTCATACCACGGTATATAGTGAAATCTGTAAACCACCTCAGCCCTGCCCCACAGTATTATCACTGCCTTGACTTCCCTACTGTGTTCGTAAGGGCATTGATGTGTGAGGGACTTTCCAGTCTCACTGTAAGCCATTCCACCACTTTATCCTTTTACTGTGGACATGTTACCCCAAAGTCCATGTAAAATCAAGCTTGTTTCTTTAGATTGAAAGACTGTTGAGGTACCTTTTAAAACGTCTGATTAGGACATATTGGGATAATCCCAATTGATGTTTGATATGACAGAAGGCCTCTGTGGAAGGTTTGTATGCTGCATGGGGCACACATTGGTTTCCCTCTGTAATTATTGTGATGCCTTTGTATTCCCAGTCAAATCACTTCTCCTTGTATCAGCCTATTTCTTTCTGGTTTTGCACTACTTTGATCTTGTCACTATATGTATGTTGCTGACTGTTGCTGCATGTTATAATGTCGGTGTAAATATGAGTGAACATGTATTCTTTCTTTGCATTGGTTGTAGTTTTAGCTCCATATGCTTCTTTATGGCAGAGCTACTGTGGAGGCACAGATACAGTTTTAGTGGAGCCAAAGCTACTTCAGCCACATTGCCATGACATTTGGATATTCATGGTCCCCAGAGGGTCATGCTAATCATTCAACTGACCCCTGACCTTTTGTTTGGTAATGCCATGAGGTCAAATTTCCCTGTTGACCAACACTTTGGACCATAAAAAAGTAATCACACTTCAAAAATAAAACGAGTGACTACCTAGCTACCAGAAGATCAAAGGGTTAATGTCGAGATCGACCTTCTGGTTTAGGCATATGTGTTCATATCTGAGCCACCATGACAACTGACCTGTAGTGTGTTGACTCTAGCCAAAGCTAAAGCCATGTTGATAAGTGGGTCAGACATTTGTGTTCCCCTCAGGGTGGATTGTAATCATTTTGTTGACCACCTGACTTTTCACCCAGCTTCATCATTACAAGAAAACCGTGCAAAGCTTTGGTTTAGAACCACACACCTATAACAAGAATGAGGATGAGTCCCATCAGCCTCAACTGTGCTTTCTGTCCATTACTAATTAGCAAACGTTATCATGCTAACCGGCTTAACTGAGATGATAAACATACCTGCTGAACATCAGCATTTTAGCATTGTCACTGTGAGCATATTAGCATTTAGCTCAACGCACAGTTGGAAAAAAAACTCTGGTTCAACTGCTCTATGGACCCAAGAGTGTGGAAGTATGGCAGCAGTAGTGCTGCTCACAGGGTATTTTGGACATGGAAGTTGAACTTTTTTGGCTTCATGCGCCCCTGTGCAGCTTTCATATGAATGAACAGGACTCACAGATGTATCCGGTTCTCTTAATACATCCATGGTCAATACAGCAAGAAGGGGTACTCTGGATTCAAGTTTGCCTTTCTTCGGATGGCGAAGGCATGACCTGCCCTACTTTGCCTCTGACTGGTTGGTTGGATTGTTTAAGTTTAGGCATGGGTAAAGGGACTGGTTAGGGTTTTGGTAAGAATAATAGACTGTATAAAAAATGGTCGAGCATACCCGTCGAGGTCCGTTCTCTCAACTTGATCCAATCATCCTCACCTACAGGAGTCTCCATCTTGTCAGACTTTGACTCCACCACATTTCCTCTTACCAAAAAAGGGCATGCATGTGACGTTGGGGGGAGGGAGCTACGTCCATCTGAATGACGTATACCTCCGAGGAGAAGTGAGGGCCAGAGGCTAGCTGTCACTCAAGAGGCCACGCCCCTACTTATTCATAAACTTTAACCTCCAATAAAATAAAAAGTAGCCTGGTACGAAAAGATTTATCCCCCCCTCAGTGTTGTCATGGAGATATGACCTAAACATACAGACTAGAATGTTTTTTTGTCCCAGGCCTCAAACAGGTTTAATGATGCTGTGAAAACGGCCAGTTTAACATGGGGGTCAATGAGAAACTGCTTTATTATGAAACCTGCCCCTAGTGGACACTCAGAGAACTTCAGTTTTTGGCACTTCCTGATTGGATCAACCAGGAAGTTGTTGTGGTGGGGGCTTGGTAAGAATACAAAAGTAAGCCAATCAGGCAGAGTAGAACGGGTCTGGTGCATTTTTCTGACTATGGTCAAGTTAGCGGTGTTTTGCATCTCCCTGGTCAAATCGGCTCATTCATTTTAAATCATTTTCCAGACATTGCTTCGTGAGTGATGTCACAACATTTGCTCTGCTGACCAAGACTTGGCTCTGCTCTGCATGTGTCTGGGTTGAACATAGAAATGTGAGTGACAGCTTGACCAGAGTTGTTAAGCTCTAACTTCCCTAGAACACCCGGTGGTTGGGTGAGATCACATTCTCACCACAAATGATGCGTACCTGAAATCCAAGGGAAAACTAATGTTAAAAAGGTTTCTCTAGAAACAAACTTTTAATGATCAGAACCGCTGTTACTTCTTTGGATTTTAGGATTGCCGGTTTGCTGACATGTAGTCTGAAAAACTGGTTCTTTGGCTCCACCCACTCCACTTACATAAACCAGCAACACTTTCCTGCCTGTAAAAAGTATTTGTGTAAAACACTCATCGACCTTTTTGCACACAAGACTAGAATCCAAAATCCAGAGCATGTGTTCCACTGCAGGTCAGTGGGTGAGACTGAGTGAGAGAGAGTGTTTTTGTAAATCCTTTACCACTGATGTATTATTGTGTTCCAATGACAATAAAAACTTTTCTGTACTGTAAGTGTTTGTCTTTTTTATTGCTACCATGTGTTGTTTAAATCACTGGAAAGCATGTGACCAACCCAATGCTTCAGCAGTGTTGTAGGTAAAGACATCATTTAGAACTGGAATGAAATGGCGCTCAGGTTTGTAGGAGCCAGTTTCCCACTTCATCTCTGTGACCAGTTAAACCCAGACAGGCAGATGAGCTCACTGAGCCAAACACTGCAACTAGGGATGTGGAGATTAACAGATTTAGCCATAATCGCGGTTACATAACGTCACTGTGTCACAGCTAAGAACTATAGAAGCTAGACTATCTGTGGTGTCCTGATTCCTGCATTGTTACCCTGTAAAAACAATCTTATGAGTCACATAAGTGGGGCAAAAAAGTATGTAGTCAGCCACCGATTGTGCAAGTTCTCCCACTTTAAATGATGACAGAGGGCTGTAATTTTCACCATAGCTACACTTCAACTGTGAGAGACAGAAAGTGGAAAAAAATCCTTGAAATCACATTGTAGGATTTTTAAAGAATGTATCTGTAAACTATGGTGGAAAATAAGTATTTGCTCAGCTGCAAGCAAGATCTCTGGCTCTCACAGACCTGTAACAACTTCTTTAAGAAGCTCTTCTGTCCTCCACTCATTGTCTGTATTAATGGCACCTGTTTGAACTCATCTGTATAAAGGACACCCGTCCTCACCCTCAAACAGTCAGACGCCAAACTCCACTATGGCCAAGACCAAAGAGCTGTCAAAGGACACCAGGAACTAAATTGTAGACCTGCAGCAGGCTTGGAAGAGGGAATCTACAACAGGCAAGCAGTTTGGTGTGAATAAATCAACTGTGGGAGCAATTGTTAGAAAATGAAAGACATACAAGACCATCGATAATCTCCCTCGATCTGGGGCTCCACGCAGGATCTCATCCCGGTGAGCAAAGATCCCAGAACTACATGGGGGACCAGGTGAATGACCTGCAGAGAGCTGGGACCAAAGCCACAAAGGTTCCCATCAGTAACACACTACGCAGACAGGGAATCAAACCCTGCAGTGCCAGACAGTGTGAACAATGTGATTTCCAGGATTTTCTTCACATTCTGTCTCTCACAGTTGTAGTGTACCTGGTAATTACAGACCTGTCATCATTTAAAGTGGGAGAACTTGCACAATCAGTGGCTGACTAAATACTTTTTTGCCCCACTGTAAGTGTGTGTGCACTGGTTTGTTTTGTGTGAAAGCCGCCCTCTCACCTGAAGAAGAGCTGTAAAAATGTATTCACCAAAAAAAGTGCCATGAATCGGTAGTGAGTACAATGAGGTTTGTGTCTTAATCATTTGTAAACAGATTGGACTTCTGTGTAGTTTCTACCTGTTGGAGGGCTGCAGAAACAAAAACAGATTTAAAATCTCATGGTGACATCCAACTGGAACAGGCAGGATTACAGGCCACAACAGCAAGGCTGGTATTGTTTTCACCTTTAGTATTTTGCCATGTATTGTTTGTGTGTCTGCGGTCAGCAGTTTTCACTGCAGTCAGTGTGAGATGCGGTCATGAAACTTCACAGGTGTGCAGCTGAGATCCAAATTAAGGCAGAGTTCAGAGATGGCTGTAGTAGAAGTGTGAATGGATTAAAAGAATGTGTGGTGTGTGTTGCAACTTACTCTTACTTACTCTTTGCAGGAGTCATCCCAAAGGGTGTGTGTGTGTGTGTAATTCTATGATGTGAATGAGTTTTCCACATTCAAAAAAGGAAACAGGAATCCACAGATTTAAATATGTCAAATATGGTCAAAAGCAACATTTTCATCTTTTTGTTAGATTCATCTGAAACCATTAAAGGTTGAAGATGGAGAATGAGCAGAACACCACCATCTAGTGTCTCAAGATCGAAGGTAGTTTGACTTGGATACTGGACGGATTTTCACTCCTGCAGCTTTACGGAGGTTTGCCCAGTGGTCCCAGGTCATGGGCATTTTTACAATAGCTTCCATATTATGTGACCCAGTGACTCCAAACCACTTTCTCATTATATTACTAAATTGGGCACACCACTTCCTATAGAATGTTAGTGCTTCAGTTATTATATAGGAATATTAACTAAAACACCATCAGCATTGGTGTGTCAGTTTAGTAATACAATATAATACAGATGTGGGGTCACTGGGTCACATGACGGACGGAAACTATTGTAAATAAACTGCAATTATTTTCTATTCCTATATTTATGTGAAGTCATTTAATGACGGTCCCTAAATCGGTTTACGCGCGAGGCTCTGGAGGTGTGCCAACCGTCCTCCTGCTGCTAACACCGGGCAAACTTCAGTACAGTCTGGGCTGGAACCGGAGGGAGTATCCGTCCAATACCCAACCTCAAACCAACTTCACCACGGTAAGACACCGTGGTTGTAGCAGAGTTTCGATCGGTCCACACTAGACATGGACGCGTCACATGACTTCAGTCTGTAACTGTGTGTGTGTGTGTGTGTGTGTGTGTGTGTGTGTGTGTGTGTGTGTGTGTGTGTGTGTGTGTGTGTGTGTCCACGGGTTAGACCGACCATGGATATTTCTTTTGCAGGAAAACGAGCTGTGGTCACGGGAGCAGGAAAAGGTAAAGGCGACAGCTGGCACACACACACACACACACACACACACACACACACACACACACACACACACACACACACACACACACATGGATCACCATCACATATGTCTTCAGTCACGGCCTGACACAGGCTGAAACAACTTTATTCTATTACAGATAATGTTCACATTAGTGTGCGTCATCTAAAAAGACAGTTAGTAAGGCTTCAGCTTTATCCTCATTAACTACAGAGTTTTTAAACAAACTTTATTGTCAACAATATTATACTACAACAACGTTTATCAATGTGCACATACATCTACAGATTACAGTTTAATTTCATAACGAATCATTTGACAACAGCCTCTCCTGCTTGTTCATCACTTGATTTCCCTTATGTATCACTTATAAGCAGTGTATAACGTGTTTAATAAATGGCTTTTATGGAGCTGTAAGCAGGTGGAAGTGTTTATTATTATGTGTTTGTTAACTGTAACTCCTCCTGTGGACACCCACAAGTGGAGGCTGCTGTATTAACACATCATACATCTCCATATGAACACTTGTAATGATATAAAACATGTCTTAATAGGAGAAAGTGTAATTGTTGACGACGTGTGTGTGTGTGTGTGTGTGTGTGCGTGCGTGCGTGCGTGCGTCAGGCATCGGCAGGGCCACGGCTCTGGCTCTGGCGCGCTGCGGGGCCCAGGTCACAGCGGTCACACGCACACAGGCTGACCTGGACAGTCTGCTGCAGGAGGTAGGCCACCTACTCTCACTCCTGTCGTCTGTGATGGAGGGGACAGGTGCCCATTTGTCCTCTGACCATTCAAGACGCGTATATTTCTACACAGACGACATTAAAGTCAGAAGGGAATTGAATGTGGCAGCATCTTTTTAGTTTGTTAGTTTTCTTTTTTTTCACGTTGTTTATGCGCAATACAACAAATTGACTGTACAGATTTGAAAGTGTTTAGATAGTACTACATCATTATCTTTGCCACATACAGATTTTTTATATATTTTTATCATATTTGTACTAATTATCAATCTACCTCATTGCCCATTTGCACCTTGTTTAACATTTACATATATATATATTTTTTTATTCTGTTAGGTTTAGGGATGTCCGATAATATCGGCCCACCAATATTATCGGCCGATATTGAGTTAAAAATGTAATATCGGGAATTATCGGTATCGGGTTTTTACAACCGATGTTAGTTCTGTAGGCTTCAGCATTTCCGAGTGTACATGAATGCAACATGGGACGTTTACAGGCGCGTGCTTGATGACGTATAACAACAACAACACGCTAGACTCGTATGTTGCTAACCGTGGCTAACAAGCTTGCTCGCCCAGTGCATGAGATGTCGGTGGTTTGAAAGTATTTCCAAGTGTCATCTACTAACAGTGAATGTGCGCTTTGCAATGACACGTCGAGAAGCTAATTTCTGGTGCTGTATCCGTTAGATCCAATACAGGTTAGCATGTTGAGCTTGACTGCTAATTTATTGATTGTATTATTTGCCAAGTTACGGCTCAGTCGTTACTCAGTCAGTGGAAAAAGAAAACTAAGTTTGTTTACTACTCTGGACTTAAGATATGCATCTTCCTGGTTTTGATATTGTCTGTAGTGTTGTTTGAGGCAAAATATTCTCTCTAAAAACACAAACAAATAAATGAATGGCACTTTTTTCAATAACTTATTTTGTAGAGACAGTGTTTACATTTGAAAAGCCGTGTTGCATTTATGTATGCATCCAGTGGGGCATCACAATAAGATAAGGCATAATATATCGATATCGGTATCGAAAATTAAGGGTTGGACAATATCGGAATATCGGATATCGGCAGAAAAGCCAATATCGAGCAACCCTAGTTAGGTTCATACCTTATCTATCTATTTATTCTTAGTCACTCTTTTCATTCTTTTTTTTTACCTTGAATCTTACATTAAAGATAAAATGGAATCACATGTGACCATAAAGAGGTGTAGGCTAGGGCCTGAGCCCTATGTTCCTACGCTTAAAGGAGCTCTACTTGATATTCAGAAGATTCATATAGATCTAAAGATATAGTGCAGTAATTTTGTGTGTGTGTGTGTACACGTGGCTGTCTTTCGACTACAGCTCCTTTCATACTTTTCATCAGCAAAGATAGAAGAACATAAATCATCAAAGCGAAAACTCCAGCGTAACATCATCCCAGGGTCTTTTTTCGGAAAATTCGGTCATCAAATAAGCCATTCTGACAGTTTTTTTTGTGTAACAACTGTTAACGTAGAAATCCGTGAGGTCGCTAACAGTCGGACGTGGCTAACACTGATCGGGGCAGTATGGTGAAGGCATTCAAACGTCTTTTTTTAACCACTAATACTGCTGAAAATAACAGCAAACCTCTGCAGCAGCATGAGAAGAGTCCCTACACAGAAAACAAAGCAGCAACAACGTAGTTGATGAACCCAGAGTTTATTAAAAGAGTGTTTTAAAGACTTACCTACTGGCCCCTGTACCAGCTCCTCTCATAGTAGAGTCCATTCAAGTGGATTACCAAAATCAATCCAAAAGGAAGGAGCCCATTGGTGCTTTGTTTTCTGTGTAGGGACTCTTCTCATGCTGCTGCAGAGGTTTGCTGTTATTTTCAGCAGTATTAGTGGTTAAAAAAGACGTTTGAATGCCTCCACCGTACTACCCCTGGCTAATTAGTATTCAGCTGTTAGCGTCTATCCGAGATTTCTCCGTTAATAGTTGTTACAAGAAAAAAAAGGCCTTATGCTTATTTGATGAGTGTATTTGCCGGGATGATTTCTTTTTTTAAAGATTATTTTTTTGGCAGTTTTTCAAGCCTTTATTATAAAGGACAGCCAGTAAATGGGGTGAGAGAGAGAGAGAGAGGGGGAGACATGCAGCAAAGGGCTGCAGGTCGGAGTCGAACACGCGGCCGCTGCCTCGAGGACCTTCAGTCTCTTTACATGGGGCCACTGCTCCAACCACTGTACTACTGACAGCCCCCCTGGGATGATTTTACGGCAGAATTACGCTTTAAGAAAAAAACGATCCTCTACGTGCACGTAGAGCCAGTTGTTTGTTTTGCAAAAATCCATTGCGTCCGCATCATTCTGTCCACGCAGTTCACAGTTTGTGCACACACCACAGATCGGTATCAGGTATCGGTATCTGAGTGGATCGGAAAAAACTGGATCAGTGTATCTCTAGATTTTATAGCATGAACAAAGCTCATGCAGTGTACTGGAGGTCAAGGTGTACGATACACTAATCACACACGTGTTGTGTTGCAGTTTTCCATTATTTTTCCATTATTTCAAATATCCAAAATGATGCGAGTACAGTTGACAGTTAAATGTATTTCAGGTGGAGAGTATTGAAACTGAACTTAACCATAAATGTTGTTCAAAAGTCAAAGATGAGGTGATATGGATGAATTCCTCCATGTGAGGAGATTTCTCTCTAGTGATCCACTCTGTGAGTCAGAATGGACAAAATTAAGAACTCTGATGATTTGTCATACTGTGTTTAATACTGTCTTCATTGTTGAATGGACCCATGCTGGCTGAGTGTCGAAGCCTTCACTTGTCCTCCTCCTAATGCTCCCCCTCTTCCTTCATCTCCTCCCTCTGTTTTCTGTCTGCCGACCTCCTCTCACAGTGTGCGTCCATCACCCCGGTGTGTGTGGATCTGGCAGACTGGGGGGCCACAGAGGCCGCCCTGCAGGACGTGGGCCCCATTGACCTGCTGGTGAATAACGCTGTCTTTGTCAGTCTGCAGCCGTTTCTGGAGGTCACACCTGACCAGTTTGACCAGTAAGACAAAATACAGGACACTCTGGTCCTATTCAATTAAATTTTATTCAATTCAATTTATTGACAGTGCCGAATCATAACAAAATTTATCTGAAGACTTTACAGTGCCTAAAGAAAGCCATGATACCCTTTTGAAATAGTCACTATTTTGTTTTACAGCCCCATCCCCGGCCTTGGGGGGCCGTGTGTCCTTAGACTCCTAAAAAAGGAGAAAAAAACAAAATATATATATTACTGTGAAAAGAACATGCACTCCACCGTTAACTGAGCTGCTGGCTCAGTCCCTGCTAAGCCCCTCCCCCCTTAGTTACTTGGTGTGTTTTTCCTTCATCTTTCTAACCGGCTTGATGTCGCTCTCTGGTTGCCTAGGAAACGTAGACGTCACGCTCAAAGCTTCTATCTCATTGGTGGCGCTTTTGAAATGCCAGCGCCAGCAAGGTCTATGTTCAACTGATTTGAACTTTGAGCGCAGTGGCAGATAGGCCGATCTGAGCGGTGAGTGCTACCGCCTCCTCCTTAGGAAATGAATGGAACAGCCTGCGCAAAGCGTTTTTACTGCATGTGAAAGGGCCTTCAGCCAGCGGGCGGCATTGCAGGGGCCACTCAAGTAAGGGGCCATCACATGATAAGCTTTTTACACTGGGCTCACTGCATGATGGGCGCCGAGCAAGAGACCCAGAAAACGGTTAAATCAACGTTAGCATTAAAACAACCGTTGTAGATATCTGAAGAGGTCCTGGTTGTGTAGACCAAAGTTACCCTGGAGATCTTGGACACTTCTAACCGTACCTTTACTTATTAGAGAATAGTGTGTTGTAAGCCCTGGCAGGTGCTACTTGAGCCTCAGTAACCAATGTGTGCTTGAAAGGGGGGTCTGTAGTGTACAAGTGAGTGGTTGCTATTACTAAGAAAAGGCTAAATAAATGCAGTCCATTTAACATAAAAATATTATACAAGGCACATCTATCCATCTATTCTATTTATTTTATCTTCACGTTCTCTGTGGATGTTTTAGTCAGTGTGGGTTTTTAGGAATGTGTGTGGTTTTATGTTCGTACCTTAGAGGACCAGTTTTAATTACGTTACTCACAATGACAATAAAGTCCATTTA
Source organism: Echiichthys vipera (assembly GCF_963691815.1). NCBI lineage: Eukaryota > Metazoa > Chordata > Actinopteri > Perciformes > Trachinidae > Echiichthys > Echiichthys vipera. Next base: position 24,331,727 of record NC_139843.1, on the reverse strand, counting down.
GAGTCAAAGATCCCTGCAAAATACTACTGAAATATTAAGACACCCAGACTTTGAGGAACACCAAAGAGTTCCACAAGAATGACATATTTTGGCGATTGGATGGCGAGCACTTCTGGGGGGGGGGCTTGTGGGTGCCCATAGAACCCATTTTCATTCAGATATCCTGAGGTCAGAGGTCTTTTTCCTTTGAAAATGACCATGCCAGTTTTTCTTTTGCCAAATTCCTTAGATTCTCCAGATTCCTTAGGTCATCTAGTTTCATGAGGTCCATTTGTGAACGTGTCAAAACTGGTCTCATCTGAAATTATGTTCAATTCTAGTAGAATAGAATCAAGCTTTGAATCGCAGTTACACATGTTACAAATAGAGAGAGACACACCCCCATCAAATCATCTGTTGATGCTTCTGGAAACTAAAACTATAAAGAGAAGGACACTGCCCACTACAGCACCTCTCAAAGATTACCAAGGATAGAAAACAAGAAGACACAGCACATGAACCGTGTCATTTTAGTCATTTGCTTGATAAATGACTTAAATGATTGATTATTAAAACCATTTACTATTTTCAGCACTACAGTATTTGGCCCCTTAGTGTAACTGTTATATCCCTAAAGGGGCTTTCACATTATAAGCGTTTTGGCTCACTGCGAGGTTGGGCGCAGAGACCCAGTAAACGGCTAAATCAACGTAAGCATTAAAACAACCGTTAGCTCTTAAATTGTGATGCTTATGAACCTCCATCATTACGTTTACTTCAGAGATCGTGATACCGCTTCAATGTAACGTTAAATAGTTCGGGAAACTCGGACACACAAACAATACGTTTTTTCTCCATCTTTCTAACCGGCTTGATGTCGCTCTCTGGTTGCCTAGGGAAACGTAAACCTCACACTCAAGGCTTCTATCTCATTGGTTGCGCGTTTGAAAGATCAGCAGCAATTAATTTCTGGGCCTTTCTATGGATAATACATTAAAAATATATTTTTCCAGCGTGATTTACACTTTTTGTCTTACAACATTCAAGTGATTTTTCCCCCCCAAATTTCTGAAAATTAATAAAAAAATAAAAAACTAGAATAGCAGGGTTGTGAAAGTGATGAGTCCTCAGATGTAATCCTTTTGTGGAGGCACCTTTTGCTTTAATTACAGCATCAGTCTGTTTGGATCTGTCTCTACAGCTTTGTGCACCTAGATTGGGAAATATTTCCCCATTCTTCCTGCAGAACTGTTCCAGTTCAGTCAGATTCTGTGGTGAGCGGCGATGGACTGCACTCTTCAAGTCCTCTTCTCAGAGAGTTAAAGCCTTTGAAATCTTTTTAGATCCTTCTCCTAACTTGTTCCTATCCACAACTTTATCCTCCAGCTCTTCTGAAAGCATCTTTCCAACCGTGGTGAATTCTTTGTGTTATCATACACTACTAGGAGTGGAGTCCTCAAGGAACAGCTGATTTTATTCTGAAGTAATCAAAGGAACAGCTGATTTTATTCTGAAGTCAAATCAAAGGAACAGCTGATTTTATTCTGAAGTCAAATCAAAGGAACAGCTGATTTTATTCTGAAGTAATCAAAGGAACAGCTGATTTTATTCTGAAGTCAAATCAAAGGAACAGCTGATTTTATTCTGAAGTCAAATCAAAGGAACATCTGATTTTATTCTGAAGTCAAATCAAAGGAACAGCTGATTTTATTCAGAAATAAAATCAAAGGAACAGCTGGTTTTATTCTGTTGTAAAAATCAAAGGAACAGCTGATTTTATTCTGAAGTCAAATCAAAGGAACAGCTGATTTTATTCTGAAGTCAAATCAAAGGAACAGCTGATTTTATTCTGAAGTCAAATCAAAGGAACAGCTGATTTTATTCTGAAGTCAAATCAAAGGAACAGCTGATTTTATTCTGAAGAAAAATCAAAGGAACAGCTGATTTTATTCTGAAGTCAAATCAAAGGAACAGCTGATTTTATTCTGAAGTCAAATCAAAGGAACAGCTGTTTTTATTCTGAAATAAAATCAAAGGAACAGCTGATTTTATTCTGAAATAAAATCAAAGGAACAGCTGATTTTATTCTGAAGTCAAATCAAAGGAACAGCTGATTTTATTCTGAAGAATACTCAAAGGAACAGCTGATTTTATTCTGAAGTAATCAAAACCACCACAGTTGATGTCAGGTGGAGGCCAATTAACCTAGTGTGTAATCTGGATGGTGATTGGTTATACCTGATTATTTTATATAGTTGTTATTCTAAATGGACTCATAACTTTTCCAACACTGAGATTCTAGTTTTTCATTTTTTATTCATTTACAGATTTTTTGAAAAACAAATCACTTGAATGTTATAAGGCAAAATGTGTAAATCATGCTGGGATTTAAAAAAAAGAAAGTGTAATCATTTCAGGCTGTAAAACAGAAAAGTAACTATTTTCAAAGGGTATCGTGGCTTTCTATAGGCACTGTATATACAGAGTAGGTAAAGACCACACTCTGACTTATTCATGATTTACAGAGACCCAGCAATTCCCCAATGAGCAGCAACAAGTCGCACTATCTTTAATAAAAGTAGTAGCAAGTATTATAGTTATTATATACAGTTTTAATCCAGCAGTCTTGTGCACACAGTGGTTAAACCTTCCCTTTAAGAGGCAGGAGCATCCCACAGACCCAGGAGAGGGAGAGGGAGAGAGAGAGAGATTCACATTAACTCACTATAGTAATGTGAATATGACTAAAAGACAGGCAGTAGAAACAATTGCAGTTAAGGTGATAGGAATATGAATGATAATAATAATTATTGTGGTGAATATGATTGAAATATACGAGTAGTATCAATAACAGCTGCAAGGAAAATTCCTGTTAGTGTTTTAATGGCTGTGAATATTATAATGAATAGAAGTAATGACAATATTCATGAATAATTATAATAGCAGCAGCAGCAGAAGCGTGGAGCAGGACCATGTTTAGCAGAGACCATCATACACTGGTGATATGGTTTCAGCATGTAAACGTGCTGTGGTTCTTGTGTTCTTGTGTGTCTTTAATCCCCAGGTCTTTCAGTGTGAACGTGAAAGCTGTGCTGCATGTGTCCCAGGTACAGTAATGGCTCCACATCACTACACCTGCATGTCCCACATTCTCGTCTTTGCTCTTTTTCCTTCCGTTGTAAGTCGATGTCTTGCTGATTGTAACATGAATAGTAAACTGTTGGATGTCGGGGAACATGTGAACAACCAGACTTAGAAAAAGATCTTGTGTAATAGATGAGTGGCGTCTCAGTGCTGCGGTGAGCCCTGTACTGTAGACGCTGCTGGCTGCTAACTGGGCTCAAATGTTCTGACGTCACTCGCTCACTCACTCATCTTCAACGCTTATCCGAGGTCGGGTCTCGGGGGCAGCAGCTCTAACAGGGGACCCCAAACTTCCCTTTCCCGGGCCGCATCAACCAGCTCTAACTGGGGGATCCCGAGGCGTTCCCAGGCCAGTGTGGAGATCTAATCTCTCCACCTAGTCCTTGGTCTTCCCCGAGGCCTCCTCCCAGCTGGACGTGCCTGGAACACCTCCCTGGGGATGCACCCAGAGGATATCCTTACTAGATGATCCTGAACCACCTCAACTGGCTCCTTTCAACACAAAGGAGCAGCGGCTCTACTCCGAGTTCCTCACAGATGGCTGAACTTCTCACCCTCTCTCTAAGGGAGAATCCAGCCACCCTCCTGAGGAAACACATGTTGGCCGCCCAATACCCATTCTACTGTAACCATACCTTCTTGTTAGGTAGCGTTCTCCAGTCCTTCTTGCTTGTTGGTTATAAGTGGGCTACAATTTCTCATGTTTTATCTTCTTGAATTCACACCACAATACAACAAGAGAGCAGACCAGCAGCTTCTCTGTTTACTCAACTACTGAATGAGTTAACTCCTGTTCCCAGCAAACAACGGCAGGTACCGTAGGAACTATAGTTACGGCTACTTGCAGCTTAGGGGACAAAAAATAGCGACTTAAAGGTACACTTACATTTAAGTCAAATATGATGTGTACAGTAACTAAGGTTGTATTTCCATATCATTAGTGTAGCAGAAAAAATTTAGTATGTCAGATGCATTGTGCCAAAAATACCAGGCTGTCCACGTGCATCAGTCAGATTTTGCAGTTTTAAAGTGTAATTCGGGCGCATAATCATCCCATGGTCCTCTTCTGCGCTTATATACATCAAATAAGCCATTGAAACAGTTTTTTTCATTTAGACACTAACAGTAACAGCCGGGCGTGGCTAACACTGATTAGCTTGGGGCAGTACAGTGAACGCATTTACCACTTATACTGCTCCAAATAACAGCAAACCTCTGCAGTAGCATGAGAAGAGTCCCTACACAGAAAACAAAGTAGCAACAACGTAGTTAGTGAACGCAGAGTTTATTAAAAGAGTGTTTTAAAGACTTACCTACTGGCCCCTGTACCAGCTCCTCTCATAGTAAAGTCCATTCAAGTGGATTACCAAAGTCAATCCCAAAGGCCGGAGCCCATTGGTGCTTTGTTTTCTGTGTAGGGACTCTTCTCATGCTGCTGCAGAGGTTTGCTGTTATTTTCAGCAGTATTAGTGGTTAAAAAAAGAAGTTTGAATGCCTTCCCCGTACTGCCCCGAGCTAATCACTGTTAGCCACGTCCGGCTGTTAGCGACTGTTAGCAACTCTCCCAGATTTCTCTGTTAATAGTTGTTAGATGAAAAAAACTGTAGTGATGGCTTATTTGAAGTATGTAAGTGCCAAAAAAGACCATGGGAGGACTCTGCACCAGAATTACCCTTTAAAGCCAGCATGCTTTTCTGGCTCTTACGGTCTCGGCCCTGTACAAAACACCACCTAGTGCTCAGAGAATATTACACTTTAACACAAATCAAAGTCATGGCTCCTACAAACCATACCATTAGTTTAGTTTCCAAAGTCTGCTTGTGTTGGATCAAACAGATATCTGTCTCTGTGCTCAGATTGTGGGCCGTGGTATGAAGGCCAGAGGATCAGGATCTATCGTGAACGTGTCCAGCCAGGCCTCACAGTGTGCCCTCAGAGACCACGCTGTCTACTGTGAGTAACAGCTGCTGTACACCAACAAATCTTCCACTCAGTCTACAAGCTGAGCTGAGTGTATTGAATCATGCACCCTGTTAACTCTGACACATCCATGTGTTTATTGTTGATTCAGTCATTTGTATGATTAGGAGGAGGGCCGGAACCCAGGGGCCTCATTACAGAACCACCCCAGTCACTGTCTGACCTCAGTCAGACCCAGTACACAGTACAATCCCTTAAAGTGCAGAAATAATTTAACATTAAAAGCATCAAAAAGAATAGGCTAGACCTTTAAAAGACACATTTAAAACGACAAGCTTACACACCAACACGCACACACACACACATACATATACACACACACACACACACACACACACACACACACACACACACACACCGTAGCAGCTTAAGGAGACAAAACAAAAAACAGTAGATTGGCAACAATAACTGCCCAGACCGGCAGTGGCACGGTTGTTAGGTCCGTACGACAATGAGAAAGGAGACAGGAACACCATGAACACTGAAAAATGGGATTGAAAGGCTACTGGCACCATGTGATGACCATTCTCCCAGACCATGTGTTCATTACTGTCAACTAATAAGATGATTAATTTTAGTACATTTATGTTCATTAATGTTGTGTTCATTCATTTTGTTTTATTCATATTAATTGAGTTATTGAATTTAATTATTAAATTACTTTTAATCTTTCTTTCGGCTCGTCTTTTTTGGCCATTACAGCTACAGTGCCTATCATAAGTATTCACCCCCTTGGACGTTTTACCCTTTTATTGCTTTCATAAATCTATCATGGTCAATAAAATTAGGCTTTTTTCACACAAAAATGTATTTAATTTCAAAGTGAAAACAGATTTCTACAAAGTAATGCCAATGAAACAAAATTATATAAAGAAAAATAATTGTTTGCATAATTATTCACCCTCTTTTAAATGTAATGATCTAATTTAATAGAGGTCCATCCAATTGGTGCCAATAGTCTCACAAATAGTGTAATGAAGATCACCTGAGTGGTGTGGGTGTGTCTCAAGTGACTGAGGTATAAAACACCTGTGTCTGAAGGGTCCAGAGACTGGTTGATCAGTATTCCTGGCTACCATTACACCATGAAGACAGAAGAACACTCCAGGCAACTCAGGGAAAGGGTTATTGAAAAGTACAATTCAGGGGATGGATTCAAAAAAATTTCCAAGGCATTGAACATCCCCCGGAGTTGTTGTTCCATTTCCAAGAAATGGAAGGAATATAGCACATGTCTGAATCTGCCTAGATCAGGCCGCCCTCGTAAACTGAGTGACCGTGCAAGCAGGAGACTAGTGAGAGAAGCCACCACGACCCCTACGACTACTCTGAAGGAGTTACAAGCTTCAGCTGCTGAGATGGGAGAGACTGTGCATATAGCAACTGCTGCCCGAGTTCTTCACCAGTCAAAGCTTTATGGGAGAGTGGCAATGAGAAAGCCACTGTTGAAGAAAATTCATATTAGATCTCGACTAGAGTTCTCCAAAAAGCATGCGGAAGACTCCATGGTCAAGTGGAAGAAGATTCTTTGGTCTGATGAGACCAAAGTTGAGCTTTTTGGCCATCAGACAAGACGTTATGTTTGGCCAAAACCAAACACTGCACATCACCAGAAACACACCATCCCCACTGTGAAGCATGGTGGTGGCAGCATCATGCTGTGGGGAAGTTTCTCAGCAGCCGGCCCTGGAAAGCTTGTAAAGATAGAGGGCAGAATGAATGCTGCAAAATACACCGAAATCCTGGGGGACAATCTTTTTCAGTCTGCAAGAGAACTACGGCTCGGGAGAAGATTTATTTTCCAGCAAGACAATGATCCAAAGCATACTGCAAAAGCTACACAGGAATGGTTTAAAAAGAACCTGGTTAATGTTTGGGAGTGGCCGAGTCAAAGCCCAGACCTCAATCCTATAGAGAATTTGTGGCTGGACTTAAAAAGGGCTGTTCATGCCCGATACCCACGCAACCTGACAGAGCTTGAGCAGTTTTTCAAAGAAGAATGGAGCAAAATTGCAGTGTGCAGATGTACAAGACTGATTGGGACTTATCCACACAGACTCAGTTCTGAGATTGCAGCCAAAGGTGCATCTACTAAATACTGACTTGAAGGGGGTGAATAATTATTCAAACAATTATTTTTCTTTATATAATTTTGTTTAATTAACATTACTTTGTAGAAATCTGTTTTCACTTTGAAATTAAATACATTTTTGTGTGAAAAAAGCCTAATTTTATTGACCATGATTGATTTATGAAAGCAATAAAAGGGTAAAACGTCCAAGGGGGTGAATAAGGCACTGTAGCTAGAGACAGGAACGTACCTATGTTTTCCCGGGTCCGATGTTCCCCACTTTCCTATGTTTCCCGGTCTGTTATTTTTTCCGAAATCAGCATTGAATTCCCCGGCAAATAGGCTTATTAAGACCATACCACTACACCCTAACCCTGACTCTAACCCTGACAAAATGCTGAATTAAATCAGCGGAGGCATAGGCTTATGCTACCAGGGAACATTGGACCTGGGGAACAGGGATACAGACAATGAAAGCCACTGATATTAGGGGCCGTCCACACAAACACGGGTATTCTAAAGCGTGTGTTTCTCTGCACAGTTTGTTCTTTCATCCACGCGTAACCACAGTTCTTGGCGGAGGCGGATTTTGTGGTTTCATGGTGGTGGTGTGGACGAGAATTGTTTTTAACCGGGGGCCATAAAAGTTTGGTTTCAAAAATACCTGTGTTTGTGTGGACTAGGCCTTAGCCTATGACCCTTCATCTTGAGTAGCTTAGCGGTACATTCTTATCAAAGATACAGACATGACAGGACGAGTGCCGATTGAAGAATCACATTTACATTTAAGATTTCTTCGGTTCTAATAAGAGAGGAGATCTGAGGTAGACACAGAGAGGACACAGACATGAGTAAGTTAAGATAGGACAAGCAGATATTCAGATATTAACCTGTCACAAGTTTTCCTGCTGCAGCCCTGCTGGTGACAGTAAAGTTCCTGTCTGTCATTGTTCAGGTGCCACTAAAGGAGCTCTGGACATGCTGACTAAAGTGATGGCTCTGGAGCTGGGACCCCACCAGGTACTGTGCCCTCACACTCCCACAGCATGGAAACTTCCCTTGATCATTTTAGAGCATCATTTGGCTCATTAAGTTTTACATTCACTGGGGACCCGTCCAGAGTCAGACCTGTTCCTACATCTGTCCTGAGTGAGCAGCTCAGTACAGGTGTGAACATTAGACAGTGAAATAAAGAGCTGAACACAGACACTCTGTCTCTCTGCTCTCCTCCACAGATCACCACAGGTAGACATCCTTATTTATATGTTCATAAAATGACACACAGAAAAGTTACAGGTCCACTGGCACACAGACAAACTGTAGGCAGCGCCTCTTGTGTCAAGTTTCTGTCATAATGATTTATGTGAGAGGGACAACTGAAATTCACACACAACAATAACAAAAATCATTTTTTATTCAAATACGTTGACTATATTTAAATGCCAATTATGTGCAGTTCAGAGAAATCAGATGTGAGACGTGGCAAAGGATTGGGTCGTCCTTTATTCGTGAGATCGACGGTTTGATCCCAGGCTCCTCTGATCCACATGTCGAAGTGTCCTTTGGCAAGACAACTAAGACTAAACCCCGAATTGCTCCCCGTGCTGCGCATGGGTGTGTGAATGTGGTGTGAATGATTAGATTTGATAGTATGTAGATGTCCACTGCCATCAGTTTGAATGTCTGTGTGAATGGGTGAATGTGACTTGAGTAGTCAGAAGACTAGAAAGGTGCTATATAAGAGCGTGATCACACTGTCCTCCCGGACCACGACCCGGACTTTAGGGTACTTGTCCTCCCTCCCTCTCCCCCCCGCGCCCCAGCCCCGTTTGTACTCACACTGCCAGGGCCTCGGCCAATGCTTCTTGCTGTCCATACGACATCACGCCGTAACACGTCACACGCATTGATCGCGTGTGTGTGGCTTTGTTTACAAATCCTTCCATAGACCTCGGAGTTTTTGTGCGTCTTGTCGACTGTTTTTGAATATTTTCATCCGACCAAATCTGCAGTAAACACTCCACCTCCGCACCACACCAACGTGAACCTTTCACCGCCATTGTTGTTGTTGTTAAATATCCACGCATGGTCCGTCCTTCTATTTACATGTCCAAACAGGCGGACATAACGCTACTGCCGTAGGGCTCGTGCTCGTACACGTGCTCACGCTCATGCTCGTACATGTGCAAACGGCTCCGCTAAAGCCCACCTATTTCAAGCGGGCCGTGGAGGGCCAGCTGGCCGCAGTTGAGCGCGGAGCGGGTGCGCTCACACTACTTAAAGGTACTAGACTTTAGCTGAAAAACCGGTTTTGGCCGCGGCCAAAAGGACAGTGTGATCACGCCCTAAGTACAAGTCCATTTACCATTGACCGAGTGGTCAGTCAGTGGAAGTCTCATGTGGAGACGCAGGCTGCTGCAGGTGTGAACAGATAGACTTGAGCTGAACACATGAGTGATTTCAGACTAAATAGGAACCCCTGTGCAATCACAGCAACACTAATATGCACATATGTGCATTGTGGCTGCACATTATACTATAATCACATTCTGCTAGATTTTAGATTAATGCATTTCTTAACTCCATTTTAATATAGGGGATCAGTAGAGCAGCTCCTGCCACCTCATTTTCATTGTTTCTGCGTAGCTACACTCTGCCCTTTTGACCTACGGCAGTGGTTCTCAAACTTTGTACATGACGTTCCACCTCAGTAAATATCAGGCTCTCTCAAGTTCCACCACTAAGACCAATGTTAAAATACAGCAGCGTAGGTCTGCACTATTCAACTACAGAGAGGAAGGTTTATTCCTCATCAGAAGATTATTCATTGTTGCTGTAGGAAGCATCAGAACTGACATGTCGGTGTTTTCAAACCAGTCATTTTACCTCTGCTGACTCTCTTACCATCACAGTTTGGATCGTAGTATTTTCTTAGTGTTATATTGATTTAGTAATGAATGTTTTCCTGTTTGTTCCTTTTTTTAGTACCACCAGAGAGAGCTTGAGTACCACCAGTGGTACAACTACCACAGTTTGAGAACCAGTGGCCTACGGGTATGAGCAGTAGCTAATATTCAGCCAGTTCACTTGATGATGCAGCTAAACCGTTTTTAGCATTCAGCCTAATCCAAAAAGGATCTGTAGTCACAGTGTCGCGGCGTCTCTGTTCTAACGACAGAAGAGGGAAAGGTCATGTGGAACAGAGTTTTCATGAAGAATATTAAAGGAGCACAATGAAGCCCATGAAAAGTGTCAGTTGTTTTTATAATGACATGTTGAATGGTGTTCTCAGTGACTGTTGTTGTGTTCTGATCAGATCCGTGTGAACAGTGTGAACCCCACAGTGGTGATGACTGAGAGGGGTCGCCTGGGCTGGAGCGACCCTGAAAAATCCAAGACCATGATGGACCGCATCCCCCTGGGCCGCTTTGCAGGTTAGACTCATCTGGGGCAATCATTTCAGATCACTGTCGACACAACTGTCTTTCTGTAGCTTAAAGACAACCGGTTCCAGTCCCCATCCATCATCTAACCTGCTGGAGCCTGTCCCAGTGTACGTTAGGTGTTAGACAGGGTGCTCCATGGAAAGGTCACCACTCCATCTGGTTACTACCGGAACATCTAAAAGGCATGGTCCTACATTTTGGGAAATACATTTCTTTCTTTCCCAGAGTAAGATGACACGACTGATATTAGTGGGATATATCATAACACCAGAGCCGGTGTTGCAAATCTTCAGGGGATTGAGCGGAAGATGGCAAATATTCCTGTCTGTGTGCTGGTAAATGGAATACTGTAAACTTCCTCTGCTAATTTAAGGAGCAGTGTGTGCAAAGTGTGTAGCATTTAGTGTCATCTAGTGGTGAGGTTGCAGATTAAAAGGGCTCATTCTAAGATCATGAAAACATCAAGTTTCTTAGATAGTGACTCGAACACTTATGAAACTCTGAAACGAGACCCTACCAGCGGTTACAAAAAGAAGGTTATAGAGTTTCTACAGCAACTAAAAAAAGAAGGGATCATTGACTACTCCCAATATTACAGGCTCTACCCCAGGGACTCAACCCCCTGCTTATATGGACTCCCAAAAATCCATAAAGAAGGGGCCCCGCTCAGGCCCTCCCCTCCTCAGCTTGAGCCATCTGGGCGCTTTCTCTGCAGCCTCAGAGTTGCTCTTCATAGCTCTCCTCCGGTTCGCCCCTGTTATGCTGTAGGCCTTGCTCAGGGAGTAGATGGCAAATCCCTGACTGCCCACCTCCACTGGCATGCATTTGGTCCTCTTACTGTTCCGCCGGCATTCCTCCACCAGCTCCTGCTACTTTTGTCTTTTTCTCTCCTGTGTCACCTCCATCCTCTCCTCCCATGTAACTGTCAGCTCCAAAAAAGACCAGCTGTTTTGTAGCCTCAGAGACCAGGATGATGTCCGGTCTCAGCCTGGACTGGGCGATGTGTGATGGAATTTTCAGGTGCCTCTCCATATCAACTATCATCGCCCAGTCTCAGGCCGTGGAGAGCAAACCAGCAGAGCCGTTCTTAGATGTCCTCTCTGGCTTCTGTCCTTCCTTGACAAACTGGATGGCCTTGGCTGTAGCTTGGGTGTATCGACTGGCTTTTATCCCAGTGTTGATTGCCTCAGCGATGAATTTGAGGACTTGATAGTGTCTCCATCGATACCGGCCCTCACCCAGCACCTTGGAACAGCTGCTCAGGATGTGCTCTAGTGTCCCTGTCTTGGAACACAGGTGTTTCTATCTTGCCCCAGGTGCACAGGTTAGTTGAGCTTGGGAGGACATTGTAAACCCCTTGGACTAAGAAATTAATCCTCTGGGGGTTCCACTGCCAGATATCCTTCCAGGTGATGCGCCGCTCCATCGCCTGCTCCTACTTTATCCAAGCACCTTGCTGCTTCATGGACACTGCTCCGCTGGTTCGCCCTTCCTCAACTGAAGCTCGCACCTCCTCCTGCACCAGCCTCTGCCTCTCCCTCCCACTGGCAGACTCGTACCTGGTTGATGTTAGGCTCCCAAGTCCAGCTCTGCCTTGCGCCACTGTACCGAGGATGGCCTTGTGCTTCAGACGAGTTTCAGCTTGCTGGACTACCTCTGCTGCCCTCCACTTCCTCCCAGTCCTCACCACAATTCCTGCCCCGGACACTTTGGCGTCTCTGGACCCTGAATACTGCAGGTGTTCCTGTGCCCGAGCCAAGATAAACTCTGACAGAGCTGAAAGGGAGCCTGAGCTTGTTGGTGTTCCAATACAGTCCAATGCTACTTAAGCTGCGTGGTAGACCATCTGCAAAGATAGCTGCTCACTCTTTGCTTGAACCCTTCAACCACCGCCATAGGAACCTCGTAGATGAGAAAAGGCCAGAGGATTCTGGGTAGGATTCCATGCTGGTATATCCAGGCCTTGTATATACATCTTATACGGCACATCACTTGGGCCTGGTGCTGAGTTTGATCTTGCTCTTCTCACTACTTCCTCAACTTCGCCTAGGCTTGGTTCCTTTAAGTTGACAAAACAATTTATCATAACACATCGATAACAGTTCTTCTAATGGGTCTGACCGTTGCGGTTGGCGTTTCAACAACAATAAGCCATAAAGATAGAATTCAGCACTTTTGAACAAAACCAGTCCCAACTCCCAACAGTCGAAGCCCTCAGGACCTGAACCATGTGTTATCACATGTTCAAATATCAAATAAAAAACATTAATCCCTCTCCGACACAGCAGCGTCCTCACAGCTGCTTTACAGAGGGAATGGAAACTTTTTGTTTTAGTGATTTTAATTTTAGTGATCATAATACACAGACCAAAAAGATACACAGACTGTTAACAAAACACTGGAGGAGAAAAAAAACACTGTTTTACTGACTTTGAATTTAATACATTTTTAAGTTTTTTTCTTTTCTTTTTCTTTTTTTCTCGTTGTAGGTACTCTGGGTTTAATTGGATCAATAGTGTGACTATCAAATTAAATATTTGATAAAGAAAATTAATAAAGAAAAATTACTAAAAATTAATAACTCTAATTTACTAAAACTTCACACGGAGAACCAATCAAATGTAGGGCCTTGACTCACGTTCAGATTATAAGATTGAGTATTCTCAATAAACTTATCGTGTCATGAACGGTACAGGGATAACACAAAGGTGGACTCAATGCAGACACGGACAAAAAGAAAGTTACAAATTAAACGTTTAATAATACAAACGGAAACAAACTACAGATAATCAAACAACAGACTAACTAAACAAACACGGAAATACAAGAACGGCGAGACGTCGGGAGATCGGGAGACGGACGGGAAAACGGGAACACGAGAAACTACAGAGAGAAAACAGAACACAAAACACGATTAGTATGCTTACAACGGGGAGCATGAAAATCACTACGAGAAAGGGGATGCCAGTCCGGGGGGAATAGTTTTACCAAGGTTGGGTCGACGACGGTCCGGCGCTGCATACCTGCCAGCTTCAGGCTTTTAAGGAGTTGGTTTAATTAGCTAACATGCTGCAGCTTTGGAGGCACCTACCGGAGGCCTACCGGACCTACTGACAGACAGGGAGAAGCACATGCAGGGAAACGCAGACAGAGGGAGACAAACACACACAAGAAAAAGGAGAGGAGGGCACTGACAGAACCAGATCTTGACAGTATCCCCCCCCCTCAACGAGCGCCTCCAGGCGCTCTACCGGGCCTTTCGGGCTGAGCCCGGTAGAAGTCCCGGATAAGGGACGGTTCCAGGATGAGAGATCTCGAGATCCAACTCTTCTCTTCGGGTCCATAGCCCTCCCAGTCCACGAGGTACTGAAACCCCCGTCCACGCCGGCAGGTGGGCACAACGTGCTGGTGGTGACGGGCTTGATCTGAGAAACATGGAATGTCGGGTGGATCTGGAGGGACGCAGGGAGCTTGACACGAACAGAACTGGGGTTCACGATGGCCTTGACCTCGACAGGACCAATGAACCGGGGAGCCAGCTTTTTAGAAGAGATACTCAGGGGAATGTCTCGAGAGTTCAACCAAACCTTTTATCCAGGTCGGTACTTGGGTGCGGGGATGCGATAACGATCCGCCATCGTCCGATTCTGCTCTGCGGTACGGAGTAGCGCCCCGCGGGTCTCCCTCCAAATCCGACGCACTCTGCGGAGATGGTGCTGGACGGATGGCACGGCTATCTCTGCTTCCTGGGTCGGGAACAGAGGAGGTAAGTAACCCAAAGACGCCTCGAAGGGGGACATACCTATAGCGGTGCTGGTTAGGGAGTAGTGGGATTACTCAACCCAGGAAAGCTGCGAAGACCACGAAGAAGGGTTGCGCGCACAGATGCAACGAAGGGCAGTTTCTAAATCCTGGTTCGCCCGCTCCGTCTGACCATTTGACTGGGGGTGGAAACCAGAGGATAAGCACACCTTTGCCCCTAATGCTTGGCAGAAAGCCTTCCAGACCCGGGAGGTGAATTGAGGACCACGGTCGGAGACGATGTCTGCAGATATTCCATGGAGGCGGAATACGTGGTCCACGAGGATCAGGGCAGTCTCCATGGCAGATGGCAGCTTAGGTAGGGGAACAAAATGCACCATTTTGGAAAAGCGATCCACAATCGTCACAATGGTGTCTTTACCTTGAGACATGGGAAGCCGGTAACAAAATCCAGGGCGATGTGTGACCATGGTCGACCAGGAACCGGGAGAGGTTGCAGAAGGCCAACAGGAGGTCGATGGGAAGCCTTCCCTCGAGCGCAGACGGTGCAGGCCAAAACAAACTGATTGGTATCTGGTACCATAGAGTTCCACCAGAAGTGGCGACGAAGAAGATTCAGAGTTCTGGTGATTCCGGGATGACAGGCGAGCCGTGACGAGTGTCCCCACTGGAGTACCTGAGAGCGAACACTGGAAGGAACAAACAGGCGTCCTCGTGGTCCACCACCAGGATCAGGATGTGAGCGTTGCGCCTGCCTGACAGTGGCCTCGATCTCCCAGGTTAATGCTGCCATAACACAAGACGAAGGAACGATGTTCTCTACGCCGCACTCCTCCTCCTCGGCAGGTCCAAACTGCCGCGAGAGTGCGTCAGGCTTGATATTCTTGCTCCCTGGAATGTAGGTCAAGGTAAGGTTAAATCTTCCGAAAAACAGGGCCCACCTGGCTTGACGTGAGTTGAGTCTTTTGGCTGTCTGTATGTAGGCCAAATTCTTATGGTCAGTCCAGACCACGAATGGAACCTCCGCCCCCTCCAGCCAATGACGCCACTCCTCCAGTGCTAGTTTGACGGCTAGTAGCTCACGGTTTCCGACATCGTAGTTTCTCTCTGCCGGGGATAGTTTCTTGGAGAAAAAGGCACAAGAGTGAATCTTATTGTCGGAAACTGCTCTCTGGGACAAGACTGCCCCCACCCCTAGGTCAGAAGCGTCCACCTCAACGATGAATTGGAGACCAGTGTCTGGTTGCACGAGAACAGGGGCGGAAGAAAAACGCTTCTTAAGGGCCAAGAATGCACTGTTAGCAGCAGGGGACCAGAAAAATGGAGTGGAGGGAGAGGTTAATCTGGTCATGGGGGAAACTACCTGACTGTAGTTGCGAATGAACCGGCGGTAGAAGTTAGCGAAACCCAGAAACCTCTGAAGGTGTTTGCGAGAGGTAGGTGTGGGCCACTCTGTCACAGCCGTGACCTTGGCAGGGTCAGCCCTAACCTGTCCGCTCTCAACAATGTACCCCAAGAAAGCCACGGACGAAACATGAAATTCACATTTCTCGGCTTTGACGAACAAACGGTTCTCCTGAAGACGCTGAAGAACCTGACGAACGTGCACCACGTGCTCATTCAAGTCCTTAGAGTAAATCAGGATATCTTCTAAATACACAAAAACTGAGCGGTTGAGCATGTCCCGAAGAACGTCATTAACTAACGCCTGAAATACAGCCGGGGCATTAGTTAAACCAAAAGGCATGATGAGGTACTCAAAGTGACCCATTGCCGTGTTTTCCACTCGTCCCCCTCCCTCACCCTCACAAGGTGATAAGCATTACGTAGGTCGAGTTTGGAAAAACCGGTAGCGCCATGCAGCGGCTCGAAGGCGGAGTTGATCAATGGTAGCGGGTACTTATTCTTAACTGTGATATTATTAAGTCCCCGGTAATCTATGCAGGGACGCAGGGATTTATCCTTTTTAGCTACAAAGAAGAACCCTGCTCCCAGTGGAGATGACGGGGGACGGATAATCCCTGATTTAAGTGAGTCATTTATGTATGTTTCCATTGACTCCCGTTCGGGACCAGACAGATTATATAGGCGACTCGTGGGAAAAGTTGATCCCGGCAAAAGCTCAATGGGGCAGTCGTAAGGACGGTGAGGAGGTAAGGAAAGCGCCTTAGTCTTACTAAAGACCTCGGCCAGATCGTGATAAACGGGAGGTACGGAAGCCAAATCAGGCGGATCAGGTACAGGGGAACTGAGAACACGAGGACCACTAGGAGGAGCTGAGCGTAAACAGGAGGAATGACAAAAACTACTCCAACTCACAATCCGACCAGTTACCCAGCCGATTACTGGGTTATGAGTAATCAACCAGGGAAGTCCGAGAACAACTGGGGCATTGGTGGAGGGCATGACATGAAACGCAATAGCCTCTGAGTGGTTACCAACCAGAGACATTGTTAAGGGCAAAGTCTCTGCGGAGATCTGAGCGAGTTCGCTCCCACTGAGACTGTTTGACACTTAAGGGGGTCTCTAGCTGGCTCACGGGAATGGCGTTATTGGCAACAAAATCACAGTCAATAATGTTAGTGTCGGCACCTGAGTCGACGAGTGCCTGAAGGGAAAACTCCCTACCCTCACACGACAAGACCACTTTCAAATTTATGCGTTGACGGGGATTATTAGGAACCACCGAACGACTCACCAGTACCCCGCCTGTGACTGGTGAGTCTGACAGTTTAACCTCTTACGACTGTTAGAAATCTGGTGGTTCGGATCCCCACAATAGATGCATAAACGGTTCCGGAAACGCCGTTCGCGTTCCGCGGGGGTCAGATGGCTACGGCCGAGCTGCATGGGTTCCTCTTGGACAGGGACGGAGGATAAGGGAACCCGGCGGCTCACGGGTGTCACAGGGATCCGCTCGGGAAAGCTAACGGAGGGAACAGGAGTCAAGGGAAACTCAGACCGTCTGTCGCGGCGTCTCTCACGGCGTCTCTTACGCATATGGTTATCAATCTTAATGGCGAGGTTAATGAGTTCCTGAAGGTTAGCAGTTTCAGATCTACCCACTAAACTGTCTTTTACCTCCTCATTAAGACCCTTAACAAAAATACACTGAAGTGCCCGATCATCCCACCCTAATTCTGCCGCTAACGTGCAAATCTCAACGGAGTAATCCGCAGCGCTAGCGGAGCCCTGACGTAAATCCAGCAACCGGTTGCTGGAATCGCTATTAGCGACAGGATGATCGAACACAGACATGATTACACTGGAGAACTGTTGGAACGAAGCCTGCCGAGTCAGGGGATTGTTCCAAAACGCAGCTCCCCAGGCTCGAGCCCTACCGGACAACAACCCCAGCACATATGCTATCTTGGTGCAGTCGTTAGCATATGTGCGGGGCTGCTGACCGAACACCAGAGAGCACTGGAAAAGGAAAATTCCAAACTCACCCAGCGTTCCACAGTAACGCTCTGGTGCCGGTACATAGGGCTCACGAGGTAAGAGAGTACTCACAGCAGTAGCGGGTGACTCAGCATTCACGGGAGCAGCAAGGACAGGTCTCACCTGGCTCGACTCCAGACGAGAGACGCAGGCAGTCAACTGACTGAGAGTCTCCAGAATTCCTTGCAGCGTCTGAGAATGTTTACCGAGGAGTAAACCCTGAGAAGAAACCGCGTGACGCACGGAAAAACCCGGAACCAGATCTTGACATATCATTAATCAAGTAAATATTAGTTATCACCAAAAATTATCAAAGATAATAATAGATAGAATAATAGAGCCTTCAGCTACCAAGCTCTTCTCCTGTGGAACAAACTCCCAAATGTTATTCGGGAGGCAGACACTGTCCCCATATTTAAGAGTAAACTTAAAACTTTCCTTTTTGATAAAGCTTACAGCTAAGGCTTACGATGAGACTTTATTCTGCTTAGTGATGCTGCTATAGGCCTAGTCTGCCGGGGGATAATACTTTTCCTGATACTCTGAGCTTCTCTCCTCTCCGTCTGTATCATTCATGTCTCATCAATGCATGTTACTAATTCAGCTTCTTCCCCGGAGCTGTTTGTGCTTTGTCGTCTCGCAGGTCTCTGCTGATGGTGGTGGTGCCTGCTGCCGTGGTCCTACATGACGCTTCCAGCTGCTATTATCACTGTTACTCATATATACTATCACTAGTTTAATAAACTATAAAATTTGTAGCTGCATAATAGCTGCTATTGCCACTACTCATCATTGATCATGTTTGCCACCATAATTATTATCATTTTCATATTCTGTCACCTTAGCTGTGCTTGTTTCTACTATTCTGTTGTATGAACTGTCTTAACATATACGTTATATTCACATTACTATAAATATTATTATAGTTACTGTTGCATCTCTGGAAGTGTGTCTGTCTGTCTCTTTCTGTCCCTCTGTGTGTCTTTTCTCTCTTTCTCTCTCTTCTTTTCTTCCTCCCCAACCGGTGCAGACAGATGTCCGTCCTCCACAGAGCTGGGTCTGTTCCACGTTCCTGCCTGTTAAAGGGAAGGTTTTCGTTGCCACCGTACTCTACGGGGGAATTGTTGGGTCTATGTAAATCATAAATAAGTCAGAGTGTGGTCTTTACCTACTCTGTAAAGTGTCCTGAGATAACTTTTGTTATGATTCGACACTATAAATAAAATTGAATTGAATTGAATTGAATAATAAAAATGACTCTAGTTAAACCAGAGTTCCTCGGGGCACCACCGTCATAGACGGAGTGACAACTAATATTAAAGTCTCATTAAGTATATTAAACTACTAATTAAGGGTTGAACACCGATAAATGTAATAGTTTAATTAGTTGAAGGATTTAAAAGTTCTTTTCTTAGTAGAAGCTGGCTCATTCATCTTTGTGTAATATTAAATAATCGGACATATGGTAAACACAAACATTTATTAACAAATTATGAATGCAACAAACAAAACACAATAAACTAACTAAAGCTTACAGTGTGTGTGTGTGTGTGTGTGTGTGTGTGTGTGTGTGTGTGTGTGTGTGTGTGTGTGTGTGTGTGTGTGTGTGTGTGTGTGTGTGTGTGTGTGTGTGTGTGTGTGTGTGTGTGAGAGAGAGACAAAGAGGAGGGGTGGGGGCTTGGGACCCCTGCAGAGAAGGTGTGACATTTAAGTTACACAAAGACTTATAACATGTAGTAATGCCCAGTTGGTGATTAGTTACCAGTCCATGAGATGGGAGATGTTTTGCGTTGCTTGATGCCAGCGGCTGGTTGAGGAAAGGAAGCTTTGTGGTGAAGAAAAGTTCTTGTCCTATTTGTGGCTCTTAGGCAAAAGAGGAAACAGATCGCTCTGTGCTGTGCTCCGTTGAGGATAACCGGTTGGTTAAACTTTTGCTGGTGACCGCCGTAGGCCAGGACCAGGGCCGAGGGGACAGCGGGAAGCTGGTCTCCTGGATCCGCAGGATCGCGTCGACTTTAGTGATCCGGGAGAGAGATCGGGAGGAAGAGCAGGAGAAAGAGAGCGAGAGATTGTGTGCTTCACTTTATATAGGCCCTGGTGATGTCATAGTCAGTGGTCCAGTCAGCCATTGAACAGTTTTGGGTCCTTTGAAGGATTCACACCTGTGTGTGACCTGTTGTTGGGAAAGGTTTCAGGGCAGGCCTTCGTTTCAGCCATGCCCTCAGAGACAAAGGCAACCAAGCTTTGGGCGTAGTCGCTGAGGCCTTTGTTTCAGCAGGCTTAGGGCCTACTTTTAATCAAACTGAAAGTTTGTGTTAATCCAGAAAATGAACAATCATCTTTGGGTGTCGGTTGCACCTACATCGTAGATTTGCTAGATTTAAACTCATAAAACTGCAACTTTATTTTCTCGTAGACTTGGCACTTTAATCTCATAAACCTGCAACGTTTTTATCGAAATATTACTCCCCTCCCCGGGTCCGCATTTTTATTTATTTTCTCATACTGGGCCTAATACGCTGTCGTAGAAATGCCTCCAGTGGTGCAATAATGCCGTGTTTACACACATTAACGGCTTCATAAATGTATCAACATAAGTGTTAACTGAACTGGTGTGTGTGTGTGTGTGTGTGTGTGTGTGTGTGTGTGTGTGTGTGTGTGTGTGTGTGTGTGTGTGTGTGTGTGTGTGTGTGTGTGTGTGTGTGTGTGTGTGTGTGTGTGTGTGTGTGTGTGTGTGTGTGTGTGTGTGTGCGCAGAGGTGGAAGACGTGGTTCACAGTATTTTATTCCTGCTGAGTGATAAGAGCAGCATGACTAACGGAGTCAGTCTGCCGGTGGATGGAGGCTTCCTGGCCTGCTGACCATTATGGGCCTCGTCTCAGCACAAACACTTCCTGTTTTAGCACCTCACTGCTTTACACAAATAGATGTCAAAGTTTTCACTAATTAAACTCAACCCCTGCACAACCAGCCTCCAACTCTTCTTTATTTGTGCTTGTGTATATGTAATATTAGAGCATGCTTCTTTGCTATTTATGGAAAGGATTTTAATGGTTACTACGGAGGGATTAACATGTTTGCAGATGAGGTCGGAGAGATGTGTGAGTAATGAAGATGTGGGGGTTTGTTTACCATTATATGTACTGCTTTACACAGAGGATCCGAGGCACCATCACAGTTCTGCATCAATTGTGAAACATGCTAAAGAAATCTAAAAACAAATACCAAAAGCCAACGTGAAAATTACACATGAATACCCCCTCGCAGTAATTTCCACTTGGAAGCGTGTGGAATATTTTGATGCACAATTTGCCGAGATGAGATAACCTTTGACCTTTCCAAAGAGTCGTTCATTACAACAACAGTGTTTTGGAGCCGGTAGGGAAGATTATGTGCTTCAGATAAGGGTAGACCAAGCTTATGAAGCTAGAACAAAAATATTAACTTTCTTTTATTGTCCTTTAAAAACATCTACTATTCATGATCGATGAAAAAAGACAGCTTATTGTTTACTGTTTGTGTTTTGCTAAACCCTGTTCATGCTGTAGCAGATAGTTAGGCAGTCCAAAAAATCGTTTCACGTTTCATTTCACTACGACGACAGAAGCACCTGAACACAACGCACTGGTAATTTCCATTCCACAAATGGAAAGGACCATCTTTTCATTAGCCCATGAAGGCAGCAACAGAAATCCTCCTGTGTGGAGGTGGAGCACAGGGTGTCATGTCGACCAAATTGAACTGGTTCATCATTTTGTTTGAAATGTTTGCTGGAAGAACACAAAATGTCTTGTGTGTGTCAGTCTCTCCTAACCTGACAGGGACCTCCACACAGGTCCCAAATGAAAGTAGGAGAGAATCACAGAAACATGTCTCTTTATCAAAACACCAAGTTTCAGAACACAAGTCCAAAGGGTTGGGACCCTGTAGGTTACTGAAGTGTAAAAATCCATCCACCGTCTGTAACTGCTTATCCTCAGAGGGTTGTGGGGGGCTGGAGTGGTGCGTATGTTTTTATGTAGAATTAGAAAGTAGTGAGCCCGGCCTGTTATCCCAAAACATCTAAAGGCTAAAAGTAGCTCCTAACTTACTGATTGAGGAGCAGATCTAATTTTAGCACTCCTATTTTCGGTTTAATAGTATTTCACAAAGTGTTTTAGTGCTAAAAGCAGCTGCTAAATCTGTGAAACATCATTCAGAGCGAATCATAAACAATCCTCAAATGGCTGCTGCAGATAATCAGCCTCATGATCACCTCAACATATTATAAACCTTTAATGATAGTGGCAAAGACATTTATGTCCAGGTATATATTTTTCTATCCTTTGTAGTTTTCTGACTGTAAATTTTCTTTAATAACGTCCGTCCATTCATGCACGAGAGTAAAGAAGTAATGTCTGTTGTTGCTTGCACCTCTCACTACCATCAGGGTTATTACAGGGTTATTTACCTGATCATTGGTAACGAGCTGTCAGACCTGGAGGAGGCTGATAATTACCTGCAAATACAGTCATTAGTCCAGATTACTCTCTTTCATGTTCAATCATTTGTTTTTATTATGTTTATTTGGATATGGAAACACTATTTCTATGATGAATTCACTGACAGCCAATCACATTAGGATGAAACATGACATCATCCAGAGCAACAGGGTGGACCCTGCCCCCTTTCTCGGCGCTCAACACTTCTCCCAGTTCCTCAGCAGCTTTGTGAAGAGACTGACACAGACACACCGTTGGAGAGGAGCTTTCACTGCTGTTCAGGAGTCCTGCTGCTGGGAACACACACGTGCTGGGAATACAGACCCAGAAAACACCAAACCTCTGGCTCACTGTGACTCAAACATCTGTCCCTGCTGCTGTGGTCCTGCATGACGCTTCCTGCTACTTCTATAACTATTAGTCATATATACTGTCACTAGTCTTATACACTATGGAATTTGTAGCCATAGAGGCACCATCAGTGGTATGTCTCACTGTATCACAGCTGTTAATACCACTACTCATCATTGATCGTATTTATCAGCATGATTATTATCATTGTCATATTCTATCACCTTAGCTATACTTGTTTCTACTATTCTGATGTATTAACTGCCATAAAATATAAATCATATTCACATTAATATAGATATTATTACAGTAACTGTTACTTTTGTGGTTGCTTGCATCTCTGGAAGTGTGCCTCTGTCTGTCTCTGTCTTTGTATCTGTCTTTGTCTGTCCATCTGTCCGTCTTTGTGTCTGTCTGTGTCTCTCTGTCCGTCTTTGTGTCTGTCCATCTGTGTGTCTTTTCTCTCTTTCTCTCTTCTTCTCTTCCTCCCCAACCGGTGCAGACAGATGTCCGTCCTCCACAGAGCTGGGTCTGTTCCACGTTCCTGCCTGTTAAAGAGAAGGTTTTCGTCGCCACTGTACTCTACAGAGGAATTGTTGGGTCTATGCAAATCATAAAGAAGTCATAGAGTGTGGTCTTTACCTACTCTGTAAAGTGTCCTGAGATAACTTTTGTTATGATTTTGCACTCTAAATAAAATTGAATTGAATTGAATTGATATTCAAGACAGGCTGGCAGCAGCTAATGATTATTTTCTGAATGAAGTTCAATAAATAGATATTGTAAAGTGTGTTATAATTTCCTTTAGTCCCATAATATGTCTTCAAATGGGCCTGTTTTATTTAGAAACAACCTTCATCACATAAGCAGAGGAAAAGCCTCACATTGGTTTGGTCATTTCACTTGAAAAATGAGTAAGTGATTGTCACAATAAGTATCAATTAATTTTCTGTTGATCGACTTATCGAACAATCAACAAGTTCTCTCACACTGACGGCAGCAACTCATGATGTTGTTCTTGTTGATTCATCTGGGAACTATTTTCGGGATTAAGTGATTGTTTTTCTTTTGTCTCTAAAATGTGATGAAATGGTGAAAAACATGAATCAGTGTTTCCCAAGTCCAAGAGTACGTCATCAGATGTCTTGTTTTTTGTTTACTGTCAAAGAGGAGGAAACAAACCAGAAAAAATCCACATTCAACAAACTGGAATCCCAGAAATTGGACATTTCCTCTTTAAAAATGACTCAAACTGATTAATCAATAATTCAAATAGTTCAATAGTTGATTAATAGTTGACAGCTAATTGATTAATTGACTCATGTCTCTGTCTATATATTGAACACATCTTTCTAAATGAAGCCATAATCTCCCAGTTTCAAAGAAGAGATGTTCATGTGACGTCCCAAAACCGTGCACTTCAGAGGTCGGTCCTTCTATATTTGTGCTAGTTTGGAGGAACAGATGGATTAAACAATACTGTAGCAGTAGTCCAAGCACAATACTAAAAAGCGCAAAGACCAGTGTTCTGGTTGGCTCATTTACACATTGGTTTATTTACTAATCCTTCTGTCATTATTGTACTGTATTTGTTTTGAATTAGATTACAAAAAGTCTGCCTACTTAAAGTGTAATATCGGCGCAAAATCATTCCGTGTTTTTTTCCGGCCCCTACACACATCAAATAAGCCATCAAGATGTTTTTTTGTGTATAAACTGTAAACAGAGAAATCCAGCAGAGTGGCTAACAGTGATTAGCTCGGGGCAGTATGGTGAAGGCATTCAAAGGTCTTTTTTAACCACTAATACTGCTGAAAATAACAACAAACCTCTGCAGCAGCATGAGAAGAGTCCCTACACGCAAAACAAAGCACCAATGGGCTCCTTCCTTTGGGATTGACTTTGGTAATCCACTTGAATAGACTATGAGAGGAGCTGGTACAGGGGCCAGTAGGTAAGTCTTTAAAACATCATGCATCCATCTTCAACCTCATATCCCTATCGGGGTCGCTGGAGCCAGTCCCAGCTGACATCAGGCGTGAGGCGGGGTCCACCCTGGACAGGACGCCAGTCTATCACAGGGTACATGGAGACAAACCGAAACAGACAACCATTCACACCTACGGGCAATTTAGAGTCATCAATGAACCTAACACCTGCATGTCTTTGGACTGTGGGAGGAAGCCGGAGAAAACCCACACAGACACGGGGAGAACATGCAAACTCCACACAGAAGGGCCCCAGCTGGGAGTCGAACCTGGAACCCTCTCGCTGTGAGGCGACAGTGCTAACTGCCACACCACCGTGCTGCCTGTCTTTAAAAGACTCTTTTAATAAACTCTGGGTTCACTAACTACGTTGTTGGTGCTTTGTTTTCTGTGTAGGGACTCTTCTCATGCTGCTGCAGAGGTTTGCTGTTATTTTCAGCAGCATTAGTTTGATGGCTTATTTGATAAAGCCAAGTGCCGAAACACCCCATGGGATGATTTTGGGCCGGAATTTCACTTTAACTCTGTTTCTTTAGTGCTCTGACGTGTTATTACGGGTTGTAAAGAGAAAGAGATGAAAAATCATGACAGAATGCAGAATACCTTACATATACATTTGTATTTAGTATACAAAAAATTGAAATATTTCACCACACAGACATGTGAAGTAATAAAAAATAAGACAAACCGTTGGAACAAGTATACAAGTCATCTTACATTACATACGTACATGGCCAATGCATTTCATCATACAACCTCTCCTACGAATTACAGTGGGTCAAATAACCAGAGAACTTCCATGCAATAGTAGAGTAGACTTTTTTTGCTGCGTTTCTCATCTACATTTCAACACCTTAGCTAGGCAGGACCACACGACATGATTCAACCACACAGTTTGCTATGCCAACCAAAGACAGCGTGACAGAGTGGACTGCGGTGCTGCGTCTCACCACACGAGGGAGACAGACACACTGCAGACCTGTAACCACACAGAAATGCATTTCATAAAGGTGCCATCTGCACTAAGATTGGCCCCTTTATTGTACACTGTTAGCAACACTTCTAACTTCAACACAAGCGACTAGAATCCCTTTAGTTTGAATTGTTTTAGTTTTAAGAGCTTAATATTCAGGTACATGTAGATATTCATAACGCATTCCTTTTCTAAGGATTATTCTGTACATCACTAGATGTCATTAATATCATTTTTTTCTTTCTTTATGTCCACAGCTTGTTGAAAAGTCTTGTGTATTACTACAATACAATATGAAATAGTACCAAAAACTGGACACTAAAAAACTTGGCTTAAAACAATACTGTCTTTTATGCACTACCCCAAACTGTGAAACAGAGCGGTCTCACTGATACCGACACGTGCTCGTCCACACACAAACACCAGCGTCCATATACACGACTGTGACACACTCACTCACTCACACACACACACACACACGCGCATACACAGAGAACAGAGACGAGATCTAAACAATGGGATAAATTAAGACAGAATATTTTAAGACCCATGCAAGCTCCTCCGCCCCCAGAGGCAGAGCTCAGGCAGCAAGGTTGTACAGCCCCCGTGTTTGGCATGCTCGTCTGTCACATGTTCACAGTTAGACGAAGTTACCCAAAGATGCTTGTCTAAGATCAGACGTTTGTCCAGAGTAAGAACACGTGTTGTGTTTGAGAAACTGATCCTTTTTTCACCATAAAAGGAGAGCACCATGCTAAGAGTGAAATGTTTCAGAAGTAAAACAGCTTCAGGGATCACTTAATAGCTTTTTCCAGAGCCTTCGTTCACATCTAGTGGGCTTCACTGGGCGAAGAAGACCCAGTGAAGGACCCACAGAAGTCTTTTCTGTGAGATGACCCCTACTCACAAGTTGAGCTTGAATTTGAATTCTTCACCTTGTAAATAGCAACCCATCTCCGTCTGCTGCTGCTCAGGCAGCAAAGTGTGGCTGAAAGCCCCAGAAAAAAGTGTGTGGACCTGATATTCTGTCAAACTACTATTCAAGAGATTGAGAAGGAGCCTTCCCAAGGTTAATTGAGGCTAAATTAGTTCAGAGGGTTAAAGTCAGCTGCTATGTTAATGTTATGCTCAGCCTTTTAGAGGAACATTTTCATAGTTTCTACCATTCCTATCACTATCAGTTACAGTGCACTCATTCTAAGATGAGATATCCTAAAGGACTATAGCCTCGTGAGACCGTCCTGATCTCTGAGCTCCACTGTATTTTACTCTCAGATCAGTCTGGTAACGTACGGAGGAGAAAATTTGGAGAAGTTTGACGAGCGACCAAACCAACCAGTGTTGGTTTAGAGGAGGATTAAAGTGATGAAATGAGAAGAGACTGCTGAGTGTCTAAAAACTCTGAAAACTGAAATAATGAAGGTGTTAAAATGGATTTTGACACAGGGCCCCTCGACATGACAGGGCTTCAACAACGAGTAAGCATTTTCTTGTGTTTCTTGACTCATCATGTGTTCTTAAATCTCAGCATTTAACTTGGTGAGGGCTAAAAATACAAGAATACGAGCCAGAATTTTCCCTTTAACTTTCCCCTCTCAGTCCTTATGTAAAAAGCACATGATTTCCATTGAAGACACTGTGCTCTGCTTTAGTTTAGTGAATGCATGCAGGAGTATCTTGTTTTCACCGTCAGCAGCAACAGATTTATGTGTGCGAGCCAGTAGTATGCATTTTGTCTCCACGTGCTGATCTTAGAGCAGGAGCTGAGGGTAACTTCTGACCTGAAGGCGTATTCATAGTTCACTTTCTATCTAGTCAACACTGCATTGATTCAAGCAAGCATGGCTGAAAAAGAAGAGATGTTGCAGTATGAAGACGAGTAATAGAAACCTTTGTCAGCCCTCATGGCTTGGTGTGATGTGGTTCTATGAGTACAAAGTAGGTGGACAGTCAATGTCTTTTACAGAGAACCTAGAAGCCTATTCAGTAATGGTAAAAAATTGGATTAAATATTGGTAACAAGACCAATAGACCGCTTTGAAAAAACATCAATATAAAGAAAGCAATCTCAGCAGTGCACACTCACTCGCTAGTTTTCTGTCTCATCCTCTCAGAGAAGTAGTGGTTGTTGTTCATGGTGATGTAGTGTAGTGTTTTAGCAGTGTTTCCTTCTCAGAACATGGTGCACCTCTTCCCCCTCTTCTTCACAGGCGGAGGGCAGAGCACGGCTCGGATGGCCTCGTCGAATACCGTCTTCAGGCCTCGTTGGGTCAGCGCAGAGCACTCCAGGTACTTGACAGCTCCTGAGGAAGGAAGAGAGCATGATGGGAAAAAAGATTTCTCAGTGACACAAGTACAGCAAGGCTCAAATAAAGACGGTTAAAACAAACAGATACGTCATCAGCCTAAGTATGCTTCAAACGTTTGTCAGCTGTGACCATCGATTACTTTCCAAAGGTGACAATTTGATAAGCACATCTACTTAACGCAGCAATTGGCCAGTTGTGCAGCGGTTTTTCCACTGCATGGCACACCTCGACTTGGTTCAACTCAACTCCCCTCGCTCTTTTTTGTTTTCCCGATAGCAGAGGGTATGGATAGTACCTGGAAATGTTTTTGATACCACCTCGATGATGGCTGCCATGGTATATGTAAAATATGTGTGAAGGTTTGAACAAAGAATCTATCATAGAGGGTTTGGGCTAGAGTATTTAGTTTTTTGGTTTTGTCTTCATTTTAAGCAAGGTTCCCCTTGACTTACTTGCTTAAAGGAATGCTTGCTTCGTCTGTCCGAAGTTCATAAATCTATCTCTAAAGCTCACTAATTAACACGTTGTATCACCCATTCTTTCAGCACTTCTGTGAGTACAGGTTTGAATTTCCAGCTCAGAATTAAAAGAAAACCACAAAGCGTTAGATTTCAGTGTGTGTGCAGATTAAATCATGGAGACAGAACATTGAAACGCTTCTGAAACGCTGTAACACGTTCTTGTTCCATACTCGTCACGTACTAGAAATGGGTACTCGAGTTTGAGACTCGGACTCGAGTAGCACTTAAGTCACACACAAATGTGTTCATACTGTTTGGCTTTAATAACTTCACCCCAGAGCCGAAACAAAGCTCAGCTGCATAAGCTATCAACGTTAGCTAGCTACTAATGTTAGCTTTGTCAGAGATTAACTTTCTGACTGGCGTTTGTTGAATTACATATTTTTGAATAGTGGAAAAAAAAACATCTGCTGGCTAACACCATTAAACCAGGAGAAATACACAATTATTTATGTCATCCCCTCAGTGTTGTCATGGAGATATGACCTAAACATACCGACTAGAATGTTCTTTTTATACCAGGCCTTAAACCGTTTTAATGATGCTGTGAAAACAGTCTGTTTAACATGGGGGTCAATGAGAAACTGCTCTATTATGAAACCTGCTCCTAGTGGACACTCAGAGAACTGCAGTTTTTGGAGCTTCCTTATTGGATCAACCAGGGGTGTGGCCTCTTGAGTGACAGCTAGCCTCTGGCCCTCACTTCTCCTCGGAGGTATACGTCAGCAAGATGGACGTATCTCCCTCCGCCAACGTCACATACATGCCCTTTTTTGGTAAGAGGAAATGTGGTGGAGTCAAAGTCTGACAAGATGAATACTTCTGTAGGTGAGTACGATTGGATCAAGTTGAGAGAACGGACCCCGACGGAGATGCTACGGCCATTTTTATACAGTCTATGCTTGCTACCCATATTTGATCCCACTTGTTGCAAAGCTTGTATACTGTACTGCCACTCATCATTTGAAGCAAAATAAATGGTAATAAATAGGACAGCCCCCAAATAGTCGATCAAAAAATCATTAGCAGACCACAATTTAATTTGTCGATTGGTGGCAGAAAAAAATAAATATTTGGAGCCCTGTCTTGTCAAAATTAAGTGAAAATTTGTGACTGGTGGCTGGCCTAAAAGGCTGGAGGGCTTTTGATTTGAAGGGCAAGATACAGGAAGTTGTGACACTCACTCACTGTCAGAGTTTTTTTTTTTTTTTTTACATGGAAGGTCCCTTGGCTGTACATCATAGTTAGACAGTTAACAGTTTATAATTAATAGCCAATCATGTCGGGAAAGACGTCTAAACTATGGGAACAACTTCAAGAAAAACTTTGTCTATCACTCGTCCCAACAAACATGACCTCCCACCTTAACATGTAAGTAACGTTAGCCTAGCCTAGCTACCTGCCCATGTTCCGACTGTCTCCTTGCTGATTTTTTCTGACACATTCTGAATTAGAATGTGAAATAATTTTCTGGTGTCATTAACAGGCAGCAGACTAAAATAATGGCTATTAATTATGTTGAATTATTTTATTCAGTCGCTGAGGCTATACTTGGGGGGGTTGAGTATATATATATATATATATATATATAGATATAGATATAGATATTAGATATAGATATAGATATAGATATGATTAGTCGCCTAAATGAAGACCACTGGTCGGGGGTGGTCCTAGTATTTAATGACTGAATCTTCATACGAAACATATCCAGTGGTGCACGTGGCACACACAGCCTCACCAATCTCTCTTGCCATGGCCAGGCCCTGCGGGTAGGTGATGGGGGAAAGCTTCTTGTCCCGCAGCCTCTCAATGGTGTCCTTGTCATCTCGCAGATCCAGCTTGGTGCCCACCAGGATGATGGGTGTGTTGGGGCAGTGGTGTCTCACCTCAGGGTACCACTAGGGCACCGCACGCACAAACACACGTGCACATTTGTAGATACAAAGGACAAAGTCAGTGAGAGAGGAGAGAGAGAACAGTTAGCAGATACAGAAGCAGAGCGACGTCCCTTCCACTGTGATATGAACACACTGTGAGTAGTGGAGCTTTTACCAAGATCTTTTTAATAGATGTAAGCATAATATGAACACCTAACATCCTCAGGCAGAGCAGCCTTCCATCACATAACATGATGAGAGAACCCGTCAGACTCTACAGAGGGAGGTTGGACCTTCAAGAAAGTGTGATTTCATCCGAGAGCGTCTCATGATGCTCAGCAGACTAAACCACTGTCTGCCATCACACTCCCTCTGCAGAGTGTTTGGACTCGTTCAGACCCCGCCTCACAACATGTCTCTGTGCTTACATTCCCTGGGGGAATCAGCCAAGTCCAGACTGTTCTGAGACGAGGTCTGAACAAGTGGGGCGGCAGTGTGATAAGCCAGGTGAAGCCATAGATGTGCCTCTTGTGGTCAGACTCGGCGTGGAGGGGGATAAAGAGAGGTTCCACAGTCAGCGTACTGACCTTAGCACGGACGTTCTCAAAGGAGGCCGGACTGACCAGGGAGAAGCATATCAAGAACACATCCTGGGAGAGAACCAGAGAGATGGCTAGTTGAGAGGGAGATCTGTGTGTGTGTGTGTGTGTGTGTGTGTGTGTGTGTGCGTGTATGACTGTGTGTGTGTGTGTGTGTGGGAAGAAGGGGTTTGAATACCGTCTGTGGGTAAGACAGTGGTCTGAGCCTATCGTAGTCCTCCTGTCCTGCTGTATCCCAAAGGCCCAGATTCACTGGTTTCCCATCCACCATCACATTGGCAGAGTAGTTGTCAAAGCTGCAGGAAGGCGGATAAAAAAAAGAGGGTGCATACACCAAGTTGATGTGATTGCATTTCCAAAATGATTGGTTTTGGGGACTGAATATCCCGTAAAGAGAGTCGAAGTAAAACCAGAACATCTTTTGTTCCAAAAGAAAGATAATCTGATTCTAAATCATAATGACACTGATTACTAAAAGCCAGCTTTCAAACATAACCTGGCTCAGTAGTATTTTGTGTAGTTCACTCTGTAAAGACGAATCCGGCGAAGTACCGGAAGTGAACAAGCTGCCATTACTGCGGTGGCGTCTCCCTCCAGTAAGTGCGTGATTGAATGGGAGCTGTCATTAGAAGTGAACCTTTTCTAAAACCATCACAAACCTTTACCTCATGAAGAGTACTTGTGATTATTTACCTCCATCACTGATTTCACAATAAAACCACACTGACTGTTAGCTTAGCTGACATTACTTTTTCACTGTGTTAAGCTAAACCGCATGCTATTCACTGTGAGATTGACGAGGGAGATGCCACCGCAGTAATGGCGGCGCCGCTAGATGGCGAAACACACAAATGGCTCCCCGGATTATTCTAAATCTATATAAGCGTGACACATCACAACATACACCTACATGTCACATGGGCATCTTACATCTCCTTTTTGAATGTGTGCAGGAAGTAAGGAGAAATGAGTGTGTTTCCCAAAATGTTAAACGAGTCCTGTGAAGTGTGGTTGAAACATCTGTGATACAATAAAACAGTTTGAGCCTCGTGTGCAGTCATCCATCATGGATGTATCGTCAGTGCTTTTCTTGTCTCTACTTTCCTTCTCTTCTTGTTTTTTTGTATTTTATTGTACCATCCTCCCTCTACAAGTCGTGTCCTTATCAAAGTCTGAATTGAAAAACTTTAATTGAGAAACTGTACAACATTTCTGTCTTGAAGGTCTGTTTTTGGCCAATCCAGCAAATGATATACCTGATGACCAAAGTGTTGATGCAAAGATTTTATTAAAAACGATATCAACATAAATCAGCCGCGGTCACTGATATGCAATATTGCCGATTAAATGCTCATTTATGCTCAACGTTAGATACGCATACAGATGTGGAGGGAGCGTCCGTATTTCTGCACGTATCCTGAAAGCTTACGGATGTGTACCGATACGGACCAAACTTTGCAGTACCACCAGAAATGGTGGGGGCAGTGTGGGGAACTGTACACAAAGAGTGCTGTGAATATCAGGAGTGAGCAAGTCATCAAAAGCTCAGACCAACATCCTGAAATACTGAAAGCTACATTCATCGTCAGTTTCTCGATGACTGGAACTCTCCGTCCATATTTAGGGGTGTTTTTAGTGTCTCACAGACCAATATCCTCTACAACGCTGCCGCCATTTTGTCTCCTTCTTAACAGATGCAGGATCGTTATCTCCTCTGTCATCACCGTGTTTGTTGTTGTCATAAACTTTTTTTTAAAACTTTATCGGAGTAACTTTTTTAATCTGAACGTAGCCCTCTAGAGGATGTTTTGATCAACATCCATTCAAACGTAAAGGACGCATGAAAGTATGAGGGCAGTGACGATTAGAACGTTGATCTCGTACGTCTCTATTTACGCACGAAAGGGGAGCAGAAATGAGCCTTAACATATCCAGAGACATAAAGTTGATAGCTAGCTATAAAGCATAGACTGTTTATGAAGATGGCAGCTTAACAGTTCCTTGATCGCCCTTGGTTGCTGACTGCAGTAGAAGTCATTATTCTCTCCCCCTCTATGTTAGCAGATGGGACATGAGCCAACTAAACAGTCAAAGTACACGTCAAATACTTTTTTACCAAAGATGCTTCCTGTCATTTTTGGACATTTTTAATCATGCTGATGTTTTTCACCTG
This sequence comes from Echiichthys vipera, assembly GCF_963691815.1. Taxonomy (NCBI): domain Eukaryota; kingdom Metazoa; phylum Chordata; class Actinopteri; order Perciformes; family Trachinidae; genus Echiichthys; species Echiichthys vipera. Next base: position 24,298,630 of record NC_139843.1, on the reverse strand, counting down.
TTCATTTTTCTGATGAGTTGGGTTTTAATTAGATATTTGATGCTATAAAAACAGGGTGAAACGCCATGATTGACAGCTGTGATTGACTCACGATTGGTCGGGCTGGTGTATGGGAAGGACTTCGACATCGCCCGATCACTACTGACCAGGTCCCCAGGACAGGCACTCTCGGCGTATGCCAGCATGGGCTTAGCGGCCAAGCGCAGTACTGCTGCACGCGCCTGTTTGTTCCTGTGCCTGGAAGAACATTAGCCCGTTCACTCCTGTACACGCGGAGAAGAGGAGATCACCTCCGAAATTTTTTTGGATACCAATCAAAAGGCTCATAATTATCTTCAGGCCCTCTACTAAAAAAATGTATGTGGGTATAATTTTAGACCCTACCAAAATCGAGTTAGGGGCAGGAGGAGGAGGGTGCGCGGCTAAAAAAGAGCCGTAGTGAAACACCTCCAGCAGCTTAGGTCCAATCTCTGCAAAGGCCCAGTGCAAGGCTCCGGCAGAGACATCACTATTCCGCTCAAACTTTTTGTGCATTGTGTCCAATGTTTTTTCTAGTGTTTTCGCATTGTTTCGTGCTTGATGATTGAGCATGGAATCGGGAACGCAAAGATTACTACATCCGGTAAGTCCTCCCATATCCAGGATATTTTGGCTTCACTTTTGTGCGGTGGGAACAAGTGGAGACGCGTCGTCCATCTTTATATACAGTCTGTGCTGTGAACACTATCTTCATGGTTGCCAGGTTTGGATTGTGGAGCCCGACCCTAAACGACAGTATGGTCCTTCAACATAAAAACCGCTGCTTACATCAAATAAGTGTGAGCGTGTGTGCAGTGTGTGGTTTACTCACACAGTGGGGATGTATTCACCAGGGAAGGCATTTGTGGTGTAGCTAATCAGCAGACAGGTCTTACCCACAGCCCTGCAGAAGAGGGACAACAGGGCAGACATGAGTACAGATGTATAACACAGTGCCACGCTCATTGGTACAAACACAGATACAGTGATTGAGATTCATAAACTGTATGTACTGTAAGTGTGTATGCAAGACTTCATGCGTGAGTGTGAAGGCAGGCTGATACTCTCTTTTACTGTGCCACACAGACACTGGCCTACATTCATGTTGCCTGAGGGACACAGTAGCCCCCTGTGACCCCCCCCCCCCTCCACACACACACACATACATACACACAAACAGTCCCTCACGCACATCCTCCCTCTCCTGCTCACATACAGTACATAACACCCCCTCCCCTCCTCTGCAGTGCTGCACTGACACATTAAGGTGCAGCAGGAGGCCACACAGATTGGTGGTGGCATGGAACGGGTATTGACTGTGTGACCGTGCATAAAGTAATGACTCATTTTGTGTGCGTGTCTCCATGGACACAGAAAATGGTGGTGACGCGCAGTGCCGATATGTGTGAGGGTTCCATGAGACTGATTTGAGGTCAGTGAGTTTCTCTGGTTGGGATGGAGAGCGCGACAGAGAGGGATAGAGGGTGGGAAAATAACACGGAGGGAGGTAGAAAAAGGCAAGGCAAGACGTTGTGTTAAAGGGGACATATGATGAAAAACTCACTTTTTCCGTACTTGTGCACAAACGTTTGCACAAACTGTGACAACCCATTTGTTTGTGGGCTGCCTAGATCTAACCTGGCTCATCTGATCAGGCGCATGAGAGACACCACGGATGTCAGGTCTTCTCCTACCAGTCCGCAAAACAAGTTTCCCCCACCTTATCCCAGAATGATAAGCTTTACAGCCAGGGCATGCTCCAGATGTCTGGAGATGTGGCTATGCGTGGCTAGCTTCGATGATAAAATTAAAAAGAAAAAGGGATCCAACAAGCAGTTCGGATTAGTCTCTCCTTCCTATGTCAAAGGCAGGCTCATTAGAATGTCCCATCCTCCATCTGAGTATCTCCACCCATGGCTTGACAAACTATCTTTGCAAAGGTTCTTGATATTATTCTCACAAGCTGCTCAGAACAGACTGGGCTTGTTCAGAGGGGGGCTTAAAGAGACAGGCGCTGAAACAGTGGCTTGATGGTGAACACAGTGTTTTTGAACATTAAAGCCTGTAAACCTGCTCTAGCAGAAAGTATAAACCTACAAATTCTCATAATATGTCTTCATTATGGGTACCTCTAGTCATTTAACATTACACTTTAATCAAGTTAGGGACAGATTTTTTAAAAAGAATGAACAGAATCAGTTCTGAGGCTGAGGTGGCCTGACCTTCAGTCCAAAGCTGGGTCAAGCTTCAAAAACAAAGGGGTTCTGCACTTCCCACAATGCAATTAGATATTCTATATCTATCCTTTAAAGTTTGTGTAGACTGAATGCAACGCTGACAGCCACCCAACAGACTGGTGAAGTGGGAGAGAACTGTAAACTCCACTTTTAATGCTCTTCTCCGTTTCACAGAAACACAGGAGTCTGATGATGTAACAGCGCTGTGGGTCTGTGTCATGGCTATCAGTTTAAATGATTTCAACATTACTTCTGACATTAAAAGTTGATGTTTCGCCCTTCAGTTTCTCACGGTGGGGGCCTCTACCTACTACAGTTCCCAAGAGCCTCGGTCGGCATTGCTATGGAGAAGGTGCAAATCAGGAGCACATTTGAAACAACTCGCCGGTGTGACCAGAACTCTGCCCCATAGGTGCAGGATTCATCCAAAGCGTCAAACGGCTGAGAATCTAAATCTGAATTCTCTAAAAAAGCGTCTTCTGCCTGTCCTTATCAGGGAAGTGAAAAGAATGTGAAGCCTTGTAATCTGATGTTTCCCACTGAAAAGTATCTTGGGGAGTGGTGGTTAACTTCTCCCCGGGTTTTAACGCTCACAGATATTTTCTAACACAGTTGTTCACCTTTTAATGCTCCAAGTGCCTGCTTATTAAAGACACGCGTGGGGCTTTTTCTTCCACAACCGTGGACACACAAAATGACTCCTCCCATGTTCTGCTCTGTTGCATTGAAAATCATTTGCTCGCTGTGGTGAAAACTGGAACAAATAAATGTAGATGGTGCATTTGAGGGTGTTAAAACTTAATGGTGAAACATTCACACACACATCCCAAGGCTTTATGAATCCAATACATGAATACATGGAGACAAGATAAAGGAGAGAGATGGAGGACAATAACAGAAGGAACTGGAGTTTCTGACACCAGTCGGGGTCTCACACACGCACAAGGTCTCCACATACACAGCCTAATGTCTGTGCAGCTGGTACATGAGCCCTTTTAACAGCACCCATTTTGACTTGTCATTGTAAGTAAGCACAGGTGTTCCTCATAACAACACTGAACAATGGCTCAGTAAACCATGACAGTGCGACAGTGAGTGGGCATGAAGAACAGCAGGACCCTGAAACTGAAGCAGCTAAATGGAATTCTGCCATTGTTCATTTCATCATTTACCATTTCTGTCACATGCAAAAGTGTCTTCTGTAAAAAAAAATTGAAAAAGGCCTTTATTAGCCATTTGATGAACATAAACCCAAACAGTCCAGTGGTCAGATTTGACCCATTTTCTGAACGCACATTGACCCGACACAGTGGCTTCTGCTGCAAATAACAAGATTGGTACAAATTGGTGCAAATGACGCAAATACAAAACTTGCTGCAGCATTTAGTGCAAGCTTAAATGCTGCAGCAAGTTCATAGCATGTGTTCCCAGTTTGTAATGTAAACTTTCCGTTATGACATCATCAGGGTTGTTTTGTCCAAACTTACTCCCCATGAAGACTAAACTGAGCTTGATGTGTAAAATCAGAGTCATCAGCAGAGGTTCTTCCCACAGCCACACTGTATGAAGAGGTGGCATCAGAACCAGTCATTTTACCTCTGCTCACTCTCATCATCACAGTTCAGCTCTGAGCATTTCTACGTAACAGGCTGATAATCAAACAAAAATATGACAGAAAATGCTAAACTTAAGTATTTTCTTTGCATTATATTAATTCAGTAATTCATGTTTCCTTTTGTTATTTTGAAGATTCGTTCGCTTGAGAACCAGCAGTACCCCAGTTTGAGAAGCAGTGCCCTAATGCTCCTTTACATGATTTGGACCAGTCTTTCTGCACAGATCATATATGGTCGGCTATAGTCTAATAGCCTTGGACCTAGACTAGGGCTATTAGACTAAGGTAGAAATTCTGAAAAAAGCAGCATTCGACAATGTTATTCAAAAGCCCGAATTATTTCGCTTCAGCATGCTGCAAATATACCAACACTAATGGTTCATCTTCCCAGGCTGAATCTCCAGACTATAAGAGAGGGGTGAAGAAGCCCCCCCTGCCCGCGCAGATGAAGCTGGATGTGGTGCGGGTGCAGTGAGAAAAGACACCGTGTGAGCAGAATTAGGGCAGCGGGGCCTGTTTGCCACTGACAGGGCCACGAATTCCTTAGCGTGCATCAGCACTCCAGCCTTCAGTGGCCTACGAGGCGTGTAGGTGTTCCCGCATCCGCCTCTACCGCCACGATGAACCGGGGGTCGCGACGTGATCAAACCGAATGCGATCGCAAAGCACGTTAGCGAGCGAATGCACCGAGCGTCGGGCAGAAAAGCAGGGCGACCGACACCTCGGCGAGCCCCAGCCCCAGCCCCTTTTCCGACATAGCATCCTCCCATCATCCATCCATCCGCGGGAGAAAACGCTGCTGCTGCTGCTGTGTTAGTGTAAGCGTGCTCTTACCCGTCGCCCACCACCACACATTTGATCGCCTGCATTTGTACAGGAGCTGGAGGCTTTCAGGGAGCCGGCGTTGGTGCTTGAATAGATCCGACGGTCTGCACGGAGGTCTCGGATGAGAGCAGAGAGCCAGTCCGCTCGGCGATGGAGCCGCAGTGAAAGGGGTCGATGACGAGCGGTGCCGAGGAGCTGCGGAAATTACCGAGTGTTTTTTAAAGGGACAGACACACGGAGAGGACGGAATCGATTGACCCTGGCAGAGGAAGAGAGGGTTCGCTTAATTCCTTAACTGAACTATAAACGGTACTTCTATGGTAAATGGTAATGGACTTATATAGCGCCTTTCTAGTCGTCTGACTACTCAAGGCGTGTCTGTCACATTCACCCAATCACACAGATGGCAGTGGACATCTACATACTATCAAACCTAATGTAATCATTCACACCCCCCACCCCACGGGGAGCAATTCAATGTCTTGGACATGGACACTTCGACATGTGGACCGGGGGAGGCGGGGATCGAACTACCAATCTCTCGAACGGACGACGATCCACTCTGCCAGTGAGCCACAGTCGCCTATGGCGAGCCATCTGAGCATGAACTCCGTATACTTTATATCAGACTGTAGTTTTCTCCACTAGTTGGCTCTTTGTCAGTACTAGTTGACTCTTTGTCAGTACTAGTTGACTCTAGCTGACTCTTTGTCAGTACTAGTTGACTCTTTGTCAGTACTAGTTGGCTCTTTGTCAGTACTAGTTGACTCTTTGTCAGTACTAGTTGACTCTTTGTCAGTACTAGTTGACTCTGTCAGTACTAGTTGGCTCTTTGTCAGTACTAGTTGACTCTTTGTCAGTACTAGTTGACTCTTTGTCAGTACTAGTTGACTCTGTCAGTACTAGTTGGCTCTTTGTCAGTACTAGTTGGCTCTTTGTCAGTACTAGTTGACTCTGTCAGTACTAGTTGGCTCTTTGTCAGTACTAGTTGACTCTTTGTCAGTACTAGTAGACTCTTTGTCAGTACTAGTTGACTCTTTGTCAGTACTAGTTGACTCTGTCAGTACTAGTTGGCTCTTTGTCAGTACTAGTTGGCTCTTTGTCAGTACTAGTAGACTCTTTGTCAGTACTAGTTGACTCTTTGTCAGTACTAGTTGACTCTAGTTGACTCTTTGTTAGTACTAGTAGACTCTTTGTCAGTACTTGTTGACTCTTTGTCAGTACTAGTTGACTCTAGTTGACTTTTTGTCAGTACTAGTTGACTCTTTGTCAGTACTAGTTGGCTCTTTGTCAGTACTAGTTTACTCTTTGTCAGTACTAGTTGACTCTTTGTCAGTACTAGTTTTTGCGCACTAGTGGTCCAGCAGACCAAATTAGTACCACTAACAGTCCTACTGCTTAACTAGTGAGCTGCAGAAGCTCTCAAATGTTAACTAGTAAACATGGGTTCACTTTAATAGTTTACTAGGAGGCTAAAGTTCTCCACACTAGTTAACTAGAGATGTCCAAAAGCCTAGTGACACCAGTGAGAGACATTTTGACTTTACTAGCTAACCTGTGCAGTGCCAAATGTTTACTAGTTAACTAGTAGCACACAATGCTAATGAGGCTATTGAGTAAGAACTGCTAGCTGAAGTCTAACCCTCTAAAGCCTGAATAGCTTTTTCTGCTGACACTGACAGCTCTATCCACTATCCAGAGGAAAACATGATTGTTTTTATATTAACAACAATAAATAACAATAATAAAAATACAACAATAACAGAAAATGTTCTGCTTGTTATATGTTTTTCTTTTTAACTTGTTAACAGTAAAACACAAATGAGACAAGCATTTGCTTCTGTTTGACAGCATGAGAGAGGCCCCAGTCCTGGGTAAAGGCTGCCCCCTGCTGGCCTGGACAGGATCCAACACTGATCCACTTCAAATCAGACTCACAACAACATAACTCATTTCAGTCCACAAACAACAATGTGATTGCACAAATCTACACTTCCCTTAACATCAGCATACAGCACCACACATATGGATATAAAGCAGCCCACATGTATTCCACAGCGTCCTGTTGTTGTTGTTGTTGTTGTTGTTGTATAATCTTTAAAAGCCCCATCTGTACACACATGTTTTGTGCACCCATGTATTCGGTGTGGATACAGTGAACTACCAAGTGAACCAACTGTACACTGACAGTTAAGGACTGATCTATAAAATCAACATCCACATCATTTTCTTGTCCATAACAACATGCAACTACAGTAGGCCCTATGTCTTAATCCAAGTGGAGGCTACCCACTGTGCGTCACTACGCACACAACTCATTCAGCAACACCGTTAGCTGTCCCCTAAATGAACAGAGCTATTTGTCAGGGATTTATATGTTTTCAAAACATTTCTTAAGCATTTAGTGACTCTTAGCCATTGTCTGCGAGTTTTCTCTGTTACATTCTGATTTAGTTGGCCTTAACATGATAAGTCAGCGCGGGGTTGGGGCGCAGAGACCAAGTAAACGGCTAAAACAACCGTTAGCTTGTAAACTGCCTATGCATTACAGTTTTTACCCGTAGTCTGAACACGTTTTGCAAAACTTTGCTCATTGTGTCAAAACTCTACACACAAGCAAATAAGACACAACACTGGAAAATAAAGCATTGGCATTCGTGTCAAATTGAAACTCTGCTATTGAAACCTAAACTCTGCTGTGAAAACCTTTCAAACCTTTGTCAAAACGTCACTCTGATGACAAAATGATACACACTTACAGTGCCTTGCGAAAGTATTCGGCCCCCTTGAACCTTTCAACATTTCGCCACATTTCAGGCTTCAAACATAAAGATATAAAAGTGTAATTTTTTGTCAAGAATCAACAACAAGTAGGACACAATCGTGAAGTGGAATGAAATTTATTGGATACTTTAAACTTTTTTAACAAATAAAAAACTGAAAAGTGGGGCGTGCAATATTATTCGGCCCCCTTGCGCTAATACTTTGTAGCGCCACCTTTTGCTGCAATTACAGCTGCAAGTCGCTTGGGGTATGTCTCTATCAGTTTTGCACATCGAGAGACTGGAATTTATGCCCATTCTTCCTTGCAAAACAGCTCGAGCTCAGTGAGGTTGGATGGAGAGCGTTTGTGAACAGCAGTCTTCAGCTCTTTCCACAGATTCTCGATTGGATTCAGGTCTGGACTTTGACTTGGCCATTCTAACACCTGGATATGTCTATTTGTGAACCATTCCATTGTAGATTTGGCTTTATGTTTTGGATCATTGTCCTGTTGGAAGATAAATCTCCGTCCCAGTCTCAGGTCTTTTGCAGACTCCAACAGGTTTTCTTCCAGAATGGTCCTGTATTTGGCTCCATCCATCTTCCCATCAATTGTAGCCATCTTCCCTGTCTGTGCTGAAGAAAAGCAGGCCCAAACCATGATGCTGCCACCACCATGTTTGACAGTGGGGATGGTGTGTTCAGGGTGATGAGCTGTGTTGCTTTTACGCCAAACATATCGTTTTGCATTGTGGCCAAAAAGTTCGACTTTGGTTTCATCTGACCAGAGCACCTTCTTCCACATGTTTGGTGTGTCTCCCAGGTGGCTTGTGGCAAACTTTAAACAAGACTTTTTATGGATATCTTTGAGAAATGGCTTTCTTCTTGCCACTCTTCCATAAAGGCCAGATTTGTGCAGTGCACGACTGATTGTTGTCCTATGGACAGACTCTCCCACCTCAGCTGTAGTTATCTGCAGTTCATCCAGAGTGATCATGGGCCTCTTGGCTGCATCTCTAATCAGTCTTCTCCTTGTTTGAGATGAAAGTTTGGAGGGACGGCCGGGTCTTGGTAGATTTGCAGTGGTCTGATACTCCTTCCATTTCAATATAATTGCTTGCACAGTGCTCCTAGAGATGTTTAAAGCTTGGGAAATCTTTTTGTATCCAAATCCGGCTTTAAACTTCTCCACAACAGTATCTCGGACCTGCCTGGTGTGTTCCTTTGTCTTCATGGTTCTCTCTGCGCTTTAAACAGAACCCTGAGACTATCAAAGAGCAGGTGCATTTATACGGAGACTTGATTACACACAGGTGCATTCTATTTATCATCATCAGTCATTTAGGACAACATTGGATCATTCAAAGATCCTCACTGAACTTCTGGAGTGAGTTTGCTGCACTGAAAGTAAAGGGGCCGAATAATATTGCACGCCCCACTTTTCAGTTTTTTATTTGTTAAAAAAGTTTAAAGTATCCAATAAATTTCGTTCCACTTCACGATTGTGTCCTACTTGTTGTTGATTCTTGACAAAAAATTACACTTTTATATCTTTATGTCTGAAGCCTGAAATGTTGCGAAATGTTGAAAGGTTCAAGGGGGCCGAATACTTTCGCAAGGCACTGTACATCATATGAATGCACTTTCAGACCAGCAGCAACACACTAGTCTACTTTATATAAACCACTGCCACTTTAATTTTCACTCTTTTTATTCAGTTCACTGCAGTACTGTTCTTCGCAGAACTGTAAATTCAGTAAAAGCAAAAATACACTTTACTGTAAACACAGAAAAACACAGCAAGCATTTGTAGGTGAGCTTATGGATCCTGCAGTCCAAAGACATGCAGGTGTTAGGTTCATTGATGACTCTAAATTGGCCGTAGGTGTGAATGTGAGTGTGAATGTTTGTCTGTCTCTGTCTGTCTCTATGTTTCCTGTGATAGACTGGCATCCTGTCCAGGGTGGACCCAGCCAAACGCCCGATGTCAGCTGGGATCGGCTCCAGCCCCCTCCCCCTTTGACCCCCATAGGGACAAGTGGTTGAAGATGGAAGGATGGACCCAATGTTTCCTGCTTTGTATGTGATCGGGGAACATAGAACCCTATGAACCCAGAAATAGAAGCCTTTAAAAAAAAAAATGTTGTTCCCCGGTCTTTTATTTTTAACAGTGCTGAATTTCACGGCAAAAAGGCCTTATCAGACCCTAGCCCTACCCCCTGACCCTAACCGTAACCCCTAACCCTGACAAAATGCTAAATTAAATCTGGGAAGGCAGAGGCTTATGTGACCGGGGAACATAGGGATGACCCCTACTAATTGACTCTTGGAACTTTTTACTGACCCGCCCTCAGCTCAGCCTGTTTTAGTTCACTTTTAATATTTAGTACTGTACAATAAAGCCACATTTTTATTTCACATGGATTGTAGTTTTTGCTCTTGTGTTTTTTCACAATGGTGGGTCAGTCCTGAACTTGTGAGGGACAGCATAAATCAATGGAGCCATCTTACATTTCAAAATGACCGTAAACTACTTGTTTTCATGCTCTTTCTTGAACTACATACACTTTAATAATAGTCTGATCTTAAAGTGCTTACGAACTATGAGTTTCAACCAGATTATTCTAACTGCAACTATTCTGTTTTTGTCACGTGGAGAAAAAAGTGCCGGAGCACTCATGGACATATGTCTATGGGAGCGCTGTGTCATGTGACGTCTTCCCACCAATCACAGCCTCACAATAAACTATTCTGACACACTAGCAGGAAGTAAAGAGCTGCGGAACGGAACCTACAACCTCTTTAAAGTAAACATCACCGACACGGGGCTTTTGGTTACTACTGAGTCTCCTGAAACTTTCGGGTGCATGTTTTATTGTTATCATTTACCTCGTAACTATCTGTAACGCAATGGCCAGCTCTTTTCCGAGTGTAGCGGAGCTGGTTGCGGCTGCTCAGCGTGTCTATGGGCAGGTGTTCGGAGAAGAGGCTCCCCAGACGGCGGTGTGTGCTCCCGGAAGAGTCAACCTGATAGGGGAGCACACGGACTACAACCAGGGATTTGTTCTCCCAATGGTACAGTATCACTCAGACAGCTGACCTACACTATGTGACCTGACACTGCCTTCTGTCACACTCTGAAGAAGGACCCACTGTATGACATGCACTCTTCATGACGAGTTTAAAGGGGGAGTCCGTATTTTTGTAAAGGGGGGTTATATGAGATAGCCAGAGGCGGATTAATGCACAGGCTGGCCTGGGCTGCAGCCTAGGGGCCCCAGGTGTGCAGAGGCCCCGGATTGGCCCGACTATTTTAAATGTTTTTAAGTTACTACACTGGGAAATAAAAAAAACCTTGCCTCCTATTAAGGCCCTTCAAAACGTTTAAAAACAAATGAAGTCACTGATTGGATAGATATGTGACACATTTACCCAATCAGCTGTCATCATGTGGCTGGGTTCATAAGGTCAGTTTTGTTGTTAAATGATACCTGACTCACTGTGTAGTAAACACAGTACAGCGGCAAAATGTCAGAAAGGAAATGTGATAAAGCACAAAAAAGAAAAGCGACTGAAAGAACAACAGGACAGGAAGATCTACTGAAGAAAATTCCTAAATAGACAGGAATTTCAAGGTTGCGGACTCTTCTTCTGTTCTAGTGGGTTTTCTTCTGATAAAGCATGATTAATAATGCGGGGGGCCCAAACAAACAGTAGCCTAGGGGCCCCTGACCACCTTAATCCGCCACTGGAGGTAGCCTATTCCAATAGTGGCCAAACGGTGGAATTGCAACGACTAGGTCCGTCACGTGATGCCCTCTTGCCCAAAAACACTTTCCCCATTGACTTCCATTGAGAAAGAGACGTCTGTAAATCAGTAGATACAATTTGTTGCGTCGCTTTGTTTCATTAATTTGGTCCGATAATTTCAAAATCTGGAAGAGCCGCACAGTATCATATTTAATAACTGAATCTCGTTTTGAGTTTGCATGTTCTCCCCGTGTCTGATTGGGTTCTCTCCGGGTTCTCCGGTTTCCTCCCACAGTCCAAAGACGTGCAGGTTTTAGGTTCATTGATGACTCTAAATCGCCCGTGGGTGTGAATGTGAGTGTGAATGGTCTCTGTATGTCTCTATGTGCCCTGTGATAGACTGGCGTCCTGTCCAGGGTGGACCCCGCCTCACGCCCGATGTCAGCTGGGATCGGCCCCAGTCCCCCCGCGACCCCGATAGGGACAAGAGGTTGAAGATGAATGAATGAATCTTGTATCAAGTTAGAGAAGCGCTAAACAGGAACTAGCCAGCGGCTCAGCCTGAGCAACTCAGGTGGTGGTTTACATTCAAAATGGTGTATTTTTGAGCTGTTAAAGCATGTCATTTTATTGTGAAGGACTGAAGTATGTTTCTGGATGTTTTGACAACATTGTCAACCCTTATCCTTTAAAGCACCAGAGTCACACAATAACACAAACGAGTAACTGATTTAGGCAACAATGAGGTGAACTTTACAAGAGCTTTAGTTCCTCCCACCTAAACTTAAACAGGGCTGTCCGACAGCAAGGTTAAGCTTTGAAAATATTCTACATATAGCGTACAGTTTATTCTAGTAAGTATTTTTTTTAGGTGGTTTAAATCTGTTTTAGCTGCTGCTCATTTCTTTGCTTCTGTGTCGGGACTGTCTGCTTCTCCAAACTGTGGCGCGCTAACCCTCACCTACTGTAGGTAAGACACTGACTATGGATAAGTAACTCATACAACCACACTTAAAAAAGCCAAACTATCCTTTTAGCAGAAGAGCACAACCAAATGATTGGCACACAAACTGTAGTTCCACATATCAGTAATAAGCAGGGAATATTATACTTTAATGTAGTTTATTTCCTCTGACAAAGAGGAAAAGAAAACCAACCAACTGCATGTGTGTGTGTGTGTGTTGGGTCAACCAGGCGCTGCCTATGGTGACTGTGGTGGTAGGGAGTCCAACCTCTGACCAGGATGTCACTGTGGTAACAACAACTGAGGATGCTGATGAGCCTCGGAGGGTGGACTTCAGCCTGCCCAGTGATGGATCACCGTTGTCTCCAGGGTTACCCAGCTGGGCAAACTATGTGAAGGGCGTTATACAGCATTACAGAGGTAAACATGAGCAATGACCATCCATGGCTATAAAAACATAACCTGGGATTTATCGTAATCAGGTAGTGCAATGAAATATGTATACTTTCATCTTTCCCCTCATACGCTGAGTCTAGTCCTGTCGATGTAAATGACAACAGTTTAATAGAGGCTCGTTGGTCTCACAGATGTGATCTTGTCTTGCCTTAGTAGCATGTATATGTATTAAATGTGCACTTTCTATATTTGCTATGCTTCAGCTCCTCCTGTCCCAGGTTTCAGGGCGGTGATAGCCAGCAGTGTCCCCCTGGGAGGAGGTCTGTCCAGCTCTGCCTCTCTGGAGGTGGCTTGCTACACATTCCTGCAGCAGCTCAAGTCAGGTCAGCCCAGGAGTGAACCTTCATTATATCAGTGGTAGATGATGTCCAGGGGTTTTCAAGGAAAGGACAATATTCGATCGACCCATGAGCCAACTGATGCATTGGTGTCAACATAAGATTCCGTTCAGCTGATGCTCAAAATGCAATACTTTATCCATGCAACCCTTCTAGTAGAGCTGGGCAATATGATGATCAACATTCAAAATGTTATTTATATTTTATATTTCCCTATATCATTTCTATCGCAATGGTGAAAAACCAGTAGCCAAACTGCATTACTGCAGCCTACCTTTTGGTTGATCTTCAGGTATAGAGCCTGGGTTTTGGGTATATACTCAGTGGCAGATGGCGAAAAATGTTCTCTGTGTGGCTATGCCATATTCAGTCAGGGTCAGTAAACATCCTGATGTAAACTCACCAGCCACTTTATTAGGTGCACCTGGTGCTTAATAAAGTGTCAGTGTGGTCTTCTGCTGCTGTTCCCTCTCTGTAGAAAGTAGGTGGTGTTGTGTGTTCACATGCTCTCCTGCATTCCTCTGTTGGAACCAGTGGATATTTGAGTTCCTGTTGCCTTTCTATCAGCTCCAACCAGTCTGGCCATTCTCCTCTGACTTCTGGCTAAAACAAGGCATTTGCGCCCACAGAACTGCCGCTCACTTGATCTTTCCTCTTTTTCGGACCATTCTCTGTAAACCCTAGAGATGGTTTTTGCGTGAAAATCCCAGTAGATCAGCAGTTTGTGAAATCCTCAGAGCTCCCGTCTGGCACCAACAACCACGCCACGTTCAAAGTCACTTCAATCACCTTTCTTCCCCGTTCTGATGCTCGCTTTGAACTGCAGCACATCATCTTCACTATGTCTACATGCCTAAATGCACTGAGCTGCTGCCATCTGATTGGCTGATTAGAAATGTGTGTTAACGAGCAGTTGGACAGCTGCACCTAAAGTGGCTGGTGAGTGTAGTTTAACATAACTACATGATAGCAGTCCTCTGCGAAATAATCAGTAAACTTTAAATGCCAGTAAAAACGCACACAAGCACAAATGAGAACATTCACAGGCACACAAGCTTTGCATTTGCATTTGAAACAGACCTTGAAAACAATGGATTTCTTTATTTTTACACATAACATCTGTTGGAAAGGCTGTTGACTGTTACACCAGTGCCCCCTTGTGGTGTAGAAGCGCAGCTGGCACAGTTGAGCACATAAAATGTACCATTGATTGATTTATTGAATTAAACGCAAGAGGCACACGTCAAAACAAAGTGGAAAGTGGACCATATACAATAATGTCAAATAACTTAAAGTGTAATTCAGGCGCAAAATCATCCCATGCTCTTTTTTAGCACTCACATCAAATAAGCCGTGAAGATGAAGCAGCAACAACGTAGTTAGTGAATCCAGAGTTTATTAATAGAGTGTTTTAAAGACTTACCTACTGGCCCTTGTACCAGCTCCTCTCATAGTAAAGTCCATTCAAGTGGATTACCAAAGTCAATCCCAAAGGAAGGAGCCCATTGGTGCTTTGTTTTCTGTGTAGGGAATCTTGTCATGCTGCTGCAGAGGTTTGCAGTTATTTTGAGCAGTATTAGTGGTTAAAAAGACGTTTGAATGCCTTCACTGTACTGCCCCGAGCTAATCACTGTTAGCCACGTCCAGCTGTTAGCAACTCGTACTTCATACAACTGTCTCCATGGCTGATTTGATGTATGTAAGTGCCTAAAAGACCGTGGGATGATTTTACACCGGAGTTACACTTTAATGTTCTTAATAAATCTGTGTGTATAAATGATGTATAATAAAGAAATGCTTAAGTGCAAAGTGGTTGAACTCGAACCTTTGTCTGGAAGAATGGAGTTGGCCCAAGGCTCTTCACTTCCATTTTTTCCTCCATAAACATGGAAGAAAAAAGATGATTATGTAAATAACTACTAAGCCTTTCCCACTCACCGGGCGTTGCCACTGCTCGTACCTCTACTGTGCTCTCATCAGTCACAAGTCAGTGGCCTGTGGGCTTAGTGAATTTAGCCAAAGTGATCATCAAATCAAGGGGGCAGGCAACGTCACTCACTACACTACGGAGATGAATGGAAACTAATGAAAATAATATTGTGTTTGGGCAGTTAAAAAATAATTTAATGATAGTAAAAAAAATTGGCATTTATCAATTTGGACGTGAGCGGGAGCTACGATCAAATCTCACGTCTGGTCTGAGGTTGTGTACGCACATTTGAGCCTGTGTACTTGCGGTGCAGCACAGCAAAATCTGGCTGAAAATAATAAACAAACCTCAGCTGTCATTAAGCATAAGCAGTCACATATTAAGAACAGATCAAAACGGATTCTTAAAACGAATAAAAAAAATAAAAATTGTGGTTGGAGCAATTGATTGTACTCATGCGCGTCTGAAGGCACCATCCATGAATGATTACGCATTCATCAATCGCAAAAACTACCACTCGATAAATGTACAGGTGATTTGTGATGCCAGGCTGTCGCTTGGTGGCCAGGTGACCAGGGGGGAGACACACGTGATTCTTTTCTATATTTCAAAACAGCTCGCCTCTAGCCCCCCGCGACCCTGACATTGAATTATGAATGAATGTGTTGGCGTGTGGCTACAGCAAGACGCACTGCAGAGCCAAGGTCATCTCCTCGGTTCGTGGCTACCCTCGATAAATTGCATTAAATCAAACAAGGTATCAGATGATTAACATCTTGGTATGGTTCTAGGTGACAAAGGTATTCTCTTACGGAATACCTAATAACCCCGCTGGCAAACCCCGCTACAGAGCAGGAGCGCAGGTGTTGTGCCGTATTCAGCCGTGAAATGCACCCCCTCGCATTATAGGTGATATTCTGGATCAGAAGGCTGTTGTTTCAACCTATAGGAGTAGTTTATATACCGGTAACCCACAGCGGTCAGAACATTGGTTACTTACAGTCTTTAAACTATTTTAAAGAGTTTAAAATCACAAACTTGGATAATAGAGAACACAAAACAACACCTTTTTTATATTCTGTGGAATATAAACTGCAGCCATAATTATAAATGAATTAAATGGATCTTTTGAGCAAGTTGAATGTATTTGACTCAGCGTTTCCTAAATATAATCCCAGTTTTTCTTGCAATTAATAGGTTCAAAGGTGTGTGCTTTTAATGTGGTTACCTGTATATAAGCGGTGGAAACAACAGCCTTCTGATCCAGAATATCATCTATAATGCGAGGGGGTGCATTTCACAGCAGGGGTGCTGAATACGGCACAACATCTGTCCAACAGTGCGCACACGGGTCACAGTGGAGCGCTGCTTCAGGTTGACTGCCTTCGTTATTCTTTTCCATACAGTGTTTTTATGGGCCCCTTTTATTCCACTCCTAAGACTGACAAAAAGCACATCTTTATTTTGCTCCATCTCGGATGTCAGGATGCCGATCTGTGTGTCGGAAAAGTTTCTTTTCTAACCTGCGTTCCTTCTCTTCGTGTCTGACCTCAGTGGGCGAGGCCTCCGAACCAGGAATATTTAAGGGCGTAACATGTTAATGACGGTCGAATTCAGCCGCTGCATTTATCAAGGCCCGCTCATTCGTACGCTGAGATTGGTCAGATACGAATGATTCATAAATCACACGTGGGTCCTGTACTACGACCAATTATGCGCTCAGATCTGCACCCGTTTCCACGCAAGATTGATAAATGAGGCCCCCTGTGTTTTCTTGTGGCTAGTTTTTGTTGCTGTGGTAGATTCAACCAACATTCAAAACACAAAGTTTATTCAGCAATAGTTTTCTCATCTTTATTAAAAAAGTTATAAAAGGTAGTCCCTGTAATTCCTCTGTATCTTTCTTCATCTTTCAGATGACAGAGACCAGGTGTCCAAAGCAGTGGCCTGTCAGAAGGCAGAACACACTCATGCTGGTGTGCCCTGTGGCATTATGGACCAGTTTGTGTCTGTTCTGGGCAGGGAAGGCCATGCGTTGCTCATTGACTGCAGGTAGTGTGAACACCCAATGATAGTAGATTAATCCAACAGTCTCTTCTTTGTAGTCTGGCAGAACGCTTCCAAACGCTGGGGAAGTACACATTTACTCCCACCACTGTCAACCATGGACTTCTCTGTGGTTTGAGTCAGGTCACTGGAGGCCACCCCTATCCCCCTGGCAGATCCAGGCCTGGTCATTCTCATCACCAACTCCAACGTGAAACACTCTCTGACCGGCAGTGAGTACCCCATGAGACGCAGACAGTGTGAGGAGGCAGCCTCCATCCTGGGAAAGGACAGTCTCAGAGATGCCACCATGAAGGACCTGGAGGGTGGGAAGTCTTTTATTATCCTGTGTAGATCCATTCTGTCCCACTCTTATCTTATTTGATTATCCCCTACCCTGCTCTGTCCTAAGCCCTACCCTATCCTGTCCTCTTCCACCACACTGATGGAATTCTGTATTGTCCTGTCTTTTACTGCCCTGTCAGTTGTTTCCTATGGCTTGTTCTGTCCCAGTGATCTGGTGTGGGCTCTGTTCAAAGTTCGCTAAGACACACACCTCATTAAAACTTTGAACGTTTGCGAGATACAGACGTAAATCCCCCTTAGCCTGGAGGCTATGCAGCCTGTAGAATCTCATGCATTTGATTCTGAAAGTTGAGTTGACAGTGGCGTGGACACAAAACCTTCTCCTAACTATAGCCTGTAAGTCCGAGGACAGGCATTAATGTCAGAGGTGGTACTGAAGAAAAAGAAGAAAGCCATCACCATTCTCTATTTAAACTGACATTCCCAGGAACAATCAAAGACAATCAGCTGTACTACAGCAAACTCCCTTTATGGTCTGCAAAGTGGCAGTAGCAAATGCACTTCTCCCCATTTGTTTTTGAAGACAAAAAGGATTGTCTTGACTCGTGAAAGCCAATTATGTGTCTCCAGACAAAAGGTTTATCTCCTCCTCCTATAGGGCTGAACCATATATTTAAATAGTATAAAAGCGAATTTTAGACCAATATTGCGGTGTAGTATGAGCTTTTTTATTCAAGAGTATCTTCAGTATTGTTCGATTATATTAACTTATTATATAAGTTAAATGTTAAATATGTAGAATCTTTATTTAAAGCTATATTTTTTTTTCTTCAATAAAACACCCATGGGGCGTTTTAAGGGGAACAGAATGAAAGTATTGTTTTTCCATATATTTAGTCTGAATTCATATTTAAAATTTTGACAGGTTTAACAATGACTTTCTGTCCCGTTGTGTTTCCATGGTAGCAGCCATTAGAGTTTGGTGTTGCTGGCTGCCAGGGTTGTCTGTTGTTGGGTGCAGCTACTGTAGGCTGGCACTGGGTGAAATGGAGATTGCAAATCCTGCAGCTGCTTCGGAGCCTCAGTGAAGGGGGCGTTATTTGTCCCAGCAGCTGAGTGAGCGGGGACGGGCAACAACCAGAGTCAATATAGGCCGAGCATTCACTCCATGGACTGAGAGAAAGAAGAGAAACGCCATTAAAACGCACGCCCACATGGCTACGGTTCTCCTTGATCGCTAACACTTTCATCTTTACTTTAACGATAACAGTAACTGTCAAACTCCTCTAATCCTTGTTTTTATGGTGTGATTTGTCAGAGTGGATGGGTTCAAACAGGATCAAACAGACTGGTCTCCTGTAGGCTACTGGACCGGGTCTGACCAATCTGGCAACCCGACTGCTGGAGTCATTTTTTGTTGTTGCGACGACGATCTTGCGACACTTGATGGCGGTGTTCTGCTCATTCTCCATATTCAACCTTAAATATATTCAATATATCATTTGCATGTTATTTATCCAAATATCTAAAGGGAAAGAAGAAGTTTAGACCTCCTCTATCATTTCAGAGGCAAGGAACAGACTGGATGATGTTACCTTTCAAAGAGCTCGTCATGTGATTGAGGAGATAGAAAGAACTGTCCAAGCTGCTGAAGCCCTGAAGAGAGGAGCCTACAGAGAGTTTGGCAAGCTCATGGTGGAGAGCCACCACTCCCTCAGGTACAATTACAGCTGCTGTGTGTACTGTGAGAACACTGTTTAGGTCAGATGGGAGGTGTGTGTTAACTTGATGTCTCTGTGTCAGAGACCTGTATGAGGTGAGCTGCAGGGAGCTGGATGAGCTGGTGTCTGCAGCCATGGAGGTGGAGGGGGTGTTCGGCAGCCGGATGACAGGCGGAGGATTCGGTGGATGCACCGTGACTTTGCTGCAGGCCCATGCCATTGACAGGACTATACTCCATATACAGGTTAAAACACACACACACACACACACACACACACACCTGCCTCTATTGTAGGTTCAACATTGTCGTTGTCATGTAAACAGGGCCTTAAAAAAAACTACAGGAATCTGACAACTTTAATATGAGGACAGGACTTTTGAGGTGATGTTGGTCAGTAAATGTCTTCAATGTGCGAGTGATACAACAGAGTGATCATTATAAACCAGGCTGTTTGAACAGAACCTTGTCGTTCCTGCTTACTTGGGAATCCTGGGAAATTGACTAGTTTTTCGGTTTTAACTTCACCTGCTGTCAAAACACATTGATTATAATTCAAGCTACAACCAGGAGCAGCTTGAACTTTGCTGTAGCTTCGAGGAACATGAAATATGATCTGTCAGCTGAGAACGGTCTCCTGAGACTGGTATTTGATCAGTGTTCCTCGTATAAACAAACAAAACTCATTTGCAGTTTTCAAAGTCCTTCCACATTGTCTCAGCGATCAGAGGCGGATTGCAGCCACTCTAAATCACTTACGCAAAAGACTTCTGTATTTCTGTAGTGATACATACATTTTGTGATACATACATTTTGTATGTATCAGCGTACAACGTATGGTTGATGCTAATCTCTATAAACAGATTCTGCATGTGAAAGAAGAATCTGTAGGCAACAGGACACGATTTGGGTAGAGGACACAGTCTGGTTTCTGTTTGTAGTCCGAGTAGCGTTGACGGATCACGTCTGAGCAGACTTGGGCTGCATGCCGGTCCACAGTCTGTGAGCAAACAAGACGGAACCCATTTGCCTTCATGCAATCACGGAACCATATGGCTAATGTCTAATAACAATTTAGCTTTTCATTAGCTCTTTGTTATCATCTATCTGCATTCATGTGCAGATATCTGTTTAGAGAGACGCCACATCTCAACTCCATCTCCATTATCGCCACTCAAGTTGCTAACCGAGCCGTAAAAAATGAACGCTGCTGGAAGGAGGAAGTCTTGGCCTGGAAATCCGCTGGTTACACCAATAAGCCTACTAGCAGTTGCCCCCAGAGGCTTATATGTCGTCAGACAGGAAGCTGAATGTAACTAGTTTTTCCAATATTATAGTTCTTGGGAAAGGGAAAATAGTTTGGATGTGTATCCAGGATTATGCTGCCTTCAAATGGGGTCGTGTATACTGTATTCACAGGAAGAGTCCATGTAAGGGGGGCCCTCTTGCATTTCAAGTACTTGTAGGTTTTCTGAAAGCTCCAAGCTCCCGAGTCATGCACACAACTTTCCAATGTAAATAAAAGCACACGAGTTCCATTTGAAGACATTGATATACCGTAATCCTAAAACCAGCATTAGCATTAAGCATTAGCACTAGCCCAGCTACATGTTCTCTCCACTGTCAGAAGCTGATTCACTCATTTTTTCCCTTTAACACTGTTCACTGTCAGGATTTAGCTTGAAACTAAAACATTGGAAAGCATAGGGATATTTCTTGAGTGAACACTGGGAGGTGGATTTAGATTTACATTAATTGTGGAACTTCCTTATACCTTTTGTTAGCACACAAAAGATGGTTGTCTTATAGTAACATTACTATTACATCCGTGTTACTTTTTTGTAAATACCAGCGCGCTGTCTGCCAGTTCTCATAGTTTGTCTCAGCGGTTTTGTTGCTGCTTCCTTTCTAATTCTCATTGGATTGTAGATGATGAGCCGGTAATGTCCGATAACGTTACTGACGAGAAAGAATGTTACTGAATGTACGTAGAACAACAGGTCGACTCATGAACGAGCGATCTTTTTAGGCGGGGCAGGAAACTGTTTTCAGGGTGTCCCCGGGGTCTTAAAGTATTAAAAGTTCATAAATCCATTTTGGGAAAATGAAGGCCCTTAAAAAGTATTAAAAAAGTCTTAATCGCGTTCAAGTTTTGTCCAAAGAGTTTGACTGCAAAAAGTATGCATGGATGTATTTATTTTCCTCCCCATGACCATTAAAAACAGCGACGTGCAGATGATGTTATGCATCTTGCAACAGCGAAAGCCCTCGTCCTGGTGTGAAACAAACTCTGAAATGGGGAAATGTAAGTTTCTGGACTCCCGGTTGGAGAGTCCTGAGTTTAAACAATGACTGAAGCCTGTCGCTGAGAACAACTGGGAGGCTTACTATACTCCTATACTACTTAGAAGATTAGCGTAGCCTCAATGGGCATCAACACTTTCAGGCCCCGCATGCCCGTTGGCGGCAGCAGCAGCAGCAGCAGCAGCAGCAGCAGCTGTCCATGGCCTGTTTTTGTGCTCCATCAGCTACGCCACTAACCAGTAACACGACAGCTGAACTAGCCAACACAGCTACACCAGCAGACATCCGGGTGTCTACGGGCAGCTGTGTGCCGAGGTTATCTGGTGTCTCAACACTGCGGTGAATCACCACTCACTGAACTCACACAGGCATTTCTGATACTTTCAAGTAAATGTTTCCAGATTCGGACAAAGCTAAGACGTTCAAATGAACCGAGGCACATGTCATGAGTTTTGATTGGTATTTATAGTATTCACCAAGTTGTTTCACCACGTTGTCCTTGGTGGTGAATAGTTGAGTCAGAGTGTTACTTGTTGTGACCAGTGGTGAAAGAAGTACTCAGAGGTTTCACTGAAGAAGAAGTATT
This sequence comes from Echiichthys vipera, assembly GCF_963691815.1. Lineage (NCBI taxonomy): Eukaryota > Metazoa > Chordata > Actinopteri > Perciformes > Trachinidae > Echiichthys > Echiichthys vipera. The sequence goes on along the minus strand of NC_139843.1, from coordinate 24,276,772 downwards.
AATTCCACACTGTAGAAATACTCTGTTACAAATAAAAGTCCTGCATTCAGAATGTTACTTAAGTAAAAGTATCAGCATCAAAATGTACTGAAACGTTCTCATTATGGATAATGGTCTATTTCAGAATATTATATCTTTAGATTATAGTTATTGATAGATGAATGTAAATATCACTTAGATATTGTAACTGATAAAAGTGGGGATCATTTTAATTACTGTATATAAGGTACTGCTGTGTAGCTGTGAAGTAACTAGTAACGGAAGTGACCAAATACATGCAGTGGAGCAGAAGTAACAAGCAGCATAAAATGGAATAACTCAAGTAAAGTACAAGTACCTCAAAACTGTATGCAAGTACAGTACATGAGTAAATGTACTTTCCACCACTGGTAGTTAGCCTGGTTTCATTTACTTTATTAAGCTTTGTTCCGTTCCAGCTTATCAGTTCTGTTGTTGTGCTTTATAGATTTAATGGCAAACTACAACTGTTAAGCAAGTTAAATATGTGTTTCTGATTACAGCGGGAAGTTGCCGTGAGGTAAAATAAACTATTGACTACTATATTTGTGTAAAATATTTTGAGAAGGTCTTTAAAAAGTCTTAAAAGGTATTGGAATCATCTTGAGGATTCATGCACGTACCCTGGTTTGCTGATCAGGAGCTTCAGTGGGCAATTCAGCAGGCCGTTGAATAAAACGTTGCATTACAATTTCCATTTGACGGTCTTTCGCATTATTGTTTACTTTTGAATGCGTTGACAAAAATGTATTCGGTTCCATCATAGCTCTCATTTTCAAAGGATACTTTGTATTTAGTTGGAGTCTTGTTTCATGGTGGAAAACCTTTGCGTTGATGAAATATACACTGCAGACTGAGAGCACGTAATTTCTCCTGGATCCTTTTCTCTCCTGTTCGATTGTTCAGAAACGATTGTGTGTCACTCTTATGACCTGACAGCTACAAGATGTTTTAGGTTCCCAATTTAAAGGTGAACGTGAAGATGTAACATTAACACACAAAACCCAGTCTTTCTTTTTATCACACTACTGTTTCAGTTGAAATAGATAGCAGTTACTTCACAAGAGTATCTTTGTAGTGTCGTTGTACTTGTTAAAGAGAACCAATCATGCTTTCCCGTCTTTTCTGACCTATAAATGTAGTTATAATGTTTTATAGTCATGTTAAATAATACCAAAGCGTGAAACAATGCTCAGACAGAGCCGGCCACACAGAGGTGCTGCATGGGTGCTGCAGCAATGGACAATATGAGAAATATAATGCGTTTTTTTTTAAAGAGCAAAGCATGTAAACCTATTGTAGTTGACCCGAAAAATACAAATATGACCCTTAAAACTTGCATAATAGGGCCTCTTTAAATATTTAGTTTCATTATTTTCATCTTCCAGCATAACACAGCAAGTGCTGTGCTGTTTTATAGTTAAATAGGACTTTTCCTTTTGTTTCTTTTATGATTCTGTTTTCTGAAAAGTCTTTGCATTCCAAAGGGTATTTGAAAGGAAAAGTGTGGCATTGTTCATTTGTTCACGGGGGATAAAAGCACTCTCAGTGTTCTGTCTGTCACTTTAAGGGGTGCATTTCAATTACTAATTGCCCTGTCCCTCGTGTCTTGCTCAGACAGCTCCGTGTGTGTGTGTGTGTGTGTGAGTGCGAGCGTGCGTGCGTGCGTGCGTGCGTGCGTGCGTGCGTGCGTGTGTGCGTGTGTGTGTGTGTGTGTGTGTGTGTGTGTGTGTGTGTGTGTGTGTGTGTGTGTGTGTGTGTGTGTGTGTGTGTGTGTGTGTGTGTGTGTGTGTGTGTGTGTGTGTGTGTGTGTGTGTGTGTGTGTGTGTGTGTGTGTGTGTGTGTGTGTGTGTGTGTGTGTGTGTGTGTGTGTGTGTGTGTGTGTGTGTGTGTGCGCGTGTGTGTGTGTGAATCACACAAATCAGGGGCTATGAGCTGAGAATAAAAGCGAGCTTCGTGAAGCCAGAAGTGTCCAGTTATTAGCATGCTGGTCTGGCCTCTGTGGCCTTGCTGTCTTTCTGCGTTGACCCAGTCAGTCTTACAGGACAAGCATCAACAAAGATGTCAATTTAACTGCAGAAAATCACGGGAAACGCCTGCATTCATAAGGATGACATGTTTAAAAGAAAAGAACAGAAGCCTTTTACCCATTTTAAACTCCAGTTTTATAAATCTTCAGCTTTGAAAACAAACTTGGCAGATTCTTGCATCTTGCCTAACTTGGCTGTATCCTGGCTACTACTGTGGCTCTCTAACCGTCAAAGGAAACAAGTCTTTCTTGGAAACAAAAGAAGCACTTGAAACTTCCACATCCCTCAGTCCTCTGCATTCCTGATCAGCGCAGAAGGATCCTTGTCCTCCCAATTACAACATCAGAGAGGGCTTCACAGGATCATAAAAACCTACAAAATGCTGAACCTCAACTCACCGGACGACAACAGCAACAGGAATTCTCTCCAGGACCCGGTATCATTGAACGTCGGCGGAGAAATGTACACTACAACCCTGGACACTCTGACACGCTGCCGTGACTCGATGCTAGGTGCGATGTTCACCGGACAAATCCCTGTGCTGAGAGATAACAGAGGTAATGTTTTCATAGACCGTGACGGTAAACTGTTCAGGTACATTCTGAATTACCTGCGCTCCAGCTCCCTGGACCTGCCCGATGGATTCTCAGAGTTGGCTCTGCTGCGGAGAGAGGTGGATTTCTTCCAGATACGCCCTCTTCTGGAGGAGATGTGCCGCTATGAGGCATCAATGCCCCTCAGCCTGAGAGGGGGGCCGCTAGGAGCCATGATTATGGTGAATGTTGACTCCAAGGTATGTTTTTTTAAGTGGCACATATAAGTGATTTAAAGTGTAATTCAGGCGCCAAATCATCTCATGGACTTTCTCGGCACTTACATACAGCCAACAGCCGGACGTGGCTAACACTGATTAGCTCGGGGCAGTATGGTGAAGGCATTAAAACATCTTTTTTAACCACTAATACTGAGCAGTATTAGTGGTTAAAAAAGACCTTTGAATGCCTTCACTGTTAGCCACATCCGGCTGTTAGCGACTCTAGCGGATTTCTCCGTTAATGGTTCAAACATGAAAAAAACTGTCTCGCTGCCTTATTTGATGTGTGCAAGTGTCGAAAAAGACCTTGGGATGATTTTACGCCAGAATTTCACTTTAAGAATGTTTTAGCATGTATCAGCTTAGCTTTCAGTGGAGAATAGTAAACCTATAGAAAATACTGACCTTCACTAACCTTTTAAGAGTCAGCTTATGTTACTAGCAGAGGATGTGTGTGTTCATGGGTTTGCACATTCAGAGACATGGACATACCGGTTATTTGTTTGTGTACACTCCGGAGGATGTGTAGTCAGCATATTCTTCCCTCTCATTCCAGGTCCGCGTTCTCCACTTTAACTTACGCCATGGGCCAGAAAACTATGAGCTTCGCACATGCTCTGTGCGGGCCTTCACAGTTGATCTCTTTTGTACCTGGACAGCTTTCCTGGCCCTTCTTTGTGAGCACTTTTCCTACAGAACATCCCAGGGTCTCACTAGCCCCCATCCGTGCAATCCAAGGCACAACAGGCTGAAACTGGAGTGGGTGCCGAGGCCTGACGAACTCCCACAGGACCAGTATGACAAGCAGTGCTACAAAGAGCTAACTGTCTCTAACTCTCAGGTCACACAGTCGGACGACATCATGAGCATGCACCGGGACCCGTGTGATATCACAGACATGCAGGGGTTTGTGGAGGAGCTGCTGAAGATGTCTTTGGCTGAAGGGTTCAAGGTTGATCTTGTGACTCCTGATCCAGCTGAAATTCTTAACTGCAACTCCCTTCGGCTTGTCAAGTGCTGAGCTCTGGGAAAAGAACATAAACTTGACAGAACATGACTAGTTGATGAGCTATGGTTTGTTCTCTCTAGTCTCAACTGAAACAATTATCCAGTTAGTTAGAGTTAACTCTTTAATGTCGAAAGTAAAAGGATACAGGCTATGACTGGAAGTAGGGATGTGGAGATAACTGCAAAATTACAATACCTGCAAGGGATGGCAAGCAACTACCACAACTGCTATGTTCACATTTTTCACGAGGCTAGGCTAGGCCCTTTCTTGTTTTACACTTCATTGTATATTGAATTTTAAATATCTGTTGCTATTTTAGCTGACCGGGAACCAGCAGGCAGGTCATCCAGCTACGCGATTTCATTTGTGCTCGCCATAGACAGCCAATCAGCATTGAGATTGCAGTAAGCGCCATTAAAGTTCACCGTGAAACATCCAGGGGCTCACCGGGTTCACCAAAGCCGCCATTGTTGCAGTCTTTGGGGTAAACCAGTCTGTTCCTCTGGATAAAATATAATGGATATAACTATAGACTGTGGATGGCAGCGACATGCCAGAAATCCAGAAGAAGAAGAAGAAAGCCGTCAGTGCAGAGTGAAGCTGATCTGATCTACACCTGTACAGCTACGGAGGTTCAGTCACTGACGGCCGGATCTCACTTTACACAATTACAAAGCTCAAATCTCTTCTTTTAAAAGCATTCAGATCCCTGTTAGCACTAGCATAACTTCCAACAGCAGAGTAGGCTGAGCCGGGGCTTAGCTTCAGTTAGCTATCCGACTCGGCTGCTACCTGCGATACTTGCGTCTCAAGCGACGGTATTCACATCTATCGGGTTTGATGTGAACACAGCTTAAGTAATGAACTCCACCGGCAGACCAACCGCTTTCAGCAGCGTCACTATCATGGAGCCATATTTACCATGGACTGTATAGAAAATGGACGTAGCCTCCCTGTCGGGGTCCATTCTCTCAACTTGATCCAATCGTCTTCACCTACAGGAGTCTCCATCTTGTTGGACTTTGACTCCGTCTCATTTCCTCTTACCAAAAAAGGGCATGTATGTGACGTTGGGGGGAGGGAGATACGTCCATCTGGCTGACGTATACCTCTGAGGAGAAGTGAGGGCCAGAGGCTAGCTGTCACTCAAGAGGCCACGCCCCTAATTATTCATAAACTTTAACCTCCAATAAAATAGAAACTAGCCTGGTAAAACAAAATCATGTTGTCATGGAGATATGACCTTAACATACAGACTAGAATGTTTTTACCTTAAACAGGTTTTATGATGCTGTGAAAACGGTCAGTTTAACATGGGGGTCAATGTCTCCACAGACACACAGATGAGAATACTCAGCGAAGAGGCAACAAGTGCTTTCATTAGTGGGTCATATAATCAGTCACCATTGTTTTAACTCACTCTTCGATAGAGAGGAACTTAATAGGCAGTTAATTAGTCCAGTGTTTGCTTTGGGCTTTCAAACCTACACTAGGTGACTATTATGTAAATGTTCTGTGCTGAGTCTGTTGACAGGACAATGCAGCGATTTGGAAATAATTTCATCAAGCAACCAAAAAGTAGTTTGCAGCTTTTTAATGTTTATCTGCATAGTTTAACGTCAGCAATTGGTAGGTCTGGGTTAGCGCTTGCTTCTGCTTCCCATACAACAAGGTAAATCCACCAATAAATTATTTCATGAGTGTCTTAATTTATTAGATTGTGATCTATTTAGAGTTATGTTTCCTGCTGAAAGCACAAGCACAATTAAAATAATCGTTTATATTTGGAAATACGCTTAATCCTTGTTTTTGCCACAGTTAAAGGTGAGTGTGATGAGAGGATTGATACAGCTCCTGTGTCTGTGGACTCCCTCCATTACATAAAACATTTGACGTTCAAGAACTACAGTATAGAATATATATCAATATACATATAGAGTATTGACATACTTTTGCGTGAATAACGAGTAGTATGTATCCTTATGGACACACTGAGCTGTAATTACCCCCTCACTTCCTGACAGCCACCTTATAGGTGCTATTGTCAGATAATACTTAAATTACTGGTAAAGGTAGGAAACTTAAGGCTGCAGGGGACAAAATCACTGTTATTTCATGCCTAGAGATGTAAATCGAAGCATTACTGATGTTACAGAGATCCCCCTAGTCACTGACCATTTATCCATGATCAGCATTGTGGTTATTTATGCTGGCAGAGTGTCCAATGTCTGCATATTGTCATTTTCCCCTGGAAATAGTACACATCCACGTTTGGTTTCATAATAAGGTTTTGGACACGTGAGAGACGTGTTTCTCACTTAGTTCCTGAATCTCGTCATCTCTCCAGTTAAGAGAATCAGAAATACTTTAGAAATACTTAAATAATCCAGGGGTGAAATTTTTTTTAATTCAGTTTCAGTTAGTCATTTTCATTACCGTCTTTGTGTAAATTACCCTTCTTTTTCATGATCAGAGGTTTGTTTTCTTCTGGTGCTGGCCGCAGCGATATAGTAACATCGACACATCTGCCTGGTCTCCGCGGATACACCTGAGAATGAGGGTCTCAATTCACACATGGGCTCACATGGAGAATAATCAGCCTTTATACTGGGGAGTGCAAAGTGTAAACACTGTTCTCACATGCAGTTCTGCCAGGCAATGTCTATGATTCCAGGTTTGCAGTACATGTGTGAAAGGGGCTTTAGTTTTGATTTTGGAGATAAAGTTTTTTGCTGGGTTTCTATGGTTGACATGAAATGAAAGATGAAAATTAAGACCTGGCTAATGATGTGTTTTTCCAATTTTCCGTAGCTTTTGCCAGCTACTAAAGACAATCCGCGTCTGCACATTAACAGTATTTCATCATTCATTAAACTGACTCTGAGGTTGACTGTTTCCTTTAGGGAGGGCCAAGGCTCCACAGTAACAGTTGACAGGTTGCCATTGGAAACCATTTTGAGGTTTTCATCAGTGGCAACCATTTTTTTATAGCAAAACATTCCCAGGCCAGTGTGGAGATATAATCGTTCCTACTAGTCCTGGGTCTTCCCGAGGCCTCCTCCGAGCTGGACGTGCCTGGAACGACTCCCTAGGGAGGCGCCCAGGGTTCATCCTTACTAGATGCCCGAACCACCTCAACTGGCTCCTTTCAATGCAAAGGAGCAGCGGCTCTACTCCGAGTTCCTCTCGGATGGCTGAACTTCTCACCCTCTCTCTAAGGGAGACTCCAGCCCCCCTCCTGAGGAAACACATTTAAGGCGCTTGCACCCGCGACCTCGTTCTTTCGGTCTTTTTTGCATTAGTGTTATTTAAATATTTAGAGACAATGGTCAAGCAAGTGAAGTAGTTTGACGGTGGGGTGAAAAGTTCGACTAACCCGTCAACATCACAAACGAATGTGTGTTCAACCAGATGAACCTGATCGAAATTTTCTTTGTCACATTTTCATTATTAGGCAGACATATAACTGCATAATATCTCAATTACTCAAAATCTATAATTTCTAAAATTGGCAGCCATATTTTTGGTTTCGGCAACCAAACGCTGATGCCTGGTGGCCAGCCTGGAAGCTACTTTTAAAAGTTAGTGTCTGTTTACCCTTTGAATGACTTAAATGGAAAGCGGATGAGTCATCTACTAGCATGTAATTGCAGCGTGGTGCGCCTCGGCTGAAGAGGAAAGGTGTGGAGTTGCAAAGAAAGAAAGTCAATCTGTGGGTCTCTCCTCTTGCTCCCTCTCTGAGCTTCCTTCCCATACTGTGAGAGATGTGAGGGGAATGAAGGGCTCTGCAGCCCGTCTGGGTGGACAGTCTGGTTTTATAATGGTTATTCACAATCTGCACAAGGGACATGCTCACATACAGCCCTAATGCTTAGCTCTCACATATGGGGATTTGCTTCAGATGTATTATTGTATGAAGGTTATCATGGTTTTTATGTACTCATTGTGTGTGTTTGTAAATGTTTTTTTTTTTATATATACCCTAACAGGAGCGATACAGTGGAACCCCAACTTTCTATGTGACAACTCCTGCAGAGGGAGCTCGGGCTCTCAGTCTGCCCTGACCGTAGTCAGCACATCTTTGCTTTATGACGCATCCATTCCTCTTTATAGGCTTTTTTGATTTTTCTATTTTCACTATTAAAATGAAATGATTTGCTGTTCTGCATACTGGAGCTGGTTGAACAGCATTCAGTTAATGTGGGGAAAGTGGCTTCATGTAAAACATTGAGTTCTGGTAACATTTTTATTATTCGATTGTTTTGTTTGTTTCAGTTATGCAATGCTTTATCCTCCACCTGAGAACTAGTAGCAACTGTTTGTATAGATATGACTACAGAGAATACAGGCTTATATGGAATAAATCATGTTCAGAAAATATGAAACTTTTTCATAAGACGTTTTTATTTTAGTCAATTTTTTTAAATACATCTAATATCAGTGTAATGTGATGAAAAAACACATACTCTGGCTTGTTGTTTTAGTTCTACAGCACATTTAGTGTTTGGTTCACTCTGCATTTTTTATCAATCACATTTCCAGCAGCAACAGACAGCTGTTTTTCTTTTTAAAGATTATTTTTTTGGTAGTTTTTCTAGCCTTTTTATATTAGACAGGACAGACAGCTTCAGCCTCTTTCCATGGGATGACTGCTCTAACCACTGTGCCACCGGCCAGCCCAAGCAGCTGTTTTCAGCAAAAAAAATCCGTACACTACATGATCAGCAGCAAAGAGCACACAGTAGATAGCTGGTAAACATGGTGCAGCATTTATCCGATAAAGTGACAGATCTTTTTCTCAGGAGTGAATGAAGTGAATTAAAAAGGGAGAGTGAATATTGTTTTAAACATCCATCAGGTGGACACAAATGTGTGATGATGATGTTGCTGCGTTTTCTGGATGTGAAACTGAGAAATTGTCTGTGAACAACCGTAATACTTTGAAATGCAATTAAATATCAGGACTGTGTTTGTCAGCTTCTGATTAAGTTACATCACCTCTAAGCCCTTGCACACTAGCACTATATATTCCTCGTTATTCTGGCTAACCTGATCTCTGCTAGACCTCTTGATGTTGGGCAGAGCTCTGATGACAGTGTGTGATATCAGTACAGATGAGGTACTAATAAAACTGATACTGCAGCTTACGCTAAAGGTATAATCTACTTCGTCCTTAGAGGTGACAACTAAACAATAAAACAGGGTCAGCTAGATGTAAGCCATCTAGTTTACTAGTTGCAATAAGCCATCAAGACACTTTTTTTTATGTAACAACTTTTAATGGAGTAATCCCGGGGAGTCGCTTACAGTGACTAGCTCGGGGCAGTACGGTGAAGGCATTCAAACGTCTTTTTTTAACCACTAATGCTGCTGAAAATAACAACAAACCTCTGCAGCAGCATGAGAAGAGTCCCTACACAGAAAACAAAGCACCAACAACGTAGTTGGTGAAGACAGAGTTTATTCAAAGAGTGTTTTAAAGACTTACCTACTGGCCCCTGTACCAGCTCCTCTCATAGTAAAGTCCATTCAAGTGGATTACCAAAGTCAATCCCAAAGGAAGGAGCCCATTGGTGCTTTGTTTTCTGTGTAGGGATTCTTCCCATGCTGCTGCAGAGGTTGGCTGTTAATTTCAGCAGTATTAGTGGTTAAAAAGACGTTTGAATGCCTTCACCGTACTGCCCCGAGCTAATCACTGTAAGCGACTCCCCGGGATAACTCCATTAAAAGTTGTTACATGAAAAAAAAGTGTCTTGATGGCTTATTTGATATATTTAAGTGCTGAAAAAGACCACGGGGTGATTTTGCGTCGGAATTACGCTTTAAGAAGAAATCTAATCGGGCAGATGAAGTCAAAGCACCTGTGGGCATGTATCATTATTTGCTGAAGTGTGTTTTAGTGAAGCCGTTATTGTTTTCAGATAAAGGAACCATCCTACTTTTGCACTTTTCTTTTAAAGGTTATACTGGAAGTCTTATTTTCAATGCATTCTGGTTAGCACAGCCTGGTCCTGTTCAAAATGACATGATCACTTTGGATCTGTAAGAATAAAGACCCTTTCAAATGATACTTTTCTTTTGGCATATTGATTTTAAAAAATGCACAAAACTCCCTCTCTTATTTAGAATCTTCTGCTCTTAGGGTGCTCTGCAGTCACAACTGTATATGTTTTCATAGATGTGGGATGAAGAGGTCAGAAAAAAGTGTTTTTCAATAGGATTTAAATGTAATAGCAGTCTTGTTCACAGTTTCAGTTTGTGTACCATTTAGCCATAGTGGTATTCTCTCATATATGGGTTTAAAATGATATTGTAGCATGATAATTGTGTTTATTGTGTGCATGTAAATGTAGTGGATGACTGTATGCAACTGTCGCCTGTTATTATTGAAAGTGCCAGGTTGCTGCTTTAAAATGCCATCGTGAGGTAGCCAATGGTTTAGGTCACTAGACAAAGTGACACCTCTCTCACCTGCATTGTAGTTGACTTACAAATGTGGGCGCAGAACAACAGTTTCATAAAATGTTATTTATAATCCGAAATGGTAAGAATTTGCCAACAAAGTAAAAGACAACCAAATGTCAAGAACAAATATAAAACGTGTTAGCAGCACAAGCACATTCCCCAGCAAAAAAGCTCAAAGCCTCATGGGAGCTGTTGTTGTGGAATTATTATACAAATAATTGTTGATTTTTTTATCCTTTTAAAATCCCTGACATGTTTTAATTTGACAAGATTATAGAAGTAAATACCTATTTTGCTAAGAGTATGGCCAACGTTGTGTTTAAAGGGAGAATTAAGGGTGAACGCGGAAGTGGGCGGGACATGAACACTCTCAGTAACCAGGCGCACTTGAACGCATCACAGGGGAGGAGTTAGCAAAACAGTGAAGTTTAGGCTAACAGGAAACACCGAGGCTACCGCCACCGCAGCGGTGGAAACACAGCACCAGACCCAGTTCTACGCTTCACCCGGGGCTCAGTCGGGATATTTCCTCGTCGCTTGGATTCGTGGAGTATTCTCTTACGGTCTGCTCACATTTTTTTCACACTTTATATGAGGAGAGAGCTCTTGGGTCAACTAAATCACCCGACACCGGCCGGGGTGGACTCGTCTCCAGCGGCTGTAAACGGCGGACATCGGCTAAGAAACGGCTGTTTTGAATCAGGTGGGTTGGGAGCTGGTGCCTACAGGTGTTTGCTTGCGAGCCAGTTGGCCAGCGGTTAAACTAAAGTGTTCATCCCAGCCACCGTTGTTTTCTGTCGGACACCTGAACGGCTCCAACTCGAGCTAACGTGAACTTAAGTTGCTAGTTTAGCCATTCTTCCAATTGCTCACTGGCTAGCTGGCTAATCTTTTACTCCCTGATTTCCACCCTGAAATCAGGCATATCATCCCTGTTGTTCCCCCATTAAGCCGACCTGCATATTCCATAGACTTGGCTTGCCTCATTGACCTACATAGTATACATTCTTCTGTTCCGTATGATGACAACAAGATGTGGTTTCGCTAACTGTTACAGGTTAAACTTGCAGACATTACTTTACCTGCTATCTCACAAACATTCCAGGGGAAACACACTACTGTGGCTGGTCAATCACACTATACATGTGTACTTTACAGCTTGTATTTTGCTTTATTAGTTCGATTGGTGAATCTCTTGCAAGCCGACTGTAACATATTGCCTGGATGACTTGGTGGGGGGAAACAGTCATGCCCTATAAAAACAGACTATAAGATTTTCAGAATTAAATGGACCTTTTTTGTACGAAGATTGGTATCTTAATGATGGATTTACCCACTCTATTCTGGTTTGCTAGCCGCTGGGTAGCTTGTTGTTAACAGTAAACATTGCTTTCAGGCAAGACTAACTAGCTTAAGTAGGTGTTAGCAATGTCAAGCTATTAATTTAGCAAAACATTAGTCCAGTGCAAAGAATGACGATGAATTAGTATGTGGTTTGATCTCTGCTGTCCGCTTTTTTGCTAACCTCAGTTTGCAGCCAGGTGAGTAGTAGTTGCGCATAGTGTTGCATAATTACGGAAACGTATAACCTGAGTAAGGTGTGTCCCCCTAGCAGGTGTGTGTGTGTGTGTGTGTATTCGCGCGCGCGTGTGTGTGTGTGTCACACCGGTTTGGCTAGTTTCAGGAAAATTCACAACAAAACGTGTAGAATTATATTAATAGACTTTAATTTGAGTAATTCCCAGGTCTGGATAAGTATGTATAAGTAAATGTTTGTGCATCCAGACGATAAGCTTACTTTGTAAAGTAAAATATATTAATATATACAAATCAAAACAAGTTTACTAACACAACATAGTCTACCTGTAGGTGATGTGAAACTCATCAAGCTGGCTGTAGAATGGTGTTGGGTTACCATGGTTACTGCTGTTCTCATTTATTGAAATGTGTCGTCTACATTTTATTGATGATTTATTTTTATTTATTTTATTTATTGACAGTATGTTTACAGGTTCATTTAATTCTCCATCTCTACTGTTCCTGTCTGTAGAGTTACAGGTTCACAGTTATTCATTTAATGATCCATCTCTACTGTTCCTGTCTGTAGAGTTACAGGTTCACAGTTATTCATTTAATTATCCATCTCTACTGTTCCTGTCTGTAGAGTTACAGGTTCACAGTTATTCATTTAATTATCCATCTCTACTGTTCCTGTCTGTAGAGTTACAGGTTCACTTATTCATTTAATGATCCATCTCTACTGTTCCTGTCTGTAGAGTTACAGGTTCACTTATTCATTTAATGATCCATCTCTACTGTTCCTGTCTGTAGAGTTACAGGTTCACTTATTCATTTAATGATCCATCTCTACTGTTCCTGTCTGTAGAGTTACAGGTTCACAGTTATTCATTTAATTATCCATCTCTACTGTTCCTGTCTGTAGAGTTACAGGTTCACTTATTCATTTAATGATCCATCTCTACTGTTCCTGTCTGTAGAGTTACAGGTTCACTTATTCATTTAATTCTCCATCTCTACTGTTCCTGTCTGTAGAGTTACAGGTTCACTTATTCATTTAATTCTCCATCTCTACTGTTCCTGTCTGTAGTGTTACAGGTTCACTTATTCATTTAATTCTCCATCTCTACTGTTCCTGTCTGTAGTGTTACAGGTTCACTTATTCATTTAATTATCCATCTCTACTGTTCCTGTCTGTAGAGTTACAGGTTCACAGTTATTCATTTAATTATCCATCTCTGCTGTTCCTGTCTGTAGAGTTACAGGTTCACAGTTATTCATTTAATGATCAATCTCTACTGTTCCTGTCTGTAGAGTTACAGGTTCACTTATTAATTTAATGATCCATCTCTACTGTTCCTGTCTGTAGAGTTACAGGTTCACAGTTATTCATTTAATGATCCATCTCTACTGTTCCTGTCTGTAGAGTTACAGGTTCACTTATTCATTTAATTATCCATCTCTACTGTTCCTGTCTGTAGAGTTACAGGTTCACTTATACATTTAATTCTCCATCTCTACTGTTCCTGTCTGTAGAGTTACAGGTTCACAGTTATTCATTTAATTATCCATCTCTACTGTTCCTGTCTGTAGAGTTACAGGTTCACAGTTATTAATTTAATTCTCCATCTCTACTGTTCCTGTCTGTAGAGTTACAGGTTCACTTATACATTTAATTCTCCATCTCTACTGTTCCTGTCTGTAGAGTTACAGGTTCACAGTTATTCATTTAATTCTCCATCTCTACTGTTCCTGTCTGTAGAGTTACAGGTTCACAGATATTCATTTAATTCTCCTTCTCTACTGTTCCTTTCTGTAGAGTTACAGGTTCACTTATTCATTTAATTATCCATCTCTACTGTTCCTGTCTGTAGAGTTACAGGTTCACAGTTATTAATTTAACTATCCATCTCTACTGTTCCTGTCTGTAGAGTTACAGGTTCACTTATTCATTTAATTATCCATCTCTACTGTTCCTGTCTGTAGAGTTACAGGTTCACTTATTTATTTCACTCTTTCAACATTTAGCATGAAGAAAATGCTGTGCATTAAACATGTTTCGTTTTGGAGTTCATGCACTAATATGAGCTACAATACGTATGTAAAATTGTCTTGTGTATACTTGGCAACATAATGGCATAGATAGTCAGAATTTAACATACGTGTTAAAAGTTAAGTGTTTAAAACCATTCATTTACATTATGAGCATCGAACACTTGGTATTCAGATGTTTTTGACCAAAAAAGACCTCTGAGATGTCAGGAATTTTGAGAAGGAAAATGTGTAGGAACCCTGTCATTCATTCTTAGTTCCCTAGACAAGCACAAGCAGCAAATAGTCCCATAATCTGGAAAGGATCCTGCTGAAGGACACACACTGTGTCCTTCCAGCTCCACCTGCATCAGCACACGAATAGCCAAACAAAAAGCCTTTGTTCTCAGTAGACTTAGTGCTGTTACACCTGCATGGTAAAGTCCACCTGTGTTATGGAGGCATAACAATGGCCACTCCCAAGTGTAGGCTGAGTACACTTGAGCAAAAGCAGGGCTTTCTTCAGCTGTTTCAGCTTTTAAACTTTGAACAGGAATGTTAATTTATCATACCATACATGGGAGAGATGTCCAAGAGGTGTAACTTGCTTGTAAACATCAGACTGTCACGCTGTGTTGAGCACTGTTAACTGTTAACACATTATCTGGCAGGAAGAGAAGCCTTTTCTGTGGTCTGCTAATGGGATGGCATAGGAAGGAGAACTGCTGCAGAATGTGATGCTGCTCATCAGGGTTTACACCAGAGCTGCCAGGGCATTCATGGCTCATTGTGAGAAGATGTAGGACTTGGACAAGTAATGGATCAACTTTTTTTTCAAAATGGCACCTTGAGGATGAATTGATGCAGAAAGCAACTTTTCATGTAGCGTGATTCTCATATCCAAGTCCACATGAAACCCACATTTCTCTGTGGTCTCACCATCTCGACAATCCCACGTTAAATATCCAGAACTGGGGCTGATTCATTTGAAGAAAAAATCTAATTGCGATTTCAATTCTAACTATTTTCTAAATATTAAACACAATGTGGGACAATTAGTGCATTATGCCAATCATTTGACTAGACCAGCTTCTCAAAAGTGAGAATTTGATGATTGTCTTTGTCATTGGAAATGACCTGAGATGGGTTTTGAATGGGTGGATTAAAACACACATTGACAACATCACCTTTGGTTGAGGGGAATACTCTCTCCCAATGTTCTTAAAGACCAAACAATTAATTGAGACATTATCAGCAGATAAATCAATAATGGATTTAAGTGCTAGTTGCAGCCTGTCCACAGGTCTGTATGTGAAGTCTACAGAATATTAAATACGATATACAAGTATCCAAGCTCATTGTTCTTTGCATTTTATCTAAAAATAGTTCTAGAGCTGTAACAATGAATCCATTAGTTAACTTGTCAACTATTACATTAATCGCCAACCATTTAGATAAACGGTTAAGCTAATTGTTTTGATTGATTTTTAGAGAAAGAAGTCTTGTATCTCTGATTGCAGCTTCTTGAGTGTGAATATTCTTCCCTCCTCTATGACAGTAAACTGAATATCTTTGAGTTGTGGCAACAACAAGACATATGAGGATGTCCCTGTGAGCTTTGGGAAACATTAATTGGCATTTTTTAACCATTTTCTGACATTTTATACACCAAACCGCTAATCAATTAATCAGGAAAATAATCAACCGATTTCTGTGCTGCACAGTTCATTTCACATAATTCAATGAAAATAATGGTTAGTTGTAGTAGTAGTGTTTCTAAATTTGGCATAAGTCATTATTTAAACTTAATCATGATACTTAAAAGTGGTGTTATATTAATTGTAGAGATGCACAGATCCATTTTTTCCCGATCCTCTCAGATACCGATACCTGGTCTGAGCGTATCGGCCGATACCTGATCCTACTGTTGAATAAATGAAGCGTAAACTTGTCCATGTGAGTGAAGGCATCAGGCTTGATATAAACATTTACATCTCTTAATTGATTGATAACACAGTTGACCCATTGATGGTAATGATGAGCAGTAACTGGTTAGTCACACATGACAATGTTTTAATAGCTGACTAATGATGTGTAATTGTGTATGTGCCTGTTGACAGCTAAAATGGCAGTGATTTAGCCCTGACTATTAAGGAAATTATTAATTATTATTATTAAGTAGCTAATGAAAATATGTCAGACACATGTTTGATGGTTCCAAACATTATTTATACAAGACATTAGTTTGTATATAGAGAGCCTAGATACAGAGTTGTTTGGTCACAATATGCTGCTTCAAATTTCTTTTTCCACTATTCAAAATGGTGCTGAATGTCGTTTTGCTGACACACTCAAGGGTATATTTTGAAATTGTTATGAGGAAAGAAAACGGTATTTAAGAATGGATCTGTGACCTCATCTTTCTCACCCTCCGCTCATCATCAGTCCTGTCCTCCTGCAGCTGTTATCCTGTTTTCTGTTCATCTTGATAATGATGGGATTTGTCTACTTCTGCTCCTCCAATCACAGTCCCCTGGATCAAGCTATTAACAACTCTCTTGACATCATTTGTATTTCCCCATACAAGGAAATGTTATGCTGCCAATGGTCCACCTTTTTAAATCGTTTACAGTTGTGTTCAAAATAACAATGCAAATGCATTGGGAACACTGCACATTCTATTCCAAATGAAAACATGAAGACAAATGTATTAAATCTGTTATTACTTTACAGAAAGTGCAGAAAAAGGAGTATTAGACTGTGCAGCAGTTACCATAAAAATAGGTTACACAATGAAATATTAGTTCAGTGACTCAGAGGGAAGCTAAATCTTTATGCATTTTTCAGTTTATACAGTAAATGTTTAAGATTTTAAAGAAAATGGAGATTGAGATGTTTTTGAACAGCCTAATATTGTTTTTTCTTCACTCTGTAAAGTAACAACAAAGTTGATAAAGTTTTCTTCATGTTTTAATTTGGAATCGAATGTGCGGTGTTCCCAATGCATTTGCATGTATGGAAATAAAAGCTATTAGAAGGATTTTGAGCGTACTCACTTTTTTTAGTTGTTTAGTTTATTTAATATCATCTATTATCATCCAGATTGTTTTAAAAACTCATAGATTTTGCTATGTTTATGCCTCATGTCCACACTACTTGGAAACCCGGCTGACCCCATTTTAGTCTGAAAACTCCAGGCTTGTGTTTTAGTCTGGACGGGCAGAAACTGAGACGTTTGAAAACGATGATGCAGGCTCTCACATCACATCACTCTCTCTTATCAGTTAGGTAGGCTGACTGAACTGTGTAATCCTTCTTGTGTGGATAACTCTTTCTCTTTGCCAAGACCTCCTCCAGTGACGGATAATGCTCCTTGTACCACTCTAATATTTGGCTGTATTTGCCTTGTAAAGCTGCGTTCAGACCAGAAGCGATGGCCGCGATTTAATCGCGAGAAACTAAAGTGTCAAATAGCTTGATCATGTTTTGATCATCACAAAAGATGATTGGAAGCGGCATCGCGTGTGGCGCAAGATGAGCATCACCTGGCTTGAAAAGGTCTGAAGCACCATGACAACTTCCAGTCTGTTTTCCACCACTGTTACCACCTTTATACTCATGTGTTATTTTCAGAAACAGTTCCACCTTGTTGTTGGTCCAAGCTTATAAATCTCAGCTCTTACATTCCACCATTGCTGTTCTTCCGCTCAAGTATTTTATAGCACAGCTAGTTAGACGATCTACTTCCTGTTTACACAGGCAAATGCCCAGTGTATGTGAGTGGTCACGCGATATGCATTTTCAGGTGTGTTGATATGGACATTAAACGCCAGTGTGGGTGGAGATCATTTCAGTTTTAAAACGCTGTTTTGGAAAGAGAATTAACTTGTGTGCTAACCTTAGTCCCTGTCATGAGAGTTATGTGAATGAATTTCACTTAGCCCACACTGTCAGGGACTATCTGAGCTTTACTAGTGTAAACGTTGTCCCGATCACCCCCTCGTCTCTGTGTCTTCCCTGATTCTGATTACAGGAAAGAGGGAGTGAGCTGGTGGGAGATATGATATCCTGCCAGCCACACCCAAAACTGACAAGATCTCATGTGTGTTTTGTTAGGGACAGTGGAAGGAAGCATTTCTGTAATGTTTGCTGACAGACTCCTCCCCTTGCTCTGTGTTGTTAGCTGCATTCTTCTGTCTAGATACACAGGAAGGCACTTTTCATTTCACATGTATTCACCAGTGCTTGGTCTTAGCCAAGTGCCTGTAAAACACTCCTGACGGTATGTTTCATGCTGCTCACGTCACATGCCCCCCCACACTTCCAGTGCACCTGACACAAATCACACCCCAACATGCACACCATCCCATGCTGACTCGAGAGGAGTCATTTCCATTGCCACAACCAAGAATAGCTCAGTGATTTCCAGCTCAAGATCACAGAGAGGTGTCAGGCCGTACACTTTCCATTTTTATTTGGTGCCTTATCAACTGTGGGTGTGTGTGTGGGTGTGTGACGTTTTGTGATCAGACCATGTGCGCAAGCTAGTTCTCTCAGAGTCAACAGCATCTGTCAAACAGGTTCTGCTCCACCTGTGTGAATGTGGTTTCATTTGTAGCTGCATTTTTTGACAACATAAATATGAATGTCAGTGTTTATAGTTGGGTTGTCAAAGTATGGATACTTTTGCTGTCAACAGTGCAGCCTCCGTCTCCTCCAGCTGACCCCTAACGTCACCCAGCAGCACTGCAGACATAACCAGACAGAAGCTCCAGCTCGTCTCTCAGAGCACATGAGCGCTGGTTCATCACGTTAACAGCTCTGAACACAGCTAATGCTGCTGCTGGAGGACCTTCAGACCAGTTTCAGAAGAAAATGAACAAAGCTAAAGGTGAAAGAATACGAGGCTAAGGATGTAAACAAGCCACTTGTGGCTAGCGTCTGATAATAAACATTAACGATAGCGGCAAAGCTAAGCAGCTGACGCAATCAGTCCTGCCCGTCTGATGTTCAGGAGGACGACACAACTCTATATAAGCAGCAGAGATAATATGGAGCCAAGTCAGCAGAAAGGCAGAAGAAAAACCGGACTGTAGCTGAAAACATTAGCATGGAGCAGATCCCTGTTTACACTGTGGAGAAACCTGAGGAACAACAGCTGATTCACCGACTGAATCCAAGGTTTAACCTCCTTTATGGAATCATTTAATGTAAATACAAACGAAAACAAACTTTTGTCATATTTATATTCACCCTCCTGTTATGTGTCTTCTTTCTATGTTTCACTACAGCAGACAACTATTAAGTTCTTGATGTTGTTTGTATTGTTCTAATCTTTATTTACCTTTATACCATTTTCGAGACAACAGGGAGAAACTAAAAATAATAGAGTATTTTCCTGGGTATCGGTATCGACTTTTCTAGTATCGTGACAACCCTAGTTTATAGTCAGAGTTTGTGACATGATTAGGGACAAAACGATTATCAATTTAATGATAAAACCTCAATAAAATTCCCAACAATTTGTACCATTACCATTTCAAATTTAATCATCATTAAATCCGTGTTTGATTAGTACCATACTCACAGTAAATACTGTCCAGCATCAACTTAAAGCCGCTTTCACATATGAACCCCGGACAGTGTTGGGAGAATCAGGTCCGGAGGTTTGTTTTCTTTGGCTGTTGGTCGCCGCATCATAGAAACGTCATCAACATGCCCATTCACTCTCCATGAATATATCGGAGAACGAGCGGGTCTATTCACACATGACTTACCTGTAAGATTGAAGTGTTTGAACAAGGGAGCTGGGAGTTTAAACTCTGATGACCGGTCCTACTGTATCGGACATTTGTGTTCTCACATGTAATGTCTAGATCCGGGGTACCCAATTCCGCTCCTGGAGGGCCTCTGTCCTGCATGTTTTAGGTTTCTCCCTGCTCTGACACACGTGCTTGTAATGCTCTGCTCGTTATCAAGCAGCTGAAGCTTGTCACAGGTTTGAAAATCGTTAGAATCAAGTGTGTTAGAGCAGGAGAAACCTAAAACATGCAGGACAGTGGCTCTCCAGGAGCAGGATTGGGCAACCCTGAACTAGATCTTTTCCGGTTTCCTTTTGTGTGTTCGCTTTGCTTCAATGAGAACATGTTGGAATGCAGAGACAGCAATCACTGCTTTCTAGATGAAAAACATTAACTTGCCAACTTCAATTAACATTTTCAATCTCCGCTGGTAAGCCCTGTGATGAGGAGGAGGAAGGTGAAAACGAGCTAGCATCTTGCTTGCTTTAGCTGCAGTTCGTTGGACTTGAAATCACTTGATGTTAGCTTGCCAGGATGTAGGCCAGTGTTACCTGGTGTGCCCTCAGGTTACCCGTTGTCAAGTGATATTTCATTCATATCCTCGCATATTCTGCAGATTGCCATATCGTTTTAGTTGTTGACGGAACTCCACACAAACTTTGCACACATCACCAAATGGTCAGATGAGGCCGTCTCTGTGGAATATGCTTCACAGTGGCTACACCACTTTTAGTAACTACCATCTAGCACAGGGCTGCCCAACCGTGCTCCTGGAGAGCCACTGTCCTGCATGTTTTGGGTTTCTTTCTGCTCCAACACACCTGAATCTAATGATGTGCTCGTTATCAAGCAGCTGAAGCTTGTCACAGGTTTGAAAATCTTCAGACTCGGGTGTGTTGGAGCAGGAGAAACCTAAAACATGCAGGACAGTGGCCCTCCATGAGCAGGATTGGGAAGCCCTGATCTAGCATCTACTGATCTCCAGTGGGTGCACTTCTTTCTGCCATTTGTGACAGTGAGATTGTGATTCAGAAAACTGCTGTAGTTAATTAGACATACAGGTAACATGGTGAGAAGGGGGAGATTCACTATTGTTAGCCAACACCTTAGATGCATTCCCATAAGGGTCGAATACCCGGAACGAGGCGGATCTATCTCGCCGAAACGCTCCTAATTTGAATGAGAGTTGCTCGAGCCCTGTGAGAGAGGGCTGTTTTTCTCCCTTGAGTGAAGGACGGTTGCTGATTGGATGTACACGTTTCTCTCAGTGGGATGTGACGTGTGGTAGTACAGACACAACAACAACAAGGTGAAGTAGAGTAGACACTTTTATCCAGTGGTGTAGAAGAACGCAGCGCAGAAAATGATATGTGCACGCACAACTTTGCAGGGGCTTGTTAAGATGAGTGCTGCAGCGGACGGGTTGGATTCTGACCTGTGGTGCTGCATGCTCCCTCTCTCTGCCATCTGTCAACAAACACTTACATTGCCCAGAACTTTTCAGGTGGAGTGTTTTCGTTCATGTTACTTGTACATAAGTTGACGTTGTGATTCATATGGGGCACCCTAAATCAAACTGCATCTATTCTGTGTTTATCACTTTGAGGAATAACAGCGCACAGCTGTTACACTGATCAGCTGATCAGATTGATACGTCACCTCCAGAGTCGGGTGAATCCCTCTGGGGCCTTTTTCTGTAATGGAAACACGGCGAGTGAACGACCATTTGAGAGGGCGTGGCCTGAAACTTTCCAACTGGCAACATTTTACCCTAATGGAAACAAACCTAATAATAAAGATTATCCCGAAATTTGTTCCAACAGCCGTAGTTCAGCGGAACATGAAGTGTTAAACAGTGAACTGCAGTTTAACATGACAACATTAACAGTAAATAAAAAGTGCAGAACTTGAGCTGAGTACATTGATTTTGGAGTTACAGGCACTTTCCATGAGTGACCAAACTTTTGATTATTTTTGCACCTTTTCTCCTGTCCTACAGCAAGTGCCAGCACTGCTGCTGATTTCAGTCCATTAAAAGAATGTTTTGGATGCCAGGCATTTCCTGGCCATTCATTCTTCCTCTGAAGCACTGCTAGCTATGTGGTTGACAGACGCAGTCCATGTAGCAGCTCTGCTGGTCGAGCAGCCTTCCCTCGAGGTTGTTATTGTCGTGTTCAGGCATGTTTTTGCACATTTCTTCCCTCCATTGATTCCTTTCTAAACGTAGATGGCTCGGTTGATATGCTGGGAATTTGATGACATCATTGAACTATGTGATGAAAGATAACAAATGAAGGGAGAAACTGGATGGTATATTGGAGAGCAGAAACCACACATTTAAGGCAGACTGAGCTGCTGAATGTGACTTTGAGAAGAGTCAATAAGCCAGTTTGATTAGCCATCAAAGGTAAATACTGTATGTTACCTCATCCTACTGAGAGACGAGCTCACCGTAGATCAAACAATGTGACCAGTGTGATGAAAGACACAGCGGTCTCTGTCATTTACTTTTACTTTTTCCCAACACACATTTATTGCTTACCTACTGCCAAGTGAAATTCCCGGGAAAATCCATATCAGACAGTAGAACTACGCGTAACTGCAGAGCTCTGCTGAAACTGTCCTGATCTGCTGTGTTTCTGTGTCGTCCACTTCTGACCTGCCATTGTTCTTCTGGATAACCTGATACTAACAGGTACTCCCTGTCACAATAACAGCCTTTTCCACACTATTGTAAATAAACGCGCACACACACACACACACACACACACACACACACACACACACACACACACACACACACACACACACACACACACACACACACACACACACACACACACACACACACACACACACACACACACACACACACACACACACACACACACGGTTTTGGCCAAACAACAACATTTAACAATTGTTGTCTGCATTGTCTCCTAGTCTGCGCTTAGTTGTGGTAGCATAATTTTAAAAATGTGGAGGAAAAAGATAATTTTGTTATGTGTACGGTTTGTGACCTGGACCCTCATTTCTGAACCTGTGCGGGGTGATTACTGCGAGTGCTCCTCTGTAACGCTGGGCCCAAAACAGAACAGAGATCCAAGAGAACTGTGAGCGGAAGTCGGAACCGGCTCATTAGCCACTCGTCCTCATTTGCCATTAAACCTGCTCGGTCACTGAAGATTCCTCTAACAGTGCCAAATCCGCCATTGTGTGTCATTACGCATTGGGATGTCATGCCTTTTTATAAAATCAAACACACTTAAAACCAACATAAAACATGCTAAAACCATAAAAATAAAGACTGTATAAAATAGTGTTGTCACGATACCAAAATTATGAGTTCGGATACCTGCCTAAAATATCTTGATACAGATACCACGGCGAAAAACTAAAAATCATCAAAAGTAATGGAATAAAATATTAGATGACAGAATATGGAACTTAAAATCATTTATTTGTTTTTATTAATTAAAACACTTAAACCTCAGGTCCCATTTCGTTGCTGATTGGTTTTAGGTCCCATTTCGTTGCTCTGCTTGGTTTTAGGTCCCATTTCGTTGCTAATTGGTTTTAGGTCCCATTTCGTTGCTCTGCTTGGTTTTAGGTCCCATTTCGTTGCTGATTGGTTTTAAGTCCCATTTCGTTGCTCTGCTTGGTTTTAGGTCCCATTTCGTTGCTCTGCTTGGTTTTAGGTCCCATTTCGTTGCTCTGCTTGGTTTTAGGTCCCATTTCGTTGCTGATTGGTTTTAGGTCCCATTTCGTTGCTGATTGGTTTCAGGTCCCATTTCGTTGCTGATTGGTTTTAGGTCCCATTTCGTTGCTGATTGATTTTAGGTCCCATTTCGTTGCTGATTGGTTTTAGGTCCCATTTTGTTGCTGATTGGTTTTAGCTCCCATTTTGTTGCTGATTGGTTTTAGCTCCCATTTCGTTGCTCTGCTTGGTTTTAGCTCCCATTTCGTTGCTCTGCTTGGTTTTAGGTCCCATTTCGTTGCTCTGCTTGGTTTTAGGTCCCATTTCGTTGCTCTGCTTTGTTTTAGGTCCCATTTAGTTGCTGATTAGTTTTAGGTCCCATTTCGTTGCTGATTGGTTTTAGGTCCCATTTCGTTGCTGATTGGTTTTAGGTCCCATTTCGTTGCTGATTGGTTTTAAGTCCCATTTCGTTGCTCTGCTTGGTTTTAGGTCCCATTTCGTTGCTCTGCTTGGTTTTAGGTCCCATTTCGTTACTCTGCTTGGTTTTATGTCCCATTTCGTTGCTCTGCTTTGTTTTAGGTCCCATTTCGTTGCTGATTAGTTTTAGGTCCCAATTAGTTGCTGATGGGTTTCAGGTCCCATTTAGTTGCTCTGCTTGGTTTTAGGTCACATTTCGTTGCTCTGCTTGGCTTTAGGTCACATTTCGTTGCTCTGCTTGGCTTTAGGTCACATTTCGTTGCTGATTGGTTGTCGATCTATCAATTGCATCCACAGGCAATTTGTTAATCACTGTTGGTAACGGCCCTTGGAAATTGAAAATAAACTGAGAGGCTCCAGACTATGGACAGGCTAGTAAGACCATAGCAGTCTTCACAGCAAACGGTATCATACATTTTGCTGTCTATTGAAGAGTTACAGCAATTGTTTCAGCTTCGTACTGGTATGGTAGCCTGACTCGCCAGATAGGCTGTTACACAGAGCCATCTGAGAAGCTGTCATTGGAAACTGTTTGAAAAAGAGCAGAAAAATACCTGGCAGGTGATTGGATAAACTATCCGTCCAGGCTGCCAAAGTCAGTCGGGAGAAGAGAGAAAACATCTTTTATATCAGAAAAGCCTTCAGTGTTATTCTCTTCTCTTAGTGAAGAAAAACTCTCTGTTCTGATCAAACTGATGCTATTGTAGCATCTAAGCTAACCTCTCTAAGGGCGCACTAACACTGTCCTTCCGCACCGCGCCCCGGGCTTTAGGGTACTTGTCCCCCCTCCCTCTCCCCCCCGCGCCCCAGGCCCGTTTGTACTCACACTGCCTGGGCTTCGCGCAAATGTTTCTTGCTGTCCATACGTCATCACGCCGAAACACGTCACACGCATTGTCGTCATCGCGATGCGTCACTTTGTTTACAAATCTTTCCATAGACCTCAGAGTTTTTGTGCGTCTTGTCCGACTGTTTTTGAATATTTTCATCCGACCAAATCTGCAGTAAACACTCCACCTCCGCATCACACCAACGTGAACTTTTCGCCGCCATTGTTGTTAAATGTCCGCGCATGGTCCCTCCTTCTATTTTCTATGTCCGAAGAGGCGCATATGAATGACGTCAGAACCGCCGTAGGGCTCGTGCTCGTACGCGCATGCTCGTACATGTGCAAAGGCGCTCTACAAAAGCCCACCTCTCTCAGGCGGGCCGTGGTCGGCCCGCTGACCGCAGTTATGCGCGGAGCGGGTGCACTCACACTGGTCAAATGCACTAGGCTTTAGCTGAAAAACTGGTTTTGGCCCGGTGCGGAAGGACAGTGTGAGTGCGCCCTAAGAGATGCTGCTGTTGTTTTGTTCTCTCTGCTGGAATTCTCCCATGATCTTGTGATATCGAGAGGATCCAGCTGCCATGCAAGTTTACTTTTATAGAGGTATATTAAGAATGCTTATCAGAAAGGCAATTAAAACTGGTATACAGCCCTAAATCATTGGTGATTTAGTTTTTTGTGGAATTTTACTTTGAAGAAGAAAAAGACCCCACTTGCTTTATCCATTAAATGTTGTTTAAAAGCACTAATTATTGGAATTTGATGCCAGCTTCTGATTCTCGGGGCTACAGACAGTAGCAGGCACACAGCTACATTTCAGTCAGTACCACAAGTACTGAGGTCAGGATGTAGATCATTTCCTAAAGCAGGCAAGGTCAAACATTGTGTCCGTCACTGTCTATGTGCCTTTGAGAAAACCACAGGTGGGTCTACTTCCTGCTCCACAACTCCTGGCCACTAATACTTCTGTGTCCCACAGAAGATTAATGAAGCCACCTATTCTGTGAAAATGGTTGTATTGTGATCAACCACAGCAACTTCCTGGTTGATCCAATAAGGAAGTGCCCAAAACTGCAGTTCTCTGAGTGTCTACCAGGGTCAGGTTTTATAACAGAGCAGTTTCTCATTGACTCCCATGTTTACCAGGCCGTTTTCACAGCATCATCAAACCTGTTTAAGGCCTGGGACAAAAGAACATTCTAGTCTGTATGTTTAGATCATATCTCCATGACAACACTGAGGGGTGATTTTTTTTTTTTTTGTACCAGGCTAGTTTTTATTTTATTGGAGGTTAAAGTTTATGAATAAGTAGGGGCGTGGCCTCTTGAGTGACAGCTAGCCTCTGGCCCTCATTTCTCCTCGGAGATAAACGTCAGCCAGATGGACGTATCTCCCTCCCCCCAACGTCACATGCATGCCCTTTTTTGGTCAGAGGAAATGAGGCAGAGTCAAAGTCTGACAAGATGGTGACTCCTGTAGGTGAGGATGATTGGATCAAGTTGAGAGACTGGACCCCGACGGGTATGCTATGACAATTTTTTGTACAGTCTATGTTTCTGATCAAGTGCATCATCATTTCAAAGTGCAAATGCGTCGCCTTATTAGCTCAGCTCCTTGAGTGTTCAGCTGATTCTTCTTGGCCACAGCCAGACTGTACCTGATTTGGAGAGAGCAGAGGAGGAGGTTTAATGTAACTGTCTGAACTGACAGCCTTAAACATCATTGCAGTTCACATACTGTAATTGTGTTGTTCATTCCAAGCCTCGGTCCTCAATAAGTAGCTGGTGTAGAAATAACACTTGAGTGGGTTTTAATGAATGGGTAATTTGTGCTCTAATGTCTGTCAGATTACTTGAAAGGGCACAATTAATTTGGTAGGAGAGGAACAACTGTGGGATTAGGATGTCTGTAGACTGCAGAGAAACTCACCTGACATTTACATGATGAACCCCTGCCATCCATACTGGTTGTCGGCTTCACTGTTTACATGCTTGCATATGTGAGGGTTGTACTCCCACTCTCGTTTTCCATCAGCAGATTCTTCTGGTAGCCCTTAGAAGCTGTAGTGTTTGGGAAGCAGACCTCCCACCCTGCCATTGTCAGAAGGGCTTATAGCTTTGAGCTCCCTCTGTCTGCTCCGCTGCTTCTCCCGGTACACACACACACACACACACCTGCAGTAACCTGCAGCAACAAAAGCCAGTTAGTTGTTGATCCACCTCCAGTTTTGCATTGTAAACTACTGTAGAAGTACATTTTAACAGTGAGAATTGTAATTGACTGCCCAGC
This sequence comes from Echiichthys vipera, assembly GCF_963691815.1. Lineage (NCBI taxonomy): Eukaryota > Metazoa > Chordata > Actinopteri > Perciformes > Trachinidae > Echiichthys > Echiichthys vipera. Next base: position 24,249,794 of record NC_139843.1, on the reverse strand, counting down.
TGTTGCAGTCTCAACAGTCTAAGTTATGTCTGAATATTCTCAAAGCTAGTATTGTCATAAGAGTAACAGAGCTGTGAAGTTGATGCCAGTATTTAAATCCAGTTGAAAAATGTTTTTATTAAGCAGTCAGTCACTATATATCCTTTGGAATTAGTTTTGACTTGTGTGCCAACCTTGTCCAAATTGTCATTACCAAAAAGAAGAATTTTAATGTTATCCAGCTGTTAAGACATGACGTACCGCCCTTTCAAAATATGATTGCCGGTCCAAGTCTCATATTTCTAAAAACACGTTGTTTGAACAGATCTGTTTTTTACAAAACAACGTAATTTTCATTTTACCTCTTTCTTATTGATGAAAAAGATGTCAAACTGACCAAAGAGGTGATCGTAATTGTTCACATGTCCGGCCGTTGTTGTCTGTTTCGTTTCAAGGAGTGTTTCGACCCGGAAATCGTATTTTGAAAGGGTGTTAGGTCAGACTTAACAGACGGATAGGGCTCTTGTCTTTGCATCGAAGCTTCTATTAAGGTTTTTTTCGAATGACGTTTTGAGTGTCTGTTGATATATTTGACATAACCATTACAGTCAAGGGTGATGTAACAGATAAGATAATAACTGTTTGTGTAGTAATTCAATGTGCCCTGATATTTTGAGAGCAGTAAGTGAACCCAGTCAGCCTGCTGCACCATAGTCGTGTTGACTCTCTTTGAGGAAGCTGGAGTTGGAAGTGTGTGACACAGGCAGCCCAGCGGGGAGTCAAGGCAACGCTGCTGATGGGAGGGTAATAACAGAACGGTGGCTCAATGTGGACCGAAGCAAATGAGCTGGTTCAGACGGAAAACTGTGAGTCACAGCGCAGGCCTTTGTCACAGACTTGTGACACTGCAGATCATATGTCTGACTGCAGTTCTGAGTTTTCCTGTCTGAAGCCTTCTGCTTTCCTTGACATAGTTGAGTGTCAGCGAGGGAAGGATCTGAGCCTGGCCTCAGAGCAGACACACAGCACAGACAAGGTGGCTTAGGCTTATGCTGTTCTCTGGTTGAACCTTTCCTTCACGTGATGGACTTAAATGAGTCGGCCTCTCTGCACAATGTGGAGCCTAAAGTTTAGTCACCAGGTTACCACGGATACACGTGGTCTTTTACAGTCAGTGCTCAGTCTTGTCAGCGCCGTAGCAGACTTCCTGTCTGTTACTTAAAATGTAACTTGGACCCCACAGTCGTTTTAAGCATGAATATACATCAAATACGCCGTTGAGACAAGTTTTTTTTGGGTGAGCGCCTATTAACAGAGAAATCCCAAACAGTCGCTAGCAGCCAGTCATGGCTAACACTGACTAGCTCGGGTGAGCACCGAACGTATCGGCAGCTTTTTTAACCACAATACTGCTTAGAATAACCCCAAACCTCTAGCATGAGAAGAGTCCCTAAACATAATTGAAGGACCAATAAGGTAGTTTGCAAAGCCAGAGTTTATTTAAAAAAGTGTTTTACTATGCTATAAGCCTTAGCTGCCTGTGCATACTGACAGGCAGCTCGAACAGGTCGATTTACGAATGCACTGGAGTTCAGTTCTATTTTGCCCCAAGCTAGTCAGTGTTAGCCATGTCTGGCTTCTAGCCACTCTCCGGGATTTCACTGTTAATAGGTAATCACCCCAAAACGTTCCCAATGGCTTATTTCATGCATTTTCATGCTGAAAAAGGCAGTGGGGTACAATTTTGCCCGAGTTACACTTTAGAGAAAGAATGCAATGATACTCTATCCTTTCTTTCTTTGTCTTCCTGCTCCCCCCTTTTCCTTCTTTCTCTCTATGAAAACTGCCTTTGTGTGTCACAGGTGCTTCAGCAGCCGCCCTATGCTGCTCAGTAGGGCTGACTGTGTGTGTTTGTGTGGTGGTAAAACAATGGTTTCTTAGTTGTGCCCTCACTGACTTCTGGTCCTTATCTTTTGTTTTGGAAGGGGGCAGCAGGAGTGTGTGTGTGCATGTGTGTGTATGTGTGATAATGATTCATCTGCCGCATTGCATGTAAACTATTGTATATATTGGATACATTGCTCACCCCTATATAGGCTGGTCCCACTTTCCACTGACTCTTGGTATGCAGAGGTGGGAATGCATTTATAGATGACACACTCCCAAGTCAGCTCCAAACGCAAAACTCAAAGCCTAATACTATGATGTAACATACACGTTGTCAGTATTTCCTCTGCAGTCTCTCTTGGCTGACTGGCTGAGCAGAGAGTTGCTTATGGAACAAAGGGAGAGGAGCGTTTTCTGCCCTCTCACAGGCTGCCTCATGGATGGATTTTTCCAACTTTGACTCCTAACAACAGTTTACTGTAAAATCAGCTTATTATCAGTGTTTTGGGGTTTACTGAACTGATTTTACGAGTGTAATGAAATGCATGTCTAAAAGAGGCTTGAATTATCCTTATGTTGTAGAGGGCTTTAAGCTCATAATTCACCATAGTCAAGGTAAAGACAGATGTCAGTCCTCCACAGAGCTGGGTCTGTTCCACGTTCCTGCCTGTAATAGGGAAGGTTTTCGTTGCCACCGTACTCTACGGGGGAATTGTTGGGTCTGTGTAAATCATAAATAAGTCATAGAGTGTGGTCTATACCTAGTCTGTAAAGTTTCCTGAGATAACTTTTGTTATGATTTGGCACTATAAATAAAACTGAATTGAATTATTTAGATGGACAAGCAGACTGATTTGTGCCTATTATTATTATTATTATTATTATTATTATTATTATTATTATTATTATTATTATTATCATGTGATGTGTTTTCCTGATGATGTGTCGCAGGAGGTTAGGGTTTTTAACATTCAATTTTTCTGCAGTAGTTCAGTTGTCTTTTAATTGATAAAATAAAATGCCACACGTGTAGAAAGAAGTTTTTTCTCTCCATTTCCCTGCAACTTCTACCATGAAGTGCAGTTTCAGTTTGGCCTTCTTGCTCTTGCACTTTCCCTCTCTCATGCTGTTATGATTCCTGTCTCTAGATTTACCTAGGAAGCAATTCAGAGACGTTCAAATTCCATTTTTCCTTACTAACTCTGATACTGATTTGATGCTAGGGCGTTTAAAAAAACTCTGGTTAAACCCTTTGTTGAACATGAACAAATACATACAGAATAAATGCCATAAAACTTCTGTTTTAATAAATAGTTTGCCAGTCACTAACATGGAGAAAGAACAAATTAATGAAAGATGAAAGTGTATGGGCTAAATTACATGGTATCAGATCTGTGCATAGGCTCACTATCTGAGGCATTTCCAGTACTGTTATTGGTATCTCAGAACAACCCTAAAGCAAATATGATGATGCTTAATCTTTGTGTGAAGAAAAGGGAGAAATGAACAGTATCACATGTTAATTAAGAAACTTGTGAACTCTGTCAACCATCTCAGCGTCTCTGTTGAAGTGCAGTGTGAAAACCTGACAACGTGACCGCCTGCTAAGACCAAAATGTAAATAGTGAACTGAAGGATTCCTAATGTAACGCTGTGTCCTTCTCTCCCCTGTTCTTCCATCCCTGCAGCGTGCGTCGGTGGGACCGCAGGCTCCCCGCTGGTGCTGAAACAGGATGAAGAGGTTCAGACGACACGGCCAGGAGTCCCAGAGGGATCGACTTAAACAGGAACTCTTTCAGTTCAACAAGGCAAGTGAACCCTGACTAACGTACAGTTCACAGCAGCACTAGTGAATCTAGTCCTCAGTGGTGTTGGTAGAAAGTCATTTTACCATTAACCCTCTGAGGTCAAGGCTAGTTTCTCGATTTTGCATACTTTTGTAAGCTTCCCTTTTAAGGTTACTTGCATATTACCTAATACTCAAGTGTTTTATATGGAAATGTTCAGAACAAACTCAGCTTTATGTACAGTGGGGCCCAAATTTGTACTAGATCAAGGTGTAAAGTGATTATTTGGCCCAAATGCTGAAAATTGAATTCCGCTTTTTCAAATTCTTTATATCTCTTATGAAAACATACCTTTACTCATGTGGACGAACTGTTTTTGTGCTTGAAATTAGTTTACTAAAGTCTGAGGTTCACAAAAGAAAGGAAAACTGCAGGAAGGTGCAAAGCTTTATCAGTGTCTGCACAGGATTTTCCAAATGTTACCTGGTGTCAACTAGAGCTTGTTAAGCTACTGTTTTGTCCGCCTGTGTTTCCACCTACACAACTTATTTGACTTCTGATAAATGAACAAGTGAGAAACTGCGGTTACAGAAGCTAATTTCCTCCTGTCTGAGATATTCATTTGAATGAGGATTCACAGAAAAGTATCTAAATGATAGATATCATTCAACATTTCTGCGTATGCAGCATGTATAATTTCTGTTTAAGAGCAAACTGAGGGCAATATGATTAGTTAGAGAAAATATAAAATTAGATGAAATCTTGAAAAACTGTATTCTATTAGGGTGTTGGCCAATTTCACTAGTTGTGTCTAGATTCAAAAATCTATTAATAAGCTTCATTTAGATTAAATAATTTTGTGTGCTAGTGAGGTTTTTTTCCTCTCCACTGGAAGCATTGTTTATTTTGCATGTGGTTATGTTTATGCATTTTATGTCTGAATGTCAGTGCTCTATGGCTTGAATGAAGGTGGCTGTGATATTACTGTCGTTGATGGTTTCTTGGTACATTTGCTGAATGAATGATAAATCGGATGCTCTATATTGGCACACGTAGCTGCAGAGATGCTGTCCCGTGCAGACTGATTCAATTTTCATCCGACAAGTGTGTCCTCATTAAGAGAAATGAGGAACAGCAGCGTCACCTCATTGATTCTTTCAGAAACTAAACGTTTACTTCTGCTTCTTTTGTCAAGTTTATAACTAGGGTTTTTAGTTTTGCTGCTTAAAGGGATACTTTGCCATGACACAGAGTGGGGTTTAAATCAGCAGTGTGTACAGGTTAAATGGTGTTTGGCTTCTCTCCAATATCAAGATCAACACAATGCACCAATTAAAAGCAATGTAGCCTCCAGGAATTGGTAAAGGGGTAGAGAAATGTCCAGTCAGGTGGTAGTCTCTAAAGTGGAGAAAATAATTCATTAGTATAGGTGGCAGGTGGATGATTTATGTCATCGGTCGTCAAGTAACACATGCATGAAATGCCCAGCCACTGAATACTGAGCTAACGTTAACAGTTCCTTACAAAATATCACTCACTGTTAACATTATCATTATTATTATTATTATTATTATTATTATTATTATTATTATTATTATTATTATTTCCACACTTATTATTTGTGAGCAGTAAGTGTGCCAGGGCTGACGTCAAAACCCTGAAATTTAGCTTTGTGCTGGTTCGCATAATCCAAAACAGATTATGTCAGAAAATAAGATCTGTGACTCACGTTTATGACACTTACACGTTTTGTTCAGTCAATCTTCACATTTGAATACCTTTTTGTATTAAATTTGAAGCTTAAATGTGATATTTTCTTATTAAAAAAGTGGCTGATTTTCCGCGTCTGTGAAGCATAAAATTTGGGGGAAACATGGGTTTTTGTATGAAACTATTGTGTTTCAAAGGTACCGGAGCAGCAAATGAACCCAGCCTGTTTGAACGGAGCAGAGCCCCTTAAGCTCAGTTCAGACCAAAGATTTGCAACGTTCTGTAACCTGTTCAGACCAAGGAGACGAGGCGAGGCGTTTTATTTCCTCCATAGCAACGACTCTCTGTATTTCCGTTCTGACCTCCAACTTCTTAGGCTTTTTTTGGTAGCTGGATATAATTTGTAGCATTATAAGTTATAAATGAGGACAGAGACAGTGAGAGACTTGTGACAAAACGGTAAAAGTACCATCTATTTCCCTGATTCACTGCTTTGTTCTGGATTACGGCCAGTGCTCCCTCTCCTTATTCATTGTATTGCTCCCTCGACCCTCTCTCTTTCCGTCTCTCTCTCTCCGTCTCTGAGCCCCGCAGGAAGACAAGCAGCGTCTTAATGCCATTTTGAGGCCCGGAGCTGAAATCAACAAACCCATTCTGCTGTGGTCGAGTTGAAAAGAGTTGAAAACATCGCCACTGAGCTTCCATAGTCCTACATTGATTTGGCAATTTCAGCCTTATTTCTAAGTAATATTTAGCACTAGAACTCAAAGACATGTTAAATATCCAAAATAAACAAAACAGCCAATAACAATTGACTTTTTTTAACACATTTGTTCGTTTGTGTCCCCTTTTCTGTAAAACAGTAGCGACTAGTTGTTCACCGCGGTCATTGGGTTTGAACCTGAAGTGCTCCCACACGCCAGCTGACATGTTCGGCTCTGAAACCAACTTCATCTTTGTTAATATTCCTCCAAATCTCAACGAGCGTGTCCTCTAACCTGCTCCTCACAGGGCTCTCCTGCTGCTCTCTGGGTGACTCCAGGGGTCCTCCTCCCTACAAAGAGACTGTGCTGCTGACAAGTGACTGACACGACACAGGACGAGGGTTAATTCCTCATAATGCTGCGGGAGAGAGAGGGCTCAGTAGACACGGATGCACCACAGTGAAGATCTTGTCATCCAGTCTGTTTAAAAGAGGGACACCAGGAAAACACTTTGGAAAAATGGAAATGATTGTGGCTGCAAGAATTATCGAGCTCATTAAAAGTTATCATGCGATTCATCGATTTATTGCTTATTGCGACAGGCCTACACGGGTGTGTCTTCATTCACCTATGGCTAACTGTGGAAAAGTGGCTTTACACAGAGCTTTATGGTTGTGATAAAGTTTAGTTTACATAAACTATTTTTATCTTGATTGATTATTCAACAATTTACTAAACAAGAAGTCCTCCTGCAATAGGACAGAGGAAGGGACAGACGATGGGTTTGACACAGCAGGATTCATATTTCTATGTTATTTGTTCCTTCTTGTTTCTTGTCAACATGCTGTTATCTGCCATGTGTTCTTCTGCAGTCTCTTGTCTCTATCCTGTCCTGACATTGTCTCTGCTGTCGCAGCTGGGTCTCACCCCGCCCGTCTGTTCACTCTTTCCTCTACAGACAGTGGAGCATGGATTCCCCCACCAGCCCAGCGCTCTGGGCTACAGTCCCTCCCTGCAGGTGCTGGCCATCGGCACCCGTTCCGGGGCCATCAAACTGTATCCTTCACTCTACCTGCCTGTAAATAGTTATGTGGGAGGAATCTGAGTATCATGTTTGAACTTGAGGCAGTGGTGTTAATGAACGGCTGTGACGCTGCTAAATCCTCGTCTGCGGTTCACATGGGTACCTCGTTCAGGTGTTTCGTTTTCCCACGCTGTTGCTCAACGCCGCCTGGCATTCTCAGACAGTGGAGTCTGTGTGACCATAGCCTTTCACACAATTATGCTCATTGAGAGTGCAGCAGAGCCAGCCGGTACACTCTCCCCATTGACACAGACACACACTGGTATTGATAATGGCGGTACCTTCTCTCATTAGGATAATCCATTCATACAATGCAGCACATTGTTTCCAGATAAAACTGTAAGAAGACACAGACGAAGGAAAATCTTTGAATGAATATGATGAGTCAAAGTGCAGGGTGCTTCAGGCTGAGTTGAAGAACAGAGCTGCTTCTGTTCTCTTTGTAGCACACAAATGATTTGATAATGTGATTCCTTAGAGGGATGATGTTTGTCCACGCTGAGCTCAGGGTCAGATACACAGCAGCAGCTCAACTGGTTTTATGGTTTGCTCATTGAGCAGCTTGGGACAATAAAGTTCAGTCTTCATGTTGATCCCCTCCCTGCCCACTGTCAGTCTGAAAATGACATCAGCAGGTTAGGTAGGGATCTTAAAGTGCCAGTGAAACACAAGCTGGAGCGGCCTCCTGGTCCCATCAAATCCCCAGTAGCCCGAGCTCCCTAGCTCCCTGCTCCTAATGCATGTACAGTTACAGAGTCGACCGAAAGACTCCCTGAAAAGGACTTTGGCCACATTGGAACTAATATCCTTTGGTTCAAATTAGGATTGCAAAGGGGCAGAAAACATTCTGTACATTTTGAGAAACATTCTAAGTTAAGCTGAGGAATTTCAACTTGGAAACTTTCCATGGGAATTAATGGGAATTAACTAGAAATTTAAATTACTATTAAATAAAATTACCCTTCCCCAATAAAAAAAAGTCCCATTCAAATGAATAAATGAAGAGATCCCCTGCTCCCTCTAAGGAAGTCTCAATTAAGACGCAAATCAAACACCCCTGCATGTAAGCAGTGTGCAGTGATTGAGGAACAGCAGAGATATTCTTAAGTGTACTTGATTAGACAAGGATATGCTCAAATTTATTTTCCCCAACTATACTTAAAATGTAAAAACTGTTAAAGGCCGTCATTCCATTTTATAAATTCCAGTTACTTCTACTACTACGCCCACAGCTACAAGTCAATTCACAAACTGTGAAGGGCGGTTTTATATTCTACTGCTATGGCTAGCTAGTTGCCCAAAGCCTCATTTGATTTAATTTATTTCTATAATTTCCTGAGTGCAGGAAGAGTTATTAAACATGTGAAACCGAAACTTTGTTTTACAGAATGAGAAAAGACTTTAATACAATACTGTGATATTGACATATATTTGGTATTAAGAGGTTCATGAACACTTGACACAGGGACACAATATTTAAACTCAGGTTGCCTGGTATCAGGGAGATATTTCTCACTTTTAACTGAGGTAAATCACCATGGTAACGTCACTGGTAAAATGGAGTCATTGTTTCTACAGGAACATGGTTAAAGTACTAAATTTACAATAAAGTGACAAATGATAAGGGGCAATAATATTTTTTTTATAGATCAGTGCAGTCTCATGCTTACCATGATGGTTATATTGTTTTGATTAAACCATGTGTCCTCTGGCTTAAAACAACACTTTTAAAATCAGCATTTCTATGGGATCCTGGGATGGAAAAAAGTTTTGTAATGACGTAAAAAAAAAAAATAAAGATGAGTAGAAACATTTATGACAATCAGTGAAATCACTTTTCTTTCCATAATAATAATAATACTGTTGGAGATGGAATGAATATCTTTACACAGCTATGTGTCCACTCTGGGATTAAAATAAGTCTTCTAACAAACGAATAGCAACTTACAGTCTGATGAAAGGTGTCAATAGTGGCTTATTAGTAATACTGAGTTTGTAGGACTTGCCTCACCGTTCGTGTGTGTGCATGTGCAGAAGACAAACCAAGCAGGAACCTACTCATACACAACACTCCACAGGTTAGTAGTACTGCCACTCAGGAAAATGTTTTAATGCTCAATTAAGTAAGTGATAGGGGTGGGAAGATTAAGTGATATGTGTTGGAAAGAAAACGATATAATAGTCTGCATTGATAACAAAAGTCAGATGTTGAGAAGGATAACAGAGGCTTGATGTATGCTTAGGGCATCCACAAGTGTAACGGGCAAAATTACGTTACACCTCAGGTTTCTATTCTGCAGTCGTTTATGTTGTGCATATTTCACCTTGTTATAAATCACTTTATGTGGCAATAACCAGATTTCCCTGCGAGTGGCTTCATGTCCTTTGATCTCACAGTCCTTCTGATGAGGATGCGTGTGATGGGCTTGTAATAGATAACCTGTGGCTGGATAGGACAACCCAGAGTTAACTTATTCCCATCGTAGCAGTTATTCACCATGCTTTTATCACTTTAGGACCGATAGGGCTGTCAATCACAAATCCAGTGTGTCCTTGACCAGTGGTCAGGTATGGAGCTCCAGGTGTGGAGTTCATGGGTCTACACGATGAGAATGCTGCCGTCACACAGGTGCACTTCCTCCCCCACCAGGTACGCTCTCAGAACAGATCCAACTGCATCTCTCTTAAAGAGCCCCGCCTTGTTTATTAAAGAGGAGACTGTCTTTTATGTGGGACCGTATCCTCTGCTAGCCACTACTGCATACCTGTGTATTGATGGTTGTGGCTTATGTTTAGGTTGAACTGGTGACTCTGCTGGATGACAACAGTCTGCACATGTGGACGTTAAGAGCTCACAAGGGACTTTCTGAACTTCTGGAGATAGGACGCTTCACACTCACTGGACCACCTGGGTAAAACATGCACATACACACACACACTCATACACGTTTCCCCTTTGTAGTGCAGGTAGTTTTCTTAAAGGAACTTGTGAATTTTATCTTCATCCGAACTAAGGTTGCAGAATTCTGGGAATTTATGGGAATTAACTGGAATTTATAAAATTGAAGGTTGGCCTTTAACATGGATTTTAAATATAATTGGGGACCATGTATTAGTACACTTGAGAATATCTCTGCTGTTCCTCAATCACTGCACACTGCAGGGGTGTTGAGGCCATGCCCCCTACAGGCACTATGCAATCCTCCATCATCACTTTTTGATTTACGTGTGGATTGGGACTTCCTTAGAGGGAGCGGTGGATCTTTTCATTTAAAATTTTGAATGGGACTTTTTTTTTTTTATTGGGAGGCGTCATTTTATTTGATTTTTGAATGGGTGGGGTTGGATGAGTAATATTTTACTCAACATTCATGTTTTTGTTGTTCAATGAAAGACAATGTGCAATGACAAGCGTACTGAAAATGTTCCACCGCTTTGCAATCCTAATTTGAACCCAAGGACATAAGTCCCATTGCAACAGTTGAAGAGTAATGAAGGTGGAGCTGGCTGATCAAACATGAGCTTGGAACAGCGTGGCTACAGCAGCAAACACAGGCTGTTGATATGGGAGTTTTGGGGTAACTCATTTAGTTCCTGGGGTTCATGAAATGATTTGGATGAAAAGGCACTGAATACTTATCCAATTCTGTCTAACACACTCCAATTTTCCAATCTATTTTTTTTATAATGAATCAATCATCAGTCATATTTCACGCTAACCTGCCAAACCAATATCCTGGTTCAGCTCCTTAAATGTGAGGGGTTTCTTTTGCATTTTGTCATCTATTTTGCTAAACTTGAAATGTTTTGGGTTTAAAAAATGAGCTATGTATATAATGTATACCTAACCACCTAACTTTTTACTATTTTCTGACATTTTAAAGACCAAAAGATTATCAAGAAAGTAATCGTTTGCTGCAGCTGTCCATCATTTATCCAAATGATCTCACCTCCCTCCTCTTCTCCTCCTCAGTGCCCCTCCGAGTGTGACCAGGGTGACAGCAGTGCTGGCTCACTCCTCAGGGGAGCTGCTGCTGTTGGGGACAGAAGGAGGACATGTCTTCATCGTTGAAGTCCCAGGGTTCAGAGAGCTGGAGGAGAGAAACATTAGTCTGGATCAAGTGGCCAGCAGGTCAGCAACCACAACACACAGCTCAGCGTTTGTAGCTGTCCCCAGTTAATAAGAAGTGGACAGCATTTATAGCCTGCATTATGGTTGTCCAGGATCTCACACAGATCTTTGTGCAGCCAACAATACTCCAGATTATATTCATAAATGTATGTATAAAAAAACAGGCAGTCCTGAGACAAAAAAGAGATTTTATTGTGGTTGAATGAAGTTTATCAATACTTCAATGCTTTTCAATGCCACATGTTGCATATGATACTATAGACATGTAATAGTATTGAAAGTACCAAAGCTATTAAAGATCAACAATCAGATTGTCAACTAAACGCTGAACCGATGGAAAAAAACGGAGAAGAAAATCAACTGATTTGGTTTTTGTTCAGTGACTTTTTCTGTACCAGCACTGTGCAGGATGTTCATTAAGAAAAAAGAAAGAAATTATCCTATTTTGTGTGCCAATAACTTTTTTTATTATTGCCGTGGAATTGAGGAGTATCAGGCATTGTTTTTTTTATGCTAATATTTTATGGAAGTTCAACATTCGGGTCTTCACAACCTTTGATTGAATTATTTAGGACTAGTATATTCAAATTTGACTCATGGCCTCTCAACAATGCAGGTCCAAATGGAGAAGCCACCTTATGGTGCTTTCCATTTCAGTTTTTGTTCTGCTATAATGATGAATACTGCATATTGTCACAAGTAATTAAATTACCACATGGTAACAAAACAAACCAAAAACAACCTGGGACCTGTTGGACTCACTTATTCACTCACTCACATTGTTTCCACATTAGTGTGTTCAACTTCAAACTTGATCTGCAGCCGACATCACATCAAGGATCATGACAAACATGAAATATTGACAACAGTAACAACGACAAAGGCTGCCGTACCAAGCCACGAAGCAAAATGTGAGGACAGAATCAATTAAACACAACTCATTATAACCTTGCACACACTGAATAACTTCATTTTTCTTAAAAATAAGGCCTCTGCTGAACTTTTTTACAAACAGCATCATTGTTGGGTTGAACCTAGTACAGAACTTGCAGCAGCCCGCATCGGCCGATACGATATACCTAAAAAACACAAATATCGGCTGATGCATCGGCCTATCACTACTGCAGACTGCATCACAAAGTAACGACATATTAACATGTTAACTTTGTAATCCTGTCTAACAGCATGAGAGCTCATGTTGAGAGGTGAGACCTGTTCCTTTACTGTACAAGACAAAAACTGCTTGTAGGTGCAAGAGACTGCTGTGATCTTTTGGCTTTTTACAGTTCCCAGGGATTTGCATCCAGAGACACTCTGAAAAAGCAATACAAGCTTAGACTAATACTCAGTAGCTTTGCCTTCTTCAGATTCCCTGGTGTTTTTGTCTTTTTTTTGTGCAGTTAAACTGCACAGCAGTATTTCAAACAGATTGACCACAAACATCGTAAGTGACGGATCAGCTCTGTGTACACCGTCTCTCAGTAATTAAATTACCACATGGCAACAAAACAATGATCCCATCTTCCTGTTGAGTCTCCCTCACCCATTCTATCCTCTCTTCTGTGTTTCTCCCTTTTCCCGTCTCCCGTCTCATCTAGTGTACCAGACGACTACATCGGCCGCAGGAATCTGGAACATGTCGAGGCCTTACAGGAGAACCCGATCAACCCAAACGAGGTTGTCATTGGCTACGGACGAGGTCTCATGGTCATCTGGGATCTGGAGAAGCAGCGCGCAATTCAGCACATCCCTGCCACACAGGTAAGTGTTCCGTAGCTGAGTAAGACCTGTGACCTGATCACAACTGCAGCCAGTCCTGGATCAACTGTGGCACGCTCAGTCCTGGTATTTGCCTTGTGTATTTTCCATGAAACCATAGCAACTAGAGAGCGTGTGGTGGACAGAGGACGGAAGCTACATTCTCAGCTCACACAGTGATGGAAGTTACTGTCGATGGATGGCGAGTGGCGAGGACGTGAACGAGGAGGAGGAGAAGTCTGACATTCCTTATGGTGAGGATAAAGTGCAGACATATGCTTTTCTCTACTGCATGACATTTTTTTTTCTGGAGGCTGATGAAACATATTTTGTCACTGCAGGACATTTCCCCTGCAAGGCCATTTCTAAAATAGTCCAGCTACCTACAGAAGAAGGGTGAGTTCGCTCAATCAAAGTGTTCCTACTGTTTAACCTTGTTTCCCAGATGTGTTACCTGACCTACTGTTACACATTAATCTCTGTGCAAACTGAACTGAACTTGAACCTGTGTGTGTAGGCCTCCATACCTGCTGTTCAGCGGCGGTATGCCCAGGGCCAGCTACGGGGACAGACACTGTATCACAGTGATCCACAGTAAAACCCACGTGGCTCTAGACTTCACCTCCAGGATCATCGATTTCTTCGCCATCAAAGACGGGCCACAGCACACAGGCACGCAACCCACCAACACAAATAACTGACGTATGGCACACACACACTTTTGCACAGTTGGGGAAAGGAAGCTGGTCAGCAAAGCTTGACAGGCTAGAGTGCTTAGATTCAGATTTCTTAGGGTTTTTTTTTTTTTTTTTTGTGAGCATGAGCAAGTAATTTCCAGAGAAGTCAGATCCAGAGTTTCTTTTTTTTTTTTACTTTGTGGTTTTCTATGTATTTCCCCTTTTCCCTCAATTTGGACGGAAACAGTGTCACGGTGCGTTGGCGTGCAGTTCTCTAACCTGATTACTGTCAGCTTTCTGCAGTTATCTGATTTCTGCTCCACATGAATGCAGATTAAACATGCCTGTGCATTGTACTGGGCATCAACCCTCAACACTTTTGTTAGATATGTCTAAAGCACTGAGTCTAGTACTTAGTGTTAGAATTGAAGGCTTCCTCAGATTTGTACTGTTCTTATTCTTTGAGCGGTGTCAAAGCCAGCTCCAGGGCTGGAGAGAGGTCTGACTGAACCCATCATAAAGATCTTTTTTGACGTGGACCTGTTGAACTGAGAGGGCAGTTTGAGAGGCGAGGGGGCAGGAAGGGAGGCACGAGCAACAAGCGGGTACAATCTTGGGAAACTGTTACCATTGTGCTCGTCTCATGTACACACACACACCTGCTGCCAGAGTTGAATTATCTTTAACTTTTTTCTACATGACAGGCAGTGCAATCAATGGATGACAGACTGATCCCTGCTTTTTGAATTCCTAAACTTAGATTGGCTAGTCTCACACAGAATGTAGTATGTGACTTTTTTCGGCCTTTCTACACTGCCAGAACCTGCAACTTTTAAACTCACACCACACGGATCAACTGACCGGCCACGACGTGGAGCTCACACAGAACTTAAGCATGGAACCCCAATAATAAAAAAAAAAGAAAGAAAGGTGACATTCCTATGTGCCACAACATGGAACTCTCCCTGTGGAGATGTAGACAGTACGATGTCTGAAGTTTTACGTCACAGCAGTCTCGGTCAAGATTACAGCTTTGGCCACAACATGTAATACACACCTCCAATAATATTCAAACAAGCTCACTACAGTTTATATTGAATCTTCTGACAGCAGCAATGTGAGAATTGGGCTGTGGAACTATTCTTTCTATAAAAAGATTTCCTCTTGCATGTTGTTCTGCCGTGTTCCGATTATAATAGTTTACTCACTCTGAACGCCAACTGTTAAAGTTATAATCCGTAATATTTACATTTAGTTAACTGCCTTTTAAGTTCCTATCTATCCAAGAGTGAGTTAAAACAATGGTGATCATATGACCCACTAATGAAAGCACTTGTCGACTCTTTGCTGAGTATTCACATCTGTGTGTCTGTGGAGACATTCCCTCCATGTTAGTGACAGTGCTGACAGCTGTTGGTCTGCAAGTGGAGATTGTCACTGCCAGGTATGCTGCGTTCACTTGTAATCTGAAATTGGGAACTTCATCCTCTGAGTCAGGCTTGTAGTAAGGGCAGAAGTGTAATAACATATAGGGGACGGACTGGAAGTAGAGAGGTGAATGTGTTTCAATAAAGTTTACAGAAGAGCCAAAAAAAAAAGTCAACACACATTGCAACCATGAACGGGAAGAGGGACAAGGTATCTCGATTCTTATGGATTATGACTTTAATGTGGGGAGGGTGTAACATGTCATCTCTGATACACATAGACCATCTAGCAGGTTTACAATGCAAAATGTTATAACAGACATTCAGGGTGTGTTCACTTTTGGATTTGATTTGTTTAAACTTTGTCTTTGTTTCAGAGTGATGTGACTAGAGATATTTACAACCCCAGAGCTTAATATCAGATAATGGCACACTGTAGAGATAAGTCTAGACAGTCAAGACTAAACCTACCCCAGTGTGGTGGTCACAGTGTACAGTAACAGTTTATATATCTCACTACTGTTAATCTGTCCGTCTGCAGGAGACCCCCGTGCGCTGGTGGTCCTGGTTGAGGAGGAGCTGGTAGTGATTGACCTGCAGACAGAGGGCTGGCCGGTCATTCAGACACCGTACCTGGTTCCCCTCCACAGCTCAGCTATCACCTGCTCCCACCACGTCTCCGCCATCCCCCTCAAACTGTGGGAGAGGGTCATCGCTGCTGGAGACCTGCAGAACACACACTACTCCAAAAAGGTAAAGCTTGGGCTGATGGAACCAGAAGTAATTCAGTGTTCCCTCTTCAGATAACAATCAACTTCACTGAAGATCTTTGAATGATAAAAGAGCTCCATTCTGTTTCATTTTTACTTATTTCTGTTTGCTTCGGTCACATCCCGAGGACGTTCAAAATAAATATTACTAACAGATATTAGGGATGTCCGATAATATCGGCCCACCGATATTATCGGCCGATATTGAGTTAAAAATGTAATATCGGGAATTATCGGTATCAGGTTTTTACAACCGATGTTAGTTCTGTAGGCTTCAGCATTTCCGAGTGTACCTGAATGCAACACGGGCCGTTTACAGGCGCGTGCTTGATGACGTATAACAACAACAACACGCTTCACTCGTAGGTTGCTAACCGTGGCTAACAAGCTTCAGCTCTCCCGGTGCATGAGATGTCGGTGGTTTGGAAGTATTTCCAAGTGTCATCTACTAACAGTATATGTGCGCTTTGCAATGACTGCAAGGCGTTAGTTATGAGAGGAGGAAACAAGGCGTCTTCCTTTAATACATCACATTTGATCACCCACCTCAAGAAGATTCATGGGGAGTGATAAGCTACATCTGTGCAGCAAAGTGATGAAAAGAAGCAACAGCCGACACCGAAAAAAAAACTTTTTCTATCGTTCAGGATGCCGGATTCACCAAACGTGTGGAGTTCCTCGAGCCCCGTTATGTCTGTATAACGCCCAGTCACAAGTATTTCTCAGACCAGTGCTTACCTGAATTGTACAGCGTTGTTTACAGTCACGTAGAGAAGGTAATTTCTGGTGCTGTATCCGTTAGATCCAATACAGGTTAGCATGTTGAGCTTAACTGCTAATTTATTGATTGTATTATTTGCCAAGTTACGGCTCAGTCGTTACTCAGTCTGGAAAAAGAAAACTAAGTTTGTTTACTACTCTGGACTGAAGCTATGCATCTTCCTTGTTGTGATGTTGTCTGTAGTGTTGTTTGAGGCAAAATATTCTCTCTAAAAACACAAACAAATAAATGAATGGCACTTTTTTCAATAACTTATTTTGTACAGACTGTGTTTACATTTGAAAGGCCGTGTTGCATTTATGTATGCATCCAGTGGGGCATCACAATAAAATTAGGCATAATGTGTTAATTCCATAATAGGTGATATGTGATGAATTTTGGTGTAAAAAGGCTGCATATATCGGTATCGGGTGATATCGGTATTGGAAATTAAGGGTTGGACAATATCGGAATATCGGATATCGGCAGAAAAGCCAATATCGAGCATCCCTAACAGATATTGTCGAAATGATTTCTTTTCATAATGTGTGACAGCTATTTTAATCCTGTATTGTATAAGATCTTGGTACATGCCTAAAATGAAGCTGCATTTCAAGTCATCAAGTTGAATTAGCGAGAAATTATTACATTACATTTTAGTCCCAAATCATCAACATTGTCTGCAATTACATGCATGCACACAATATTCAACTATAGTTCCAAATATGACCATCTTTTTACGGCACTTTGCTGCATGTCGCCCCCTTACTCTCTTTTACATTTCCTGTCAAAACTCCAGCTGTCATATCTAAATAAAGGCATGAAAAGGCGGAAAAAATCTTTAAAATAAGAAAATGTGTGTCAGAGGCGGGTAGGGATAAGATGCATTTACTCCGTTCCAGGTACAAGTAACTTTTTGGAGTAAAGTGCACTTGTTAGAGTAGTTTTAATGCAGCATACACAGTTGTACACAGTACTGTTATTTGAGTTGATTTTTAAGGAATAAATATCACTTTCTGCTCTGTTTCATTTGGATGCATTCATAGCACTAATTTTATTTCTTAAAGGTTGAATATGGAGAATGAGCAGAACAGCTCAGTCCAGTGTCTCAAAATTGTAGTCGCAACAACAAAAAATAACTCCAGCAGTCAGGTTGCCAGGTTGATCAGACCCGGCCCAGTAGCTACAGGACACCAGAGTCTGTTTGAACCCGTTTGAACCCATCCCCTCCAGCAAAGCACACCATAAAAACAAGCATTAGAGGAGTTTGACTGACAGTTAGCGTTAGCTGTTAGAGTTAGCCGTTCCAGCTAAGTAAAGATGAAAGTGATGCTAACGATCAAGGAGAACCGTAGCCATTTGGGCGTGCATTTTAATGGCGTTTCTCTCCTTTCTCTCAGTCCATGGAGTGAATGCTCGGCCTATATTGACTCTGGTTTTTGCCCGTCTCCACTCACTCAGCTGCTGGGACAAATAACGCCCCCTTCACTGAGGCTCTGAAGCAGCAGCAGGATTGGCAAACTCGATTGCCAGCCTACAGTAGCTGCACCCAACAACAGACAACCGTGGCAACCAGCAACGCCCAATGCTATACGCTGCTACAATAGAAACAGTTCCAAAGTAACAGTATTTTTACTTGAGTACAGGCTACTCTGGTCTTTGTTGGGTTTTTACCGTAGTGTGCAGTAAGCTCTGTGCGTTGCTATTGTTGTACATATACCAACTCGTTAACAGTTTGCAGGGCTTGGGTAGAGCTGCATGCCCAGGAGAAACATACCTACTTTGAAACATTTGAAAGACTCTTTGGACCAGAACCATGGGTTACAGTATAGCATGTGTGTAAATAAATATACAATATGATACTACATTAAACGCAAGTCACAGTCTGAAGTACAATACTAATCTGCTCAGCCAATATAATGGCCCCCTGCATCGATGTCTGCATCGACATCTGCACATTTACCCAGAAACTAACTTTAAATCTGCTCATCATATATGGTATGCTGGATCCTGAATATGGACACATTCCTTCATCTCTGGTTGAACACATGGCATTAAGTTGGTATTATTGTTAAACTTTAATTTCTCCTCTCTCCGTGCAGCCGTGGCCAATAACAGGAGGCCAGAACCTGGCCCCAGACCCTCCACAGAGAGACCTGCTGCTCACAGGGTCAGTGCTGAACTTTGGAAACGTCTACCAAAACATGTCTTTGACCCATTAAACAACAATGTGTTTGTGTTTGTTTGTTTGTTTGTTTGTGTGTGTGTGCAGGCATGAGGATGGGACAGTGCGTTTCTGGGATGCATCAGGAGTCTGTCTGTATCCCATGTATAAGTTAAGCACAGCTGGAGTGTTCCATACAGATGCTGACCCCAATGACAACTTGAACCAAGGCACTGAAGGAGAGTGGCCGCCATTCAGAAAGGTCTGTGTCTGTCAAACAATCGACCGAAAAGTGCCTTTTTGTTTGCAGATGAACATTGAAAAGGTAGTGATAAACCAAAAGCAGTGGCAGCCTCACAACAAAAGTGGATACTTAAGCTCCTCTCTTTTTCTGGAGCCTTCCAGCACAACTAGCAGTTGGAAAAGCTCTGGGAAAGAAATGGGCAAGACGTTTGTTTCTCAGGTCAAGTATGAATCGCATCAATGAACTGTCCCAATCATAACTGAAGTGGGTAAGCCACTGTCTGATTCACACACACATTATTTGTTTTTTAAGGGACACTCCACCAGTCTTAGACATAAAGATGTGAATGACTCTTCACAATAGTACTTTTCAGCCTGTGCGATTTATCAAGTATGAGAAAATAAAGAGACTTCAAATATATGACGGAAAGCCTTAGTTCCAAACTGGAGGTTCAATTTGTAAGGCCTGGGTGTTAATCGATCATGGAGGGTCTAACAAAAAGGACTTTTTATACAGAAAATGTGTCACATTCGCGTCCAGGCAAATTCTACAATTTGATGTCCTGTCTATGTGAAACCGAGGCGTAATATTCCTCCTTTCCCAAAAGACGGCTTTCTGGGATAGGCGTAAACATGTGACATGAAGCACAAAGTTGATGTATAACATAATAATGTGATAATTCACAAGTTTCTCTGCCGTGATGGTCAGTATCTCACAGATTTCAGTGGCTTTCCAGTTGCTTATCATGTGATCATGACATAAAAAGTTCATACCGTTGAATGTGTAGTCTGTATAATATTTGTTGTTTGTATGTCCGGAGTTTTGTAACAAAAAGACCACTTCCAACCAACAGGTGGGCTGTTTTGACCCCTACAGTGATGACCCGAGGCTCGGCGTTCAGAAGATCCACCTCTGTAAATACAGCGGTTACCTGACTGTAGCTGGCACTGCTGGACAGGTGAGACCACTGTTGAACATGAGCTGTGCTACTGCAGCAAAAAAAGGAATAATAATTCAACATTGAGCCTTGAACTTCTAAACACTGAACATGTTCTATGAAATGGATTTTTTTTTTTAAGTGATGCAGATGTATACACAGACCAGGGCTAAATTGCTATTTCCCCTACTTCATTTTAAGTGATGATTGTGGTTTATTACAACACAGGCTTTAAGCATCGTGTCTGTCACTTCTAATAACACTGTGCTGTCACAGTGACATGGCTGCAGCAGATTAGACTGGGAGGGACACACCAGCACTCAGTCACACAGGTTTAACAAAGTTTACTGTGTGTGCGTCTGTGTCTGTGTCTTTTTCTTTCTTTCTTTCTTTCAGCGATCTCACCACGTTCCCAGATCTCTGCTGTTAACTTTGTGAATACAGAATTATTATTAATGACTGGAATGAACCAGAAGTTTTCTTTTTGTCTTTATCGCGTGTACCTGCCATGCTTTACCTCCCATGTAAAAAAAAAAAAAATTGTTTCACCACTCATCCTTCCTATCATTGACTAAGCAGGCATTGTATATCAAACTGCGATCAAAACTGATCTCCAGCCGTTTAATATTATTTATAACCGGCTATGTAGATTTATTTGAGGTTGTTCATTTTTTACCAATCATTTTACTTTGTTTAACAGACTCAGATGGCTTCCCTTGGACTAAAGACGTCATTTCATTTTTACACTTTTTTGTTTAAATGTATTTATTTTGACTGTCCCTATTGCCTCAAACTATTTTTGGTCCCTATATATCTAATTTCTATCACTTTTTACAGTCCCATACACTGATGAACAATTTAGTAAAAAAGCTTTTATGTTTAGGGCTCCCTCAGACTGGAACCAGCTCCCTCAGACATTTGTTTGCTTTCATCATTTTATGGGTTTAAAAATAATTTGACTTCTCGCCTTAAACCCGATTGTATACGTTTCCAGTAACTCATCTTACCATGGCACTGTCTATGCTACAGTTTGTTCTTATGATCCTTTTTTTATTTTTATTTTTTTATCATTAGTCATTGTGCTGCTTTTCCGTTGTTTTTGTCTGTTTTATCATCGTAGTATCTTTACTGCTGTGTCTGTATTGTGTTTATCTGTTTTGTGTGGGACCCCCTCGAAAACAAGTTGGTACAACTTAATGGTTTATCCCATCAAATTTAATACATTTCAATTAAATCCACCATGAAAAGACAATTTGAAGATATAATCCCTAAGATTTTTATCTCTTTAATGATAGATACTACTAACTACTAAGTACTACTATCTATCTATCAAAGAGTGAGTTACACTTTACTGCCAAAGAGGTCGCTAGAAACAAGGTATCCCAAACACAGATTATGACTTTAATGGTTCTTTATGGGTAAAATAACATTTGAAGAAGAACGGAGAGAGAACTTTCCTCTGTTTCTTCTATTCTCTGGCATGTGCACTTCTAATAAGGGATTGGATTTATATAGCACCTTTCTCAGTACACTAGGTGCTTTACAAAGTCCAGGTTCCATTAATTCACACAGACCTACATGGTGGTGGTAAACTACGATACAGACTGACGCAAGCGTGGCTGCTAATCAGCGCCTACGGCCCCTCCGACTAAGCAGTCTTCCACATTCACACAAGCCAAGGTGGGTGAAGTACCCAAGGACACTCACTCTACCAACTGAGCCACAGATCTTCTGTGTAGGGTTTAATAAAATATGAGAGGTTGAGATACACTATTGGAAGTTTTTATTGTCAAGTGTCACTTTGATCTTTATCAGTTCTCAGAGAGGCCTTGTTCTGCTTATTCACTTGTATTCCACTGTGTCTGGTGTTTGTCTGTCCAGATCCTGGTGCTGGAACTGAACGATGAGGCAGCCGAGCAGACGGTGGAGGCTAAAGTTGTGGATTTGCTGCAGGGCCAGGAGGGCTTCCGCTGGAAGGTAACAAGCAGTGTTGGATTTGTTACTGCAAAAATGAATGCATTCAGGGTTTTACTGCTGTACCTTCACGTGCCAGTTACAGAATATTGCTTTCCTGCTCCCTCCCTCTTATCATTATTTTAAATGTAGTGTAGCACCCTGCAGCAGAGTTAAAGAGATCTGATCTGTATGTGTTGCCTGTCTTCTTGTTGATCAGGGTCACACTCAGCTGGATGTGCGAGAGGAGCCAGTGCTGTTTCCTCCGGGCTTCCAGCCTTTCGCTCTGGTCCAGTGCCAGCCTCCTGCTGTGGTCACCGCCCTCACCCTGCACTCGGAGTGGAAGCTGGTAGCTTTTGGCACCAGCCACGGCTTTGGCCTGTACGATTACCAACAGAAGAACAACATCCTTGTCAAGTAAGGAGATGTTTGAAGCTGTATTTGTACTGGAAAGTTTACACCCTCTAGGAGTTTCCAGCTTCATGTTTTTAGCAATTACATATCAGATAGTTTCCTTGGCTTGCCTTGTTCTCTCTGAATTCACAAACCATGTCACACGCCTTCTTCTCAGCTCTCCGACTCTTAGTTCCAGTCCCCTTGAGACGACACACATAAACACATATTTTAATAGCAATATCGCACATGTCAACATGTAGCACACATTTGGGGTGAGACGGACATTATTACGACATTCTGTTGTGACACTTTATGGTACTTTACTCAGTTCGCTGTTCTTTGACATGTGAATGTTGGCAGAAGGTATACATGTGCGCTTGAATCACCATGCAGTATGTTGATGCCATCTTTATTATAGCTAATGAATCGTGATCTTATTATTTTGTGAGTTCTGTAACTTCCAGCCAGTGTAAAAATGACCAAAAACAACTTTGTGCTTTGAAGAAAAACTTAAAGTTTTTGAACTGAGAGGAAGTCGGATGTGGAGGGAAATCCAGCATGTCCATGCAACACCCAGGGGAACCAATTAGAGGTTCACTATTAAGTGAGGTGCTTGAGCCAGGGTTCAGGGTTTCCCACAGAAAAGCTATTTTTTTTACTTAACTGAGCCTTAAGGTGGTGCTGAGCAAAACTCTGAGGAGCAGCTTGTCATTGCATTGAGAATAGCTGGTCCACCTTAAAGGTGGGTCCAGTGAGCCTCTGCTGAAGTTGTAATTATCCCCGGGGCTAACTCACTTCACCTGAATCTGTGGGCAGCAAGTTAAGATACAGGGATTGGGTTTGGGTCTTGAGGAGTTGAAGCATTTTTTAACCAACAAACTGTAAACACACTGCACTACTACATTTACAACATTACCACTAACCTCATACTCTGTCACACACACACACACTCGCTCTCACTGTCCCTGACAGTGTGCGTGTCTGTGTGAACTGATAGCAAAACTTATCTCAACATATATTTTTTTTCTTCTCTCACTCACACTCAAATACGCACTACTACCGTACACGTTATTCCTTAAAGGAGTTTCCACTTCTCAAACACATCTTAGGTTAAAAAATTATGTAAAAAATGAATTTACATTTAAACAGTTTCCCCCTGGGAAGTATTTCTGATTCTGATAAAAAGACAATCCCTGATGTTTCAGCCCAGTGGTGAGTCAGCTTAGGCCCGGCCTTGTAATAAACTGGGAGACAGTCTTAGGGTCTTTCTATTCTTGCTCAGTGAATATTCCCTCTGCATTGCTAAAGTAATGGGCTTTTTAGGTGCACGGCTATAATGTGAAATACAAGAAGCAACAATGGAGGGTAGCCTGTACATTATTGGCTAAACAAGTAGCTTGCCTAACCTTTTTAGCTCAAAACAAACATACGAGAAAGGTGAGAACCACTGATAGGCCCTTTTGACTGACAAGGAAAAGGTTCATGAACCTGTTCCGTTCAGAATTTTTTTAACCTTGGTGCTATCTAGCAAACAAGCCCACATTTCCATCAGTTTTGTGGGACCCACTGTAATCAAGGATGCGTCAGCAACTGATGGTGTGTACAATGCACAACAGCAGTACATGTAATATTGTGCATAGAGAGCCTGATGTGTTGTGTGTGTTATTGGGGTGCATAGATGACCTGAATGTGCCATAATGCAGCACCATTAATGTGGAGTGCTACTTATTATTGTTCCATGTTAAAGTTCTCTCATCAACCAATCACATTGTGCTGTTTACTTAAGAGGATTATAAGACAACAACACAGAGGTCTGCTGTGTGCAGACGGAAAACTGTTTCACTACTTCAACCTCGACAAAAGTGGTGCAGATGGCTTCACTTCTTCCATTCCTACCTTTAACAATAAAAGCTCAAAACACACACTACATAGTTAAATGTTTACCAGAGGGAATTCATTCAGAACATTTCTCTAAAAGGAAACTCAATAAAAAAGCTTACAGTAGTTCATTGTTAGTTTTTCCTTGTCAGAAATCAAAGGGTGAGACACTTTTATTTTGTCCTCTGGCTTAAGTCTCTAGAACTAACCTTATTATTATTGTTATTTTTGGTCCAACTACTTCAAACTGTTCCAAATCTGGTGAGTGAACCAGAACAGAACCTGTCGAAAAGCCCTATAAGCTTCAGGACGACCCTTTGACTGTTCTATCTATGGCTCAAAGACATTTCAGCAGGTTTTAAAGAGATAGAATTGTGTTTTTTGTGTTTTTATTTTCCAAATTGTAGGTGCACCCTAAACCCCAGTGACCAGCTGGCCATGGAGGGTCCTCTGTCCAGGGTGAAAAGCATAAAGAAATCCCTCCGACAGTCCTTCAGGAGAATAAGACGCAGCAGAGTGTCGCTAAGGAAACATCACGTCAACAACGCTGCCAAGGTAACCTCCTGACCTCTGATAGCTCCCCTGTTCACTGGAAGTGGATAGACTCCCATCTACCATCCTGTCACCTTCTTAAATCTTTATTGATGTAGAACCTTCATCACTCTCCTCTCTCTGAGTAGCTCCAGGAGGCCAACGCTCGCCTGGAGGCTGAACTGGCAGAGATGGAGCTGGCTCCGGTCCAGAGGAAGATCGAGGCTCGCTCCTCAGATGACTCGTTCACTGGTCTCGTACGGACGATCTACTTCGCCGACACCTTCCTGACAGACAGTGAGTTACACACCATCGAACACTGAATGCGGCCCATAAATGTCCTGTTTCCCCATTTACTGTGGGGTTTGCCCGGGCTTTACATGTCTCCTCATTTTCTCCTAGGTTCACATAACACTCCCTCCCTATGGGCAGGGACCAATGGTGGCTGTGTGTTTGCATACATGCTCCGCCTTCCTCCCGTAGAGCACAGAGCAGACGAACCAGTCACCGCACAACCAGGTAAGGAAGCCGGTTCTGGAGTACACTGCTGTCTCAGCTCTGTCCTCTTGTTCTAACGTTCTCCCCCCTCTTTCTTTTCCTTCTTTATTCCAGCTAAGGAGATCCAGCTCATGCACCGGGCTCCCGTAGTTGGTATAGTGGTGCTGGACGGTCACGGGGCTCCTCTCCCAGAGCCTCTTGAGGTGGCTCACGACCTGGCTCGCTCACCTGACATGCAGGGCTCACACCACCTCCTGGTCATATCCGAGGAGCAGTTTAAGGTCAGGATCATCACACTCTCAGGACTCTTCTCAGTAGGGATGGCCATTTTCCAACAAAACTACTATTTGATATTCTCTGGGAACATTCCCTACACACACACACACACACACACACACACACACACACACACACACACACACACACACACATACACATACACATACACATACACTCACACTCACACTCACACTCACACTCACACTCACACTCACACACACACACACACACACACACACACTCACACACTTTCTAGAAGCATATTTCTGTCCAAAGCTGACAGGCATTCTGTTTTTTAAGTCATGACCTGTCTAAAGTGCGGTGCAGCCACAAATTTCCATGAGCGTTAAGAAGGCCAAATATATATATAGATATATATATATTTTATTATTTTACAAATAAAAACAGAAACAAACAATATACATAACCTGCATCACTACTCAAGGCCAACCAGAGAAACATATATCTATGTATATGTGTCGATTAGTCGCTCTAAATGACGACCACTGAGAAAAGAAAATCCTTGGTCGAGGGCAGTCATTGTCTTAAACCTGCCCAGCATGAGATAGACGGTTATGATTGGCCCGTCAGATCTGTTGGAAATCTGTCTGAACAGGTCAGCCAGACGTCCCTGCCAGAGCAAATGAAACATGAGCTCAGTGTATTCGTCTGGTTCCCAGGCTAACATTAAACCTCACTTGCCTGAGGAGAAAAGAACGTTGACAGTTCTTCAGCTGACCATGTCTTTGTGTGTTCAGGTTTTCACCCTGCCAAAGGTAAGCGCCAAGATGAAGCTGAAGCTGACTGCTGTGGACGGCTCCAGAGTACGGAGGGTAGGCGTGGCCTGGTTCGGCAGCAGTCGCTCAGAGGACTACGGTGAGAGCGGCCTGGTGGTCCTGACCAATCAGGGCGACGTCCACGTGGTGTCACTGCCCACTGTCAAGATGCAGGTTCAATACCCCTGTGTCCGCCGAGAGGACGTCAGCGGCATCGCTTCTTGTGTCTTCACCAAGCATGGCCAGGGTAAACACACACGCGCGCGCACACACACACACACACACACACACACACACACACACACACACACACACACACACACACACACACACACACACACACACACACACACACACACACACACACACACACACACACACACACACACACACACACACACACACACACACACACACACACACACACACACACCCTGGCACTTCCTCACACAGAAGTCTACTTCCTGTAGTCATATTTTTAAAGATACTGTTCTTCCATAAAGAAAGTTTGTCATTATGTTTTTACCTTCAAATCCACATAACGCTGCACTGGTGCTCGTGAACTTACTGTACAGAACTCCACATTACAGGCGCCATGTAAAAATATTAGTGTTGTCACGATACCAAAGTTATGACTTTGATACCGATACTGAAACGATACAACGGCAGAAAAATAAAACAAGATCAAAGTAATGGAATAAAATATTAGATGACAGCATGTGGAACTTTAAAATTATTTCTTTATTTTTATTGATTCAAACACTTACACTTAACAAGTCAAAATAAAACTATAGTTTTGTTAAAGCTGCTGAGCTTTATAACATTTTATAAAGTGCAACAAGAATGAGCCAGACATGGTGTAATGCTCTAATCAGACCATTTTCTGCTTATTAATTATAATAGATATTATAAATGATTTGCAAAAATGTACATTCTATGATGATATTACCAGTACTGATTTACTTGAAATGGATAATTTCTAAGTGGTGGTGTTGTTGATCAGACTTGTGAACACCAGGGCATGTTCTGGTAAAGTTAATGTCTCCAGTGTTAACTGTTACATAAAGAAATGTATGAACCACATCAGACAGTCAAACAGTCAGCTTTAGCCCTGACTGCCTTGATCAACTCTGATGGGGAAAAAAGTTCACTTGTCACAAAATAAACACTCTCTTGAATTCACGTTAAATCCGAGAATATTTATGTTATCTATCTCTAACCTGCAGCTCTCTGAACTTTTTGAACAAGTCCGCGTGTCTGTCAGAGCGATGTTTCACCAGGTTGGTCAGTATCGATTTAAAGCATCGTTTACAGACGGGCTGTGTGGTGTCTGTGAGCTGACACTGTAGGCTACGTTTTTGCTCCGTTCGTCTGCTTATAAACAAGTCTAGGACGGTCGGCAGTAGTGCCACTTTCAGCCATGTCTGTGTCGCTCTGTGACTATCTATCACTATGAAACCACGCCCACTCTGGCTGCAGTCAGTGATGAAGCATAGAGTAGCTGCACACAGACACGCTGCCCATAAAGTTCATAAAGTACAGATACTACTAAAACGTGAATTAGTATTGTTTCTAACAGCTGCGTACCGCAGTACCTTTCTAGTATCGGTTTACCCAGTATATTTATCTCCTTTGGGTACTGTTGTCTTCCTTCAGGCTTCTACCTGATCTCTCCGTCTGAGTTTGAGCGGTTCTCTCTGTCCACCCGCTGCCTGGTGGAGCCTCGCTGTCTGGTGGAGCTTCCTCGTCATTCAGCCTCCTCCAGCCAACACAGGCCTCAGCGTGATGGAGCTTCATCCGCATATAGGTATATACCCTCTGTGTTTCCATGTTTTACTCTGAAAACTCAGACTTCTTCAGTACCTCATAGTTTTTGACGTCTTTTTTCTTCTAGAAACACCAGACAAGACAGTGAGGATGCAGGTAAAATGTCTGCCACACACCTCAGTCCTAGTTAAACATGCATGTGCAACTGGCTGAGGAAACACTACATGTCCAGATGTAGCGTTCTGTTGGATGTTGTTAAACTCTGTGCTTGTGCTGTCTGTCTGTTTTTGCACACACTCCTTGTCTGTGGCTGACTGTACTGACGTGTCCTCTGCCTGCTGCCTGTGTGTTCCAGAAAGTGCAGCTAGACGTGTTATGGAGCATGCTTTGCTGAATGACGAGAGTGAGTACTGGAGAGACAGAGAATTGTGAAGTAGAAATATGATCCCGGAGGCCCCTCTGTTACTGTATTTAAAGCCTTAAACCATGCCTTGAGCTGTAATAGTACCATGTGCTGCCTCTCCTAACTGGAACGTCAGCTTTCTGCTCCTATCTTCATCAGATACACCTCCATCAACAGCGTTTACCAAACATTACCCTACGCATGATTGGAGCCCAGCAAGATGTTTCCTAATGTGTCTGAAGTGCTGCTGCAGGTCTCAAGTGTAGTGTGTTGAGAACATTGGTTAGTTACAGTCATGTTTCGTTGTCTTGCAGAAGTACTTCAAGAGATCCAGAAGTCACTAGAAGGAGACCAGACGTAAGTGCAACCTTATTTCCAAAACAGCTGGGACGCTGTGGGAAATGTGAATCGAAACCCAATGTGATGATTTGTAAAACATTGAAATCCCATATGTAATTGGAAATAGGACAAAGAAAACATATGTGTTTGAAAATGATATCCTCATTTTAAATTTGATGTCCGCAACAACAGAATGGGACAGTTGGGAAATGCTAAAAGGAAACACCTGGTGGAACATCTTGTAATGAATGAGGTGAACTGGCAACAGGTTAGTAACATGACTCCAGAGAGGCACATGGCATGGGTCACCTGCACATTTCTGTAGGCTTCATCAATGCTCAACCATATTTAAGGTTTTAGAGCATAATTTGCTGCCAAGTAGACAACGTTTTTTCAGGGAAGGTTTGGGGCATTATGAAAGGAGACCCAGAACTGTTGAGCTGCTGAAATCTTACATCAAGCAGGAACAGGAAAACATTCCACTTTGAAAATGACAGAAATTAGTCTCCTCAGTTCCCAGTTGCTTACAGAGTGTTGTTAAAAGAAGAGGTGATGTTACGGAGTGGGAAACAGACGCTGTCCAACTCTTCTCAGACATGTTGCTGACATCAAACTCAAAATGAGGATAGATTTTTCCAAAAAACGGAGATTTCTCAGTTTAAACATTTGATATGTTGGGTTTCCATGTTTTGGAAAGCATCACATTCTGTTTCTACTTACGTTTACGCAGCATCCGAAATTATTAGAAAACGTGTTATAAATGATCCCATCACTGTTTCCACTTCAGTTTAAATAGAAGGACAGACTGTCCTCCTCCCTGAATTACTTCATCCATTTTTGCTATTATTTTTTCTTTAGTTTTCCTTTTTTTTAACTTAACCTATCTACTTATGTTACATGTTGTTCGGTTACTTGGTTGGTTATTGTGGCCGTGTCTGACATGGGTTGTTGGGAGGGATGGCATTATTCACGTTGAGTTTTTTTTGTTTTTCTCATTTCTTTTTCACTTTAAAGCAGACACACTGTACATCTGTCATGCTTTTTCTTTTGTACTTTTTGATTTAAAAAAATTGGAGAAAAACAAATGCAAGGACAGGCTGCACTGACATTTACTTATTAATTTACTGGGATTGAAATGAGCAAATGTAACAGAAGTTCCTTTGGAATCAGACATCAGTTTCAGATGATACTCCACCAGACTGAGACTGAAGCTTTAGGGAACATGTTTCATACTAGTGACAGAGATATTTGACTTAAAATCAGAACTCAAGGTTCACCTCCAATAATATCAATATCATGTGCAGTGTATTACTTTTCTATTCACTTAATTGATCTTACTTTGTTGTTCTATTAGTCGCTGGTGCCAGCAGTACTTCTTACACACGTTACATGTATCACTGTTGTTTTATTCTTTTGTTGTATTATGAGCAATCTCTAGCACAAGAATTTCCCTCAGGCTTAATAAAGTCTGATTTTACCTGACTGCTGAAGTGTGTTAACCTGACTCTCTCCAGAAGAATTTGGTTCCTCCTTGCTTCACTCGTCGATCTGGGATTCGCTCCATAGGAAAGTGATTTCAGGAGGCTGGACCTTATCAAAAATCCTTGCATATGATTGGATAAACCACTTGTCTGTCATCTTTATTGACGTGCTACTTCAACCACTCACAACAGCGGCACAGGGAAAAGCCTAACAGAACAGACGACATGGTTTCCACCCACAAAAGCCTTCAGCGCTGTTCTCTGGTGTTCTTTAAATGAAGAAAGATTCCCTAGATTGGAAACCCGGATGAAACAGCAGCATCCATGTTGACGTCTGCTTCTTCGATGCGAGCCGCCATTGTTGTCTGAATCACAACAGTTGTTTCTCTGCTACGTCAAATCTATAAAACCCCACCCAGCGGTCCTGATTGGCTCCACCACCTGAAATCACTTTCCTATGGAGCGATCCCAGATAGTTGAGTGGAGCTAGAAGGAACCAAATTCATGTGGCGAGAGTCAGATTGGAAGTATTTTACATTTATAAAAGTGTCATATTTGCTCAGTCACTGTCTCCTGACCATAGAACAGAAAAAGATAGTCTGTAAAAGAATCCTTGTTCCTCAGCCTCCACCTGATGGTGCTAATGGCATCTGCAAGATCCCACAACGCCCGAAGGATAACAATAAATCAGACTGAGCCGTTTTTACACTCTTTTGAGGTGGTTTTTAGCTATTTTGAAATATGCACTAAATGGAGACAGCTTTGGCTCGACCTTGATCACAAACTCTTATTTACAGCTGAACAGTTCACTAAAATATGTTTCTGAACACTTTGCGTGAAAGATGCAATACAGTAATAGAATATTGATTCCTATTGGATCAGTGCTGCCTACTTCCACAGTTTGATGGGAGTTCATGAGCAGTTACTGACTTTCAGAGACTGACACGATGTCGCCGATGCCATTGGGAGCAGCAGGTGGAGGCTGAGGAACATGATCAGATAATCTGGCTCATGCTCTACAGTCAGGATACAGTGACAGTTTGAGAAAATATGACAGGTATTTTTATAAAAGTTACAAACTTCAGCCTGGACAGGAACCAGGGCTTTCAGCCGTATCGGGCCTCATTTGTCGACACATGATGCAAATATGTAACTTTGAACAGAGACGGAAGTTACGATCTTTCCTCGATCATTAAACTTATAATCCGTAAGATTTCCATCTATTTATTTGTCTTTTAAGTTCCTATCTATCAAAGAGTGAATTAAATATGCCCGGAAGTAAGCCGCCATCGTCACCAACGGTTATGCTGAGTTCACTTGTAATCGGAAATCGGAAATTTTAACTTCTGAGTCAGGCTTGTAGTAAGGGCAGTGAAATAGGAACTTGTGTGTGGGTTTAAGAGGGGAACATAAAAGGGACGGACTGGAGGTAGAGATGTGAATGTGTTTAATAAAGTTTATAAAAGAGCAAAAAAAAAAAAAAGGTCAAGACAGTGACTGTGACCGTGACAAGATTGAGGCTCTGAAAGAACAGGCTCACCTGCAGTTCCATCTTACTGCCCCAGAGGCCGCTAGAAACAAGGGGATTGAAATCTTAAGATGTACAACTTTAACTTTTTTAACGCCCTGTTTGTTGTTTGTTTTCATTTGTCGGTCAAAGTTTAGTGTAAACGAGCGTCTTAAAGCTGGAATGCGTTTTGTTGATGGAGGCTGTTGTGTGTTTGCCACAGGTCATTCCTGGAGAACAATGTGAAGAGTGCTGTAGCTTGACCTCTGGACAGCTGAGGTGAGACTAAGGCAGTGGCCCATTATTTCCTTTAGTTTAAAAGCTGACACGTCATTGACTGTTCTGACTGTGTTGTTCCTCCTCAGAGTGACGTGTCGACGTGTATGAAGCATACTGCAGCCCCGCAGCAGCACTCGCCTCCTGCTCGGCTCACAACCACTACTGACCCCTGACCCCTCGTCTCCGCGACCGACCTCCCCACATTCAGCTCACAACGGCCCCCTGGTGGACCCCACGGTTCCAGGCGGCGGTGCTTTCTGAGCAGCGCGAGGCTCGTTCACAGCGCAGCTGGAGGGTGAAGACAGAGACGCCACCTGTGCCTACAGACCACACACACGCTGTACACACGCGACCACAGCGCGGTCACACGCATTTAACCCAAAGCTCCACGAAGCACATTCCTCACATGTGACCAATCATCCATCACATCAAGATCCAACCAGCATCTCAATCTGCCATAGATGCCACTCGTCGAAGCCATTTGACTTAAAGAGCCACCGTAGCCCCCTGACTCTGAACGCCTTTATCACCACCAGCCTTTTCATGTGGATTCTGCCAGAGGGAACGCTTTCGTCCAATCACCACGCTCCCCGCTGTGCAATCTCCCCGGCCTTCATCTCCCCACATGGACACAACAGGGAAGAATGTGGGGGATGATTTGAATAATGGTGATGACAATATTTTTCCTCTTAAATTTAATGTGATTTGTGCCTGATTTTGTTTTCATTTGAAGAAACCGATTGATACTGTGGAAGCCCATTTCTGCCAAGGAAAGAAAAACCATGTGGTGAACCAAAAAAGATGTGATAGGTCAATATTATGAGATACTATGTTATTTGATGACTTTTTTTTTAGTCCATATTTTTAGATCATGTCAAAAATCTGGACATTTTTTTTCTATAATTTAGACTTATTTTGAGTATCTTAATTCTGTGGTATATTATTATTTTAACGAGTCATTCAAGAGTCATTCTGATTTAGAATCTCATAGTTTTGACTTAACATCATTTTTTTTAAAAAAGGTTATTTTAAAATATTCTAGTAAATGTCATACTTGCCGCTTGACTTAATTTGACTTGAAATGTTTTCATTAATGCGCCAGAAGAGAAAAATAGTTGTTTAATGTTTGTTTTTTGTTTTTTTAATTTTCCAACAATCCTAAATGAGTCACAGCATTACAAAGCGTAATGCCCCCCTGTCACAGACCCGTCCCCTCCCGTCCACTCTTTGTACCCGGCCGTAGGTACTCCTCCACTGCTGCAGAGCTCACAGTGCTATACTTTTTTGGGGGAACCGCTTTCTATGGGGTTTGGTTTTTAATTATTTTTATGTACCCTTTTTTTTCTCATGCCAGCAATGAATCATGTAATTTAGGAATGTAATTGTAAGCTATTGTAGTGAAATGTTTTTAATATATACAGTATGTATGTGACTCAGTCTGTACCTGTGGGCCTGTTGTAACTGGGGTTGGCTGCTATTTAGATCGTACAAGGAAATATTTTGGTACTGTGTCTCAGAATGCTGGGTATTTAGCATCAGCCTAGAATATATTTTTGTAGTGAACTGATTAAGAACCCTAATTTTTTTTTAATGTGCAAATTCACACTACAGTTTTCTTGTGGGTAATTATTACATGTTTTTCCCAAGAATGCATGTGTCCCTTCTCGTTTTTTCTGCACACTGACATGTATGGTTTTCCACATCATTCATCTGCGCTGTACTGCAGAAAGATCCAGTGTCTGAATGCTGTTTCAGTCTGCTGAATATGCTCCACTGAAACCTGAAAAACAACATTTAGATTCCCAACCCGTCATTTTGGCCGATCTGATTATATCCCAAAACGTTTTCAACTCCGTCCGTCTCCTTAAAGCCCGTCTATAATCTTCTACAAGTGTTTGAGCCGCAGCGGCCGGACCATCTCTGGTGAAGTGTATAAAAGAGGGATCGGTTGTCATACATGCACAGCCAAGAGTTTTGATCATCCATTATAGAATGAGGCGCTTTGTCCTCTAATTGCCTTGAGTCACGGCGGCTTTGCTGTAACCTGAGCGCTCTGAGGCTGGGTCGGCTGACAGCATCAGCTCTGTTAGAGGATGACCCCGCGAGATGAGGCTTTGTCATGTGCAACCTGAAGATGTTAAATGAGCTAGAAAATGGGGCTTGAATACCTGGGACTTTATCGTGCTCATGTGTTTTTAAGGAGTCACATGGAGCCAGACTAACGCTAAACTGTTAGTAGAAATGGCAGTAAATAACTGTCCAATAGCAAAAGTTAAATGCTATAAAATCCTAAAGAGTGCATCGCTGTGTAGTAGATGCTTACCCTAGTTAGCCTAAATCAATAATATGTGGAAAACAGAATTCTCCTGTAAACTGATTGGGAGATGCCACGATGTCACCAACCTGAAATGTTACAAACGTGGTATACGTCTGTTAAATGGTGTTGATTTAAAGGTAAAACATTTAGTCGATAAGTGGATTCAATTACTCTAAATCTATAAATGATACATAACTGGAGAAAATACATAATTTTATTGTGAAATAATATCAGACACAGGGTGGGTTAACTGTCTATTTCTAATACGAGCAATCAGAAACTTCCAATCCTGTCAATCAAAACCTAAAACCAGCTGTCAATCATTTTTAATTCGGCGAGTCACTTCATAATATAAGAACACAGCACCTTCATAAAATACAGTGAAAAAAGGTTCTTTAAAAAAAGAAACAAATCAATGATAGATATTCAAAACAGGACTCAGTAAAAACAGTACAGTAAAGTCCTGAAAGAGTGGGATACTCCTCGTGATTAAAAGTGTGTTGACAAACAGTCTTCAAATATAAAAAGGCAAAACAGGAGAAATATGAAATGGCAGCGGTGTTAGAAATTGGTGGGATTCATTACATTTGTAAAAGTAAGTTTTGGGCTGTGTCATAAACTATCAAGAGAAGATGTTAATTTAATCAAATTATTTTACTCACATGCAGCTTACATGTCACTGAAAATTTCAGACACTTCTGAAAGCTGTGAAGAACACTGAGTTAGTGGTTCCTACCAGACAGTGGTTAGCACTGTCCCCTCACAGCAAGAGGGTTGCCCGTTCAAATCCCAGCTGGGGCCCTTCTGTGTGGAGTTTGCATGTTGTCCCCGTGTCTGCGTGGGTTTTCTCCAGATTCTCCAGCTTCCTCCCACAGTCCAAAGACATGCAGGTGTTCGGTTCATTGATGACTCTAAATCACCCGTAGGTGTCTGTCTCTGTTTGTCTCTATGTGCCCTGTGATAGACTGGCGTCCTGTCCAGGGTGGACCCCGCCTCACGCCCGATGTCAGCTGGAATCGGCTCCAGCCCCCCGTACGACCCCGTTAGGGACAAGAGGATGAAGATGATAAATGGATGTTCTAAAATTCCTAATATTAAATTGCTTTTTAAATATACAATTTATTAATTTATGTAAAACAGCCATGGGGGAAGGTGACCTGAATTGTGTACCTGCCAACACTGACCCTGTATTTGACAGATGACAGGCAGCCAATGTGATGATGTTTTTGTTAACATTCTTGTCTCATTCTGAACAAGCTGCAGCCTGATACTTGCTTCCAGTGAAATCTTAGCAGACCCACGGTATTTCACTGAGGCCTCTGCTGCACACTGCTGACGTCACCTCAGCTTAAAACCACACGCAGTTTAGTCCATAAATGAGTTTTTAGTTGTGCACAGCAGCTCCATCAGCAACAACACTTATACAGTTTGTCGGGTCAAATCTCAGGCCTATACAATATAAAATAAAGCAAGGTTCCTACACTGCTGGTCTCCACAGAAAACCTTCAGGTGGAACAGTCTTCCCTCCTTTAATCGGCAGTATACAAGTCAAATATTGCTAAAATATAGAATATCTAAATATATCCATGCTTAAATGTTTACTTTACATTCTTTAAAGTGATAATCGACCCCTACAGTCTATGGTCCAGACCAGTGGCGATTGCTCTAAGACTACAAGGGAAGCTCATTGCAGCCCGATATCATACATGCCGACAGAATATTTAATAAGATATCCCTATATTAGTCCCACAGTGGGGAAATGTGCTGTGTTACAGCAACAAAGAGGGAAATGCATATAACAAAAGCATCAGTAAAAAATGCACGATACGAGAAATATGTAAACAGTAAAAGATTAACAGTAAAAATGCAAGCTAACAAATAAGTAAAGCTGCTGCCCCCGCGACTCGACCCCGGATAAGCGGTTGAAGATGAGATGAAAAAGCCAAACATTGTGAGTAAATAGACCAGGACCTCTCGTAACATTTCACATCATTTCTGAAACATGAAGAAATTTAGTTTGGATTAAAAAGATCCTCGGCTGACCAGTGGAGGGACATTCTGAAACTGGTCCACTCATCCTTGATTTGTGCCAGGCACGGTTTACAGTGGAAGGTGCTTCATAGAGCCTATTTCACCAATGCTAAACTGGCTAAGATATACCCTAGTCACAGTGATGCTTGTAACCTCTGTAAGCAGTCCCCAGCCGACCACACACACATGTTCTGGACATGCCCGAAGCTTGCTGAATTTTGGTCCAATATATTTCAAATCTTCAAACAGGCTCTTAACACAAATTCAGAACCTCTTTTTGGGCTCCCTCCGTCTAAAAATCGGCCCATTACTACACAACGTGTCGTGGCCTTTACCGTCCTGCTTGCCAGGCGTAACATTCTCCTTAAATGGAAACATGTTTCTCCACAAACTCATAATAGTTGGATACGTGAAATTTTACAGTGTCTCCAGTCAGAGAGGTTTAGGTTTTCACAGAGGGGATCTTTGGAAGCATTCCACAAAACCTGGGACCCACTGCTGGCTTTTATTAGCAGTAGTCTTACTGTTACTCCTGACGATGCTGAGGACACTTCCTAGTGCTGGAAGGAGAGAGACCCCACCCCCCTTTGTTTATTTATTTTTTGTTGTCTTTCTCTTTCTTGAATTATGTTAATTATTTTTTCTATAAATGTTACATGTTATTCGGTTACTTTGTTTTTTGTTGTGACTGTGTCTGACATGGGTTGTTGGGAGGGATAGCTGGATTCATGTTGGGCTTTTTCTGTTTTTGTCTGTGTTTTTTTTCTTTTTTTCACCTTAAAGCAGACATACTGTACATGTGCTATACCTGTTTCTGTGTTGTTTCTGCGGCTATGTTGTGTTGTCCCACTGGTGATGATCTGTTTCAGAGATGCCCCATCTGGCAAGATGAAACCGTTTTACTGACATTTGTCCGTCTACTTCCTTTTACTGTTTAAGCTCTGTTCAGTCATTTCTGTTGGATAACACTATATTCTTGAAATATTCTGAATACTGTTCATGGCTGACCAGGGGTAAGGGGTAAAAGATGACTTAGACTTCGACTTCTCTTTATTGTTCCTTTGGGATGAAAAACCCGCAAGGAAATTGAATTTCCAGCAGTTTACAAAAACACAAGGGGGGTATAAAAAAATACAGTACAGGATAACCAATAAACTCTTAGCTAAATAAATACAGAAAGTATAAAAAAACAATAAACAGTAAACAATAAACTAAGTCAAATATATATATAAGATGTAAGAATACAGGTCAAATAAAATTCACAGAAAATGAAATCAGATAAGCCCTCAAAGCAATTTCAGTCAAAAGCAACTGGACCTGGTTATTTGTCTAGGAAGACGTTTCACCTCTCATCCAAGAGGCTTCCTCAGTTCATGTACGCATCTGACCAGGCTGGGACTGGTCCGACTATCTGGTGTGGAGATCCAGGTATTTAAACTTTCACAAGGCCGATGATGTCACTGAAACCTTTTGTGCTCCAAGTGCCAACGACCGACATTGTTGTCATCAAAGGAGTGGGCTTTCTCCTTGAGGTGTAAGCGGACAGCGGAATCCAGGCCTGAGGAGTTAGCTCTCCTGTGTTGCGCCATGCGTTTATGCAGTGGTTGTTTTGTTTCTCCAATGTAGAGATCTTTGCATTCCTTGTTGCATTGGACAGCATAAACCAGGTTGATTTGTGGATGTGTGGTATTCTGTCCTTGGGATGTACTAGTCTCTGTCTGAGTGTGTTACCGGGTTTGAAATACACAGGGATGCAGTGTTTGTTGAAGATCCTCCTGAGTTTCTCTGATATCCCAGCCACATACAGAATCACTATGTTGTTCCTCTTGTTTTCTTTTTCTTTCTCAACCACTTTGGTTTTCTTTCTGGAAGCAGCTGCCGTTTTCACAAAGGTCCAGCTGGGGTAGCCACAAGTTGTGAGGGTGCCTCCTCTCAGGTGCTTGGGTTCTTCCCCTTGGGCCTGTGAGCTGGTGGGTACGTTATCAGCTCTGTGTTGCAGTGTTCTGATAACTCCAAGCTTGTGTTCCAGGGGGTGGTGAGAGTCAAACAGTAGATATTGATCTGTGTGAGTGGGTTTTCTGTATACCCCAATGTGGAGGCTCCTGTCATTCTCCTTGAAGGCTTTGGACTCCTTCAAAGGCCTAACCCCGAGCCATTGGTTCAGATATGTGGACGACACATGGGTTAAAATCCAATCCAAAGAGGTGCAAACTTTTACTGAACATATAAACTCTGTGGACAGAAACATCAAGTTCACCAGAGAAGAAGTCAAGGACAACAGTTTGCCTTTCTTAGACTGTGACATCCTTGGGATGTACTAGTCTCTGTCTGTGTGTGTTACTGTGTATTTCAAACCCAGTAACACACTCAGACAGAGACTTGTACATCCCAAGGACAGAATACCACACACCCACAAATCAACCTGGTTTATGCTGTCCAATGCAACAAGGAATGCAAAGATCTCTACATTGGAGAAACAAAACAACCACTGCATAAACGCATGGCCCAACACAGGAGAGCTAACTCCTCAGGCCTGGACTCTGCTGTCCACTTACATCTCAAGGAGAAAGCCCACTCATTTGATGACAACAATGTCCACGTCCTGGACAGAGAGGACAGATGGTTTGAAAGAGGAGTAAAAGAAGCCATCTATGTAAAAGTTAAATAACCATCGCTAAACAGAGGAGGAGGTCTAAGACACCACTTATCTCAAATTTACAACGCTGCCCTTTCATCCCTCCAGGAGATTCAACAATCTAACCTCAAAGAACAACTGTTCACAAATGGCCTCCTGTGACTCCAACGACGGTCGTTTAGACTCAATAGAGCACTAACGAAGTCCAAACCTACTTCCCACCAATGACTGCCACTCTAACGACGGTTGTTGGCACTTGGAGCACAAAGGGTTCCAGTGACATCATCGGCCTTGTGAGAGGTTAAATACCTGGATCTCCACACCAGTTAGTTGGATCAGTCCCAGCCTGGTCAGATGCGTACATGAACTGATGAAGCCTCTTGGATGAGAGGTGAAACGTCTTCCTAGACAAATAAGTCCAGTTGCTTTTGACTGAAATTGCTTTGAGGATAACGATGACCTGGACAAATGAGAACATTCACAGGCTCCTTCAAAGTAAAGTGAAATGCTGTTTGCTGGAACACAAAGCCACGTTCTAAATACTTATGCACTGAAAAAATAACTTTATTAATAAAATCAATAAAAGTCACTCAACTATATCAAGTGTAATGTACTCGCCTACAAGCGTAATATTTGGTAAGAAATGAAGTAAATGTTACTTAACTTTGTTCAACTTTAAGTTATATTTTTCTAAATTAAGTAAAGTCTTAAACATTTTGCTGCGCATAAGTAGATTTTAGTACTTTTATATGAATGTTGACGTGTACTGCCTCCAACCGCAGGACTCTGCAGCACATAGTGAAGGCTGCTGGTCAGATCATTGGTTTCCTGCTCCCCTCCCTCCCGGACATTTATGGAACCCGCCTTACCCGCAGAGCAACCAGCATCCCTCACTCAACCGCTTCAGCCTCCTGCCATCTGGGAGAAAGTACAGGAGCCTCCAAGCCTGTACTACCAGACTGGCAAAGAGCTTCTTCCACCAGGCTGCAAGGAAGCTCAACACCCTCCCCTCTGTCCCTCTCCTCCGCTCTTCCCCCAAGAACCCCCCCCCCCCCCCCCATAGGGAACAGCACCGGCCACTTTTCACCTCATGATTGCCTTTAATTGTTGTTTCAATTTTATTTATATAGTTGATATATTGTACAGTATGTGCAATGTAATGGACATAATTTTTTTCAGTTTGGCCTGCTCTGAGATGTTGACAATTTGGGCATTCCAGCACACACTGATGGAATCCCCCTCTCCCGGAGGAAAAGCCAGGTATTGAACCCTCTCCTCTCTCCTCTCTCCTCTCTCCTCTGTCTTCCTCTCCCTCTCTCATCCATTAGCACCCATTGTTAGTCCCTCTGGGCAGCACCTCTCCCCTTTCTTCCCAAGCATTCACCAGCTGGCCATATGAACAGGCCCAGAACTGTATTATTCAGAAGGCACCTTGTGTTTGTGTGTGCACGTGTCAGTGCACGCCAGCTCACCTTTGTCGACGGGGGCATTATGTGCATAAACCACACACAATCTTTTGGTGGGTGTGTATTGCATATTTGGCTGCATGCCATCCTGTGTAATGTTAGTGGGTGGGATATCGGTGTGTAACTTCCCTTCAGTTCTCCTCCTGAGCATGGGTGCATGTTTGTATCAGTGACACCAGCTCTTGAGGACAAGCCGGAGCACTTTGCAGCCCCCCGGCCATGCCTGGGTTTCACCTGAGAAGCCTGGTAAGCTACATTACACTGAAATGAGCTCTCACTGCTTTCCCCCCAGGGCGCACGGGCTATACAACTACAGGCGGATCTAAAGATAGCCTTTCACTGCTGTTTAGATTTGACCTGCAGATAATAGCTGTTTTTTGCTGTTACAAAAGTAAATGAGTCAGCATGAGATCCAGCATGGAAAACCGGTATAGTCACTTGCATTTTGTTAAGTTTGTCTTGATGG
This sequence comes from Echiichthys vipera, assembly GCF_963691815.1. NCBI lineage: Eukaryota > Metazoa > Chordata > Actinopteri > Perciformes > Trachinidae > Echiichthys > Echiichthys vipera. Next base: position 24,208,772 of record NC_139843.1, on the reverse strand, counting down.
AGAAGCATTGTAACCCTTAAACATAGCCTGGTAATGACTGGTGACCTGGGTGTCTTTAGCCTCAGAACAAGGATGAGGGACTTAAGGTGTGAAACCTGGTCTAGATGCTGATAGATTGGGCCAAGGACCTGGTTTCACAGAGTTTGACAGACACGTTACTCTACTTACACCTCCCAATTGTTCATTTTATTGAGTGGCTAACTTATATATCAAAGTGTGCCATTGATGGATTTAAATGTTGTGATGCCCGACCTCAAATGACAAAAAGAAATACAAGTTATATATTTTTTTAATTCTCTAGGTAATTTCAACTATAAATTATTGAAAGCATGTCACCGGTCAAGTCCCAAAGTAAAACAAATGCCACAAAGCGGAGGGCAGAGGCAGCAAAAAAAGGACATCAGCAGAAAAATGTGAGACAGAATGGTTCCAAAGCATCCCCGCCTCCCTCTAAAGTGCCTGATGAGAAACAAAAAGGTAGAGGGCATTCACCAACTTTGGAGGAAAGAAAGACAGATGAAAAGAAGAGTAATAGAAGGAATAAAGTAGGTAAAAGTAAAAAAAGAAGTACAGAAACAAAAGAGCCACAGAAAGAAAAGGAAAAGAGTCGCACATTAGGAAAAGGAACAACTTTAAATTGTAGATCACAACCTCAACATGGCAAAGACAGTAAGGTGGGCATAAACAAGACCACCAAACTTAAACCTCCACCAAAAACAGCCCCGACCATACAAAAGAGGATCAACAACAAGCTCTCCACCAAACCTGAAAACAAGAGAAGTGACAATGTGACAGAGAGTGAGGAGGAGGAGGAATCAGAGAGTGACACAGGAAGCTCAGCGGAGGTGACTGAAGAGGACACTAGTAACAATGAAAAAGAGGAGGAGCAAGGCAGCAACCAAGAGCCATCTGAGACACATGGGAGTGAGGAGAGCAGTGAGGCGGAGGCTGAAACATCAGATACTCAAAGAGATAAAGAACAGATAGAGACCGAGGAATCAGACAAAGAGCTTTCAGAGGAAGCCAAGTCCAGAAGTGAACCATTCACATCCAGTGAAGGAGAAGAAGAAGAAGAAGAAGAAGAAGAAGAAGAAGAAGAAGAAGAAGAAGAAAAGACGAAGGAAGTTGAACTTTCTGGGGTGGTCATCAGTGATGTGGGTGAAGACACAGAGATAACTCAGGAGAGCACAGCTGATAAAGCCTGCAGACGACGCAGGCAGTCTCCACGACCCTCGAAGCCTGCACCAGGACCAACTTACAAGATGTTTAAAAAAACAAAGGCAGATAAGCAGGCAGAGAAGGTTGAGAAACAGAAAGCCAAAGCAGAGAAGCAGAGGTTAGAAAAGGAAGCCAAACAAAAAGCCAAGGAAGAAAAAAAGAACAAAAAGAAACCTCAGAAAGAGGACAAACCCAGTTCTGCAACAGAAGAGATTCATCCCCCAAAAGGTCTTTCCATCAACAAGCTTGACTCAGAAAAAGGCAAGACCCAATTTGTAAACCAAACTAGAAATATTAATGAGAAAGATGTTACAGTAGAAGCCTATCCAGATGAGGAAGGGGTGGAGGCTGAACCAACATTGACCAAAGCCATCAAAGGCCAAAACCGAATTATGCTCCTCAAAGCCAAAGGTAAAGACCTCAAACCCATTCTGGAGCCTGAAGAGCAGCAGGACGCTGGAAATGTTGGCAAAGGACGGCCACGGAACTTGCTCCTGGGGAAAGTCAAGATGGCATCTCTCCGGCACAAAGCAGACAAGATAGCAAAGCCTGACGAGGAAACATCAGAGACTGAGGCCATTGATGGGGGGTCCAACAAACCCAAGGAACGTTTGATAGCACGAAGAAAAGGTATGACCACTCTTCGCAGGGTGTCTGGTTGGATTCAGAAAAACATGCCACGGGGGTTAAACATGAGAAAGAAGCTTTCTACTTGGACTAAAGCCATCGGGGTCTCCCACTGGCTCTCCCTTCGGACAATAAAACAGAAGCAAGGTCCCAGAAAATCTAAGGGTAATATTCTCAGACATAGGATGGCCATGAGAGTTGCCAGTAAAACCAGTCTGTCCAGTAAGAAAAACAGGAGCTCCTCTTCAGACAAAATGGATAAAGAGAATAACAGCTTTCAGGTAAAGGCAGGGGAGGGAGAGGAGGAAGCGGCCCCAGCTGGGGAGAAAGAGGTAGAGGCCAAATACGCTGTCGTACTCCCTAGGATGAACAAACTGGGCAAGGCAAAGACAGCCGAGGTGCCCCAGGCAGCTCCTGGACCTTCTACTCCATCAAGTACCACAGGGCCACCAGGAGAACCCACTACATCACAGCCAAAACCCCCTAAACCAGGTGCCAGGCTTGTGCTCCCTGTCAAACCAGATCTCAGCCTCCTGAAGTCCATCAAGAAGTCCTTACCTGGAGGGTTAATGTCAGGTGCAGATGTGGCTGACAGGAGCCCTGGGTCCACCGGTACACCAAAGGGATCATCCAACACTGAGGATAGAAAAAGGAGAGCTGCCCTAAACAATCAAGATGGGATCAATGTGCTACAGGCTGCAAGGAAGAAGCTGGACCCCTCCCAGATCAACCTGACCAAGATGTCCTTATCAGGGGGAACAATAACTGGTGGGCCGGCTCGGACCAAGGGACCAGACCCAGAGAGAGAGGCTGCAGGTGGGATACCTAGGTCCACCACTCAGCCCCTTCCAAATGGGGAGGCAAGCGCTGTGATGTCAGGTGTCCGGTCCTTGTATGAAGAAGAGGCAGACAGAGAAGTGGCCCAGCTGATGGGTGAGGGGGGTATATACACGATTGCCCAACCAGAAATGCACTGGGCTGGTAACCCACGGATGAGTGAAGACCCACAGGTATGTCACGTTTCTGGTGGTATGCTCTTCATTAAAAATATGAAACTATGAGAATCAAACTCATTTAAAACAACGTATAATATACAAACATGATAACGAAAGAAAGAAAGAAGTGTCAACTTGAATCACTGTGATCCAATAATTGTTTTAAAGTCATTCATCTTTCATGCTATGTGTTGGATCAGGATTGGCTGCGTGCTGAGAACCTGTTGCCCCACCAGACAGTGGAGAAGCTAACCAAGTGGACAGTCTATGATGATGGGGACCAGGTCCAGTCCATTCCTGCCCACAATGGTAGGGGCCTCTGGGAATCAGAGGACCCCACTCAGGAGATGCTTGAGAGTCGACTGGTCAACACACAGGTATTGATACGGCGTTATGAAAATGTCCTGTTAGCTTCCTTGGCCTAAAGGGTAGAAGGGAAATATATATAACATACTTAACTATTCTTTGGGTGCATTCAGATTAAACACAAAGCAAATTTCAGCCTAGCTTTACTCACCACCTTTTGCCACTTGATTGATCATGCAGCCTGTATTTATTTGCCACAAAAAGCCAATGTATTGACTATACAGGCATAATCTGTAACTGGCTATCAGGTCTCTAAGTCTGACATAACACCCTTTCAAAATACTATTTCTGGGTCCAAACACTACATCAAACAAAATTAAGAACGGCTGAACCTGTGAACCTTTTACAATCACTTCTTTCTTCGGTGACGCACCTTTTCATCGATGGGAAAGTGGTTAAATGGCAATTTAGTTTTAGTTTTTTCATATTAAGACACAATATAGGCAAAGATGCGTATAAACAGTACACTGGGGATCAAAATTAGAGAACAAAGTATAAATACTTCATTTATTTTGTAAATACTGTTATTTTTTTATTGTTCAGAATTTGATAAAAGCTGTGTCTATACCACTGCTGTATTAGCATGTTTTTTAAATAACCAAGGCACTTCAACAAAAACCTTTATTTTGTGAAAAAAAAAAACAGTGGGCAAAATTAGAGAACACTTTCAGCTCCCTCCCAGTTATTGGTGTTAATCTGCACCTGGTGACAATTGACTTCATTGTTGGATACACCCTATTTATCTGCAGCTCTCCTGGTTACTTTACAAGATGGCAAGCTGCTCTAAGGAGACTGAAACCCTGAGACAGCAGGTTGTCCAGATGAAGACCAAAGGGATGACCCAGAAATATTAATGAGGCAAAAATCAGCAAGTTAGTTGATTAAAGATGTTTTGGGAATACGGGTCCAGGATTTTCGCCACCTTGATTTTTTCCCCAGCCTGTATTTGGCCTCCATGAACCAATAACATTAATAAGAGTGCAATAACACTAACAAGTGCAATAAAACTAATCATCCACATTGTGCATTTTAACACAAAGTCTTCAACAGTGTAAGGAGGTCAATTAAATTAAAACATCAGTGTAGGTTCTTAAAGTATTAGTTTAAACAGATGCAGTAGTAAAATGTTACTGTGGGTTAATGTAGTTGTGTCTGCTGCAGTCTGCCTGTTGTGATGTGACAATACATCTGCTTGACTAATCATGATTGACAGCAATGCCTTCTATCTTTGTAATTACCTGGAACTCGCTTTGAGTATCAGCTCTTGAGTAAAGTTAGTGCCAAAGAACTTCCAAAGCAGAAAGAACACAGAAACAAAAACAGAACCAGTGACTATGGATCCACCTTATGTTACAATCTGTTTGGAAATGTGTCTCTCCTTGGCAGATGCTGACACTAAACTCAAAGAATCATCTTCATTAGTATCCATACCACAGGTGGACAGATAATGACCATCTGACTGACAAAACTAGTATGGCGCACCGGATGTGTGTGTGTATAAAGACTGCAGTCCGACACTCTCATGCAGAATTCTCAAATCAAATCAAATCAAATCAACTTTATTCATGTGGCACTTTCCATACTTGTGTACCACAAAGCGCCTCGCAGAGAATAAAAAAAAGATAAAAAAAAACAAAAAAAACATGAACAACAAAGAAACACCATAAAAAACCCAACCCTCCCACTCCCACAGGAAACACTGGCAAACCAAGGGGCAAAAACCGTAAAATAAGATAAAAAGAATAAAAACCATGAGGGAATAAAAACAGTCAAAACAGTAACATGTATGAAAATAGACCCAATAAATAAACAATAAGACAATAATAAACAAAACAATAAAACAGGATAAGCTAAACTAAATAAAATAAAATAAATTCATTATTTAATAAAAAATAAGAATACGGTGAGCATAAAAGGAATTAGAAAGAATTAAACAAGTCAGTTAAAAGCCCGTCCTGTGGGCCCACCACTCACAGGAGGAACCATTGGGGTCGGGTGCGCTTCTGCATGGGTGGCAGTGAAGGTGAGGGGCCTCGAAGGACCAGACCTGAGGTCCGTTTCACGAAGCAGGTTCAACAAACTCTGAGTCTAACCCTGAACTCTGAGTTGATCTACTCTGAGATAGGAATCTCTGAGTTTTCAGTTCCAGAACAGCAGATTTGAGTTAGTTTTATCAACTCGGAGTAGTTTGACCTGGAGTTAAGCGCGTGCACCACCAGTATAAAAAGACAGCATCAATGGAGCCCTGATTCGACGAGTCACCATGGCAACGGGGAAGAGGAGGGCTACGCTACCACTGGAATTGGAAATATTAATGCGCTCATACAGAGAGTTTAAGTTTTTCGCCGAAAGTGTAACACCGCTGCAGCAGCAAAAGAGAGGGGGACGGCGCGGGAGAACATTGCTGCTCGGGTCAGTGCGTACGTTTGAATGTAGTCCTGTTCCAATCACACAATAATATCACAGGGAGAACTGCTTGATTGGTAGCCTATTAATTTATTTCATTTAGGTGGATTCCCGTGGGGGAGAGGCGCACTTGGCAGCAGCTTAAGATGAAACATAAAAAAAATGTTTAAACAGGTAAAACCTTGGCACAATCTCATGGGGGTACCTCATTTTGAGTTTTACATTGTAAAGCAAATATTACCATAAGTGGCTGTTTTATACGTTGTATAAAAAACTCCCTTTTGCAAAAAAACGCAGCGCAACACACAATATCTGCTGGGATGTGAGAGCATGACTTTGGTTGTTAATGTTGGAAATGTAAGGACAGATGAGGTTGTGAATGTAAATGATGGACTGTGACATGATAAAAAATATAATTGTCTGGAAATGCAAGAACATCTTATTCGCTGCACAGTAATGCTGCACCTTCATCCACGGGATCATTATCAAAAGGACATGCCATGGTAGTGGAAATAGTCGCCACCTAATATAACTTCTAATGACTGATTTTTGCAGTGATTTTCTGAAAAAACAGACGAACTATACTACGCAAAAACTCGGCTGCTAACTGAATGAATAAGGAAATCAAACACCGTGTGTGGCTGAAAGAGGGCGGAGACAGAGAGAAACTTGAGGTTTTCTGAGAAAAACCTGGTCCCGACCAGGTTAGGTTCAGAGAGCATGTTACCATGGTAACTGACCGAGAGTTTAAGTTACCTCTCTCTTTTAAACAGGCTAGAGTTACCCCTTTTTCTCTGGTTTGAGTTACCTCCCTTTGTGAAACGGAAAACTCAGAGTTTCCCTCATTTCAGGGTTAACAGACTCAGAGTTTTCACTAAACCTGCTTTGTGAAACAGACCCCTGGGCAGCAGAGGCTCTGGGGACGTGGAATGTCACCTCTCTGTTGAGGAAGGAGCCGGAGCTTGTGCGGGAGGTGGAGCGCTACCAGTTAGATCTGGTGGGTCTTACCTCCATGCACAGTCTCAGTTCTGGAACCGTACTGTTGGATAGGGGTTGGACCCTATTCTTCTCTGGAGTTTCTGCGGTGTTGGAGTTTACCCCGGTAGACGAGAGGGTCTCCTCCTTACTCCTGCGGGTGGTAGGGGGGAAAACTCTGACTGTTGTTTGTGCATATGCACCCAACAGTATTTCGAAGTATTCGTCCTTTTTGGAGACCCTGAATTGAGTCCTGCATTGGGCTCCAGTAGGGGACTCCATAGTTCTGCTGGGAGACTCCCTGATCTAAATCCGAGCGGTCGGCTGTTATTAGATTTCTGTGCTTGTCATGGATTGTCTATAACAAACACCATGTTGGAACATATCTATGCTTATAAGTGTACGTGGTACCAGAGCACCCTAGGCCAAAGGTCGATGATCGATTTTGTGATCGTATTATCTGATCTGAGGCCGTATGATTTGGACACTCGAGTAAAGAGAGTAGCAGAGCTGTCAACTGATCACCATCTGGTGATGAGTTGGGTTAGAGGATGGGGGAAGATTCTGGACAGACCTGGAGGAGGCCCCTGTTCAAGAGATCTTCAATTCACACCTCCGGCGAAGCTTTTCTGGCATCTCTGTGGAGGTTGGGGGCATTGAACGGGAGTGGGAAATTTTCAAAGCTTCCATTGCTGAGGCTGGCCTCAAGGGGCTGTAACACTCGAACCGCGTGGTGGACACCGGTGGTCAGGGAAGCTGTCCAACTGAAGAAGGAGTCCTTCCAGGATATGTTATCCCAGAAGACTCCAGAGGCGGTTGCAAGGTACTGACAGGATGGAGAAGTCATGGAAAAGGACTTTCGGGCGGCACCAAGGTGCTTCTGGAAAACCATTCGGCACCTCAGGAGGGGGAAATGGGGAACTGTCCAAGCTGTAAGGATGGGACACTGGTGACCTCAGCTGATGAGGTAATCGGGCAGTTGAAGGGGCACTTTCTGGAACTCCTTAATCTGACTAACACGCCCTCTTCTGCCGAGGCAGAGACAGTGCCAAGTGAGTGGCAGAACGGGGCGGTGGTTTCCCTGTTCAAAAAGGGGGACCAGAGAGTGTGTGCCAATTACAGGGGTATCATACTACTCAGCCTCTCCGGTAAAGTCTACTCCAAGATGCTGGAAAGGAGGGTTCGTCCTATAGTCGAATCTGAGATTGAAGAGGATTCCTGGACGTGGAACAACTGACCAGCTCTTCACTCTCGCAAGGAGGCCTGGGAGTATGCCCATCCAGGCTACATGTGCTTTGTGAATCTGGAAAAAGCATATGACCGTGTCCCCCGGGAGATACTGTGGGAGGTGCTGCGGGATATATGGGGTGAGGGTTCACTTCTGTGGGCCATCCAATCTCTGTACAGCCAAAGCGAGAGCTGTGTCCGGATCCTCGGTAGTAAGTTGGATTCGTTCACGGTGGGGGTTGGCCTCCGCCAGGGCTGCACTTTGTCACCAATCCTGTTTGTGATTTTCATGGACAGGATATCAAGGCGTAGTCGTGGTGGGGAGGGGTTGCAGTTCGGTGGGTTGAGGATCTCGTCTCTGCTTTTTGAAGATTGATGTGGTCCTGATGGCGTCGTCGGTCAGTGACCTGCAGCACTCACTGGATCGGTTAGCAGTTGAGTGTGAAACGGCTGGGATGAGGATCAGCACCTCTAAATTTAAGGCCATGGCTCTCAGCTGGAAACCGGTGGATTGCCTACTCCGGGTAGGGAATGAGTCCTTACCCCAAGTGAAGGAGTTCATGTACCTCAGGATCTTGTTCATCAGCGAGGGGACGATGGAGCATGAGGTTGGCCGGAGAATCGGAGCAGAGGGGGCGGTATTGCAGTCGCTCTACCGCACCGTTGTGAAGAACAGAGAGCTGAGCCGGAAGGCAAAGCTCTCGTTCTACTCGTTAATCTTCGTTCCTACCCTCACCTATGGTCATGAAAGCTGGGTCATGACCGAAAGAACGAGGTCCCGGGTACAAGCGGCCGAAATTGGGAGGGTGGCTGGAGTCCCTTAGAGATAGGGTGAGAAGTTCAGCCAACCGTAATGAACTCGGAGTAGAGCCGCTGCTCCTTTGCGATGAAAGGAGCCACTTGAGGTGGTTCGGCACCTGGTAAGAATGCTCCCTGGGCGCCTCCCTAGGGAGGTGTTCCAGGCACGTCCAGCTGAAAGGAGGCCTCAGGGAAGACCCTGGACTAGGTGGAGAGATTATATCTCCACACTGACCTGGGAACGCCATCGGGATCCCCCAGTTAGAGCTGGTTAATGTGGCCCTGGAAAGGGAAGTTTGGGGTCCCCTGCTAGAGCTGCTGCCCCCGCGACCCGATCCCGGATAAGCGGTTGAAGATGAATGACTGAATGAGTTAAAAGCCTGATTAAAAAGGCTCTCCTCCCCTTTGACTATCTCCGCTTTCTATATGGGCACCGTCACTGTATCCGGGGCTTAGTAACCTCCAAGACGACTGTGATAGAATTAAAGAGATACAAACAAGCCGGAATGTTTGTTCCCTCCTATAGCAGAAATGTTAACTCGTAAAACCAGACCATACTACAGCGCTGACACATCACTGTAGACATAGGTCTGGCAATTCAAGACTACTGACCAACTGACACACGTTCCCGTGCTTCAGCCCTGCAACTAGATGGGAAAGACTGCCTTGCTCTTTGGCCATTCTCTATGTCATTACAACATTCTATCAGGGGTGAGCCTCAGTCTTTGCCATTTTACTTGTTTCTCACTTTACCAAGCAGCATTTTCCTATAAGCCAAAGAGACAAACATTACTGCCAATTAAGATTAAGTTAAACTACTGTCTAATGGCTCAGGTTTGGAATGCAAGCTTATCATTTCCGCTTCATCGCGTATAGCCAGTGTGCACACAAAACAATAGGACATAAAAGACTTACTGCTGATTTATTTATTTCCTGGTCTGTGCAGATACAATAGAGCATACAACACACCGCAGCATGCTGCTGTGAGATTGCAGTATATCAGCTATCACACTGCTCCAGTGCTGCAAGTGGATTGGTTACCCGCTGTGAAAAGGTTATGAGTGGAGTGGACCACTAGCAGCAGGGAAGTGCAGAAACAAACCATATGTTTAACCATAAAGAGCTCTGTCAAAGGCTCGGTCACTGTTCACATTCAATGTTAGCAAGACTAGAAGGTAGCTGTGGAGAGAAGGTAAGGGCAAAGTTGTCTGCATCTCATGGTCCTGACTGAAGGGATGTTTCTAATTGAGGGGGACAAGGCTTTAACGTTGACTCATGTCCTCACAGCTGCTCTTCTCCGCGTTTTTCAGGTGCTGATGCCTGGCAGCAAAAGAAGTGTAGAAGTGGATGAGGTGGAGGATCTGTCTCAGCTGGAGTGAGTTCCCTCTCTCACACACACATATACAGTACCTACAGTACAGTATAAATATGCACTTTTTTTTACCTAACCTTCTCAGAGAGGTGTGCGAGAGCTCTGTGCTTCTGAATCTGAAGAAGAGGTTCCATCGTGACTATATTTATGTAAGTGTCATTACTGGCCTCTCACCATGATCTCAAGAGTTTCAAAGAGTTAAAATATTCTATCATTTGGGTAAAATACTTACATGCTGCTACTGGAATTTTTTGTTTTATGTTATGTTAGGTTTGGGATTTATTGCGATCTGTTGGCAGAAATGGAATATAATCTTCCTAAGTATGTTTTCATTAGTGTATAATCACCTGAACCTCAGACCCATTCTGTTTTTGTTAGCTTATAGGTTACAGGTACTCTTCCACAGAACCGATCGTGTTGCATCACCATTTTTCTACAGTAGCCTAGAATGGACAAACCAAACCAGCACTGAGAGTTCCTTTTGCGTTTTTACAAAACCTTAAAGGCCCCAACACATGATACGCAGTAAAAACGCTTTCTGCCGGCCGTTCCATTCATTTCCTATGGAAGAGGCGGCAGCGCCCAATGAAGCGGCAGTGACCAATGTAGCGTCGCGCACCGCTCAGATTTACCTCTCTGCCGCTGCGCTCAGTTGCCGCTAACCTTTCAAACAGGCAATTAATGAGATAGAAGCCTTGAGTGTGATGTTTTTGTTTCCTAGGCAACCAGAGAGCGGCATTAAGCCGGTTAGAAAGATGGAAGAAAAACGTATTGTTTGTGTGTCTGAGTTTCCCGAACTATTTAACGTTACATTAAAGTGGTATCACAACCTCAAAAGAAAACGTAATGATGGAGGTTTATAAACATCACAGTTTACGAGCTAACGGTTGTTTTAATGCTAACGTTGATTTAGCCGTTTACTGGGTCTCTGCGCCCATCATGTGCCCATTCAGGCCACTGTAGATTATCTACCCCTGTAACCTCATTGATAGGTACCACTAAATCCTACACACTGCTACACATTTTTTTTTGTCAAAGTTAGACATTTAATGCTTTACTCCTACATGATCTTGTTTGATAAAATCAACAATAAAACTAAAGACATTTTGTGATTAGCGATATTCAGAGTTTTTCATTCCCAATATTAATTCCGATACCTGAACTTGCGATACAAAGTACCATGAATATACATTATTATTTTGTATACTCACCATGTATGGATGTGATCTTATTGCTGTCATTGAGCCAGATTGTATGGTCTGGTCAATCATAATGATAAAAAAGCATAAATGAACGACGCTAAAGTAGATTTCCTTTATCAGGTGCATAGACTGGCATGCTGATACACATACAGATACAGAAACAGATACAGATAGTGATACTAATACCAATATAATACATAATATCGATACTCAGCATTTAAGGCAGTATCGGGGGCATTTATGATACTGGTATCAGCATCACAACAACTCTACTTGTGATAGGATCACACCAGCCATGACACCAAATCGGGCCAGGAGTGTGAAGTCAGGGAAATGGCCCCTTCCCTACTTTCTGCCAACCCACTTCCAGCACCCTTACTCAACTCTAATTTTACACGGCACCGCATGTCCTTTCTTGCCTCGTGAGATCAGACTGATCTCTGAGCTCCATTGTATTTTTCAGATCAGTCTGGTAACGTGCAGCAGAGAAAATTTTGAGAAGTTTGACCAGCGACCGAACCAATCAGTGTTGGTTTTGAGGTGGAATTAAGTGTGACCTAAAATTGGGCCTTTGATCCGTAAATTCAGGCTACACAAATGGAAAATATAACAGATGGTTTATCCAATCAGCAACCAGTATTTTTGCCCCTCCCCAAACCAGAGTTCCCAGATGGATCTGCTGAGCAAATGAGAATCAAAACATCTGTAGGATTCAGGTTATGTCCTTTCCTCCCCAATATGTAGTAGGTGTCTCCGAGACCATATTTTGCCATGATGAAACACACACACACACACACACACACACACACACACACACACACACACACACACACACACACACACACACACACACACACACACACACACACACACACACACACACACACACACACACACACACACTTACAAGATGAAAACACTACCAGCATCTCTGTTTTGGCAGTTAAAAGTCAAGCCACATATAAATATATGTGCACTACCACGAGTCAACAGCCTTCAGTATTGCAGAAACCGAGCAATTCCTGCTGTCTTGCAGTTTGTATTTTCTATTCTCTGTGACATTGTTTTATTCCAGACTTACATTGGAAACATGCTGCTGTCCATTAACCCCTTCAAGCCCCTCAACATCTACACAGAGGAGCTGAGACAGACATACCAGGGCAAAGAGCAGCAGAGAAACCCACCGTGAGCCAGCTGTTCATGATTCTGCTTTCTCTTTGTACTTTTAATTACAACTGACAGCATGTGTCTCACCAAAGTTTTCAGTCCCTTCAGAATATCTTTCCACCTTACATTGGTCATTTTTTTTCATTACTAATGTTTGTCTTTCTGTTGTTCTCTGCTTCAGCCATGTCTATGCCATAGCTGACGCCGCTTTCAGTCAGTCTCAGGCCTCCCCACAGGAGCAGTGCATCATCATAAGGTACTGACAAGAACACCAGTACTCTGCTTATACTGTAGGTCTTATCTTTTCATCCTCAGGTTTTTAAGCAAAATACCACAACACAGTCCTTCCTTAAAGGCATATAGGTATATATATATATATATTATATATATATACAGTAAATGTAAATGTAAATGTAATGTAAATGTAATGTAAACTCAAGAGTTCCATCATACACACAAACATGGCATTTCAACATGCCAACATCATTTTTGTATCCTTTAGGATTGAATACTCGGAATGGTCTATCTCCCCGAAACGTCTCTAATTTGCATGTGAGTTGCTCAAGCAGCCGTTTGTTTGCCCTGTGGAAGAGCAGGGCCATTTTTCTCCCTTGAGAGAATCCTGGTTGCTGATTGGATGTAACTCTCAGCAGGATGTGACGTGTGGTAGTACAGACGCCACAACCACACGGTGAAGTAGAGTAGACACTTTTATCCAGTGGTGTAGAAGAACACAGCACAGAAAATGATCTGTGAACGCACAACTTTGCAGAGGCTTGTTAAATGAGTGCTGCAGCGGACGGGTTGGATTCTGACCAGTGGTGCTGCATGCTCCCTCTGTCTGTCTCCCATTTACACACTAACACACACACACACACACACACCGTACTGCAAGCAGGATGACAGCCTATCTGTCAACACAGAATTTTACAGCGCCAAGAACTTTTAAGGTGGAGTGATTTCTTTCATTTTACTTGTCCATAAGTTGACCTTGTGAATCATATGAGCCACCTTAAATCAAACTGCAACTATTCTGTATTTCTCACTGTGAGAAAGAGCGGCACACGGCTTTGATCAGCTGATAACAGCTGATCGAAACCCATTCAGAGTGACACGTCACCTCCAGATTCTGGTAAATCCCTCTGGGGCCTTTTTTGTAATGGAAACACATTTGAGAGGGAGTGGCCTAAAACTTTCGGAGCAGTCACATTTTACCCTAATGGACACACACCTATTCATCAACATGTGAACATGTGATCATGTTAGCATGCTAATCATAGAATGTAGCACAAGGCACCACTCGGTCAGCATTACAGAGCTGCTAGCATTACTGTTGACTTACGTTATATGATATAAATAAAAAGATGGGTCATTGGATGCCCTGGCGCCCTATTGGGTAAAGGTGCCAACCATGAGCCATAGCATCCCTGTCTCACATTAAGAATAGAATAGAAATACTTTTTTGATCCCAAGTTGGGAAATTGCAGAATAAGAGATAAGGACCTTCGTTGCATGTCATCTCAATTTTAAGGTGTGTCATATCCAAACAATACTCCAGCATTGCAGTATGGTCTGGCTGCACGAGGTAACATTCTTGGATAGGGGTAAATGCTCTAGGCTGTTTGTATTTCTTTAAATCAATCCCAATAATCTTGGGCGACACTAAGCCTCAGTTGCAGCAACAGTGCTCTTGCAAAAAGGATAGCGCTATGTACACTGTAAGGCAATATTTCATGTCATTTTTATTTCTTGTGTAGTGGCCAGAGTGGTTCAGGGAAGACTGAAGCTACCAAGCTGATAGTCCACTACCTCAGCTCCATGTATCAGGGCAGAAATGACAACCTGCGACAGGTAATTCACTGCAAAAAACCCAAGGGAACACCTTCTTTAATGTTAAGTTTTATCAGTTAGCAGCATTGCAAAGCCTTGGTGTCAATCTATCAGTCCTCCACCCCTTATTGTCTTTGATTCACTTTCTTTCTCTTCCAGCCCATGGAGGTCCTTCCCATCCTGGAGAGTTTTGGAAACGCCAAGACCATCCTCAACAACAACTCCAGCCGCTTTGGCAAGTACCTCCACATCCACATTCTCCAGTGAGTCCCCCTGATGTTAGTTACATTTCACCATATGTTCCTTTGTTGCTCCCACCTGAAAAGATTGGTTGCAATTGTTTTATTTGTTGACTGTCTCTCATCTTGGTTGACAGTGGGGTTGTTGTAGGGACCTCGCTGTCCAAATATCTCCTTGAGAAGTCCAGGGTTGTCTTTCAGGTGAGATATTACATTGAGTGAGGTATGCTGTGTGCTCGAACACACATCATGGAGAAGTCCATGATGTAACATTTACTGGAGAAAAATAGTACATCACATTGGCTTACATGAATAGGGCTGCTGAGCACTTTGTCACTGTATAAAGTATTGTGTGATTGGCTATTTGTCTCGCTTGCGTTGGCTCAAGTTCCTTTTCTGGTTGAGTGCTTTTGCTCCGTGGAAAACAGTTTGGAGGCTGAGCTTTTCCAGCTTGATAGACAATACACCCATTTGACCGACTGGTCAAATGGCTTTTCAATCCTCACTTCTAAACATTGCTAATGATCGATTTTGTACAGCCAATCATGATCCCCAGAGGTGATCACCAATGACTTTGGTGATCCCTTGAGTTTTTCTCTAGCAACTTCTCTTTGATTGAGTGAAATACCTCTACACAACAAGGTTGACTTTTGTTAGAAGTAACTCACATATATTCAAGGTCACCAGAGAATGAGCACTGGTGAAGCTGGTGGTCTTCTGACTTTTCACCTATGGTACCACAAACAGGTCAAAGTTTAAAATTATCTAACAAAATACTGTATCTCAACATCTGAATGGATTGAAACACAATGTCCTCGAGTTTCTTGGTTCTGAGTTAAAGTTGTAGTTCATAAGATTTGAAATGCATTGTTTTTAGCGCCCTCTTTGGCAGGTGAGCCTGTTCTTTCAGAGCCTCCATTTTGTCACGTTCACTCTTTTGTATACGTTATTGAAACACTTTCACCTTTCTACTTCCAGTCCGTCTCCTATATGTTCCTCTCTTAAATCCATACACAAACATATGTTCCTAGTATACTTCTGCCCTTACGACAAGCCTGACTCAGAAGTTGGAAGTTCCCGATTCCCGATTACAAGTGAATGCAACATAACCGTTAATGATGTGTTTGGCTGGCAGACCAACAGCTGTCAGCAGTGTCACTAACATGGAGCCGTATTTACGTCTAGCCCGCAAATGTCTCCACTGACACACAGATGGGAATACTTAGCAAAGAGGCAACAAATGCTTTCATTAGTGGGTCACATGATCAATCACCATTGTTTGAACTCACTCTGGGATAGATAGGAACTTATCACACAATTAAACAGGTGAAAATCTTACAACTTTAAGCGTCTTGACAAATATTGGATTGATTACCATGCAATCTGGTTCAGACATTCATGATCCTCATGATGACTTGTATTAACTTTAAAGCAGAAGTAAGTCACTTTCATAAAAGTAAGTTGTTGTTATATTTGCTGACAAAAAGTGTCTAGCTGTTAAATGAAAAAGCTTGATATTGTCTCAACTTGGTCACAAACTTTCTCATTTTACAGCTAAATAGTACACAAACATATGGTTCTGAAGACACTTTATGCAAGAAATAATATAGTAACATAATCTTGATCTCATATTCATATCAGCGCTGCCTAGTTTAACAGTTTGATCTGAGTTCATGAGCAGTAATTGACACTGCGTCAGAGGCTTTGATCGGTCACAGTGGAATTTTTCAGATGCCATTAGGATTTCTTTCACAGATTATCTGTTTCATGTATCCTGTCAGGATATAGTTTCAGCAGATATGCTTAAAACATTTTTGTTTATATAAGTTACATACTTCAGCTTTAATGATCCCTCATCAACACTGTGACTACTTAAAGCATCAGAGCTGTTAGCATGTCTGTTAACTGTTAAAAGTGTGTCTTGATTACCTTTTATCTTAATTTCTACATTATTTCCTACTGGTGTGGAGTGTAACTAAGTGAACAATACAGCCATCAGTTTTTTTGGCAGTGTGTTTCAATATGTTGTTTCTGACAAGGTAGTTTATGCTGTAATGAACACTGTCTAGTTCTTGTGTCATTTCCCTTGTAGGCCAATGAGGAGAGGAACTACCATGTGTTCTATGAGTTGCTGGCAGGTATGAACGACTGGGACAAACAGGAGCTCTACCTGCAAGGAGCCGAGACCTATTACTACCTAAACCAAGTACATCGCACATCCGTGGACACAGATTTATCCTCCATCTCTGGTTTTTGTAATGTTTTCCCTTCCTCTTCACTCGCGATACATGAACTTACACATGTATTTTTTCTTCTGTGCTCTTCTAGGGAGGTGCCTGTGAATTGAAGGGGAAGCAGGACAAGCAGGACTTCCAGCTTTTGGTTCAGTGCTTTGAGACCATCGGTCTGCATGCCGACCAGATCTCCACCGTCTGGGCCATCCTCTCCTCCATCCTGCAGCTTGGCAACGTCTGCTTCAGCTCATACGAGGTGTGTGTGTGTGTGTGTGTGTGTGTGTGTGTGTGTGTGTATGTGTAAGAAGAGAGAGATTAAGAGTTATTACATGGATCAGACATTGCTTTTGCACATCAGCTGGTGTTGTTTTTGCTTCAGAGCGAGTCATTTGAGGTGGCTCGTATCTTCAGCGAGGCTGAGGCGAGGAGGGTCGGCTCCCTGTTGCAGATTTCCTCTGAGGCCCTGCGGACTGTCATCACGCACAAAGTCACAGTCAGTAGCCTCTAGTGCACCAGTCATGCCTCTTGCAGGCATATTTCCGACGTGTGAACACTGATTAGTTTTCTGGTCCACAGGAGACGACCTACGACAGGATCTACTGCCCTCTGTCTGTGGAAAGTGCCATAGAATACAGGTAAGAACATTTCCCCAAATGTTAAAGCAGGCTGGATTTAAGCAAAACAGATAAATCTCTCAAACCAAAATTTAAATTAAACACTTGGAGGTATTTCTTGCCATTTGTCCATCCATCTATTTGCAATTCTGGTGGCAGCAACTTGACAATGTTGTAATAAAGATTAAAAAGTCCACTGAAAGTGCTGCTTAATGAATTAATGAATTATCTTTATTTACATAAAAACCTCTCTAAGAAGCATTGCAAACACACTAAAACACGTAAGTAACAGGTCTATGCCATACTGTCAAAGAAGGCTATGCCTGCAGACTTATGATGTCACTGAACAGTTCAAATGTACGACAATGCCAAGTTATTGCCATTAACCAAAAATGAAAAATAATAATGCCTAGAATATAGTTCCAATTCCCAGATGAAGCAATTCTGTTTTCAGCATGACGATCACTGCCTTTGTGGAACCAGCAGTTTATTTATCTTAGTGTAAAAGAGAATTTGGCTCATGAAAGTAAAATTACATGGTTTATGAATTCATCAAGTCTGTTTCAGTTCAGTCTGCCAACTCAGGTGGAATGTAAATTGACTGTGTGATATACAGTGTATACCGTGTTGAAATTAGTATAGGCATATAGCATAGGTCCTGCATGTCACTACCCACAATGGAGCACCAAGCTCAGCACAGCAGGGAGTAATGATAATATCTTCCCTTATGATTGGTTATTTTTATTTACTTGTATGTTTCTTAAACACTATAAATGAAAAAAGAAAACCAGCTATTTGGCGTTATGCATCAAGTTGTGGGGGTGATTAGGTTGAGGTGAAATGCAGCAGAGGCTGAGATAGTCTGTCATTAGTATGGGCCCTCTCTTGCAGAGATGCCATTGCCAAAGCCTTGTATTCAGTGCTGTTTGACTGGTTGTTGGAGCAGATCAATGATTGGCTGAGCCCCACAGAGATGGACAGCACAGTGGGCATAGTCGACATCTACGGGTTTGAGGTTGGTTTTCTGCATGGACTGACATCTGGAAACTTAAAAGGGACTGAGCATTTCATGTCACAGTGCTCTGGTGTTCCTCTACAGGACCTGGGAGTGAACAGCTTTGAGCAGCTGTGTATCAACTTTGCCAATGAGCAGCTGCAGTACTTTGTCAACAAGGCAGTGATCTCCCAGGAGCAGGTGAGTGGGCTGCAGTCAACTCTCAAGATAACACATTTATAAGTTACCCTTTTTAAACAGTTTATAAGCTGGGCATAGCAGTGCACCTCTGGCTTTATCAGGGGGGCGTAACTATGTTCCCCACTTTGTATGTGACCGGGGAACATACAAAGAAAAAGGTCTGATGTTCCCCGCTTTTCGAAGAACCAGTCTTATGTTACCCGGTCTGTTATTTTCTCCCAACCCTAACACAATGCTGAATTAAATCAGCGGAGGCATAGGCTTATGCAACCAGGGAACATATCACCCTTTTCGGGAACAAGTGTGCAAGAACCAGGGGAACATAGGGATGACTCCCTTTATTAGTAGTTAATGAGCCTGACAGGACAGCTCTTGGGTTGCCAGGTTGTGAAAAGTCCCTTTAAGTGCATTCTCCTCCAGACACACTTGATTTGTCCCAAATCGCCCACTGCAGTGAGTGTACTGACATTCGTGCACTATTTGTCCTATGTACTGACACCATCAGTACAGTCAATTCCCCAGTGAGTGCTGTCTGAAGTCACACACTGCTGCCCTGAACTTACCGGATATGACGATCGTATTTCTTCTTCTGTTTATTTTTCCAAAAGCTTTTCCAACAACTCTTCTGACTCAGCACACCGCCAAAAATCCTTGTGATCCCTGTTTTACATTTGAAGTGAATCTAGTTGTTGCAGCTCCGTTGCACTGTTGTTCCGCCATTTTCCAGTTTGAAGTTTGGAGTCCAGCCTCTGCCACTACGTAGACAAAATGGAAGTGATTGAGGGTGTTGAGTGTTCATTGATCCACACACAATTCAAGAAAAAGAAAAGGAAAAAGAAAAAAGGAAGGGGAGGGGAGGGTTCTCTCCTCCCAAGCATCAGGAAGTGTACTCAGCATCATCAGGAGTAACAGTAATACTATTACTAATAAGAGCAGACAGTGGGTCCCAGGTTTTGTGGATGGCTGTCAAAGATCCCCTCTGTGAAAACCTTAACTTCTCTAAGCCTGTGAATGTTCTAATTATCCCCAAAGCAATTTCAGTCAAAAGCAACTGGACTTGGTTATTTGTCTAGGAAGACGTTTCACCTCTCATCCAAGTGGCTTCATCAGTTAATATACGCAACAGAGCAGGCTGGGACTGGTCCCACTATCTGGTGTGGAGATCCAGGCTTCGGCTCTGTTCATTCTTCTTCCTTCATCACGATGACAAGCCTGGCATGAAACAGCAACTTGGGTTTGAAGCCCAGGTTATAAAGCTCCGACATCACCCCTCTGTATTTCTAGCGCTGCTCCACCACCTCCGGAGCGTAGTCCTTGTAGATGGCGATGGGATAGCCTCTGTATTGTAGCTAGCCTCTCCTGGCGCGGGCTTTGCATATGATTTCCTCCTTCACCTGGTATCCGTACAGGCTGATGGTGACTGGCCGTGCTCTCCGCCCTGGCTTCGGTTTCTTGGATAATGTGCGGTGAGCCCTGTCACACTCTGGCGGTGATTCCAGGAGGTGAACGCACTTCAACCCTAAAAAAGAACAGTTTGAGGGTGGAAATGCGCGATTCATGACACAGCATTAGCTTAGTCCTGCTAGTTAGCTAGCTAGGAAGACTCCTAGAAAAGTTTTTTGCAAGGCATCTGTTAAATTTTCATTTATTCACAGTTAGTACTGCAGGGTTGGAGGATTCATGTTAGAACCCTTTATTTTTATTTGATAAACAGATTTATTTGCTTTCTTTCCGAGAGTGACATTAGAAGGTTGATACATAAACAAGTTGGTGACCATTATTGGCAACTTTTTGGAACTCAATGTCTTCTTCACATTCCCTCTCTTGTGAGATGCTAATTGCTTAAAAGTGTCCTCCTTGACTTTAACAAACTCAGGGAGTGCAGCCATTAATGTCAGTATGCTAATATATTAGCATGGAGGAGTGAAGCCAATGGTTTTGGTGACCCATTAGGAAATCTGGCAATTAGAACGAATAACTTATATTCTTTCAACCATAGAGCACCTTCAATAAATGCCTCCACACACTTAAACTGTGGGTGTTGTCTGTAACATAATATTACTGTGTGTGTTGCCTGCAGGAGGAGTACAGTGCAGAACAGATCCAGTGGTATCCGATGCCACTCAAGAACTTCCACTCCTGTCTGGAGCTGATCTCCTCCAGACCACACGGCATCCTCCGCATACTGGACGATCAGACCTGCCTCCCCCAGGTACACACACACAAACACACACACACACACACACACACACACACACACACACACACACACACACACACACACACACACACACACACACACACACACACACACATATAAACACACACACACACACACACACACACACACACACACACACACACACACACACACACACACACACACACACACACACACACACACACACACACACACACACACACTCACACTCCATTTTGTTCTACATCTGACCTTGAGGGAATGTAAAATGCTGCATATTTTTTTGGTATTGGTCCTTTTTGTTTTTCCATCAGGCCACTGACCACACCTTCCTCCAAAAGTGCCACTATCACCATGGGAACAGCCCCTACTATGCCAAGCCCAAGAACCCAATGCCAGTCTTCACTGTCTATCACTATGCTGGAGCTGTCACTTATCAGGTATCAGCCAGACACAGCACACTGCTATATACAACAGATCTGTCAAACAGCAGCAGTATTTAAAAGAAATAAAAACAACTCTTTTTTTCAGGTTCATAATTTCCTGAATAAGAACCATGACCAGTTCAGGACCGAAGTGGTGGAGCTTTTTGCCAGGAGTCGGTTAAAGGTGAACCAACTGGTAGTAGACCTGTACTGGGTCCTGATATGTTTATATTAGCACAGCATAGCAACATTTACACAGCAGCCACAGAGGAAGCCCTTTGCCTGAATGGTTAACAAGAGATTTGGATCACATTATGTCATCAGATTACACAGGTTTGTGTATCAATCAGTCATTCAAACTACAGTATATAACACTTTTAGTAAAGTTAATGCAGTTCTAAGTGTTTACAGAGCTCAGAGGGAGAGTGGGTCGTCCTCCGTTCAAAAGATCAGCGGTTCGATACCCTGGTCCGTAAGAGTCCTTGGCGAAACATCTCTCATCTCATCTTCAACCGCTTATCTGGGGTTGGGTCGCGGGGGCAGCAGCTTTAGCAGGGGACCCCAAACTTCCCTTTCCTGCGCCACATTAACCAGCTCTAACTGGGGAATCCCCAGGCGTTCCCAGGCCAGTGGGGCCACCTGGTCCTGGGTCTTCCCCGAGGCCTCCTTCCAGCTGGACGTGCCTGGAACACCTCCCTAGGGAGGCGCCCAGGGGGCATCCTTATTAGATGCCCGAACCACCTCAACTGGCTCCTTTTAACGCAAAGGAGCAGCGGCTCTACTCCGAGTTCCTCACGGATGGCTGAACTTCTCACCCTATCTCTAAGGGAGACTCCAGCCACCCTCCTGAGAAAACCCATTTAGGCCGCTTGTACCCGCGACCTCGTTCTTTCGGTCATGACCCAGCTTTAATGACCATAGTTGAGGGTAGGAACGAAGATTGACCGGTACATCGAGAGCTTTGCCTTCCGGCTCAGCTCTCTTTTCGTCACAACGGTGCGGTAGAGCGACTGCAACAGCGCCCCCTCTGCTCCGATTCTCCGGCCAAACTCACGCTCCATCGTCCCCTCACTCGTGAACATGATCCCGAGGTACTTGAACTCCTTCACTTGGGGTAAGGACTCATTCCCTACCTGGAGTAAGCAATCCACCGGTTTCCTGCTGAGAGCCACTGCCTCAGATTTAGAGGTGCTGATCCTCATCCCAGTTGTTTAAAACTCAGTTGCGAACCGATCCAGTGAGTGCTGCAGGTCATTGACCGATGATGCCCCCCCCCCCCCCCCCCACGACTACGCCTCGATATCTTGTCCTTGAAAATCACGAACAGGATTGGTGACAAAGCACACCCCTGGCGGAGGCCAACCCACACCTATAACAAATCCGACTTACTGCCGAGGATCCGGACACAACTCTCGCTTTGGCTGTACAGAGATTGGATGGCCCACAGAAGTGACCCCCTCACCCCATACTCCCGCAGCACCTCCCACAGCACCTCCGAGGGACTCAGTCATATGCCTTCTCCAGATCCACAAAGCACATGTAGACTGGATGGGCATACTCCCAGGCCCCCTCCAGGATCCTTGCGAGAGTGAAGAGCTGGTCCGTTGTTCCACGTCCAGGACGGAATCCGCATTGTTCTTCTCCAATCTGAGGTAGAACTATAGGACGAGCCCTCCTTTCCAGCACCTTGGAGTAGACTTTACTAGGGAGTCTAGGTAGTGTGATACCCCTGTAACTGGCACACACCCTCAGGTCCACCTTTTGAAATAGGGGGACTACCACCCCGGTCTGCCACTCCCTTGGCACTGTCCCAGACTTCCAATCAATGTTGAAGAGACGTGTCAACCAAGAAAGCCCCTCCAAACCCAAAGCTTTCAGCATTTCTGGACGAATCTCATCAATCCCTGGGGCTTGGCCACTGTGGAGTTGTTTGACTACCTCAGTGACTTACGCCAGAGATATTGACGATGATTCCATTCCTCATCAGCCTCCAGCTCTGCCTCTACAAAAGAGGGCATGATGGTCAGATTAAGAAATTCCTCAAAGTGCTCCTTCCACCGCCGTCGACAGCTTGGACGGTTCCCCGTTTCCCCCTCCTGAGATGTCGAATGGTTTTCCAGAAGCACCTTGGTGCCGCCTGAAAGTCCTTCTCCATGACTTCTCCGAACTCCTCCCACACCCGCTGCTTTGCCTCTGACACAGCCTCCGGAGTCTTCTGGGATAACATATCCCTGAAGGCCTCCTTCTTCAGTCGGACAGTTTCCCTGACCACCGGTGTCTACCACGGTGTTCAAGGGTTACCGCCCCTTGAGGCACCTAAGACCTTGAGGCCACAGCTCAACACTGCAGCTTCAGCAATGGTAGCTTTGAACATTGCCCACTCCGGTTCAATGCCCCCAACCTCCTAAGGGATGCCAGAAAAGCTCCGCCGGAGGTGTGAGTTGAAGATCTCTCGGACAGGGGCCTCCTCCAGACGTTCCCAGTTCACCCGCACTACTCGTTCGGGCTTACCTGGTCTGTCCAGAATCTTCCCCCATCCTCTGACCCAAGTCATCACCAGATGGTGATCAGTTGACAGCTCTGCTCCTATCAAGGACACTGGAGTGTCCAAAACATACGGCCTCAGATCAGATGACGATGCACGACTCCATTCAGGGTCTCCAAGAAGGCCGAATACTCTGAACTGCTGTTTGGTGCATATGCACAAACAACAGTCAGAGTTTTCCCCCCTACCACCTGCAGGCATAAGGAGGTGACCCCCTCTTCCACCGGGGTGAACTCCAACACCGCGACACTCAGCCTGGGGGAGGAGGAGGGAGGTGCCACGTCACTTCTTCGGGCTGGATCTGTTCTGCACATCGCTCTGACATCACTCCATTAGTTGCATGTATATAGGTCCTGTTTGTGCATGTGTGTGTATTTCGTGCCTGTGTGTGTGTAACCTGTATAATAATAATAACAGAGTGAAAAAATTGAATTTCCCCTTGCGGGATTAATAAAGTAAAAATTCTTCTTCTTCTATTCTTAAAGATATTGTAACATAAACTATTGGTTTGATTTTGGTTGCTCCAAAAACACACTTACACATAAGAACCCATTAAAAAAAGTTAATTTTATTGAAGGTGCTCTGTGGTTGAAAGAATGTACGTTATTGCTTTTAATTGTCAGATCTCCTAACTGGAAACAAAAACCTTGGGCTTGTTTGCTTGTCAGATGGTGTCAGAGCTGTTCCGGAAGGTTCAAGATGGTTACATTCAGCAGAGAGAGCTGGGCTGGAGAGGGAAGGGCCTCCGTCAGCAGCCCTCTACTGCTGCCTCACACTTCCTTCAGTCCTTGACTGAACTCACAACCCGCCTGGAGAGGTACCAACACACTGACCACACTGACTGACACTGTCATTAGCAAAGCTGTGAATCAGTGTGAAAACAAACTGTGTCACTTTAACAGATACAGTTTCACTGCATGTGTTTAAAATCAAATAGCTGTGGTTTGTTGAGAAAGTGGGTAAATGTTATGGAAAGAAATGTGAGAATTATGATATTTTGTTTATAATGTTTTCATTTGGTGTGAATCATCACTGAAAGAAATTGTACAGTAGACTCCACATCATACTGAAATCTCAGATCAGGACGTTTCTTGGGTACATGTCAATCACACGTACTGGTTAATACTATAGACTGGATATAAAGATATAAAGCCAAAGCGATGACCCTCTCAGCCACCAGAGAGAGGTTGGGCATTCACAGTCTGTGATTCCAAGAACATTGAAACTTTACAAGGAAACAGATTAATTTAAGTCCCTCAAAAAGGCCGGTCATCCACGTAAAACAAGTGCACTAGAGGACAGGATTATGAGAAGACTCTCAATGGGGAATCAGTTCAACACTGCAGCTGGAGTTGGTCTCCAGTTCAGTGCTGAACATGACAAGGATCTCTCTCTGCACAGTGTCTCATCGTTTCAGACTTTTTGGACTGAAAGCCCACTCTGCAGTGTCCAAAGCAGAAAGAATTAAAAGTCTAGGCTTGTTGTTGCTGAGAAGCATTTTGTGTGTACAGAGCAGAACGGGTCCAGAGTGACTTCAGTGATAAGAGGACGTTTAGTTTATTTGGGCCTGATGGAAAACATTATGTTTGGCGTAGGACTGGGGAAAGACTGAACCCAAAGTGTGTGAAGAAGTCAGTTCCATTTGGAGGAGGAAGTGTCATGGTTTGGGGATGTTTTCTACAGCAGGAGTTGGGCCTCTTGTTCAGCTCCATGGCAGGGTGAATGTTAACGTTTGTGAACCTCCTTCAGCAACAAGCAATACCTTCACTGCAACTGCCTCCAATCAGCTGCAATCTTCATGCAAGACAATGTCCCCTGTCTCACTGAAAACAGGTGAAGCAGTTCCTTGAAGCTCAGAATATTGAAACAATGAAATGGCCAGAGTCCAGATCTAAACCCCATGGAGAATCTCTGGAAAATCCTCAGCAACAAAGTAATATGTAATAAACCCACTCCAGTTAGTGAACTGTGGAAGAGACTGAGTCAGAATGGACCAAGATCAAATCAGAGCAGTGTGAGAAACTAGTGATGCCCTGTGGGTGCAGATGTGCTGAAGTCATTCAAAGCTGTGGCCTCACACTGTCCTTCTGGCCGGGGCCAAAACCGTTTTTTCAGCTAAAGCCTAGTACCTTTAAGCAGTGTGAGTGCACCCGTTCCGAGCATAACTGCGGCCAGCGGGCCGTCCACGGCCCGCTTGAAAGAGGTGGGCTTTAGCGGAGCCGTTTGCACATGTACGAGCACGAGTGTGCGCACGTGTACGAGCGTGAGCACGAGCCCTACGGCAGTAGCGTTATGTCCGCCTGTTCGGACATAGAAAATAGAAGGACGGACCATGCGCGGACATTTAACAACAACAACAATGGCGGTGAAAGGTTCACGTTGATGTGAGGCGGAGGTGGAGTGTATACTGCAGATTTGGTCGGATGAAAATATTCAAAAACAGTCGACAAGACACAAAAACTCCGAGGTCTATGGAAAGATTTGTAAACAAAGCCACACACACGCGATCAACGCATGTGACGTGTTACGGCGTGATGTCGTATGGACAGCAAGAAGCATTGGCCGGCCCTGGCAGTGTGAGTACAAACGGGGCTGGGGCGCGGGGGGAGAGGGAGGGGGGACAAGTACCCTAAAGCCCGGGTCGCGGTACGGAAGGACAGTGTGAGTGCGCCCTTATTGTTAATTTTTGAATCCTAGAGAAGAAAACATTTTTGAACTCTTCTCTTCTGACACAATGGTTACTGTCCTCTCATTTTGATCACTGTTTTTTTCACAAAATAAAGGTTTTTGTTGAAGTGCCTTAAAAAACATGGTAGTACAGCAGTGGTCTAGACACAACGGATATTCTATCAAATTCTGGACGGTAAAAAATAAGTTTTCTAATTTTCATCTCCAGTGTAGGTCAAAGGTTAATCATGTTCCCTCATGAATCACCTGTCTCAATGTTTTGTCCTTCAACTTTTAGATGCAAAACCACTTTTATTCGTTGTCTGAAGCCAAACTACGTCAAGGTACCATCATATACTTTATACTGTTGCTAACTAATATCCTAACACCAGTGTTTGACTGTGTACTGCATCTTGCATGTCGTCTGTCAGCTTCCTGGGATCTTTGATGTAGACTATGTGTCGGCCCAGCTGAGGCATGCTGGGATGTTGGAGACCATCCACATCAGGAAAGAGGGTTTCCCAATACGGATACATTACTCCTACTTCATTGAGAGGTGCTGCAAACATACATGACATCCATGCCTGCACCATCACAACAGTACTTTAATGTTTATTATGCTTTCACTCCTTTAAGGGAAGTTACCAGGACCTCTTTTTTACTTCCCTATATAAACTTATTTGAATGCATGTAGCATACAATGACCATATAGAATGTCATAAAGCTAAACAAATGTCTATCGATTATGTTTTCTATTTTTATTTTTTTTAAGATTTTTTTCTGTCTTTTGTGCCTTATTAGATAGCGATAGACAGTCAGGAAAGCAGAGAGGTGGAGGGGGTGATATGCAGCAAAGGGCTGCATTTCTGAATTGAATCTGGGCCACTGCCAAGAAATCATCCTGTATATTGGTCACACACTTTACTAGCTAGAGGCCAATACATATTTTTTATATTGCTTTTATAACAATGTCGAAAACAGTGTTGTCCACATTGTTATAGAAACAATTTAGAAAAATAACCCCTCCCCTCAGATTTCCATGACCCCCGCTGCTCGTGTCCCCTCCCTCGCCTCCTAACGACACGCAAAGCTGTTTATCAGACCGGGACGTTCACAGTCATAATCCAGTATTGGCACAGACTAATGGAGACTATTTATGTAACATCTACCACAATGACCTGGGAGACCAGACAAAAAGTCTGCTGTCTTAGCATCTGTTTTTTTCCGTCCCAAATCCTGTCGTAGCCTTCTCCACGGTCAAAGGAATCCCCGATGTTGACTCCTCTTTGGTTCCTATGGAGGTCACATTTCCTCTTGGTTTCTGCCTTTTCCTCGGTTGAATTACATTTTCTCTAACCTTCTCCGTTGGGCGAGCAGAGGCCTCTTGCTGGTATCGGTCTTTTCCTTCTCCATGGTAACAGATGCTTCTAAGCTAATCACTATAGAGTTGGAGGGGACGAGGGAGGATGATGAGGAGTAGGGGAGACGAGAGGATTGGATGGAGGGTACAAGCCAATGGGAGCCTTCTGTGACAGAGGGTTCCCATTGGTCGATTTTTATGCAGAGCTACGGCTGATAGACTGATTGGAATTGGTAAGAACGGACTACAGGACCATAATTGCCATATAAATTATGTTAATAATAATTACCAATATTCCAAATCGTAGACCATAGCTTTAAGGCAATATTATTATAATTTAGACGATGCTTTACGTTCTGATCTTTGCAAGTTCCCTCCACAAACTGAAAGTGTGACTTTGTATGGATGGAGCAACACTGTTGGCAGTGACGTGTAGGAGTGGTCTCATGATGCATGCACCAAGAAATCATTGCACTGTTTACATCAGGGCATCCCAAACTTAAGAACGCCGCAGCCCTTAATCATAGCTCTTATCAACACACAAGACTATGAAGTATTTCCCTGATATATTTTTCATTTAATAAACAGAACAGTTCTATGCAGTAAAAATATTAATCTATCCACATACATGTAACAATTTAAAAGCAACAATATAAACCAATAATGAGATAAGGTACGTAAATATGTCAGATAGATGAAGAGTAACACATTATTTAAATCCTGTGGCTTTGTTTTATTAGTTCTGATTGCTTTTTTCATCTAAATGTTTTAACATCATTTTTTTATGGTAAATTCAAAACTTTTTGACAAAATCAAAGCGTTTTTTTAATTTATTGTAAATGACTTCTGTGTGTTCTAGCCTTGAATGCAGTGTGTGTCGTGTTTCACAGATACGGGGTGCTCCTCAGCCAGCGTCTCAGTGAGGCGACAGACAGAGAGCAGTCCCTGGCTCTGCTGGACATGGTTGGTGCAGAGGAGGGACAGTACCAGCTGGGACTCACAAAGGTACCAAACTGCCCGCTCATGATGCTGCTTTAGAGTGTGTACTGTGCACATGGATATGTTTAGAAATAAGTGTGTATCTGTGTTAGCTGTTCCTCAAGGAGCTTCTGTACCAGCAGCTGGAGGAGAAGTGGAGCAGCACCCAGACCTGGGCTGCCATCACCATCCAGAGGAACATCAGAGGCTTCCTCTGCAGGAGGAATTTCAAGTTCTTTAAGCAGAAAGCCATCGTCATCCAGAGCCACATCCGAGGACACCAGGCCAGGTAGAGAAACCAGGAAGGAGCCACTTGTTTTTATACTCTTCACCTCTTTAATGACAAAACAACATACAATGGAAATCACTTATTCACCATTTACTATAAGGAAGAGTAGTGTTTACTTCTGCTGAGGAAAATACTTGTAGCTCCAATCAGGGATTTTTCTTTTTCATTTGCAGAAAGAAAATGAATATAAGAAATAAGGAAAGAGGGAGGGAGGGAAAGGAGGGGAGAAGGGAACGGGTAACAAAACATCTGGATCACATTTTGGTGGCTGGCTGCAGTATAATATATATATATATATATATATATATATATATATATATATATATATATATATATAATACCGGTAAGTCCCTCCCCTTCCTGTAGAGCCCATGGGACCTCAGCTGACAAAAAATTTACACTGGTGTCTATTGAAATGGAAACATGTCTGGTCGCAGTCATTGTCCCATTTCAACAGACATCAGTGTACATTTTTTGGGAGTTGAGGTCCCATCGGCTCTACAGGAAGGGGCGGGACTTACCAGACCCTCTTGGTCATAAGTCCTGCCCCCTCCATGTTAGCAGATGGGACATGGGCCAAACTAAATAATCTAAGTACATCTCAAGAACTTTTTCCTAAAGATGCTTTCTGTCATGTAGGAAGTCTTATCATGCTGATGTTTGTTCGTGTTTCTTGCACATTCGGTTTTAATTAGTTATTTGAAGCTATAGAAACAGGGTGGAATAATGATTGACAGCTGTGAGCAGCTGGTCAGGATGGTGTTTGGACATTAGTTTGATGATATTACTTTAGAGCCCCATCACAACTGTGCGGACTTTGGTTACAAAATTACAACATGGCTGTGTCTGTACCCGGGGTATTTTGAACAGGGAGGAAGTGGAGCCACATCGTCCATCTTTATTTACAGTCAATGGAAAAAACAAAGACAGGAGAAGGAAAGGGGCAGCATGTTGATAGAATGCTGTGAAATGAATTACAGTCATATTTAGACTATCGCTAGCTTGCTGTTTGAAAATCACTCCATCACACCACAAAGTAACAGTCGCCAGATTGATGCCGCACAGCTGAGACAATAATAAATAAATAACCCCATATTCCCTTCTGAATGGTCAGAGTAGCAGACCAATTACAATCTTATCCATTCTTAGTAAACTAGAAGATTGATTACTTAATGACAAATAATTTAGTAGATAATGGTCAACATGGCTATAGAGATGGACATTCCACATATGAAGCACTAGTTAGGTGACTGATGATTGGCTAATGGGATTAATTAAAAGTTTGCTATCAGGTGCAATTTTACTAGATTTTACTTCAGTTTTTTATCTTGTAGACCATAATTTGCTGATTGCTAAATTTAAATGTAATGGTTTTGGTTCCATGGCTGACTCATAGTTTGAGAGTTATTTATTTGACAGAACTCAGTGTGTATATTTTAATGGTACTCTATCGAACATAAAATGTTTAAGCTGTGGTGGGCCGTAAGGCAGTGGTTTGGGTCCACTTCTATTTTCTATTTTTACAAATGATCTCCCTCTTGTGACTCAAAAATCCAGTTTGGTATTGGATGCTGATGACAACACACTACTGTAGGCTATATTACTCTGCATCTACAATAGGAGAAATTCACTCTGTCCTCTCAAAGGACATAGATGCTGTTTCTGAGTGGGTTATAAGTAATAGACTGGTTTTAAATATCTTAAAAACTACAATTATTATCCTTGGCCCACAAAAAAATACTACACTTTACTTACAGATTTCAGGACAATTAATCAAACTGATCAGTCTTGTTTCGGGTGTTACCATTAGTAATACACTTTCATGGTCTGAACATATCAATCAAATTGTCGCCAAGATGGGTGGAAGTATTGCTGCTGTTAGGAAAATGTGCTACCTATTTAACACCTGCAACTCGCAGACAGGTAGCACAAACATTGGTGTTGTGTCATCTGGATTATTGTTCAGTTATTTGGGCTTCTGCACCCAAGTCTGAGCATGGATCTGGCGTAGACTGCTTCATAATGTTCACTGATAAAAAAAATATTTGCAAATTTTTTGCCAGATCAGTCCTGGGATTAAGCATCAATTAGCTGAAATTATCCACTTAACACAGTATTTTGCTATGTCATCTAGCTTGCAATGTGTCTGCATTAGCAAGCAAGCTAACATTAGCTAACATTAGCCAGCCGAAACAAAATATTTTACGTTAGGTTAGGGGTAGAGGTAGCTTTTCTAAGATTTTTATCAGCACCAGCAAGATTTTTGTTGAACCATCACAACACAGAGACCTACTTTGTTGACATTAGTGGATGTCAACAAAGGTGGATTAGTGGATTCTAAGCTAACGTTAGCTAATGTTGCACACTGTTGGCTGTAGGGAAACTGAAGAGAGGCGAGGAACTCAGGAGCAGGCAAAACGTCACATAGATTTCCCCAGAAAAAATGTCCCAAGTCCTTTACGTAGAAGTCAGTCCACAGGCTGTTATAGGCAACTGAGAATGTTAGGGACAGTCTCATTTTTGAAATTATGTTCCATTTGCCCATTTGCAATGGGCTTAACATAAGACATAAAAAGCATTAAGATAAATGATTTAAAGAAACACAAGGCAATATAGAACAACCCATGTAAATAGGATTTAACAAGAATAAAATAATTGAACATTATATGGATCTGGGGCTACACGGTGGTGTAGTGGTTAGCACTGTCGCCTCACAGCAAGAAGGTTACAGGTTCGCATCCTGGGCCTTTCTGTGCGGAGTTTGCATGTTCTCCCCCTGTCTGCGTGGGTTTCCTCCGGGTACTCCGGTTTCCTCCCACAATCCAAAGACATGCGCGTGTTAGGTTAATTGATGATTCTAAATTGCCCGTAGGTGTGAATGGTTGTCTGTCTCTGTACGTCTCTATGTGCCCTGTGATAGACTGGCGTCCTGTCCAGGGTGTACCCCGCCTCACGCCCGATGTCAGCTGGGATCGGCTCCAGCACCCCCGCGACCCTGACCCCGGGATAAGCGGTTGAAGATGAATGAATGAATGATATATGGATCTGTTGTCGGTACACTGGGACGTCCCAGCTGGGTGTGGTTACAGATGCTGCAGAGCACCCATCAGTGCTTCAGGGATGTAGGTCTACTAACGTAAAGCACTTCAGTATGCGTTTGTGTGTTGTCGCCCCCTCTCTTCTTCTAGGAAGTACTACAAACGTCTGAGGCAGTCCTTCACGCAGTTCTGGGCGGTGATGATGATAACCAGGGACACCATCAAGAGACGCCGTTGGAGGAAGGTATATATGAGGGAAGGAGAGTCCCCGGCTGGGTTTCTTGGCAACCTTATGTTTGTTGACTTTATTGTGCTATAAATCTTTGCTCCAAATGCCTCTTACACAATTCCAGCAGGTTAACACTACAGGATGAGTTAAAATAGGGGAAATGTTTCCATGCTCTCTCAGTGATAACACATGACATCCATGTTTGGGGTCAAAGTGTACTTTTTTACAAGGATCTCCTTTCTTTTTCATTTCCTTTGAAATGACTGTACCTATAATGCTGCCTGTATTGTTGTGTCAATAGTCGAGTTTAACAATTTCCAATTACTGACAATAATTGCCTTATTATATAGAATAGTATTATATTCTTCACCCAAATTACATTTAAAAAACAATTTTGTCTGGTTTTCTCTACCATTGTGATGCTAATCAAAATGTTGGATATAAACAAATGACTTTTTCCATCAGCAGGCAGCTGTTGACATGTCTCTGACAAAGCTATTGTAATCTACCTGATCAGCAGTGAACAGCAGGGAGACGCAGTTAGAGACTACCTGGTGAACAGAGTTGAGCATTTTTCAAAGGACTGTTAATATGGTGGACAGAAACATGAACCTAATAAAAGGCAAGGTTTCTCAGCATCTGCTAGTTGTTGCTATAGGGAACTGTTTGCGGGCAATAATAACTTGATATGGTGATAATACATCATTTTATAGCTTTATAGCAACGCTAATCAATATTCTTTATTTATTCAAAATTGATCAGATAAGTGTGTTGGGAGAGAGTTAGTGCTCATCGTGACACATCCACAGAGAGTTATCATCAATTCTGCCTTTTAGCCTCTTTTAGACCTTCAGTTTGGTTTGGTTTGGTTTACGGACCACACATTTATTAATCTTTTCTCCACGAGGAGCAAGCTGCTGTTTACAGGGAATAACCTCCAATAAAGCCAGTGTCCACAACCTGCTCAGCAGCAAACAGCAGTCACACTGTTAGAGACTAGCTGGTGAACATAATGGAGCATTTATCAGATAAAGAGACAGATGTTTTTCTCAGGAGGTGGCAAAGACCAATCCAGAGTTAAAAATTGTACTTAAGTGTAGTTAATTCTCATGAGGTGGTAACAAACATGCTTATTGTTAGTGGTTCGCAGAGTAAAGCATCTTTCAGACATTATGCAACAAACAGCTGACAAACTTCCTGAAGATGTGAGACTTTCAGCCACTCTGACCACTTTTAAAACTAGACTGAAAACTTTCATGTTCACCTTAGCTTTCTGCTAACTCTTTGCACTTTTAACGTCCGCACTGTTTTTATTATTGTCTATGTTTTTATTCTCTTTGTCTTTCTGTAATGCATTTTAATTCATGACATGTTGTGCTGTGGAGCACTTTGAGTCTGCCTTGTGTATGAAAAGTGCGTTACAAATAAAGTTGCCTTGCCTTGCCTTGCCTTATATTGCTCTGTCTGCTGTGGTCATACATTTGAAAAATAGGCTGTAAATCAGTAAATCATGTGTGTTATAATTAATTTAAAGGAGATTTCCTACTAAAGTTCCAAGGGAAATCATGTAAAGACACTGAATGTGTAAAAAAAAACCTGAATGAAAGCTTTAGAGGTAAATGTAAAGTGACTGATGTCTGTTGTGCCCTCATAGTTCATTCTCATACATACAGTATTACAGCATAAGTAACGATTTCCTTTAAGATCTCATCCCTTTCCTTTAACTAGCCTTCTTATCTTGCATTAATCATGTCACTTGGACACACACATACACACACACACACACACACACACACACACACACACACACACACACACACACACACACACACACACACACACACACACACACACACACACGCACACACACGCCATCAACCACTCTCCAGTCTTGGACTTCAACCCCTCTCAGTGAAATTTGAAGCAGCACTGCATCTCTCCTTCCGCCTTGTGAATCCTGTCTAAGTGACTTCAGCCCCACAGCTCTAACAGGTAGGCTGCTTTTCTTTTTACCCTTTGCATCAGATCAGACCTTAAAATTGTCTTCAGCCTTTCAGTTTATTTTACTTGAGAAATAGTTGCGCCATGCGTAAAATATCGATTCTGTATCAGGTGTCAACACCTTTAGAGACACTTCTTTCAGCTGGTGCTTCCTGTGTCTCATTTTTTTTTTTCTTGCCTCGGCCGTAAACTAAACTGACAATTTTAGTCTTTTTGTTCGTTTTTTGTGTCACAGTGTCGTTCTATTTACTGTTATTGTTTTATGAGGCGTGGACTATGAACAGAGGAGGTGCTGGCCCTGCTGACAGGCTGCCTGCGTCAGCTGTCCAAGCCTAGATTGACTCATTAGTAGCTGTATGTTAGTTAATGTTACATTAAAAACTAAAATCAAGATTCTGAGTTTGACAGAAAGATCCAGAGCTTAAGGTGACATGAGTTAGTCTGTCACCTCACTTTGATACAATACAAATGATGCTTATTATAGTACAACTATTTTCCAATGTATGACCACAGCAGACAGAGCAATATAAGCATGTTTGTCACCACCTCATAAGTAGTAACTACACTTAAGTAGAACTAGAACTTTTAAAAATGTTTTATTATTGTTTGTGTTTTTTACAAATGTACTCTGGGGACCATACCTGTCTGCATACATACTGTATATGACATATCATTTTATGGCAGTCTGTCCATTATTTGTGAAGATATTTCAGTGTGGATTGAAGTGGAGGGCCGACTGAACAACAGTCCATCCCTAGAGCAGTGGTAGGCAAAAAGTGACAGCGGGACAAATCCATAGCCTCATGAGACCGTTCTGATCTCTGAGCACCATTGTATTTTACTCTCAGATCAGTCTGGTAATGTGCGGATGAGAAAATTTGGAGAAGTTTGCCAAGCGACCGAACCAATCAGTGTTGGTTTAGAGGAGGATTAAAGTGATGAAATGAGAGACTGTTGAGTGTAAACAACAAGGAGGCTTCCACAGATGAGATGAGCAGCTATGGATCAAGCCGCTCACTAACTCTTTTTTCTCTGGATCCTTCTGTTGAATATGGACCGGGCTCCTGAAATTGGGCCTTTGATCAGTAAATTCACGTTACACAAACGGAAAATATCCTTTACCCACATGTTGTTTACTTTCTGAGCTTTGCCTCCATGCTGTTAGCACGTCATATTGATTGGTTGATTGGTTGGTTGATTTGGCCCTTACGTCATACTGATTGGTTGATTCAGCCCGTATGTTGGTGATGGACAGATGGTTTATCCAATCAGCAACCAGTATTTTTGCCCCTACCCCAAAGATCTCCAGACCAGAGTTCCCAGATGGATCTGCTGAGAAAATGAGAATCGAAACATCTGGAGTCAGGTTAACATATCCAACACTCCAACAAAAACATTTACACTGCTGTTGAAGTATTCCCCTCCATAGTTTAGACAACTTCTAGTGAATTCAATTTTTTTTATACCAGAATTTTAAACTTTGATAGAATATTTTAAAAAGCAATATCCTTTTTGATACCATGGCAAAAAGAGAAAAGTTGTATTTTTATTTAATTAAAAAGTCACTTAACACACTGTCAATTTTCTTCCCTGTTGTTTCATCTGTGCAGCTTTGGGATACAAATCTGATTGGAGATCTGCTTTTGTTCATAACTTTTGATACTTTAGATACTATCAAATATGGATATCGCCTTATTCTGGAGAGTCTTAAAGTATCTGACTCAGGCATGTTGGTGACATGTCTGATCCATTTACAGATGAATAACACAGATTAATAATACAATGTCATCCATAACTTTAGCCTGTTTGACCAAAACACATTTGTGCTTTGATTCAACCACAAATAAAGTGATTTTTTATCATGGGGGGATGACAGCTCTGTTACGTATTATCTTTATATATATATATGATATATATATTGGTGTAGTGCAACCCAGAACGTATATACAGAACATATATTTGCATTGATGAGTCATGTTTTGCTGCAGTATTAACATCATCCGCTCTAACTCTGTTATCTTAGAAATACTAAGGTAACAAATCTGGCCTCAGATATTCTCAGAAAAGAAGCCCATCAACCCATCAAATAATACTTACAGGAAACAAAAGTAAAACAAACAAAATAAATTGACAACATAAATAAAATATAATCCTGTTAAAAAGGGAAGCCCCCACCAGACAACAATGCTGAAACAATTGATCCATGGTTTAACATATTTGCAGGGTTCTTACAGGTGCTGGAAGTCCTCAAAACACTTAAATTTTAATGTGGTGTTTTCAGGGTTTGAAAAGTGATTTTGAATAAAGTGCTTGAAAAAGTTTCAAATGTAGGTTATATAGGATGCCAAGTCTACTCATGATCGGGTGTCACATTTTGAAGCGTGAAACTTTATGTTTCCTTTAATTTGGCCCTTCTGTAGAATTATGTCACAAAACATACTCTTGGTTGTTATAGCACGTTAACATCTTATTTAATGTGAATAAGCACAATAATCAGTATACTGTTTGCACTTTATATAAATATGTAATGTGCCACAGCTCTAAGGTGCTGAAAAAGCTTGAAAAATGCTCCTTGAAATGCTTGAAAAGAGCTTGAATTGAAAAAAAAGGTATAGATATATGAAAACTAGCCTTGTGGCTAATTTTGGCTTTTTTTTTTTTAACCATGTGTAATCATGTGTTTTATGAAATTGCCTTGTCACCTTTGAAATAAACTAATAATAATAATAATCTCTATTTTCCCTGAAATGAGGACCAAATGACATAGTTTTTAAAGTAAAAACAATTAGAAATGATTAGAAAGGTAAAATAGGGTGTGTTTTGATTATTATTATTAGTGGTTATGATTTGTGACACACTTGTTTGGTTTGGGAGGTTTCAGTTATTGTAAATCCTCCGTGTGGAGTTGGAGCAGGGTTCGGCAGTCTGTGTGTTTGACTTGTTTGACTTGATTAAAGTGGGATTTTTGAAGTGAGGCCATGATAAAAGAGAAGTGTTTGCTACATGAATATGTGTGCACACCTATATTTAATCTGAATCGCATACTTCACATTTGTCTACAATCTGATACTGTACCATTAAGATCAACTAGGGATTGGAATCACAGTCACTCAAAATACGATACTATCACAATAACTTGCCCACGATAACAATGGTATCACGTTAAAGACATTCTGTGATAAACGATACATTGCAAGACATTCATCTACGATACGTCACATTTTCTGTGTAAATAACCCTAAAAATAACCCTAAAAAGGCAAAAAACAGGAATAATGTATTTCTTCACTGCATTGTGTTGAACAATGAGACGTAAAAACTGCCCTTAATCGTAATTCCCATAATGTATTAGCCTTGAACTAACAGACTTTTTTATTGTTAATTAGTTAACATTACAATGATACAAATAAACAGTAACAGTACACAAGCCATAGCGTCATGAGACCGTCCTGATCTCTGAGCTCCACTGTATTTTAATCTCAGATCAGTCTGGTAACGTCCGGAGGAGAAAGTTGGGAGAAGTTTGACCAGCGACCGAACCA
Source organism: Echiichthys vipera (assembly GCF_963691815.1). Lineage (NCBI taxonomy): Eukaryota > Metazoa > Chordata > Actinopteri > Perciformes > Trachinidae > Echiichthys > Echiichthys vipera. The sequence continues at coordinate 24,171,034 of NC_139843.1, read as the reverse complement.
TTCAGTGTTGATTTAGAGGTGGATTTGGCGGGAGTGTGTGAACAAAGACCAAAAAGAGTGACTGTCACGCTCAGTGGGTGACACGTGAGAGGCCTGCAGCTAACATTAGCTCACCAACAGCTAACCTGTCCTCTGGTAGATGTACGGTGCTAAAAATAATCGTTTGACTCGCTTAAAGCTGATGTTTTTAGCTAAATACAGGCAGCGTTCACCCTTCAATACACAGCAAACTAGGATTATTACAGATGAACATCAATTTACAGGAATTCACAAGCTGACACCTCCACTGACTATAACTGTAATAACTGTCATGTACAAGATGAACAAGGTGGCTCTACATGTTCATTGTGTTGCCCCTGTACTTTACTTTCACAAGAAAGAAGAAACAGGAATCTATTTAGAGCGTCTCCTTGTTTTAATAACGATATTGATATTTGGTGCCAGTGTGATAACGTATTGAAAGAGGAAGCAATACCATGTATTCCCATATTGATATAGTGTCTCACCCCTAAGATCAACAGCAGCATTAACTACCGACCATGGATTACAAATGTACAAATATTGTGAACGACAGAGCCGCATGGAATAGTTTTTATCATAACCATAATCATATCTGAGTGACGCTGCCCTGCTGCATTGAGGTGACTCCTCTCTGCTGTAAGCTGTAAAGCTCCTGATAAACACAAACTTTCTGGACTCTTGGAACTGCGTGTCCTGTTGTATGAGGCGGGGCGCCAGGACTGTGGGCGTTTCAGGAGTATATAACAGGAGTGTATCTAAGAATAGGTGAGATTGAACACACTCCTCAGGCAGAGTGAGGAGGAACTGGATAGCATGAGGATTACTCACTGAATCAGCGCTAAGATTCAGATGAAGGACTTTAAACCAAGTACTGATATGACTTTAAGAATATGAGGTGAGATCACGCTGGTCACAGTGTGATTGACTAACTGGCCACGTGTGTGTGTGTGTGTGTGTGTGTGTGTGTGTGTGTGTGTGTGTGTGTGTGTGTGTGTGTGTGTGTGTGTGTGTGTGTGTGTGTGCGCCAATTTCAGGAATTTCACGACAAGAACAAATTAAAGGCAGTGACAAAGACTAAGTCTGTCTCTCCAGGAATGGTAAGGGAATACAATCTGTGAAACCACAGAACCTCCGAGGGGCCATCCATCTGGTTTCTCCTGTGCTAACCACACTGCATTGTTTTCTTGGTGTTATTTTCCGGTTAGGATGTGGGGATGTTGGAGATCCCTGCTGAGCTGTCAGCCAGACTCCGCAGTGCAGCAGGTCAGCTTCATATTTGACTTCAGCCTGCACATGTGCCACGCTGCTGCCAGTGTTTGTGATTGTCGTATCTTCTCTGTTCTCTAGGGCAGCAACATGGGCCAGGTGTCACAGAGGTCGCACCTCCACAGGTGAAGGCAGAACACAAGCTCACCCTGCCTCTGGATATCGACAGATATCCGTTCTCTCGCTATGCCAAGTCCATATTAAAGGTGAGCAAGGTTGGGGAACACACGCGCACATGTTCATAAGGCAAGGCAAGTTTATTTGTAAAGTACAGTTTAACAACAAGGTAATTCAAAGGGCTTTACGTAAGTTATAAAAGCATTGGGGAAAAGACACATAAAACGTATTAATGGTTTAAAACACGTAAAAGGTCATTTTTTAAACATAAAAGATGGTTACAGTTACAGAAGTTACAGTACAGCACAAGTCTTCAGTCTTGATTTAAAAGAACTGAGAGTTGCAGCAGATCCAGATTTGTGGAGCATTAAAACTAAATCCTTCCTCTCCATGTTTAGTCCTGACTCTGGGGACACAGAGCTGACCTGTCCGATGTTTAGTCCTGACTCTGGGGACACAGAGCAGACCTGTCCCATGTTTAGGCCTGACTCTGGGGACACAGAGCAGACCTGTCCCATGTTTAGTCCTGACTCTGGGGACACAGAGCAGACCTGTCCCATGTTCAGTCCTGTTTAGTCCTGACTCTGGGGACACAGAGCAGACCTGTCCCATGTTCAGTCCTGACTCTGGGGACACAGAGCAGACCTGTCCCATGTTCAGTCCTGACTCTGGGGACACAGAGCAGACCTGTCCCATGTTTAGTCCTGACTCTGGGGACACAGAGCAGACCTGTCCCATGTTTAGTCCTGACTCTGGGGACACAGAGCAGACCTGTCCCATGTTTAGTCCTGACTCTGGGGACACAGAGCTGACCTGTCCCATGTTTAGTCCTGACTCTGGGGACACAGAGTAGACCTGTCCCATGTTCAGTCCTGACTCTGGGGACACAGAGCAGACCTGTCCCATGTTTAGTCCTGTTGTGGAAAGTCTTTTGATTATTCATTCTATTTCTACTGTGTAGTTAAATGTCCTACATCTATTTCATACAGAGACTTGTTGAGATTAATTAACGAAAGAAGTAGGTTCCAACAATAGGATGAGTACATGTCATGTCAACTGATCATGTCGCATGCATAAAAAGATTTTTAAGAAAATCTGTTTATACTGTAAGTTGAACCAGAGATCAGGATATGGATGGTTTCTCTTGAAAACATGGAGAAAGGCTTGAACGTCGCACTCACTCATATATTAAAATGACTTTTAAAGGTGTGTTATTCTTCACCATGCTCTTACAAAGACATCCGACAGACCTGACTGGATGAAAGATGGATTGTATGTCCTGTCTTTGTTTTTGCCCTCCTCAGGATACATGGTGCCAGCCTCAGGGATACCCCCTCCAGAGATCCCTCACCCCTCTGGAGCCTGAAGATGCCAGAACCGCCCTGGAGATTTACAAACTGGTATAAGGAAGGGATTAGATTCAATTACATTACATTCGTTTTATTCTCATGAGTTTTCATTTTTTTATGATTTCCAATCCTTCTCTCCTCAGATCTTGCGGTTTACAGGCGAGCCAGACCTCGGCGGCTGGCAGGAACAGATGCTGGGGAATTACATTGTGGAGAGGGGTCAGAGCCGGCCAGCATTGAGGGATGAGATCTTGGCCCAGCTGGCTTACCACTCCTGGGGTCTCCAGGAGGAGCAGAATAGTCTGAGGGGGTGGCTGCTGCTGGCCTGCTGCCTCAGTGCCTTCACCCCTTCACCAACACTAGACAAACCTCTCCTCAAGTAGGTATACGCTTTGGTTACCCTTCCAATATATATATATATATAGACACACACACACACTGATATACCGTATATATATACGTGGCGATTGCTCTAAGGCTGCAAGGGAAGCTTAGCTTCCCCTTAGATGTCGGGAAAAAAAAAGTGATGTGTGTACATTTCATTGACTAAATACGCACTAAAAAGCCTCCATCTTTTGTTCAGAATCAGCTACTTAGCACAGGTAACCGGAGCAACTTCCTTCTCATTCATCCCCACAGCTCCACAGCTCTTTACACAGTCAGACGCTCAGCTTCTACTGACTTCAATGGGGAAGCGTAGAGTGGGTTGTTCTACTGCAGCCAAACTAGACGCTCATTGGATAAATGCTGGGCCCTGTCCCGCCCATCGAACGCTTAGCGTCTCTGGGGGTCTATGGGGCAGTGGGCTTGCCCAGACGCTTGGCCTCTGCATGATGATTGGATGAGCTGTCTGAGGCGGAATCCTTTTTTGATTGACAGCTAAATGAGCAAATCGGCGATCTTGAAGAACAAACATCCAGCGGCGAATTTTCCAAGTTTTTCATTCCGTTGTTCTGAACTGATCCGGAGACTTTACCGATCCCCAGCAACTTTGTCTTTGTTAAAAACCACTAGCGTTGTGTTTGGTGACTCTGTTCTGTCACTCTGCAGTTTCTTTCCCCAACGAGCAGCGGCAGCTGCAGAGCTTCTCCCCCCGTCACGATCACTCACACATTCACAGGCGGTCACACCTCACAGTAGCCTAGCGCAGCAGCTCCAGCTGGGCCATGGCCGTTTAAGCAGCCTAGCTCTGCCGGCCATTGAGAGGACACTGGTCTAGTCCCTGGATAAGACGCCTAGTTGATACGACAAGGTCACAGATCAGCGGTTAGCTCGTCTCTCCGATGAGCACTGGTTTCCACACTCATGAACATCGATCTCAATCGCTTTACTTCAGTTCAGTTTAGGTTGTTGTTAGACGGAGTGCAGGTGTCCATGGGCTTGAACGTTGTGGAGCTCTGGTGTCCTCAATGCACGATGCACACATGTCTGTCTGTGTTTGTCTGCACTTCTGTCTGGCGCTCTGACAGTGCGTGCCTTTTACCCCTCACAACACATAACCACACCTCCAACCACCTCTCAACATAAAAAACGAAAATATGTGTGCAGGTATGTGTCTGACCTCGGTCCAGGGGAGTACCGCTCACTGTGCCAACACAAAATGCTGACGTCTCTGCAGCTCCCAGCTCCCACCGCCCGCATCTACCCCCCCACCCAGCTGGAGTGGACCACCAACCAGAGGAAGGGCACCATGGTGCTCGACGTACACACCTTCAACGGTGAGACTGACTGACTCTTTAGACAAACACAGACAACTTTATGAAACTGGAAACATTTTGATACTGGCAACTCGGCTGTTATAAACCCATAACAAGCCTTTGGTTTTGTTTGTCAGATGAGAAGCTGACGACTGAAGTGGAGTCATGGACTACAGGAGAGCAGCTGGCCTCATGGCTCCTTCATTTCAGGTGCTGATAGGAAAACTTAAGACAATGACCATGTCCGAGATCAATTCAAGGGGATATTAAAAGCTACCTGTTAAAAACTCTTTACACAAGGACCAGTTCAGAATCAGAATCGGGCTATAATAAAAATTATATTTATTCTTGCGCAAGAATGAAACATACAGTACACTTTGAATCAGTGTCTCACAGCATGTTCCGAGGTCAGTCCTGATGAATAAAATTTTTTCTATGATCAGTTGAACATGGTTGTCTTCATATATTTAACGTAAGCATTTATCTTTGGCTCTCCCGTAACAATCTGCAGTCTCCCCTCGGCATCGACTGCATGTGCGGTGTGAAAGGTCCCTTTCCCAAAGAAGAACATAAAACTATTTACTCAGCCGGAGTTCACATATATAGCAAATGATAATATCCTGCATTTTTCCATGAGGTGCTTCCATATACTTGTTAATGTTCCTCTGTATCCATCTTTCCTGGATTATCCTGCCACATGTGTGTTGTGTTCATCCCTCTCCTGTGTGTTGTGTGTGTCATAGAGGTGTGTCAGAGGCGGTGCAGGGCTGGTCAGTGTCTCTCCTGACCGATGAAGGCTGGTCAGATCTGGCTGGCTCAGACTTTGTCATGGATCTTCTGGCTGGAGCTGAAGCTGAAGTGCTGCCACCGCCAGGGACCCCCTCTTCTACAAACTCTGATTACCTGTTCAGCGGCCAGGGAGACAGGTAGAGCACCAACCCAGGATTGTTTTTTAGAACTTGCTGACACAGTGAGCATCTTTGTGCCCCTTTGCCCTCCAGGATGCCAGCTACAGATCTGGATGACTTCATTCCACCAGCACCTTCCATGCAAGCTCCTGGGCTGCCACCTTTCGAGGGAAGACCCTGGGGAAGAGATTATCCACAGGAAGGTAGGTCTGAACTGTTCAGATCAACTGTGTATTGGATGATCGAACACAGTATGAGAAACATTCTGTTCTTTTGCCTTAAGCGAAGTGTTCAGATAATATTTTGTACAAACTAGCAGTTTAAAGCATTTTGAACCCCAAAGGCTCTGATGCTCTGCTGGCATCTCAGGAGAGCAGGGCCTCTTTTCTCCCCTGAGAAAAGCCTGATTGCTAATTGGATGTAGCTCTCAGTGGGATGTGACCTGTGGTCGTAAAGACACCACAACAATAAAGTGAAGTAGAGTAGACACTTTTATCCAGTGGTGTAGAAGAACACAGCGCAGAAAATGATCTGTGCACGGATTCTGAATTGAATTTGCTGCATGCTAAGGTGGAGTGTTTTCGTTCATGTTACTTGTACATAAGTTGACATTGTGAATCATACGGGCTACCTTAAAACTAGAACTATTCCGTATTGTGTGAGGAAGAATGCGCCGCTGTGTAACTGATCAGCTGATCACCAGTGCTCTAAACCCATTCAGAGTGATACGTCACCTCCAGAGTCTGTTGAATCCCTCCTGGGGCCTTATTTTTTGTAATGGAAACAACTTTCCGGGAGGCCACTCCATAGGGCGAATGGAAGCACGTCTAATGAGTCAGACCTGTCCCCCACATGTGGGGAGTCAACACACAAAAAAACAAGTTGGATTATAAAGTCCTTATCTTATTATAAGGTTGTTGTTTAATAGGTAATTAGGGCCTTATAAATCCTTATAAGATGCTTATTAACATCATTGTGTTGATAAGACTATATCAGCATTATTAACACATTTAATATTAGATTATAAGACATTTATAAGCACAATAAGGAACACCTTTGATATGTATTTATTAGTTGTTAACTGTGCTTTCATTAATACTTAAATGACAGTTAACTATGTTTTTTTTAATTAACAGTTAACTATGATCAGATGCTATGCAGATCATGCAGCAATTTGTTTGATAGTAACTATGCAATAGAAAAAAGATAAATCTCTGTGGAAACTGAATAACTCACTTTTACAAGATATAAAATTTGTAGGGATGATCAAAAAAGTGCTCATAGATTACGTAGAAATAAATGATACAGGTGAGATAAATCCAATCAAGATATGAGAAGCAGCTAAAATAGAAATGAGAGGACGCATCATTTCATATTCTTCAGATAAGACAAAAGAAAGGCGAGCACAAGAGAAACGAAGTAATAAAGGATATAAAAAATAAACAGTATACCAAAAAGTGACGAAGATAAATTAAAGATAAAGGATAAACAGTCAAAACTAGAGAAGATACGCACAACTGAAATAGAAAAATGAATGTGATTCACACAAAAAGAAGAATATGATGGCGGACCAAAGTCTTTAAAAATATTAGCTTATAAACTTGAATAACAAATAAAGAACTCACACATTACAAATTTAAGGACCAATCATTCTAAAATAACAACTGCCAAGGATTAGATTGTAGAAGAATTTGCTTGTTATGAAAAATGATATAAGCCAGAGGCCAGTGAGGAAAAAAGAGCTATAGAGGCTTATTTGGAAAAACGTGAGTTACCCAAAGTAACACAGAAAAATAATGTGAAGCTAAACAAATGAATCACACTACAAGAGGTAAATAAACAAATACAAGCTCTAAAAAGAGGAAAATCCTCAGGGGATGATGGATTTACAAATGAATTCTATCAAAACTTTAAAGATCAAATTAGCCTCTTACTAGTAAAAGCATATAATTACGTGCTTGACACAGGAATATGGGCACCAACATGGGTTTCCTCGATAATAACACTTATACACAAAGAAGGAAAGATGTCTCAAATGTGAATCCTACAGACCCATATCACTACTAAATACTGACCATAAGCTAATATCCGCAATTATAAAGACACAATTACAGATATAATAACATCTGATCACTGTGGATTTATACCAGCAAGAGTTTTGGCTGAAAACATTAGGCGAACTCTAAATGTAGTGGATCATGCACAAATAGAAAAGACAAACCTCCTTTTATTGACTTTAGATGCAGAAAAAGCTTTTGATTTGGTGAATTGGACTTTTCTGTTTTAGACAATGAGGAGTTTTGGATTGAATGAGAAATTCACGTTGTTTATCCAGTCGTGCTCAGTACATCACAAACAAATGCATTTTCACTTAAACCTTACAACACGTCCACATAAACAGTCTCACACACAAAAGAGTATGCCTGCGTAAGCTTCTCACACCAGTAGTGGAAGTGTTGCAAGTGTATGCACGTAGGCATATTCTTTAATAAATCTATTGAATTTGTTTAGTTAAGGGTGAGGATACATACACAGTGCAAACGGTGTGGCTGCCAGCAGCAGAGCGCGTTTATTCTATCCAATTGAAGCAGCTGTATGGGCCACAGAGGCTGCGCGGCTCAGATCTAGCTTATGCAGCTTGTCTATTTTTCTATCTCTCTGTGCACAGCTATGCGGCCCGCCAACAGGTAAAAACGACATAGAACTGAGTAAAAAAGGAGAACAATCTGTTTAAAACTGATTAAGATACACATGTCATTGTGCCAGAGGCAATGTGAGGCAGCACAGCTTCCAAACCTGCAGAACCAACTGTATTATCACCCAGTAAAACTCAAAAGACACGCGGCCTGCGTAGCAGGTAAAAAAAACCCTGCTGCGCCCCGCCCCATGTAGTTTGGCTGTAACTGTGACCATGCACTGCTCCCTTCTTAAATTGCTCTAATCTCTCTTCTTCACCTGTTTGCAGGCCGTGGCCGACAGATGGATGCCTACGTCGATGACTTGTTTCTCCCTGTACTGGATCAAGGACCTCCGGTCAGTGATGTCATCAGATCTGTTTTATTATGTTAAGTGTAACTCTGGAAAGGCTAAATTTGCCTATTTCCCAAGAAAGTGTTAACGTTTTATGCCATAGGCTGTACTGAGCATGCTCAATGTTCTCATGAATTGTGTATCTCTGGTGGTATCCTATTACTGAATGTGTGTGAAGTCATTGGGTTGTGTTTCTTGCAGTCTTTCCGGTAACTACGCTCACTGTGTGTGTGTGTGTGTGTGTGTGTGTGTGTGTGTGTGTGTGTGTGTGTGTGTGTGTGTGTGTGTGTGTGTGTGTGTGTGTGTGTGTGTGTGTGTGTGTGTGCGTGTGTGTGTGTGTAGGACATGGAAAGAGTTGCCATACTAAACCGCAGGATGAGAGGAGGAGGAGGGATTGGACCTATGTATGGAACTGGTAGGAAAACACCATGTGCAATATCATCACTTTTCCTCAACCTCAACCAGAGTTTCCTCAACCTAAAAAAGTCTATATTTACATATATATAGTGTATACAGTATGTATATATACCGTATATATCCAATTTTTGTCATTAAGGGCTCAGAATTTTACCTGACTCAAGTCTGTAGAAGTCTGTTTGTGTCCCATTTGAGAGACAGAAAAATATTCATTTCCAAGCACAAAAATTATTGATGGCAGAAATCATAAAGAGCAACACAGACAGGAGTATTCCCTCTTCGTGAACAGATGGGCTTTGAAAAGTCTTAAAACACTTTGAGTTCATTTGAATTGTGTTGAATTTAATTTACAAAAGTCTTTGATGTTCTCTCCTGCCGGAAGTAATTTTGGTTATAAAATATTTGGTGTCTATCAGGAGACGTTATTATAAACTAAAAGACAAAGATTGTTTTGACTGATTAAACTTAAATGATCAATTTTTGCACTTTGGTCCCATTGATTTAATTAAAACTATCAACTTGCCTGTCAAGGTCAAGGACTGTTGCAGGCAGGGAATGTCCCATCCTCCCCTGTGACTATAAAATACCCTGCACAGTATCTTTCCCTCAGTCTTTTTGCACTTCACCTCGCTTAACCTGATTTGCAGAACCCTCGCTAGTGATTTAATTGCCAAACCTGAGGTGAGCTAGCTCCTTACTCATGACATTGCTACCAAGGCTGTGTTCGCATTTTGCTTGTTTACCTTGCTAACTAGCCACACTTGCCGTTTAGCCAAGCTAACAGACAGTTTAGCCTAGTTAACGGTCTGTTCAGCCTAGCTAATGTATGTTTAGCCTAGCTTAAGGACTGTTTAGCCTTGCTAACCATTGTACATTTGTTTAGACTTGCTAACAAAATTCAAGCTATTCCCACACCCGTTCAGCTCATGCGCTAAAGTCTGGAGCTTTCTTTTCACTTCGCCAATCGTTGTGCTAAACTCGCAATTTAGCTCATCCACATCAAACATTCAAACCATCCCCAAATCATCCAAGGCAGTGCCGAAAAGGGGATGGCAGTCTCCGGCCCATCCGAGACCTCAGGTTACTGAACAGATACCTGACAAAGTTCAAATTCAGTATGCTGACTTTATGCCAGGTAATGCAGTCAGTTCAACCATGGGATTGGTGCGCTACCATAAGCCTAAAGGACACTTATTTTCACACTGCAATATTGCTGAAACAAAAAGTTTTTCTGCACTTCGTTATGAGGGTACGGATGCCAGGTCCTGCTATTTGGCTTGTCTCTCGCACCTTGCATTTTCACTAAATGCCTAGAGACAGTGCTGGTACCGGTCTGCTGTCAGGGAGTACAATCCCTTGACTATCTGGACAATCTGTTGGTTCTGGCAGACTCAACTCATCGGGCCATTGTCCATACTTCTGGGCTCACCTGCAGTCTCTTAGTTTCATCGTAGACTAGGAGAAGAGTTGTCTCTCCCCCAATCTAAAAGTTTGTTTTCTGTGTACCAACCAAAACGGAACTGGAGGTTATACATATAATCAATGTTCCCTAAGGGTGGAAAACAAGGAACAACACAAGTCAGCCCCTCATCGCGTTCATAGTTTTCTTCAGGTTGGTCTCGTGAGAATGCAACCCCAAGTTTGTCCACTGACAAAGAATTGAACATTTTTACCTGGCTTTTAACTTTTTTAAGTGTTTGTGTCTGTAAACTGGAAGAATGACTGATCATTCTGTTTTATAGGTATGCCCATGACAATGCCAAGCTATCCTATAGGTAAGTGAGAAGGTTCATTTGTTGCCTGTTGAAATGTTTTCCAGCCTCCAATCCTTTTCTTATCAAGTGGCAGCATAACAAGTTACTGTCTTTCAGTTAACCCTTCAATGCCCAGCTATGGTGCAACTCCCATGATGCCAACCATGTCAGCCATGCCAACCATGCCAGGTAATCCCCTACACTCACACATACAGTATATACTCTTTGTTTACACCTTAATTTGAAAACCGGACGTTGTCACACTTGTATTCTTCTGCCATCTTCACCAAGTCCATAACCATCAATCTGACTTGGGCCATTTGAACTTCTGATCTCTGATAGACATTATAAATAATAAGATGAAACTTGTGATCTTGAGATAACGTAATTTAAAAAATTATTATCCGTTTCTATTGTGCTTGTTTGTTTGTCAATTATTTAAATGATTTGGTGATATTCATCCTTGCACAGCCATGATGATGCCTCAGGCTCCAATGCCTGCTCCGCTGGTCGCTGACCCCATGCAGATGGCAGCATCACAGCAGGCCCTCATCAATCAGCAGGCCTTTCTCATGGTGAGGACAAGCACAGTAGTGTGTCTACAGTATTTTTATTTTGTTATTTGCCCCCCCACCCACATCTTTCTTTTCTAACCCCTTCTCCGATCCTCCTTTCAACTCTATACTTTCCTGTCCTCTCTCTTCCTCCTCCTCAGGCCCAGCAGATGACCATGCAGGCAATGAATCTTTCCCAGCAGCAGACGCAGGAGCAGCAGAGGAACCAAAAAGATCAGGAGAGGAAGCAGCAGAGGAACCAGAAAGATCAGGAGAGGAAGCAGGAGGAGGAGAGGAAGCAGGAGGAGGAGAGGAGGCAGGAGGAGGAGAGGCAGCGGAGACGTCAGTCTAAGCGACGGTCCAGGGAACGTTCACCTTCTCCTCGGTCTCCCTCACCCTCACCTGTCCAACCCAAAGCACCTGCACGTCAACACACCTCCAGCTACAGGAAGCCTGAGCCAGAAGTATGTCTGTAACTAATATAGATGTTTATAGTGTACTCCATTGCTGCATTTTTACACATCGTTATCTTACTGTGCCTGATTCTCTCTGTGCTTTCTTTCATACATTTCTACAAGCTCTCCCTATTCATGATATTGTATACCTCACATTTGGTTGTTGTTTTCTTCTTGTTGTAACCTCTAACATATCTACTGTTTTACCTAATGCTATTGTGGCCCCATTTACCCCATAAGTTGTATAGAATAGAATAGAAATACTTTAATAATCCCAACCTGGGAAATTGCAGAATATGCTGATGATGTTCCATATTTTCTTGACAAAAACAATCTCAAAGCTCATTTCCAAGCTTTTTCCACATCCTCTTCATCAGTGAAATATTTTTCTTTTTGTCAAAAAATCCCAAGAAAAGACCAAAGCCAAAGATGCCACAGGCTACATCCACAGTAGTATGTTTTCACACAAATAACTTTTTTGTCAAGCCCGCACCACAGCGACTTCCTGGTTGATCCAATATAGATGTGCCAAACACTGCAGTTCTCTTAGTCTCCCCTAGGGAGGCAGGTTTCATAACAGAGCAGTGTCTCATTGACCCCCATGTTAAACAGGCTGGTTTCACAGCATCATTAAACCTATTTAAGGCCTGGTACAAAAAACATTTTGGCCACTTGAGTGACAGCTAGTCTCTGGCCCTCACTTCTCCTCGGAGGCTAGTTGTCAGGATTAGCATTCTAACTCCGTCATCTGGACTTGAACTGTGGTCATTCGTGTGGTGGTGTTTCCATAAGTGACAAGATGGTTTGCTCTTCGATCAACTGAACAAACAGATTGTTAAGGAACACAATGTGTTAACGTTAGCTCTGTTATGCTAATAAAATAGCTGCACTTGCACAGTGACTTGCAATACATCCTACTATCTATGGCACATAAACTAGATGCTAATCTGGAGTTCCGGGAGGATTCGGGCCGTGACTCCCACTCCAGTTCATCTAGTAACATGCCCTGTTAGCCTAGCTCCCGGGCGGTGGTTCTAATGTTGCTCATCCAGTATACATCAGCCAGATGGACGTATCTCTCTCCCCTCAACAAATGCCCTTTTTTGGTCAGAGGAAATGAGGCGGAGTCAAAATTTGACAAGATAGCAGCTCCGTGAGGCAAATATGATTGGATCAAGTTGAGAGAATGGACCTTGAAAGAGAGGCTACGTCCATTTTTTATACAGTCTATGTTAAAGACGCATATCCTTTGCTACGTTTACGCCTGGAGTCCACACTACTGCAACATTTCCAAGCCTCTAAAACAAGACATTTGGAAACCCCACTGAGCCCGTTTTAGTTTGAAAACTCCAGGGTTGTGTTTTAGAAATGGAGACGTTTGGAAAGGATGAGGCAGACATACATGTCAGTCAGTCTTCTTAGCTGGGTAGACTGACAGACCTTTTGGGATTTCATTCTTCTTCTGCGGGTGATCCTTTCTCTTTGCCATGGCTCCCTACAGTGATGGATAATGCTCCTGGTACCACTCTAATATGTTGCTGTATTTGCATTGCTGCAATTACTTTTCTACTGCCTTATACTCATGTGTTACTTTTAGTGACAGTTCCACGTTGTTGTTGATACACAAATGAATCTCTGCTCTTACTTTTCGCTGTAGCTGTTGTTATTCCAAAAGTATTTTTTGTATTTTCAATTTATAGATCCATGATTTCAACATCAGACAATCTTTTTCATGTTTACACCAGCACACGCATACCCAGTCTACGCAAATGGTAGTGGGATGTGTTTTCAGGCATGTTAATATAGACACCGTTTTTTCTCATACAGAGCTAAAACTCTTGTGTGGACAGAGATAATAAATTCAAAGTTAAAAAATTCAATTCAGATATGATTGTATAAGTGCGAACAATTAATTGACAATACAGAAAGATCTGCAATACTGTAATATTATCCTTTAATTCTCTAAATGTGAAGCACTGATGTCACAGGGTTTGTTTCCTCCTCATGTGGTAATATGTTGTGTGTCCATTTCGTCTACAGCCAGAAAGACAAGTGGACTCACCAGATCCACAGGACTTGCAGTCTTTCAGAGACAAGAGGGAATACTTCCAGAAGATTGGTGAGTGGAGCTGACAAACAACCATTAGTAATATAAGTGGCTTCTTCTTTTTTCTTTTATTTGCTTTTCTAAATGATCTTTCATAATATCCATCTGTCTCTCATATCCCCCCTTCTTTCCAACCTTCCCTACTTCCTACACCCCTACTTCTGCCCTTGCTTAGACCACATCATCTTTGAATGTGGCTTTCATTTTGATTCAATTCGATTCAATTTTGTTTATTTATTTATATTTTTTTATTTTTTATCTCAACTACAAACCTGTAACGTTTTGTGACTGTGTCTTCCACATTTATCGGGCCAGGAGCGTAAAGTGTGCAGGGTGGGGGCCTATTTCTGGCCCCCTTGCTTGGATCACATCAATTTTTGAACTTGAACATTCAAACACCTAGATAACACAACCTGACCATGGTCTACAGCAGTGATTCCCAGTTTCAAGAGACTCGTACCTTGAGGATCTAAACAGAAACCATATCCATTTCATTGCCTAACCATAACCAATCGAGTTTAATGCCAACTTTTACCATCTAATCTTAACTATTCGAGTTTAAGGCCAAACTTTAACTATCTAACCTTAACTATTTGAGTTTAATGCCAACTTTAACCATCTAACCTTAACTATTTGAGTTAAATGCCAACTTTTACCATCTAATCTTAACTATTCGAGTTTAATGTCAAACTTTAACCATCTAACCTTTACTATTCGAATTTAATGCCAACTTTTACCATCTAATCTTAACTATTCGAGTTTAATGCCAACTTTAACCATCTAACCTTTACTATTCGAGTTTAATGCCAACTTTAACCATCTAACCTTAACTATTCAAGTTAAATGCCAACTTTTACCATCTAATCTTAACTATTCGAGTTTAAGGCCAAACTTTAACTATCTAACCTTAACTATTTGAGTTTAATGCCAACTTTAACCATCTAACCTTAACTATTCAAGTTAAATGCCAACTTTTACCATCTAATCTTAACTATTCGAGTTTAAGGCCAAACTTTAAATATCTAACCTTAACTATTTGAGTTTAATGCCAACTTTAACCATCTAACCTTAACTATTTGAGTTAAATGCCAACTTTTACCATCTAATCTTAACTATTCGAGCTTAATGTCAAACTTTAACTATCTAACCTTAACTATTCGAGTTTAATGCCAACTTTAACCATCTAACCTTAATAATTCAAGGTCATTGCCTAACTTTAACCATCTAACCATAACTATTTTAGTTTAATTACTAACCTTAACCATCTAAAAATAATTTTGCAAATATTGGTTTACCATCTAGTAATAGAAAAAATAAAAAATATGATTAGATTAAAAAAAAAAAAATTAGCTAACACTACATGTAGCTCATTAGATTAAGAAATGGCTAAATGGTTGAATTTAGTGCTACAGTATGTGTCTCCAGCATCACATTTGACCACGATGACTTAATGTGTTAAAACTGTTGTAATGACTCACTGATGTTAAAATGTTGGGCACATGAAATCTTCACGTCAAGGAATATCCTTATCCTCAGCACCTCTCTCCTCTTCCAGGCTGCCAGTCCCAAGTCGGATCCAGAACCCAAAAGCCTCAACCAGCCCGGTCCAGCCCCCCCAGAGAGCAGCAGCGCTCCATGCCATCAACACGTCCATTACCCCCACCTACAGCACCTAAGCCTGAGAGTAAGAATCCTAAACAAGTTCAGTGGACTCAATAATATTTTCTGTCTCCCTTTACCATCAGTGAGCTGTTCTATTATATAGTACGTAGATCACAATTCAAGCGCCTAAAGAAGCACACAGCTAACATTTCTATTTTAGATATGATTACATAGAATGAAAAAAAGAGCTTTGGGTAGCGATAAGAGTTTCGGTCTCTCATCCCACAGTAAAGCGTCTCAGCACCCCTCCTGCCAGCGAAGTGGACCCCCCAATTGAAACACCTACACCATCTCCTTTCAAGAAGCCTCAGCACGAACCCACCTCCAACATTCGGGATATCATCAAACAGTACAACAGCCGACCTGCACCAGAAGCCAAACCCTTTGAGCCTGTCAGGTCGGTTCCAACACTGCTCCCTGTGTGGTTTAAACACACTTGGTTTTATCTAATCGGACACATTTTCTCCATCACAACTATATGAATTAAAAATGTTGAATGGGAGTCAGCAACAGTCTGTTAAAGGTCCTGTGTGTAACATTTTACATGCATTAATCACTTTTTATTTCAGTTTGCTATGCAAATAACATTGAGACATTCACCGACTTTCTGGGTTGTATAAAACAGATTTTACATGAAACTCCTGAATACTGAGCACCACTGAGTATCCCACCTCTTTTCAGCTCACCTACAGCCAACAGTGATAGCTAAATGCAGACAGCTAACGTCAACAAATGAACCAGCAGAGTCCACACGCTGTGTTTCCACGGAATCAGACTAGGGGGGGTCCATAGGCTGCCGGCCACTGAAGAGTGTGTGTAGCAGAGGCACAGCATGTGTGGACTCTGTGTTGTGGTGGTAAAACAAGACCCTTTCCCCCTGTGCTGATAAAAATCACAGAGGAAAGGCTGACGTGAAATATATTGTGCTATTTGTTAGCTAATGTTAGCTTACTTGCTAATGCGGCCGAATCGCTAGCTAGCTGATGTAGCAAAATACGCTCCTGAGTGGATAATGTCAGCTAATTCATCCAGACTCCCAGGGCTGGTCTGGCTGGCTTCCCACTGTACAATGTGATTTCGGAGTATTTTCTGTCATTTTTGGACGTCCAGTTTCGGTCCACTGAAGGTTTTTTTGAAACGCCAGGAAACTTTATATTATATTATATTTATATAAGACTGAAATTTAGACTCATTCTAATAATTAAAATAATAACTTGGTACTTTTCTAGGGGTCACAGACCTTATGGCCGCCATTCAGCACCTACAGCCCACCCCCACCACCACCTCAAACATACAACATTCAGATGGGTGAAGTGTCTTGCCCACGGCGCAACAATCATGACACAAGGCAGGGCGGGGATCAAACTGCCAAACCATTGGCCAACTCTCTCTACCACCAAAGCCACAGCTCAGCAACAACAGCTATAGCAACAGGTTGGTTGCTGCTAGCAGAGGCGCCAACATTAGCTTGTTGCTCCTGACCTGCATTTTCTGGTCCTGGAGTTGTGACTGTCAGAGAGTTCTGTCATGATAAGGTGGATAGGCTACCATGAAATTATTTTCCAAAAATTGCCTTTCAAAATAAAAACAAACAAACAGATAAATGCAAAAATACATACGCATTAAAAAATAAACCAGTTAAAAAAAACAACAGGAAAATGTAAAATAAAAAAGGGCCGTCCGGTTGCGGAGTGGTTAGAGCAGTCAAACAAACAACAAAAAAAACACATTTCTTGCACCTGTCATAGACGTCCAAGTGACATCCAAAAAATGTGAACCTAGTTCAAAGGTCAAATGATGAACATCAGTGCTGGTTCTGGTTGTGTAGTCAGTAGAGTCGCCCACAGTTTTATTGTTGTACCTGCCAAATGCATCTGAATCAAACTGGCTTCAATGTGCTTTTCCTTCATACTATCGGGACAGACACTACCAGGAGTCCTGAGAGCAAACTGATCCCATAATGACCTCGTCTGCTAGAAATAACGCGTCTGTAAACGGGATGCAAATTATCGAGTAATTCATTAATCGATAGTTGTCTCATCTTATCAGTCGATGATCGATTAATTGATAAGTGGTAATTCTTCTGAAAAGCTGAATTTCCCTCTGAATAGGTTAACTGTATAGACCTTTTTAATGGAATTCCATTACTAGGCAACAGCCGTGGCCTTGTTAACTTCCTGTCAGCTGATGTCGTTCACATTCACTGCAACAGGAATCAAACTTGGACACATTAAGAATGTTTATGTTTACAACTTTGAAAAGGTCTGCACGTTACATAAAATGCTATCTTCCTTATGATATAAAGAAAAAGTGCAAATCGTATTCCTTAATCACTCACTTGAGGGCAGGGAATAACATTTTGGAAGCATATCAAACATATTCTGAATAGAAAATATTAAAATATTACACAGGCTACTTAACATGAAAATAAAGTGGGTATTCTCTCATCTGCAACATTGGAAAGATTAATAACAGCAGCATAAAAAAGAAAATCATTCCTGAATAGAAGAATACAATTAGGGCTCCAGACTTACTTTTTTCACTAGGAGCATTGTGGCCCCCAACTGAAAATTTTAGGGGCACCACCAGAATTTTTAGGAGCACACACAGTAAATCAATAATAGATGCAGAAATTACAATGTGCTGTTTCAAATTCAGCGTCACATTGACGATGCAAGATAGAAGGTAAACCGACAGCACCATCACTGTCATGACACTACAATATAAAAAAATATATATATATACTGTAAATATATCATACATTCAGAATTAGGGCTGTGACGAGACGATACACTGAGTCACCGAGAACGAGACGCAACGAGATTTTAACACCAAAATGTCAGTATTTTCTTTACATGGGGTATTTTAGCAACATTAACATTAATTCATCAATTAACATTCATTTAAACCTATGAACCGTATCTACACTCAGATCCGATCACTCGCTGGGCGGAGAAATCAAGTCAATAAATCAGTTAAACCCTGTTGATTTCTTCCCATGGAGCCGACATGAAAACTATTTTGGTTTTTGCGGTCACTCGGATTGGGAGCGGCCAACAGGCGGTCTCAGGTCCGTCAGGTGCGGCACTGGGACTATAACTTGTAGCCTGACGTTTTAACGAAACTGCGGGAGCTCACATCTTAAAGTGGCTCCATACTGCGCTCAGTTTTGGCCTCTTCATCCTGTTAGTGTACAGCACTGCTTCGCTTGTGTTCCGCCTGTGCGTCAACTACGTCTGGCGTCAAGCGCGCCCTCACGTGGAGTAGCGGGGAATTACGGGTTCAAACGTAATAAATTGCAATTCATTTATTTAAATCCCTAGTGTGTAATGTTTGTGATTGACTGTTTTCATCCTCTTCACAGACCACCTGCACAGCATTTTATAAAGAAGAATGACGCCAAAGAGGAAGCTCTGGCCAAACTCAAAAACAGAGCACCAGTGCCACAACAGAAGGTCAGGATGGTCTGGAAAGTTTAAATGCAACTACGAATCTGATTTTATAAGAAAGTTTATTATTGTGTCTCATATTAAGTTTCTCGTCTGGAATATACTGTGTGCCACATCCGCACATCTTCCACTTCTCCCCGTTTGCAGAAACAGTGGGTTCCTCCGCCAGTCAAGCCTAAGACGGAGCAATCCCCTCCCAGGAGCCCATCTCCACAGCCCTCTCCTCCATCCACCAGGGGGCCCCGTGTTATCTCCAGCAACATGAAGCAGAAACAGCGCTCCCTAGAGGACCTGTTCGGCTCCCAGCGCTCCCAACACCCCCCGCCTGCTCCTCCCGACTCCCCGCCACCTCCTCCACAACCAGCAACCATCCTTCAGAACATCCCCGACCCGCCACCCATGGCTGCTCCGTCTCTCAGTGGGTGTTGCTCTAATCCTGTTCTCTAGACATTACGTTTATGTGGATTAAGGTCTTTTTTATGATGAAATTTAGCTGCTAACTAGCATTCATCCCAACAAGTAAGTGACCTTCATCTGCTGTTCATTAACTGTAGATGTGATGCCAGATGTGGAGGGCATTCGCTCCCAGCTCCACCGCTTCTCTGCTGGGGTTTACTTCTCTTACTCCAACATGCCCGGAAAACTGTTCCTGCGTAAAGAAGTAAGAGATACACAAACACACACACACACACACACACACACACACACACACACACACACACACACACACACACACACACACATACACACAAATACACACACACACACACACACACACATTATATTTATGAGAAGACCAGTGAAGCTGCACTAATCAGTGTTTTTATATTAACAAGGATCAAATAAAAGGCAGTTCGATCCCCCCAAACAAATGTTTATGTTGACAATACAGCTCAGGATACTCTGTCATATTGCAGGTGGTGGGTGATGGAGACAGACAGCAACTGTGTTACAGTGATATCTGTATTTAAAAGTCTGCTGTTAGAGTAAAGGGGCTGCAGTAGTGTTCCTTCTTGCACTGTGGATGTCACAGTGTGATGCTGAAGGATTCATCAATAATTACTTTCACTATAGGGGATGTTAAAGTCACTTCCATCAAGTATCGTTTATTTGTATAAGTAGCTTCTTCTTTTTTCTTTGAATTTCTTATCTTTCATACTGTTGATCTGTCTTTCATATCCACCCTTCTGCCCAACCCTCCCTACTTCCTACACCCCTACCTCTGCCCTTGCTGGACCCCGTCATCTTTGAGCGTGGCCTTCATTTTGATCTCAACCACAAACCTGTAAAGTTTCCTAACTGTATCTTCCACATTTATCAGGCCAGGGGCGTAAAGTTTGCGGGGCCTATTGCTCCCTTGGCCCCCTTGCTTGGATCACATCTATTTTTCCCCCTACAGGGGATGTTAACGTCACTTCCCTCAATTATCATTTATCTGCGTGCAGGTGTTTTACCCCAGAGAGATGTTCAACCGGCCCTACATCCTCAACCTGCTATGTGAGCAGGTAAGTATATTTACAGGCGTCCCCATGTTTAACCTGATATAGTTAATCTACAGTACCCTCAATTCCTGGCCCATTATTTCCAGTATGTTCCTAAGAGGCAGTTGACATTGTCATTGTGATGTCTTTTAGATTATGAGGGACACCTACTCTGACAGCTGTGTGAGGATCAGTAGAGAGGAGAGGAGGAAGATGAAGGACCTGCTGGGTGAGTTTCATCCCAATGCTGGGTGCTCCAGTTGGAACAATGTTGATTAAAACGTTAAAGGTAGAGTCTTTCACAAGTGGTTGGGATGAATACGCACTAAATATAAAGTGCATCAGTGCTATTTGGTTTCTGCATTCGTTTGATGACTGTCATCCCTTTTTGTACTCCAGCAAATTTCAATGTAGGAATGACTATAAGCACCATCCAGAATGACAACATGAAGAAGAGGATTGTCATGGCTGCTCGAGACAACTGGGAGAACTACTTTACCCGACTGTTTCCTGTGAAGGTGAGCACGACAAAGAGGATTATGGGAAAGTTGGAGATAATGTGTAAAGCAATTTAGTGTTTGTAGCATATTTCATTTGATTTGAAAACCAGAATGAAATCAGTTCAGTTAGAATGAAATATTAATAAATAAAAGGAAATAAAAGTGTAGAAGAGGAAACTAGGGCTGGGTGGTCTTCTATTTCGATACATGTAATTTCATACCTCGATTAACATGTTTTCTGAGAATTCAATTAATATCCCACGGTAAAGCCTATTCTTTTTTTTTTAAATATTCTATTTTGGATTTTCAAATAGAATGCAAACACCACAGTCACATACAATGACGATACAAAAATGCATACTGTACACAACGGACATCTCAAAAGTAAAAGACACCAAAGTCAGCACACAACAACAACAACAACAAAAAGAAAAAAAGAGAAAAAGAGATACTTCAGTTACAACCAAAATAGCCAGAGTGTAATGGTCTTTTATAACACTAGTGTGGTGAAGATAGAGAGACCAATCAGACAGTCAGTCAATCATATGAGATGGGAGATTCTCCATGTAATTGATTAAAGGTTGCCATACTTTACAGAAAACATGTATGTGTGAGTATGTTATCTTCTCCAGAGGCATGAAGCTGCTCACTTCTGAGAGCCACAGTACTAGTAATGGAAGATCTGACTTCCATTTAATGCCAATGCACTTTTTAGCAATAGCCAGTAAGATTTCTGTAAGTTTAATGGAATGACTTTATATAAGATTTCACTTTGAGAGGTTTCCCAAAAGGCACACCTCAGGGTCTAATGGGAAAGATACTCCATGTATTGTGGAGTGAAGAAAGTGCCCTCAGCTAGACCGCATCTAAAGCACAGGGAGGAGAGACTGGGGTTAAAGCCATGCAGCTTCGAGGGAGTGAGATAAATCTGATGTAAGAAATTAAACTTAATTAGCCCTTAACTTGAGTTTAGTTTAGTACATAGGTCCCTCCACCGGCCTGGGTCAATTCCCGTGCCTAAATCCTTCTCCCACCTAAGTCTACATCTTGATAGAGCCTATTCTTATACCCTCCCGAACATACCATGCAAGGATCAGAATGTAAAGCGTAAAAACCAAACCACATTCATCTGCACACACTGTCATGACACAGAGCTGGATTTAAATCATCTTTCTTTGCTGAAAGGGTGGAAATTCTACTGTATGGTGCTGCAGAATTATTCAGTGACAAGGTGAAACTTGTTTTATTGTAAGTAACTAAAAAACGTATTTATATCACACTTTTCTGTATCACAGAGTTGACAAAGTGCTTCACACAAACTACAAACAAACTATAAACACAAGACAGAATGGAGATCTATAAAAAAGGCTTGTCAATTTGTTGTTATTGTGACAATATATACAATGTTTTCAGGGGCATACTGACTGTCTGGTTTCAAGCATTAAGGTCATGAGTTGTTGCCGAAACACTCATCATTTACAAATATTAACAAGCATCTCCTCTGTGTATTTGTTACAGTCAGAGAGCTGGGATGTTCAGGTGTTGGGTGTTTCTCATCGTGGCATCCGTCTCCTGAAGGTGGTCAGAGCATCAGGCATCAACCCCAAACACCTCCATCAGCTCAGAAGCTACAGGTAAACTTCATAGATGTAGCAATGGACGTAGCATACCCGTCGGGGTCCGTTCTCTCACCTTGATCCAATCGTCCTCACCTACGGGAGTCGCCATCTTGTCAGACTTTAACTATGCCTCATTTACTCTTACCAAAAAAGGGCATGTATGTGACGTTGGGGGAGGGAGATACGTCCATTTAGCTGACGTATACCTCTGAGGAGAAGTGAGGGCCAGAGGCTAACTGTCATTCAAGAGGCTGCGCCCCTAATTATTCATAAACTTTAACCTCCAATAAAATAAAAACTAGCCTGGTACAAAAAAGTTCACCCCCCCTCGGTGTTTTAATGGAGATATGACCTAAACATACAGACTAGAATGTGTTTTTGTCCCAGGCCTTAAACAGGTTTAATTATGCTGTGAAAACGGCCTGTTTAACATGGGGGTCAATGAGTAACTGCTCTATTATGAAACCTGCCCCTAGTGGATCAACCACCGAGATCTGAAACTTCAATTATATTGTGACAAAATAAACACTGCATGTTTAAAAATCCCCACAGTCAGTAGTATTGAACGGTGGAGGGTGTACCGTACGGCTCAATATTATGTAAAGAACCGTGGCATTCCTACAGCCTACATACACTAACACAGCAGAAACTACACAATCACTTAATTCTTTTACTCAATTTCCTCCATGATTCCACAAAGAGTGTTTTTAATCTTATATCCGAGACAGGAAGTCAGTTAGTTTTTATTTCTGTCATGCTAAATATTTGGCCCATACTATAGGCGTAGGTTAGCAGCATCAGTATTCATTTGGAGTCCATCTGTGTAGCCTTATTATCTGTTATTATCGTTTTAGAATAAGCTGTGATGGTAATATAACTGTCACCGCTGCTAATCATTCTCTTTTTACTGCCTGATCGGACTCACTTCCAGCTCCTGTTTATTGCCCAGAATCTTAACTCAGGTCTGCATGACTGTAGTTTTGCAGAGTTGCTGTCGGTCGACCTCCAGGGTGCAGACAAGGTTGAACTGGAGCTGAAGAGTGAAAAGCTGGTGCTGCAGTCATCCAGCGCTCCTCAGATCAATGGCATGATCCGATTCTTCCTCCAGGAGCTCATCAGGGTACTCCTTCACTCTTTATCATCATCATTCATATCATTAATATTCTTTCCTTTTGATTGGGGCTCGATCCGTATTTCAGATTTTAAAGGGAAAAACTCACAGATTACCAATATGGCGGCTGATATAGTGAATTTTTGATGCTGGAATGAAAATAGAGCTTTCCTATGTGGATTGTGCACCAATATGACTCTGCAAAGGTACTCAAAGGCTGCTTTCTAAACACATAACATCATTAAAGAATAGTTTACATCAGTGGTTCTCAAACTTTTTACATGACATACCACCGATGTTAAAATACAGCAATGTAGGCCGACACTATTCAGCTACGGACAGGAAGGTTTATTCCTCATCAGAAGATTATTTATTGTTGACTGTCTTCAGCCATGACTTCAGTTTCAGAAGAACTGCTCTAAATATTCTCCTCCTGATCCGCACGTCTCTTCCTAATAGTTCCCATTTGGAGCCACGATTGCAGTGTTTTTAAACCAATCATTTTACCTCTGTAAAATAAACTGCCACCACAGTTAAGCTCATGACTCATGAACGAGACCACGTAACAGGCTGATATTGAAACAAAAATATTACAATATTAAATGCTAAACATATTTTGAATTACATTTCACAAATCTTAAAAGTTAAATATTTTCTTTCGAAATGTTGAAGTATTAAGTAAGGATTCTTTCGAGTACCACCAGAGAGAGTTTGAGTACCACTGTTTGAGAACCAGTGGTTTACATTATTATTCATTATTATACTGCACATACAGTGTAATACATTGACACAATTTCTAAGCCATGGGAAAGCATCCGTTTCTGCATTATAATGTGTAAAAAAAAGTTTTTATATCGGCGCATATGTTTCCTGATATGTACTGATAGATTCTGATATGTCTGTGATGAGAAAATATCAACTCCACTTTTCATGCTTTGTGGCGTCCTTTGGCTGTGACCCCATGCTTGTGTTAGAGCCCAAACACTCTTAGTCTACATCTCCGTCCCTGCTCTCTAGGGCTCAGGCCACGTGGTTGCCCTGAAGAGTTACGTGATAGATGACAAAAGTCTGCTCAGCTTTAACAAGGGTGACATCATCAAACTGCTGCCAATCGAAGGACTCCAGACAGGTGAGGTCATTATTTGGATGCGGGACACATGTTTGTGGTACTTTTAGGGTTAGATATGCCTTATTATGTTAATTTTTTTAGGGCATATCAATACTTTGAGTGCATTCCACCAGGCTGGTGTTTTGGCACCTTGGGAGGGCGCTCTGGTCTTTTCCCAGAGGACCTGACTCAGCCTTCTGCAGCCCCAGACTACCTCGACCGAAGAGATGACAAGAGGAAAAGCATGAGGGGCGCTAGACCTGTTACATCACTCAAGGACCCATCTCCAGGTCCCTTCAGCAGACACAGTGACTCAGAGGCCTTGGTCCCTGGATCGGTTCAGAGATCAGTCCAGGGCTCAGTCCATGAGCTGGACATCCTCTCAGGCATGGCTGAGTTTGCCATGAAGTACTTCAGGTATGATAGAAGAGCGATAGTTTTTGTTGATTATGTTCTGATGGTTTGGGTTCATAACATGTCCTGCCTCATTTTGTGCTATCATGATTTGTTTCTGAAAGAGTGGGGACTACAGGTCTGCCAGCGAGTGGAAGAAACTTTTCAGAGGCAGTTCAACACACAGAGGTAAGACCATACAATCCTCTCACAGCAGATCCCATGGTTTAGACTTGCTCATACAATACTGCAGTCATTGTATTATTATGGACACATCTGTATTCATATACAATCATTGATTTGGGTAGCTGCTAACTTTAACTCTCTCTTTAACTGCTGTTGGACATTAGGCAGGTAGTCTAAAGTGGTTGTTTTTAGGGGCTGGAAACTGCTGGCTCATCACTATGACTGAACCTTCTCACATTCAAGTAGTCATGTAAACCACTGTTAATATGGAATATGGATCAAAACTTGAGTTCAGACTGTTGTTGTTGATTATTTCAGGGGGCAAAATCATCATTTGGGCTATTTTGCTTCCTTAACATTTCTTCTTTCAGACTGGTGGAAAGAAAACATCCAAAATACACATTCAGTAGTTTTACTACAGTGTGTCGATGGATTTCTCCTAAATTCACCAAAAGTTAGCATTAGTTAATGCTTCATTTGCATGATATTTTCAGAAAACATTTTTTTTTAAATAACTGTCTTATGATTAATTAGCTGGGGAATAATCAGAATCAGAATTCTTGTTTCGTGGTGATATCTGTTGGTTGATATTTTTTATCCTTTTCACCTGTCGTTTTTAACTAACGCCCTGTTTAGATGAAGACGATCTAGAAAGGAAACACACAAGTGGCGTTGAGTTTTCACTTTTTATTCCGCGTTTAGACGAGCGTCTTTAGGGGGAACTCTGTGTCTGTACGGTGACACAAAAGTTTGTGAAATTGGATGTAGTGTGCACGTCAGAAATCTCAAAGACAGATCTCAAACACGCAGACCTGTCACTTTTAAACTCTTCACAAATTTAACTTGCATCAATTTGTGTCTTTGCATTAATTGTATGTAATCACGCTAGAGCTCAGATCTTAGAGCTTTCTGAGGCCAGTCCGACGCATTTAAGGTTGAATATGGAGAATGAGCAGAACAGCTCCATCTAGTGTCTCAAGATCGTAGTCATAGCAGTCTGTTTGAGCCTGTTTGAACCCATCCCCTCTGACAAATCACACAATAAAAACAATTATTACAGAGGAGTTTGGCTGACAGTTAGCGTTAGACCTTAGCGTTAGCCGTTCCAGCTAAGTAAAGATGAAAGTGATGTTAGCGATCAAGGAGAAGCGTAGCCATTTGGGCGTGCGTTTGAATGGCGTTTCTCTCCTTTCTCTCAGTCCATGGAGTGAATGCTCGGCCTATAGTGACTCTGGTTGTTGCCCGTCTCCGCTCACTCAGTTGCTGGGACAAATAACGCCCCCTTCACTGAGGCTCCCAAGCAGCTGCAGGATTGCAAACTCCATCTCAGCCTACAGTAGCTGCACCCAACAACAGACAACCCTGGCAACCAGCAACGCCCAACACTATTGGCTGCTACCATGGAAACAGAACGGGACAGAAAGTCATTGTCAAACCTGTCAAAAATTTTAAATATTAATTCAGACCAAATATATTTTTTATGGAAAAGCAATACTTTCATTCTGTACCCCTCAAAATGCCCAATGGGTGTATTATTTTTTTTAAATACAGCTTTTAATAAAGACCGTACAGCTTCAACCCAAGCCTAATTCAAACCTGACTTTTTTTTTTCATATGTGGGCTGTTACAACTGATGTTTTCAACTCCAAAGGCTTGGCACAGAGAGTCGGTGGGAGAGGGCTGGTAGTGTCTCCTCAGTCTCTCATGCCACAGGCAAACAGGTTTATGATGGCGTATTTATCGCCTTCCCGCTCTCTCTGTGCATTGTTGTAGAATGGCTCTAAAAAAGTGATGAGAAAGCTCAGTATATCAGGTGAAATGTTCTCAATGCGCTCAAGCTCACTGCCGGTCTCCAGCTTCTCTCGTAGCTCTGGGTTAATGTCCTGCATTGACTGGAGTGTGAGGTAAACTGTGCTAAAGTCCAAACTTGCTCAATGTTAATACTCCTGATTTTATTTTTTGTCTTAACATCTTCAAGCTCCATTTTGCACTTTTAACCCACACAGTGCACACACAGCAGAGCAGCCCTGGTGTTATGCGTGCGCGTGGAGGAGACGTTGCAGAGTGCGCTGACAGTATTGCGTTTTATAACATCGTAGCTTACCGTATGTTTCGGATTAAAAGTCGCTCCGGAGTATTAGTCTCACCAGCCGAAAATGCATAATAAAGAAGGAAAAAAAACATATATAAGTCGCGCTAGAGTATAAGTCGCATTTTTTGGGGAAATTTATTTGATAAAATCCAACACCAAGAAACGACGTTTCATCTTGAAAGGCAATTTAAAATAAAAATAGAATAGAGAGCAACAGGCTGAATAAGTGTACGTTATATGACGCATAAACAACGAACTGAGAACGTGCCTGGTATGTTAACGTAACATATTACGGTAAGAGTCATTCAAATAACTCTAACATATAGAACATGCTCTACGTTTACCAAACAATCTGTCACTCCTAATCACTAAATCGACTGAACTCTTCTTCCTTGCTGTCACTTCTGAACAACTCCGCCAACTCCAAGTAGCAGGTAGCATCTTTTTTTTCACAATGCACTTCTGCCATGACCCGCCCCCCGCCGAATTTTGATTGGTTGACGTGTGTGTGTGACGATTGCTGATATACGCCTAGTCTCTTACGTGACTGATATAAATAATAGCCCGGGCTATTATTTGATATTTTCCGGTAATGTGTTAATAATTTCACCCGGCCAAACTATGAAAAAAACAGCGACTTATAATCCGAAAAATACGATTAACACTCATGATTAAAGCGCAAATCTGGTGTAAAATCTTCCCAGGGTCTTTTTCGGCAAATCCGGTCATGAAATAAGCCGTCGAGACATTTTTTTCGTGTATGAACGGTTAACGGAGAAATCCAGTAGAGTCGCTACAACATCAGCTGTTAGCCAACAGTGATTAGCTCAGGGCGGTACGGTGGAGGCATTAAAGCGGCTCTTTTAACCACTAATACTGCTCAAAATAACACCAAACCTCTGCAGCAGCATGAGAAGAGACCTGACACAGAAAACACAGCACCAACAACGTAGTTAGTGAAGCCAGAGTTTATTAAAAGAGGATTTTTTCAAGACTTACCTAAGATTACCAAAGTCAATCCCAAAGGAAGGAGCCCATTGGTGCTTTGTTTTCTGTTTATCCCAACACTCTCATCGGTCAGGCTCGTGCTCAGGCAGAGAATCTAAACCCCAAATCACGCCACATTAAAAATTTCCTTTGCATTTGGTTTGAGCACAGCCTTAGGAATTTGGTTAAATAGCAGACTGTCACTTTGAAAACTTCACTCAAAAAAAAAAAATGCATTCTCATATGGAAACGGTCTCCTATCAAAACAGAACAAATGAGAAATAAGTTAAAAAAAAGGTCATTATTGATATACCTGTGTTTTAGTGAGAAGGCTATGCTTCCTAAGTTGTGGAGATTTTATCCCCAGATGACTTAGCTGTTTGGTTTAGATTTGTAATATGTCATGTATTTTCAGGTCTCTCTTGGAATAGAGATCTCGACTAACTGCATTGGGTTTTGTTCATCCAGGTTCCCATCCAGGAGTCCCTCATTCTCTACAGTGATCCTGAACTCAATGATTTATCCGTCCAGTGCTTCATGAGTGAGTGTATCCTCACTAACCATACTAATACACGCTGAGACCGCTGTCACTGTGTTCCTCCGTAACCCTCCCTTTTATCTGTCCCTCCAGACCTAATGCAGTTCATGGGCGACATGCCAATGAAGAAGAATAGCAGCCAGTCAGACTGCCTGAGCCACATCCTACTGGTCAGTGCTCTTTCAAAACAGTGCATCTGATGGACTGCATTTCTACAGCTTTTGACTCTCTGTGTCTCTGAGCCTGACCCACTTCAAATCAACTTTGGTGGGATTTAAAGAAGAGTTTTTCTGTTCTCTTCAGTTAGGGAAGGAGAAGGAGCCGCTGAGAGATGAAATCTACTGCCAGGTCATCAAGCAAACCACCAACAACCAGACCAAGTGAGTGTGTCATGTATTGAAGTGTTTGGTCACGTTTTCAATCAAGTTATTACGGAGTATTAATAGGAAGTAAATGATTTCAAATCAATTAGAAAAGTAAATCAACCAAATATCAGTATATCTTTGCAAACAACCTTTTAAGATCGATACACTGGTTGGTGATTTACTTAAATATGTCGATACAAAAACTTAATGTCACAATTATCCTTACCAAAACAATAAAACAATTGTGTTTCACATAATATCCTGGAAGTCTTTCTTTGAGTGCTGTGGAATCCATTAGCTAGCTCTCAACTCAAAATGATTCCTTGTTTCTGTAGCATCAACAGACAACCCTGGCAACCAGCAACGCCCAACGCTATTGGCTGCTGCTATGGAAACAGAACGGGACAGAAAGTCATTGTCAAACCCGTCAAAATCTTTTTAAATATTAATTTAGGAAAAGCAATACTTTCTTTCTGTACCCCTCAAATGCCCCGTGGGTGTATTGGTATTTAAAAATATATAGCTTTTAATAAAGATTCTACATATTCAACCTTTAACCTTTAACAAAAGAAAATCAAAGTTGCAGAAATCTTGTGCATGCTGTCTGCATTCAGGTTGCAATATTCTGGGAATTTGGGAATTAACAGGAATTTATGGGAATTAACGGGTATAACTTGGAATTTACAAAATCGATGGTTGGCCTTTACCTGTTTTTACATTTTAAATATGGTTGGGGAAAATGTATTTCAGATTTCATACCTTTTCATAGATTTCACATCTATGCTGTGCTGTTCCTCAATCACTGCACACTATTGCAGAGGTGTTGAGGCCACGCCCCCTTCATGCATTGTGCATTCCTCCATCACGTGCACGGATCATTTCTAGAACCCTGGACTATTGAGGCCCCATTTTTAAGCCTGGAGCACAAGACTATTGAAGCCAAAAGTTTCTGGAAGTTTACCGGAAATTTTGCACCCCTAGTCTGCATTGATTTATCATCCACAAAAATAATGTGTTTCTACCTAAGGTCTCTAAGAGTGACAAAGTGAGCATCGTGTTCTGCCTACTGTAATTTTGCATTTTAATGGTAATTCAAATGCAAACTGTTACCTCTCCTGTTTTGTCTAAACAGATCTATCTGTACCCTCGGCTGGCGACTGCTCAACCTGGTGACCGGGTTCTTCCCCTGTTCTGGTACTCTGCAGCCGTACGTTACACGTGACCTTCATGACATCTCTCAGGACTACGGACACCCATACCAAGGTAGAAAAACCCCAGGACAATGCATAAAAACCTGCCAATGACACACCCTTTATAACATTCCATACGTGTCCTCAGAGCTGGCGTGTGTG
Organism: Echiichthys vipera; assembly: GCF_963691815.1. Lineage (NCBI taxonomy): Eukaryota > Metazoa > Chordata > Actinopteri > Perciformes > Trachinidae > Echiichthys > Echiichthys vipera. The sequence goes on along the minus strand of NC_139843.1, from coordinate 24,140,516 downwards.
TGTCAGGATAACCTGCAGCAATCTCTCAGTTTTGGCGGCCGCCGTAACATCCCCTCACATCTGGAGATGGAGGCCATTCTGGCAAGCTAACCCACACACTCAAGCAAATCAAATCATGTCTTCCATGTTATATTCCATTGTTATCTGTATTTACAGCTGAACTGATTTTGAGTCTTGGCTCTCTGCAGGCTGGCAAAACCTCTCGACGTGTTCCCGTCCAGCTGCCCGGAGGAGTGGATTTTCCCATCAAGATACGCAGCTTCAGTGTAAGATTTGTTTAAACCTACTTAATTGTGACACAAAAAACAGAGTTCTGTTGTTTATCTGTGGTTGTATTTTGTATCTTTGTCCTTTAGATGGCAGCAGATGCAGTAGCTGAGTTCTGTAAAGAAATGAGCATCTCAGATCTCACAGAAATCAAAGAGTTCTGCATCCTCGCCAACAGACACCAAGGTATATCAGACTGTTCCTTATTGATATAGAGCGTACAGTTAGACTCGTACATTCATTTGGAGAGGTTTTGTGTTTTGGCTAGAACATGTTTACATGCTCAAAAATACTTTATTTTTCTCATACTGCTGAAGCCCGCTGCGGCCGTATTCACCCTCTGCCTGAGACGCTCCGTTGCAGCGCCTGTCTCTTTTAGTCCCAAAAAGCCCAGTCTGGTCTGATTGGTCAGGCACTTACTGGTCTTTGCCAAGGTCTATGGAAGGAGGCTGGGTCACCAAAAATGTCTGATCTTTGGGGTATGACACATGCGCAGTGGAACTGGAGCTGCACTGTTGGAGGGTTAGAGCAGGTGGCCCTAGAAATAAAGTGATGGTTTCCTCTCAGGTGCCACTCAGTCTGACAGAACTTTCTAATGGATGGCGGATTTATCCATCCATCTTCAACCCCCTGTCCTTATCCGGGTCGTGGGGGGCTGGAGCCGATCCCAGCTGACATAGGGCGTAAGGAGGGGTCCACCCTGGACACGACGCCAGTCTATCGCAGGGCACATAGAGACCAACAGAGACAGACAAACGTTCACATTCATACCTACGGGGGATTTAGAGTCATCAATGAACCTAACACTTGCATGTCTTCGGACTGTGGGAGGAAACTGGAGAACCCGGAGAAAACCCACGCAGACACGGGGAGAACACGCAAACTCCACACAGAAGGGCCCCAGCCGGGATTCGAACCTGGAACCCTCTTGCTGTGAGGCGACAGTGCTAACCACCACAGCACTGTTCTGCCATTAGATCTATACATATATTTATTTTTTAAAAATACAATATATTCTGACCCAAAGCCGAGCACGGACGCCGCAGCGAAATAAATCAATCACCCTATGTTCTATGATAATTTGTTTTTTTCTGCTGAAAGTGTTTTTCTAAGTGTAGAAATAATAATGACATAAATGAAAATGTACATTGACAATAAAACAGAAAAAGGAATGAAGAATAATAAAAACCAGAACTTATTCTCGTTCTATGATCCTTCTACAGCCTTGGTATCCGCACCACTGTTCTGTCTCAATAATACTGTAGACGACTGACAGCAATGGAGTGTAAAGTGGGATTTTCTAGTGTCCAAAGTCACAAATATGAAATGAACAACACATGCCACCAATATGACAGCTTTGTCTGCCGCTAGCATGTAGCTCATGTTGTTACCAATGGACAATGGGGGAATATAGCAGCACTTTCTACTGTCAGAAATCACAAATAACGCTTAATAAACCAAACCCAATAAAGCCGAACACTTATATCCTACATAGCAGGAATGTGATACAGAATTAGGGAGCGATGAACAGGGTCACCAGGGTCCTATGTTCCCCAAGCGGGGGGAAAAAAAAGGGTCCTATGTTTCCCAGTCACATACAACAGGGAACCCGGGTAACATAGGTACGCTCCCCAATGAACAACACAAGCAACCAATATCACAGCTCTTTTCTGCCGTTAGCATGTAGCTACATGTAGTAAACAGCAGCACGTTTTACTGGAGCTGTGCGTAGCTGTACTTCGTCTGTGTGTCCAACACGCTTTTCCTGGAGAAGATGATCTTAAAGTCTGAAAGGAGGCGTTGACAGCAGTCTGTATCCTGAGCAGATCTGCTCATGGGGAGTTAGGCTGGTTACCTACTGTATATACACATTTACCTCATTATTTGAGACTTTGGTCATATTAAGCATGGACCTCTGACATTATAACGATATACAGAATATATATGACAGAAAATAGGGAAAAGCATAATAGGTCCACTTTAAACATTCATACTGACACTTTAGAGATATGGAACATTCTTACAGGTTTTTCAGTCAGTACTGAAGGTACTTCTTCTACAGTCTGCATTACCAACGTGCATTTGGCCAAACACTGCGCTAACACACACTTACAGCATTTCAATGATCATTTTTTTTCTTTTATGTTTGAATGACTGTTCACATGAATCAGTGTCTCATCATATGGAACCAGAAAGTGTTTTTAGCGGTTTTAAAAACAGTCTGTTAGCATTTGAAAGATGTGCTTCAAACCATGACCATGTGACTTCAGTTAGTCTAATGAACGTTAGCGATTTAAACTACTGTAATTAAGGGAACCTCTGTATGTGCCACGTTAGATGTGATTTAAACAGATAAAATTATGAAAAGGGATTGATTAACAGCCCTGCACCTGCTCCTCTGTCAGATGGGACTGTGCGTCCCCTCCACCCTGAGGAGTATCTGTTCGACTTCCTGCTGGATGACTGCTCAGTCTTCTTGTCCCTGAGAAGAGTGATGTGGAGAAACCCTCTGTCCTTCAACAGTGACCTCTATGTGGAGTTCCACTACCAGCAGGTGACAGCAGTTGGGAGCCGCATGGTGCATTTCTAACCTGGTCTAGCTTCCATCTCATAGTTATCATTGTGTGTGTGTGTGTGTGTGTGTGTGTGTGTGTGTGTGTGTGTGTGTGTGTGTGTGTGTGTGTGTGTGTGTGTGTGTGTGTGTGTGTGTGTGTGTGTGTGTGTGTGTGTGTGTGTGTGTGTGTGTGTGTGTGTGAGAGTAGCTCCTGGGTGACTACCTGAGTGGGCGGCTGATGCTTGTTCCGTCTGCAGGCGGTTCCTCATCAGTCCAGCAGATAGCAGAGCTGTCGGCCCTGCAGCATCTGGCTCAAGGACTGAATGACCAGCCGTCACTGTGAGTCACACACACTGACCGTCATAGTAACACACTGATCCGTTCAGGATCAGAATATTTTCCCCTGAGATATAAAATTGCACAAATTTCTTATAGCCTTGACTTGCACCTTCTGTCCAGCGAGCCCTGACGACTTTTTGTCTTTCGGAGGCTGTAGCAGTTTTAGAGATGGTGAAGATATATAATAATAATAATACATTTTGCACTTTACATTTAACAATCTCAAAGTGCTACAGAACAGAATAAAAACAATATAAAAATAAAAGGTTAAATGAAAAATAAGTTAATAGGAGAACATCTGAAAGACATTTAACAAAGTGCTTTGGTTAACAGGAAGGTTTTAAGGTCTTTTTTTAAAAGCGTCTATAGTCTGCGAGGCCCTCAGGTGGTCAGGGAGGGGGTTCCATAACCTCGGAGCAGCCCAGGAAAAGCTCACCCATGGTGCGGAGCTTGGTTCTTGGGACTTGCGAGTTGAGGATCCATTTTAACCCAGAGGTTAGTGACAATGTGGAAAGGGGGATGTTTTGGCTGGAAAAGGTGATACTGGTGAGGGTGATTTTGCTCCAAAGTTAGGCTCAGGTTGAGGTAAAAACAAATCTGTATTATGTATGTGTGATGATGTTAGTCCTCATGGTAGCCATTTCTCACTGTGTAAAAGTATCTGTTGTGACCTCTAGGATAATCACAGCCTTATGAAACTTTACAACCACAAACTAGAGATGTGGAGCATTCAGAGGATGGATGGTTTCCTATGTTTACTGACGATAAGGGGGTTTCTGAGCAGAAGTGCTCGCCATCCAATCACAGAATGATGCAATTCTTACAGAAATCTGTAAATGTTAAAGGTTTTAGAATCCAAAATCACAGCATGGATTTTACTATGGAGTTCCTTAAGGTCTTAAACCATTTTTAAAAAATCAAATAAAGTGGTAAAAATTGTTACATTTGGTATCAAATCTGTGTAACAGAAACCGCTGCAACTACTTAGAAGACATTAGTGAGCATTAAACAGATTTACAATCTATTTTGCTAAATTAAATATTTATTTATTAGAAAAGGTATGAGTAGAAGAACTTAGTGAGAAGGTGTAAATCTCGCGCCAGGCCGTACCCAAGGTAAACAGCCTCTGGCATGTTAGATCAAGGTAGAACTAAGCCGTAAGATTTTCATCTATTTAGTTGCCTTTTAAGTTCCTCTCTATTACAGCGCGAGTTAAGGTTCGTAAATACATCAGAGATGCGATTATAATCCACTTTTTAATGGATAAAGCCTTGGCCTGGACAAGAGGTCATCAGGTGGTCCCCAACCATCATGGGGCGTTTCGACCACAACACCCTCAAGTTGGCGGGTCTGCAGTGACTGGCCAGGTCACTGCGCCTCTCATCCAGGCTTCCAGCTATTGTCCTCTCTCTTATGCCAGAGCCAACAGGAGGCTCTCTCTGCCGCTTCACCCAGCCTACGAATGGCTGTTTTCCTCAAGTGGCCTCTCAGTCCCACCTTTGTCAGCAGGTTCCACACTGATTGTGCTGGAAATCCCCGACATACTACTTCCACTGTCATCAGCCATGTTGTCCACCCCTTGTCCTGGCAGTCCTGGACAAGCTGCTGGTACTTGCTCTTCTTTCGCTCTGCCGCTTCCTCACATCCCTCCTCCCACGAGACCGTTAATTCCACCAGGATGACCTTCTTTCCCTCCGGAGACCAAAAAGGTCGACCTCCATCTTCCATTCTTGGGGGGACTGTAGGAGGTTTTGCTTGGTTTGGCCTTGGACGACAGGTCTGTTGCCCTCTTTTACAAAGGCGACGTTACTCAGCTGTGGTCTTCTCTTGACTGGGTATATCTTCCTCCTCTCTTGCTCCAAGATGTCTGCGAGCAGTGCCAACACCTTGTCATGGCGCCACCTATATCTCCCCTGGGTCATTGCTGTTTTGCACCCTGAAAGAATGTGCGCCATGGTTCCTTTACCACCACACAACCCACACAGTGGGTCCTCCCTCATTCCCTACCTGTGCAAATTGACTGGGGTCGGTAAGGTGTCGTACACCGCTCGGAGCAGAAACGAGATCCGAAAAGGCTCCAGCCTTCAGAGTTCACTCCACGTGATGGTCCTCTTGGGGAGGTCCCACCTTGTCCAGGCACCTTGAAATGCGAGCTCGATGGATTAAGCCCTTCTTATTTCTTCCTTAAGGTTTCGAACTCTGCGAGCAGTGCCAACACCTTGTCATGGCGCCACCTATATCTCCCCTGGGTCATTGCTGTTTTGCACCCTGAAAGAATGTGCGCCATGGTTCCTTTACCACCACACAACCCACACAGTGGGTCCTCCCTCATTCCCTACCTGTGCAAATTGACTGGGGTCGGTAAGGTGTCGTACACCGCTCGGAGCAGAAACGAGATCCGAAAAGGCTCCAGCCTTCAGAGTTCACTCCACGTGATGGTCCTCTTGGGGAGGTCCCACCTTGTCCAGGCACCTTGAAATGCGAGCTTGATGGATTAAGCCCTTCTTATTTCTTCCTTAAGGTTTCGAACTTCGTCCTGGATCATGGTCCTCCTCTCCCTGGGAGTGGACTTTGACCACTGCTGGAAGTGTGATGTTCCTAGGCCCTGTCTTCCAGTGCAGGGGTTACCAATGGTTTCCTTGGTCCTGAGAGAAGCTTCTGCCTGGTGAACTGCAGTGCTGGCGGCCCACTTCCTGCCCGATCTTGTTTCGATTCCAGCTTCCCTGATTAGTTGATCTTGGGAGTCCCTATATGTCAGGGAAAGCCTGCACTTGGCGACTTTGAACTCCTCAACAACAGAGGACAGGGGGAGCTGGAGCTGACCCAACCTTATGTAGAGCCCCACAAAAGTAAAGCTTGGGGGTATTCCCAACCGTCTACGAAGGTGCTTGTTGAATTTCCTCTCCATCCCTTCAACTGCTGTTAAAGGCACTTCATACACAGTGAGAAGCCACATACGTCTTTGGAGCAGGCCGTGTTGGTAGATCCAGCACTTGTACTTTCCAGGCAGACCAGGCTTGTCAATCCTCTTCAACCACTCTTCAACTTCTTCTTCGGTGCTGGAGTTGCTGTTCTTGTTCTTTCAAAGGCATTTGATAGGGTTTCCCTGGAGGATTGGGATCTCTTCCCCTTGAACAAGAAGCTTAAATTGTTCAGTTGTTTTGCCCTTCTGGATCACCAAACTCCTTGATTTCTTGGGCTTGAAGATCATCTTCGCACAAGTAGTCATACGATCCAATTCTGCCAGGATCCATCTTGCCTGCACGTGAGTTGGTGTTATCACGGTAAGGTCATCCATGAATGCCCTGATTGCCGGCTGTTGACTTCCTGCTGCAGTCTTTGGTCCTCTTGACTTTGTAACTGCTGCAGAGATGATCAGGTTCATTCCCATGACAAACAAGATGGGAGAGATGGTACACCCTGTTACTATTCCCTTTCCCACTGGCTGCCACTTTGTTGTAAACGTGGAAGACTGGAATCGTAGCTTGATGTCTCCCAGGTAGTTGGCGATCATTCCCTGGATATAATGAGGGATGTGGTAACGGTCCATAGCAACTTGAATCAAGTTGTGGGGAATCGACCCATATGCATTCGCAAAGTCAAGCCATACAACTGTTGGGTTGCCTTTCTTCTCTTTTGCTACTTGGATAAGTTGGCTGAGGACCCCTGTGTGCTCCAGGCACCCGGAGAACCCTTCGATGCTGCCCTTCTGAATCGAGGTGTCAACATTTCCGTTGTGGGTCATGTAGGAGCTCATTCTTCTAGCCACTACAGAAAAGAAGATTTTTCCCTCTACACTGAGTAAGGAAATGGTTCGGAACTGACTGATCTGTGAGGATCCTCGTTCTTTTGGTACAAAGCACCCCTCTGCCCTTCTCCAGCTTGTTGGAATGGCTCCTTTGGACCAGATTACCCGCATAAGCATCCACGGCCTTCGGAGGAGCTTGGGGCATTTCTTGTATACTTCTACTTAAAACAATGGTGATTGATCATATGACCCGCTAATAAAATAACGTGTTGCCTCTTTGCTGAGTATTCACATCTGTGTGTCTGTGGAGACATTCCCTCCCTAGATGGAAATAAACCTTCAGTGACGCTGCTGTCAGCTGTTGGTCTGCTGGTGGAGCTTGTCACTGCCGGGTATGCTGTGTTCACTTGTAATCGGAAAGCTGTAACTTCCAACTACTGAGTCAGGCTTGTAGTAAGGACAGAAGTGTAATAGGAATATGTGTGTGTGTGTGTGTGTGTGTGTGTGTGTGTGTGTGTGTGTGTGTGTGTGTGTGTGTGTGTGTGTGTGTGTGTGTGTGTGTGTATGGATTTAAGAGGGGAACATATAGGGGACGGACTGGAAGTAAAGAGGTGAATGTGTTTCAATAATGTTTACAAAAGAACAAAAAAATAAACACACATCAACACACAAAGCGACCATGAACGTGACAAGATGGAGGCTCTGAAAGAACAGGGCTCACCTGCATTTACACCTTACTGCCACAGAGGCTGCTAGAAACAAGGGATCTAAAAAAGGTGATTTTTTGAAACTCATACCATGCCACCATAAATCCCAACTTGGTAGAGGCTCACCATATCATTTAAAAAGTGCTGTACATGGAATCATTTACTGTTCTTAACTTTCTTGTTTATTTGTCCTAAACAGCCAACAGAGTATCACTGCTTACTTAACTGTTATATTAGTGAATCATCATTTTACTGAACTGTTATTTATATTAGTTAGGGATGCAAATTATCGAGCAATTCATTACTCGATAGTTTCGTCTTATCAATCGATGATCGATTAATTGATAAGTGGTAATTCTTCTGAAAAGCTGAATTTGCCTCTGAATAGGTTAACTGCATAGACCTTTTTAATGGAATTCCATTACTAGGCAACAGCCTTGGTCCTTTACATTCACGTTTACATTCACTGCAACAGGAATCAAACTTTGACACATTTAGAATGTTTATGTTTACAACTTTGAAAAGGTCTGCACGTTACATAAAATGCTATCTTCCTTATGATATAAAGAAAAAATGCAAATCATATTCCTTAATCACTCACTTGAGGGCAGGGAATAACATTTTGGAAGCATATCAAACATATTCTGAATAGAAAATATCAAAATATTACACAGGCTACTTAACATGAAAATAAATTGGGCATTCTCTCATCTGCAACATTGGAAACATTAATAGCAGCAGCATAAAAAAGAAAATCATTCCTGAATAGAAGACAATACTCTGCCAGTGAGGCTGTATGCCTCAGTGACATGCTCTCTGTGAGTAGGACTGCTGACGTTACCTGCCAGTCCGGTTCAATGTAGTGGAATTGAACTGTGATGATACTTTCTGTAGTCAAGGAAGACAACAGTCTGTTGTGAGTTGCAAGTTGTGTTTTCACCTCGGCCTTCTCCTCACGTAGCTTGCTTCCACATGGGTGGTTATGGTTGTTCTGTACCCTGGCTCCATGTGGGTAATGCCCTCTGCTTTTGTGGAGTCACATACCCTTTGTCCCAACACTGTGGTGATTGCAGGCTGAGAGCCACTCGCTGCTTGTAGCACGGCTGAATGTGACATATTTAGGTGGTAATTCAACAAAGTTGTGGAGATGTTGTTCTTTAAAATACTTCCACATATTGTGCATTTGCCGTCTTTGTCGTCATCAAGCAACTTCAAGTGGCTCCATACTGTGCTGTGTTTTGCCCTCTTCATCCTGTCAGTGTGCCACTTCTGGTTTGTCTTGTTGTTGTCGTCAGATAACTGCTTCGCTTGTGTTCCCGCGTGTGCGTCAAGGACGTCTGGTGTCAAGCTCGCCCTCACGTGGACTGGCGGGGAATTACGGGTTCAAAACACAATTAATTGCAATTTATTTATTTTAATCAAGTAATTTCTTATCGACAATAAATCGATTACTTGTTTGCATCCCTAATATTAGTAGATCATCATTTTAGGGTTCTTTAAGGGTCATGTAATGTCTACTCACCCCCAGTTCTTTTCACCATCTTCCTTTTCTCCCAGTGTATGTGACTACTTCATGCATGATTCATTGATATGGATGAATATGAAAATATGAAGCCCTTTCTTTAAAGCCTGCTGATCATCAGCGTCGTGTTAGAAACTACCGTTCATTTGTGTTGTAGTGGAGTAGCAGAGATGGATGTGGAGTCAGAAATAGATCTGTCAAACATTATTTGTTGCATTTCAATCATTTCTGTTTAGATGTGAATCCAAAATGTGAAGAATGTGAATTCTGAAATCACATTTGTTCTATTTTGAATCATTTAGGGTATTTTTATTGTGTGTGTGTGGGGGGGGCATGTTTTACAGAAATTGAGGGGGGAGGATCATGGGTTAACGGCTGCTTACAACTCTCAACCAATCAACTGACAGTGCCATCTTTGATACCCCAGCTTTCTTTCATCTCTGCCTCAATGCCTCTAAATTTACAAGACTGATTTGAGATGCTGTGTTTCTTCTGCATGGAACAATCTTCTGGTGACATATGCAATATTTAGGTCTCTATGATGTCATCATTTCTTAGATTGATAGGCCAAGCTCTTCAAGTCCTCTAGATGTAAGAGTTATATTGACACCTACTGATTGTATTTGTCTACCAGGCCAGAGATAAAGGAGTACCTGCCCTCACAGGACGGCCTCAGCAGCAGAGTTGAAGAGATCCACTCCTTCTGTCTGGGACAGATAGCTGCTATGCACTCCCTCAGCCCTCAAGACGCCAAAATACAATTCATTGGTGGGTAATTTCTCTTCTTTTCCCTTCCCTTCTGCCCTCTCCTCTCCTCTCCTCTCCTCTCCTCTCCTCTCCTCTCCTCGCCTCTCCTCTCCTCTCCTCTCCTCTCCTCTCCTCTCCTCTCCTCTCCTCTCCTAATTGTATTTGTCTTGCAGAAAATCTGAGCACCATGCCTCTGTTTGGCTCCAACGCCTTCTTGGCCCAGAAGGTCAGCCAGCGTGGCTTTCCGTCCCCATGCATGGTCAGCATCAGTCAGGAGGGGGTGCTGTTCCTTCACCCCAAAACACAGGTACTGTCAGCAGCCATAGTGCTTAAAACAAGTGTAACTCTTTAAGGATGTCAGTGTAGTTATATTATTTAAGAGTAAACTTAGATATTTGAGTTTTTTCACCATACTGCCATATGTCCTTGCACTGTTCTTCCTATCTCAGATTAATCCGCACAAATTTCTTCAAAACTTGCTTCATATAGCCTTGTGAGCCCATTCTGATCCCTGAGCGCCGTTGTGTTTTACTCTCAGATCAGTCTGGCAACATGCGAAGGAGAACATTTTTGAGAAGTTTGACCAGCAACCGAACCAATCAATGTTGGTTTTGAGGCGGATTTAAGTGATGAAACGAGAAAAGTCTGTTGATTGTTAACAACATGGAGTCTTCCACAGATGAGATGAGCGGCTATGGATCAAGCTGCTCACTAACTCTTTTTTCTCTGGATCCTTCTGTTGAATATGGACCGGGCTCCTAAAATTGGGCCTTTGATCCGTAAATTCACGTTACACAAACGGAAAATATCCTTTACCCACATGTTGTTTTACTTTCTGAGCTTTGCCTCCACGCTGTTAGTACGTCATACGCTTCAGTGATCTGATTGGTTTTTGCCCGTATGTTGGTTTTAGACAGATGGTTTATCCAATCAGCAACCAGTATTTTCGCCCCTTCCCAAAAGATTTCCAAACCAGAGTTCCCAGATGCTGAGACAATGAGGGTCATCCACATGGAGGAGTCATGTTACTATACTTAACAATCTGAAGCAGCGTTCGGCCTGGTGGGACCAAGCCCCCACCACAGTGATTTCCTGGTTGATCCAATCAGGAAGTGCCAAAAACTGCAGTTCTCTGAGTGTCCACCAGGAGCAGGTTTCATAACAGAGCAGTTTCTTATTGACCCCCATGTTAAACAGGCCGTTTTCATAGCATCATTAAACCTGTTTAAGGCCTGGGACAAAAAACATTCTAGTCTGTATGTTTAGGTCATATCTCCATGACAGCAGTGGGGGGGGGGGGGGTGGATTTTTTTGTACTAGGCTAGTTGTTTTGGTAAGAGGAAATGAGGCGGAGTCAAAGTCTGACAAGATGGCCACTCCCGTAGGCGAGGACGATTGGATCAAGTTGAGAGAAGGGACCCCATTTTTGAGTCTATGGGTGGGACCCAAATGTCTCTACTAAAACTAAAATCATTCCAGCAGCTGAAGTGAGTTGAAGCTGGAGCAGAAGAGTATGACACTGATGATGGCACACATGCAGCTGGTTATAAGAAGCCACTAGCAGCCATCTGAAGTTGTATGTTTCTTTGTCCTGCAGGAGCGAGTGTTTCTGATTCCTCTGGCGGACGTGCAGGCCATGCGCACCATCCAGCCCAAGAAACAAAGCAAAGTGCCAGCTGTGGACATCAGTTATGGCAATCCAGGCCGACCCAAGAAAGTCAGCATTCATCTCAAACAGGTAGCTGTAGCATTATTATGTTGTGTAATACTGATTGTACAGGACTATTCCGTTTATAAAATCTTGCTCTTACTTTTGTACTTGTGGCTCACGGTAGAGCTCAGATAAAAGTAAAGTGGTCGAGGCATTAGAGAAACTCTCAAAATGATATGACCCAAATATTAATGCTGATTTTTCTACAGCATTAAAAAAAACAACAACAACAAAAAGAGGAGCAGTGGAAAAATTCATTTATTTAAAAGGCACGCTGTCTCATGTCAGTTTTGCATTAGTCATTTGTACATTAGTTCTTTTTGTCTTTTTCTTTAAGAGCTCAAAATCATGATTAACTTTTATTGTCAGAGATGTACTCATTTTATGAGAACTACACACTGTAAACAGCGTGTTAACATTTTGCCTGTAAAAAAATCATCTACAGTTGTCAAAATTGTCAAATTAAGAGTAGGACCCCAAATATATATATATATATATATATATATATATATATATATATACATATATATATATATATACTATTCTGCTATAATATATGTATGTCTTAGACTTGAACTGTATATTTCATTTGTTTGCCAAACGTATTGTAACAATCATATATATATATATTTATATATATAAACACAATCACATATATATATATATACAATCATATATATATATACAATCATATATATATATATATATATATATATATATATATCACACTACGTTTGGCAAACAATATACAGTTGAGGTCTAAGACTTACATATATAGGGGTTATTAATGTTGTTGTTGTTATTTCTGCATGTGATTATTTTCTTATGTAATGATTGGAGAGACCCTTCCTTTTAACAAAAAAACATTCATAAATTCCTTAACAGATGAATTACCGGTATACGTCTCATGAAAATATAACAAAATCTAATCAGAAAAAAATATACCAGGTTGTTCTCATCCCTGTTCGTACATACAACTACCAAAAGTAAGGCGCAGTAATTTGTGTGTATTCGACATATTAAAATCCGGTGACGCATTACAACTGTAACACTCATCTCCAGTTAGGGCGGAGGGTCAGGGTGGTGGCTGGGTCCAACAACAAAGGACATGGAACCCTGACTTTACCTTTTGTTTCCTAAACTTAAATGTCATGGTCCACGTCCCATCGTTGTTTTTTGGCATTAAATACAAAGTAATTTTTCATAAGATATCATACGAACCAATGCTTTGCATGAAAATACATAGAGCACAGTGAGGATTTGGTTACACGCTCCTGAGCTCTTCACTTCATCAGTTCGGTGGCGGGATCTTTGACCACTCTTCACAGTACAGCTGTAAACAGGAGCAACTTGAGGTGCACGCACACTAGAAATAAAAATGCTGGAAATGTAATGACAATGTAATAGTGCACATGAAACCAATGTCTCTTACAACTGTAAGTAAACGTTTGGCCTCAACTGTATATGTTTAGCCCATAAAACATTAAAGATTGACCTGTTCGACAGTGCTTTATTTTTATTCCATAATCCTTTTGAGGCAAAGGGAGGGCTACAGTGTCTGTACTTTGATATTAACTGGGTTTTAAAACAGAATTTTGCATTTATTATTATTTTTACACATACATACATATTGTGGGCTCTGCTGGAGCAAGGCAATGTGAAAGTAAAACAATGAGAATAAAACAAAGTTAGGTTATCATAGTTAGAGTCTGTGAATTTTGGTATATGGTAAAATCTTGTATGCCCTCGTCAAATACAACCTATTGGTAATAATAGTAATAATAATCAATTTATACAACCATGTGTGATTTAACCTGTTCATTTCTCTTTCAGGCTAAGGAGTTGTGCCACATCCTCGCTCTGATAATGAAAGAGCTGATCCGACCATCAGTAACCAGCTCCATTTCCAGTCGCTAGACACACACACACACACACACACACACACACACACACACACACACACACACACACACACAATGTTTTTCTTAATCACTGGCTTCTGTGGCTGACTTTTGTGTTTCCCTTTTTTGTTAATTTATCTTTCTGTGTAACTTTATAAATAGTGTGATTGATGAACTGGACTGAATAGAAAGATGAATGTGAACACACCGCTGATGTTCTCTCCAGTGTTATGCTATGTGAGAGGACACGCGCTGACACATGGGCTACTCTGATCAAAGAAGTGAATGCAGCGAGTCATTTACAGTATGAATAAACCAATGCCTTAAATGATTCCCTTTGTGCATTAACATTCTGATATAATTCTTGAAATGTAAAGTTTGTTAATTTTTATTCAAATTTAATGTAGTAATGGTATCATGTAACATAAGTTAATTGTTTTTACACATTAAAGAAATATGTTGATTTATTTCATGAGTTTATTATTTTCTTACAAGGAGGACTCCACGAGTATAAATTATTTCCACAAAGAAAAGTGTGTGTGTGTGTGTGTGTGTGTTAAATAGGTTACGAGCTTCTCCATCGGTCCATCTGCAGCTACTACTCTTTGTAGACCTTATTACACAATTACGAGCATCCGTTACCTTTAAGGAGAAGAAACCATCTTGAGATGGGATCACACCAGCCACAATGTCAAACCGGGCCAGGGGCCTTAAGACAAGCTTTTTGAACATTTAATAGCTAGACTGGATTACAGATATATGTAAGTAAAAAAGAATGGTAAATGGACTTGTACTTATATAGCGCCTTTCTCGTCTTCTGACTACTCAAGGCACTTTCACACTACTTGTCACATTCACCCATTCACACAGACATTCACACTGATGGAAGTGGACATCTATATACCATCTAATCTAAACTAACCATTCACACAGCATTCACACACCCATGCGCAGCAATTCGGGGTTCAGTGTCTTGCCCAAGGACACTTAAACCACAGAGCTCTCAAATGGTGGACGACTCTACCATTGCCCATTTCAGATATTCACAATGATATTCTTACTAGTACTAATGAGGTCACTTTTGCAATTCATGTGTATCCACAGTTACATTTTTGATATAGAACATGGGTGGCATGCTGGTGTGGTGGTTAGCACTGTCACAGCAAGAGGGTTCTTGGTTCAAATCCTGGATGTGCAAGGATCAAGCCCCTACCACCAAAACTGCAGTTCTCTGAGTGTCCACCAAGAGCAGTTTGCACAATAGAGCAGTTTCTAAAAAAACATTCTAGTCAGCATGTTTAGGTCATATCTCCATGACAACACTTGGGAGGGTGAATATTTTTGTACCAGGCTAGTTTTTTATTTTATTGGAGGTTAAAGTTTATGAATAATTAGCGGCATGGCCTCTTGAGTGACAGCTAGCCTCTTGCCCTCACTTCTCCTCAGAGGCTAGTTGTCAGGATTAGCATCATTAGCATGCTAACTCCGTCATCTCAACCTGGACTGTGGTCATTCGTGTGGTGGTTTTTCCATAAGTGACAAGATGGTTCGCTCTTCGATCAACTGTACAAACAGGTGGTTTAGAAACACAACGTGTTAACGTTAGCTTTGTTATGCTATGCTGTACAGCCTGCTATCTATGACACATACACTAGATGCTAATCTGGAGCACTGGGAGGATTCGGGCTGTGAGGGACAGCCTATGAGCATGGTACTGTGTTGAATATCAGTTTAAATCATAGATCATAAACGCTGCCTGCACTTTACTCCCGGAGCTGGTGTAATCTCCACTAGAGACACAGGACTCTCAGTCCCGTTTATCTAGTATTGTGTTCTGTTAGCCTAGTGGTGGAGCTAATGTGGATAATTCTGTTAACGTCACCCAGATGGACGTATCTCCCCTTTCTCTCCTTTTTTGGGCAGAGGAAATGAGGAGGAGTCAAAGTCTGACAAGATGGTTAAAAAAGATGTTTGAATGCCTTCACCGTGCTGCCCCCGAGCTAATCAGTGTAAGCGGCTGTTAGCGACTCTCCAGGATTTCTCCGTTAATAGTTTATACTCCAAAAAAAAACTGTCTTGATGGCTTATTTGATGTGTGCAAGTGTCGAAAAAGAGCATGGGATGATGTTATGCCAGAATTTCACTTTAACTTCAGTGACGTGAAAACACAATGTGAGAGGGTCAATGTCCTGATTCTTTAACACATACAACACCCTAGAACAAGTTCACAGCTGTTTTAATGTACAAAGGGCCGTTAAGACGCATTACTTAACCTCTATCCTGATTGACAGGTCCTTATGTAGGCCAGCTAAAGCATGTCCTGCTGTAGGGCCAGGTAAGCAGGTAACCCCTGTAGCAGACACAGAGGGCTTCCTCACCAGGTGGTGCATCTGTACCAATATTTGTGATGGGCCTTCATATTCTCCATACAATCAGAATTAGTTTTGCAACCAGTACAGTCGCCCCATGCTGCTCATTAGAAAGAATGCAGGTTTAAGGCAATTTCCCATTGGCTTCACTCTTTAGATCCGGTCAGATCCATTCCATCTTTTTTATACAGTCTATGCCACAGTCAGACAGACAGACAGACAGACAGACAGACAGACAGACACCTGGCAAAACAGTCCAAACCTCCTCTGTGGTAGTTCCTGCTACAGTAGGTGTCTCTAGGACTACGTGGTCATGAAGACACACACACACACACACACACACACACACACACACAACAATACCAGTGTCGCTGTCATGGCTGGTTATTAATGTGCTTTTCCGTACCATGTGACTACTAGGCGTGGAGTGCATCGAGATAAACAGTTGTTGGCACTAATTCTGCAGTCAGGTGACATTAAACCAGACCAGGCGTATGAAGAGGATTCAACGGGATGACGGATTTAAAGGAGTGCCAGTCAAACCTTAAGCAGTGAACCTCATGTGGAAAACATGATGGTATTAGAGACCATCTTGTGATGGGATCACACCAGCCATGATGCCAAAACAAGCCAGGAGGCAAAGTGGAGTGGGCCAGAGGTCCCTTACCTACTGCTGTTGTCCGGACCACAACTATCGTTCATTGGATTACACCAGCATGACTCATATTAAAGCCCCACTATGAGGAACAGTCATCTTTGAAAAGGTCAAAAGCAGCAGCCAGAGCTGACAGGTATTGATTTATAGGCAACACAGAGTGAAATTACACTGTGGAGGCAGCCAGGCAACCTGACCTCACTTTCTATTGACGCAGTACTGGCTGCAGGGACACAGCCTGAAGGTTACAGGAGAGCAAGTGTGTGTTTGTGTGTGTGTGTGTGTGTGTGTGTGTGTGTGTGTGCGTGCCTGTGTCTGTGTGTGAGGCAGTATTAACCTGTTTGGAAAAAGCATTCCCTGTTGTGGTCTATTCATGTAACAGCAGGTTTATCTAACAAATGTGCCTCGTGAAGGGTTGAATACAGTATATAGAATAAGCAGAACGTCACCATTTAGTGTCTCAAGATCGTAGTGGCAACAACAAAACATAACTCCAGCAGTCGGGTTGCCAGGTTGGTCACAGTAGGCCCAGTAGCCTACAGGAGACCGGAGTCTGTTTGAGCCTGTTTGAACCCGTCCCCTTCATCAAATCCCACCATAAAAATGTATTGCAGAAGAGTTTGATTGACAGTTACTGTTAGCCATTAGTGTTATCCATTCCAGCTAAGTAAAGATGAAAGTGTTAGCGATCAAGAAGAAATGTAGCCATTTGGGCGTGCGTTTGAATGGCGTTTCTCTCCTTTCTCTCAGTCCATGGAGTCAATGCTTGGCCTATATTGACTCTTTTTTTGCCCGTCTCCGCTCACTCAGGATTGGCAAACTCCATTTCACCCAGTGCCAGCCTACAACAGCTGCACCCAACAACAGACAACCCTGGCAACCAGCAATGCCTAACGCTATTGGCTGCTACCATGGAAACACAACGGGACAGAAAGTCATTGTCAAACCCTTCAAAAAATTTTGGAAATATTAATTGACCTCCCCATCACTGAAGTGTGTGTGTGTGTGTGAATTGCAGTGTTTTCTGTATGCTGTTTGATATATGTGGCCTGTGACCTATATGTATGTATTTCTGCATTTGTATTGTTATTTATTTTTTATGTATAGCAGCTATATGTGACAGCATTGGGGTCAAAGACAAATTTCCCTCCAAGGATAATAAAGTGTATTGTATCTTATCTCATCTTAATTCTGCAGTCAGTGGAACAGTGGATAGATCAGTGGCCCCATGTAAAGAGGGTGAAGGTCCTCAAGGCAGCGGCTGCGGGTTTGACGCCGACCTGCGGCCCTTTGCTGCATGTCCCCCCCCCCCCTCTCTCTCACCCCATTTCCTGTCTGTCCTTTATAATAAAGGCTTAAAAAACTGCCCAGAAAATAATAAATAAATATTTAATAAATAAATATAGTATGAGGAGAAAATGTTCCAGATACCTCCTTAGTTTGAAAGGACCTTACATTCATTCATTCAAAGTGAGAGTGACAGCGATATAAAAGTAAAGTTGAGTTACTTTATATTAGCAGTCCGAATATATGTGCTAATGAAGAGCAGGGTGCTTTTCATTTTGGTTGGATACGTTCTGACAAAAATGGGAACATTTCTTTACATACCTGGAAGAAAACAGCAGCTCTGAGGAAGGCTGGAGTACAGCCGAAACTGTCAGCTAAGAAAAGGGAAGAGGACATCCTTACACTATAACTAACTTGTCTGACTAAGAGAAACTTTAACTTTCAAAATGGATAAAGAAGACATTAGGAATACAATCCATCTATCTCTTTACAACCAAACATTATAGTGTGAATGCTGAAAGCACAACTTTAATATTCTTTTGAAGTCGCCTACTACTCCTGTATGCTTTGAGCTACACAAACTCAAACATTCAAATGTGAAAATGTTTAGCTCTTAAACCACATATATACATACAGTATGCTATGGTTTGACTCTTTTACTGTATATATACTTAAATGTTGAGCTATTTTCAACACCTTTTTACAATGTAAGCTAATGGATATCTTGGGGAACAGATGGTTGCCGATTTGATTCCCGTCTACAACTACTGTTGATACTAATAAATAGTAATTAATTTAACAACACTCAATAAGCATTTGGGAACTGAGGACACTAATTGTTGAAGCTTTGTAGGTGGAATTCTTGTTTGATGTACGTTCAGACCACAGAACACTTTTCCACTTTGGGTCAGTCCATCTCAGATGAGCTCGGGTCCAGAGAAGCTGGTGGTGTTTCTGGTGTTGTTGATATATGGCTTTCTCTTTGCATGGTGGAGTTTTAACTTGCACTTGTAGATGTAGAGATGAACTGTGTTAACTGACAGTGGTTTTCTGAAGTGTTCCTAAGCCCACGTGGTAATATCCTTTACAGAATGATGTCAGTTTTTAATGCTGTGTTGTCTGAGGGATCGTAGGTCACAGTGATTCAGTGTTGGTTTTCAGCCTTGCTGCTCACATGCAGAGATTTCTCTGAATCTTTTGATGATAATATGGACTGTAGATGATGAACTCCCTTAATTCCTTGTAATTCGTTGTTCTTAAACTGTTGGACTATTTGCTCCCACAGTTGTTCCTTTCTTGTGAACGACTGAGCCTTTCGAGGATGCTCCTTTTATACCCAATCATGACACTCACCTGTTTCCAATGAACCTGTGGAATGTTCCAAACAGGTGATTTGGAGCATTCCTCAACTTTCACAGTCTTTTCTTGCTCCTGTCCAAGCTTTTTTGGAACGTGTTGCAGGCATCAAATTCAAAATGAGTGAATATTTGAAAAACACAAACAATGAAGTTTATCAGTTTGAACATCAAATATCTTGTCTTTGTAGTGTATTGAATTGATTATACAGTAGGTTCAAAATGATCTGCAAATCATTGTATTCTGTTTTAATTTAGGTTTTACACAACGGCCCAGCATGTGAACTGGGGTTGGACATTAGTCTTTTTCAAGTTCTCACATTTATAGTCAGTAATAATAACGAATAATCAGGGACTCGCCAGACAACCCTGTCGAAATCCTCTCTGTACATCCAAATAAAGTGAGCTACAGTGCCGTAATGAAACACAGGTATCAATGTTCCTATAAATAAAGTCTTCATGAACGTTATGAAACTTTCTCCCAAACCAAATGCCTCCAAAGTGGATCATTTATTGGCTTTAAAATATATCATTTTTTTGAAATCGAGAAATAAAATTGAAGCTATTATCCTCAATGATTTCACTGTAATCTAATGAATCTAGAATGAGACAGATGTTATTGTAAAAAAGATCTACCATTTCAGACTGAGTTTCGATGTGCTGTTGAGCAAGGCATTGAACCCCAAACTCCTCGGGGCGCTGAGCTATCGGCAGCCCCCTCGCTCTGACATCTCTCCATTAATTGCATGTATATAGGTCCTGTTTGTGCATGTGTGTATTTCGGGCCTGTGTGTATTTCGGGCCTGTATGTGCTTAATGAAATATAATAATAATGAAATATGAAAAAATGTAATTTCCCCTTGTAGGATAAATAAAAGGAATTATTCTTCTCTTCTTTTACTAACAACCTGAGATATACCTTTTTCAGATTAATTGTGTAGCCTATACACGGGACAATAGCTCACAGTCATTTTTAACTCTTTGATAGGTCTTAATTGTCTATGATTTGTTTGTTTTTTACCTAGTTTTGGAATAAATACTACAGCCACGTCCTTCATACCTGTTGGAAGGTGATGCTCATGATGAGCTTCATCTGATCTCCACTCAGTTTCTGATCTCGTAGTGCTGCATTCACTTAAAATGGGACAATAAGCATAGCATACAGGTTTGACAGGAAATACGGTATAGATCACTAGCATTCAGTAAGATTTCATCATATACTGGACACATCATGTCTTTACGTGGTTTCTGGATTTTCGTTTGTGTTTAACAATGCAATATCCATATGCTGTAAAACGTTAACTTGGTGAAATGTTGTAACATGAAAAAGCTGATAAGTAACAACAAGCTATGGAAAATGTAGCGCCTAACTAACTTCATGGTGTGTGACATAGCTTATAACATAGACATTTGTAATAGTTAAAGCTATAACATTATTATTATTATATCATGATTTAGTTATTGTCGTATTACCTATTACAATTCGTAGGCCTACTCAATATTCCAATGACTTTCGGGTCATGAATCAGTAGGTACTTCTCAATTAAAGCTCTGAGGTTTCCTATTTCAAAATAGAACCCTAAACAATCTTAGGAAATATAGATCCGCCCACTCTGGTCTCAGCCAATCAGAGGACTGACTTCTCTAACGCCAACCAATTACAACACACTATTCTTTCCACCAGGCAGAACGCTCCCCAACATGGCTGCCGCCGCTCCTCAGTGAATGATTAGAAGTGCATCTGAATTCGAGAGAAAAACACAATTAAAGAAAGGATATTAACAACGAGCTGGAAATACGAGGTGAGGTCACACTCTAGATACTGTACGCCGACGGGCTGCGTTGTTATGGCGAATATTGCGTCAGTGTAAGCGTAGTTAGGTCGAAGCCTCTGTTGTGGGAGCATATGCCTTTGACAGCAAGGGAAGAGGACGGAGCCAGACATTCTGTGTGGAGAGGACACAAACTCTGTCACGTTAAATGTGTTTAGCGCTGTTTAGTTCCGCTCATTACGAGCACGGTGTGCGTGGTCAGTCTAAAGAGACGGGCGGGTTACACCGGGAAGCACGGGCCGTCATTATACACCTGTGAGGTAACGTTTAGCTTCGGTTGTAATTTCACACACTCGCACATCAAAGTAGCAACGTAGTTCGTTTAGTGTTTGTAGTGTTGGATTTTTTTTATATTCTTTATTTGCAATTTGAACAAAACTAGTAAAACCAGAGCAGTGTGGCATCATGCTTGACAAAGATATATATGTGTGTAAAGAGTCACTTCTCCTTTCAGAAAACAATACACATTACATTATAATGACATTACACAAGAGTACTTAGATACTGAGGCATAGAAGAAAACAATAAATACACAAAAAGAACTCAAATAAAGACGTTATAAATCTTTAACAAAGTCACGTAACTTCTCCTTAGAGAGAGAGAGAGAGAGAGTTTCTTTTTTTAAATTATTATTATTCTTTATTTGTATAAGTATAGTATAAAAAAGCTTTCAACTTTTTTCCAGAACTCCAAAGTTACACTGACACTCCCAGAATAAATAAATGCATAATAGTTTTGTCTTCAAACTTATATAAAATTCACATTTGTTGTCCACATCTGCAAACCTTGAAACAAATCTATTGGTGGGGTAAATATTGTGCAAGATTTTATAATGCAATTCTTTCAATTTATTGGGGATAACCTATTTTTACGGAAGAAGCAATGTTTTTTCCCCCGTGTTGGATGCGACATGGTCACACGTTGTGTTATGGATCTGAGGTCAGTGAAGTTCTACGCTTTATTTCATCGCTGTCCATTTAGTTTCATGTCCGAAGGAGGGAAACAAAGCAATGCAATAGGATTAGCTCGCTAAAATTATTAAGCTAGGTCAGTTTGATATTCAACATTCATTTGGTATTCAGAATAAAAAACTATTCTGCATTTAAACCATTCCATTGAGTTATGTCAAACCACTTGTGCAACATGAAGACTTGTATCGTATTTTCCCCGCACATCATAAGGCGCACCTTCAATGAATGGCTTATTTTGAAACTTTTTTCATATATAAGGCGCACCGCATTATAAGTCGCATAGAATAGACGCTCCAGTCGAGGCTGGGGTTACGCTAATGACTGCCTCTAAACTCATTGATGTTAAGTCGGCGTGCTAGCGCTGTTGCCTTCAGTCGAATAGTGATTGTACGGACACTTCTACTTGCTGCTGTCTGTTCAACAACCCACTGTTGGAGTTTGTCCTCCAACTGCAGCCATCTCGCTCTGTTCCCTCTGAAACTCTGTTTAGTCTTCTTTACTTGGCGCAGGTCATCTTGTTGCTTCCTCCACTTCCGCACCATTGATTCGTTAATGTTAAACTCTCTGGCTGCTGCTCTATTCCCGTGTTCTACTGCGTGACTAATGGTCTTGAGTTTAAACTCTGCGTCGTAAGCGTGTCTCTTAATAAAAGCAATTTTGGGCTCTTTACACAAACCCAAATGGAAATGAAACGGCATGCTTCGCGCAGTCATATATCTTAACATGCACCTCGCGTTACTTCTTCTACGGGGGGAAATAGAGTCGGCAGATGCTCACCGTAGTTGCGAGACCTGTTGTGGCTCAATATTGGTCCATATATAAGGCGCACCGGATTATAAGGCTTTTGAGAAATTTGAAGGTTTTTAGGTGCGCCTTTTAGTGCGGAAAATACGTTATTCCTCATGTATCACAAGGCATGCTTTTAATAATCTATTTTGTTATGTTTTTTTTTTACAAAACTTAGATATATTATGCTGGTTGGTGGTTTGACATCCCTAGGTCAAAAGATAAGGAAGCATAATAGATTTAAGTTTGGCAAAAAAAATCATTAAGAATATATTATTCCAAACAAGCCTTGTGATACATGAGGAATATTAGTCTTTATGTTGCACAAGTGGTTTGGCATAATTCAACGAAATGGTATAAAATGCATTAGAGTTTTTTATTTTGAATATCAAGCTGACTTAAAACTGTGTAAAACTGTGTAAACTATCGTGTAACGTCATTAACGTTACACGATAGTTGTAAACGGGGCTAGTACTAACGTAACGGTATCATTTACTCGTGTCTGGATGGTAACCCAAGATTTGTGAGATGGTTAAGGTTAGGCATGGAAATCGAATAATAAAGGTTGTTATAGGTGGTCAGATAGAGTCTTGCAAGAGTTCCCCAAATCTAGGGTTAACATCTCGACGTTGGACTTAACATTTGCTGTCAGAACTGGAAACACCTGCTTTGGCACCGCACAGACTTTACCTGGAGTTGAATTATTCCAGGTAAAGCCAGAGTTAAGCCGAGGATAATAAGCCTGTCAGACATTTAGCACTAAAGTTTACTTTCAAACCCCGATTGGACCGTATCACTAAAGACATTTTGATGTGTCACTGTAGGAAAAGCACACATGTAAATAATAAAATGAGTGAGTAGCTAAATTTCCCTTCATCTATTTCAGTTTAGTTGAGTCTGGTATTGTGGATGCTAGCTACTTTCACTCTCATGACGTACTGGGATACCTCAACCCTGTTTGACTTTGCTTGTATTGCTCCTTGTGACCCTTCAATAGGACTTTTTCTGGAACAGTCTTACACCCTCTCCCCTTTCAGTCTGTGTGGCTCTTTTCTCTTCTGTTTGGCTGATCACTGTCATCTCTCTGCCAATGGAGACTGCTGACTCTGGAGTTCAGTGGGTTTTTGTGTTAGAGGAAGCTGCTTATGTGGTCACTCAGAGTGAGTGGTAAGCCTGGTGTCAGTAGATCCAGGGCCTTGGTCGGCTTTTCAATAGAGCTATTATACTAACATCTGGGTGCTCTCGCTGTAGCCCCAACACCATACAACATGACAGCACTGTAGCTAACTAAGCAGCTTGAACTAATGTGGAAATGGTAGAGATGCACCGTTCCGATACCTGGTTCAGATATCGTCTCTGATATTGACTTATTAGGATGAATGAGGCAGATCCAGCATTCTGATCCAGTCATTTCTCTTTTATTAATATCATACACAGCAACTTAATGAAGCCATTGTTTTTTGGGGTTTCAGGCAGCTGCTCTGTTTTATATTACATTATAAAATATGTTTGCAGTGCACTATACATGGGAGTATTATTTATTTCTTTTGCTGCTAATGTACATTTATATCTGTGTTAATTTGTTACCTTTTTTTAACAAGGCTAAATGTTAGTGTCAAGCCAGGTATCGGTATCTGAGTGGATCGTAAAAAACTGGATTGTATATCTCTAGGAAATAGCAAAACCTGCCAACCGTGATGTTATCTAACAACCAATGTCTTAATTGAATGTAGGTGTCATTCTATTAGACTTCATTTTTAATGGATTCTTGTAATGTGCCATTTATCTACAGATAAACTACAGGAATGTTATGAAGAGGATCCCTGTGCGGCACCTGATCAACAATTAATCCTCCAAGCAAAAACCCCATATCCCACAGTTCCCTGCTTCTCTCTGCTGGTCCCTGCAGGTGTGGGCGTGCCTCCTTTCACACTGGCAGAGGAGGCGGGGCAGGAGGTGTTGCCAGGTGGGGGACCAAGGCTGCACCCGCCTGCCTTCTCCATCTTCCTCCTTCCAAATCTGAATCACTCCATCTGCAGCATCCACGAGCAGCGGGCTGAGAGGCATCCGACTGAGAGCCACCAGTGTGCAGCGTCCAGATTTGGACATTGCAGAGCGGCACAGACGGGGCTCTGCAAGGTGGCGTTGGTTGGTTGAGGAGCAGAGCATGTTGAGTGGTTGTGGTTGCAATGGAGCAGCAGGATAAGAAGCAGGTGAGTTTGGTAGCTTAGTTCAGCATCTGCCTTTGCTATCTTAACTGTCCCTGAGGTGGAGAGTTGTTTACTGAATGTGATTGGGCCCTTGGGAGACTGGTGCTATGCTGCGCCGTCTCCTAGCGTAGTTTCATCTCCTGAGTATCTTGTGGTACTCTTCAGGGAAAAAGGCCTGGGACAAAAAAACATTCTAGTCTGTATGTTTAGGTTTTTTTATGAATAATTGTGGCCTCTTGAGTGACAGCTAGCCTCTGGCCCTCACATCTCCTCTGAGGTAAATGTCAGTCAGATCCCCCCAACGTCACATACATGCCCTTTTTTTGGAAAAGGAAATGAGGCGCAGTCAAAGTCTGACAAGATGGCGACTCCCGTAGGCGAGGACGATTGGATCAAGTTGAGAGAACGGACCTTGACGTAGAGGCATATGTCCATTTATCTTAATACAGTCTATGGCAGCAACGTAGAACTTTACAAAACAATCCATTTAGCTGTCTCAGACACCATCTGTGATGAAAGAACAGGCCAGGCAGGTAGAGACTGTAAAAGTACCACTTTGAACCACAATTGCTAATGCAGTAACTGTGATTGCACTACAAGGGGAAAGTGACACTGTGTGTGTATTGTAGGTAATGTGGCCCGTCCATTGTAGCAACTCTTGTCAACAGTCCAACCCAGTTAAAGTCTGTAAACTTTGAAGTTGAACAGTAACACTAAAAACACAACCTGCAGATGAAACACTGAGCCCCTCCCAACTTCAGAGTTAAATGTTTTGCAAATATCAAGTTTCGAGACACTGTCAGTGTCAATCTTGACATCCATGCAAAACTAGGGTGTGGAAATTGAGAAACCATTCATCAGCTTGCAAAGTCATTGATTATTACCGAGTTTGTCTAAGCTGGAGAATTCTCCAGAACGTGTCTTTTATCTTCACTAGTGTTCCCATAACTGATAAAACAAAAGTTAAACATATGAGGATTAGATCCAAGCTGCAATGAACCATGGCTATCTTCATATCCTCATCCAGTAAAATCACCAGCAGCAAAGAAAATTTCAGAGCTACACTGCTTTGTAATTATCAGGTTTTGTTTGCTCCACATTAGTGATAGACCGATATATTATCGGCCAATATTTGCGTTTTTTAGGTGTATCGGTATCGGCCGATGCAAGCATCTCCGTGTTGCTGGAGACGCCTTTTTTAAGTTCAATTCTTTTTTTTAAATTGAGACTTGTAACATTTGTTATCATTGTTGGAGCAAATTTAGTATCCACTAATGCTGACGAAAAAAAAAAATGGGTGTCGGCATTGGCCCTAAAAAATCCATATCGGTGTATCCCTAGTCCACACCGTGAAAAACAGTATCAATTCACATTCTCCCATACTAGCTCTTTCACACGAACGCTCATTGTCCTTGATCTAAACCCATCTGAAGGGTTCAATGATCAAACTTCCTTAGTTAAACATAGATGCGTAGGAGAGGCATTTCACAACCGACCTATTGCTCAAGAGGCTCAAAGAAAAGCTTTGTACCTCGTCTATCTCAGTGCTCCCACCTATGTGCTGCGTTGTGTTATATAATCTTTAACTCACAACAGTACAGTCAGAAGCATGTAGCCACCCTCCTTCTAAAGGAGACATGAATGCCCTAGAAGTCTTAGAGGTAGAGTACACCTTTCTTTTTACACATTTGATTTTACACAGGTTGAGTGATACAATGAATATGTCAGATGTATAGTGATATTTGTATTTATGGTATGGTGCTTATATAACACACTGTGAATGCATCAGTAATAAAAAGCGTGAAGGACAACTGTTTTCATAAGCCCAACAGCACTGGGTGCCTTCAAGTGGTTCTTTGTGTTCAGTGAGCCGCTGTAGCCATGATTTCCTAACTTTTATAATAACCTTAAATTCACAAGTTATTATACACACTTATGGTTTTAAAATCCAGTCAGCTTAAGACCAAGGGTTGCTTTTAAGTCTATTGTGGTTGTTTGGGAGTTGCTTTTGGTGTATATAGTCAGACAAGTTCAGCAGACGCACATCATCTTTCTTCCATCTCTTCTACTCACTTCATGTGCGAGCCAATATAAACTGTATTCCTAAGTAATCAGTTTTAGCTAATTATTAGTCAAGTGGCAGCTATCTTAATTGTCAATCAGTATTTGATGGTAGCAGCTTCTGAAATGTTAGAATTAACTTCTTTTTGTTGTCCTACATTATAATCAATTGAATATCTGTGTGTTTATTCTGTTGGTCCAACAAAACAAGCAATTTGATGATCATCTAATGCATGGGTGTGTTCTTGCTTGGTTGGAATGAAAACCTGCAGCTACACAGCCCTTTACTGGATCAGTTTGACACCTCTGATCTAATGGGTATTTTAAATTATTTTCACTCATTTTCAAACATTTTAGTGCTATTCCCTCCAATGGCTTCCTGTGGCTTTGACAACAAATTATATGGAATGAAATAACAGTTATTTTTTAACTTTTTCATTTATCATTGTAGGCCTATAGTGATTCATACATTATCCATTTACATAATATTTCAGTCATACGCACATCTATGGCCCTGTGAATCCTCAAAATTTTGCTGAAACTCATTATTGTTGTTTAGTTTCCAGAGACTAGCTGGAAGTGCAAGAAATCAATTCAAGAGACGAAAATGAGAATTGAATGGTGTTGGAATGCTTTCAGCGCCAACGCTGCTGGCTTACCAGTATGCTAGATTTGTAGTGAGGAAACATCAAAAAAAAGAAAGACAGACATTTCCAGAATGAGCACGCTGCATTTGCTGAAGAGTATCCGGCTGAGGATGAGAGAAAGATTTTCAGGATGATTTCAGGACTGCCGCGAAAAGCAAATCAGAACAAATGTAACATTTGACATGTAACAAGTAATTCAAACGGATCAAATCTCCAGACTCCACTTCTACTGCTTGTTTCATGGTAGTGCAGGAGATAGTTAGGCGTAGAAAGCCATTCAGTTACGGTGAAAACATGAAAGATGCCTTCATTAAAATATCAAAAAATCTATTCAAACACAAAACTGACATAGTTGAGAAAATTAAAGATATGCCCCTCTGCAAAGACAAGGCCATTAAAATGTCAACAAACATCACTATATTAAAGCTACAGTCGGCAAGTCTAGCAGATTGAGTTGACTCTGTTTCCAACTCTCACGCCCCTCCCCCTCTACCACCAAGCTCCTCCACTCCCTCCCATCGAGTGCTCGTCTGTGCGTGTGCACCAGATTCCTGTGAACGCACCCGTTTCTTCTCTCATCCATAAACAGCATGGAGTACACACTACATGGAGGTAGGCTGGCTCCTAGATAGCAACTGCTAACGTCATTTAGCGTATGCCTAGCTTGAGGTGTGTGCCTGTGATATTGTAACATGCGTGAGGGGGGAGGGGGGATCTGTGGCGTTTGCACAAACTGTGAACTGCGTGGACAGGATGATTTTTGCAAAACAAACAATAGGTTCTAAATGCTCGTAGAGGCACGTATTTTTCTTTCTAAAACCGGAGGATTTATGTTATTGGAGCATAGGGTCGGCTTCAGTGAATATGATCAAACAAATGTTGCTGACTGCGACTTTAATAAATGCTCATTTGGAACTATTAGCAGTGGCGGGCCGTGCATTTCAGACCTGCGCCTGCAGCGATGCCCTACCAGACTTAATCCACCTCTTAAAACCATAATTATGATGCCATGGCTCTACACATTATGCATTTAGACCAAAACGCAGTAAAACTGGGCGTTGCATCACCTTAACATATAGTCAAGTACAACAGAGTTAAATTACTCTACTGAGTTGTATTCACTCCACCAACAGTATGAGCTTTAACACGTTTCCTCACAAAACAGCGCAGAGCGCACTGTCAAATCAATTCAATCAACCAACCAATCAAGTCGCAGCCGAAGCAGCGTCACAGAAACATCCGTTAATATATTTTTTTAACAATAATATTAACTCAGCAAAATAAAGAAAGCTAGAAAAGTCACCAACGAAAATACAAAAATAACTCAACCATAAGCTGTACTGTCACGATCATTTGCTCCATGTATTCCACCACGGGCTCACGCGCCATTATATATCACACAAAGGCATCATTTCAGAAATAAATAAAAGGCTTTTAAGGTATAATACAAAGTTGATACAAAGCGCATCATCACACACAAACCAGCAGTGTCATAGAAACATGTTGGACGCACACACTGACACTGCTCATTGAAAAATAAACAATTAACAGAATATATGCCAATTTAGGTTGTTAATATATATTTAACATTACTAAATAAAATGGTGAAAAGGCATACGAATCTAATAAAACAAAGTGCTTTGTACTCACTCAGATCAAGTGTGTTTGAATAATGCTGAGTCAGGCTTGCTAGAGTCGGGGTCGGACGGCCTCTCTTTACAGTGTCTAGCTTATCTTGAAAAGTTTTTCCAGAGAATGGCGTTGTAATTAAATCTGCGATCAAATCGTTATCTTCGCCTCCTTCAGCCATTGTGGGTTGAATAAACTAAAACAACTTGTCGCGCTACACAAATTAGAAATGTCCTTATTTCCCGTTTCTCACATTGACATATCCGCTCCGGTCTGCTTTGCATAGCTCTGCTAAGCTCTGCCGCTCTCTAGCGCGTATCCAATCAAAAGACGTGCACGCGATGACGCTGTAGGCCTGCTAGCAGGCGCCAGTGAACCCAACTTGACGCTGATTGGTTAATGCCACAGGTCCGTTATCATTGACTTTAAGCTACCATGCGCCTGCACTCTTGCTTCTGCAGACGTAAGGGCAGATTTGGGACTCTGGCAACACATGATAGCTGAATAATGATTGGCTAAAAACTCTAACATAAACGCCAGCCCCCCCAGACCTCGACCCGGGGCTGGAAGCAGAGCAACCAACTTAGGAAAGCTATGAAATGAAGAGTATAGACTATGGGGAACAATTTAATACATATTTGTGGAAAGAATATATATATCAAAAAAATATATTCCTGATTATGTTTAGGCCAGCAGAGAAGGCCTTGCTGGCCTTGAGGGTCCACCACTGACTATTAGTAATGCTGACATGCTAATTTAGATTTAATAGACATGTTAATTTCATTTTAATGCTCAAATATGTTTTGAAGCTCCAGACAGATAGCTGATTTTTTTGGCTAAAGATGGCTCTTTTGATAGTAAAGCTTGCTGACTCCTGATTTAGCTAAAAAAGAATGCAGTCTGATCCAACAGCAGTAATTCCTGCTTCATGAAGGCAATGTTCAGTTTTTTTTAAAAACTGTTTTAGAGAACTGTTGATTCACCGTTGATCATTTTAAAAACGGCATTTTGTGCTGCTGTTTAACTCTATTGCATTATACAAACAGGTGTGTCTGATATTAAGTCCTCTCCATTCATATCAGTAAGGCCTCTCTGTGTAATGCAATGCTGTCTACAGTATGCAAGGAGTTATGTCTGACTCAATGCAGTGTAAAGCTGCGTTCACATGGGCCACGACAGACGTGACAAAACGCTTGAAACGCGAGGAATGTGTCGCGTGATCATATTTATCATTATATGATCAAGCGACACGTTTGGAGCGACAGGCAGTTAACGAGTAGCCGCCTTAAGCTCGGGCGTGTTGTGCTAAATGAGTAGCTATGCTAGTGCTAACCAGGTCTGAATGCTTCTAAAAGAACAGGAATGAGCTCTCAGATGAAGTGTGTGGCTTTTAAAGAGCTGTTGTGTTTTAGTGAGAACAGATCGTCAGTAATTTAACCTCCGAAGCTGTAGAGGCACGTTGCTGCCATCCAACAATACTGATTGGCTGTCGTGCAACACGCCTGAAAAGTTCAATATTTTCAACTTGCCCATTTATAGCGTCATTGCCTAACATTTCGCCAGTCTCAAAGTCACGTCTGTACATTGACTTTGTATGTAATCCTGTCGTGTTTGTCGCGTCTGTCGCCCCTAGTGTAAATGCAGCTTAACCGCGCATTTCTGAGGAAGCTGAGATCCTTCAACGTGTGCAGCAAGATGTTGGAGATCAGTCTGTGGTGGCCAGTGTACTTTTCTTTGCTGTGGTTTGTCGGGGAAGCAGCATTGGAGCCAGCGACACCAACAGACTCAACAAAGTGATCAGGAAGGCTGGCTCTGTGATTGGCTGCAAACAGGACACTCTGGACGCTGTGGTGGAGAGGAGGACACTGAAAAAACTGTTATCCATCATGGATAATCCTCTCCACCCTCTTTAACTCACACTGGTCCGACAGCGGAGCACCTTCTCCAGAAGGCTGCTTCAGCTTCGCTGTCGTAGCAACAGATTCAGGAAATCTTTCCTGCCACAATCCATCACTTTTTATAATAACTCTCTCACCTCTGCCTGACAGAGAACTCTGCTCTCTCTACTGTTTTGTTGTATATATTATTATTGTTATAGTATATTTTGCATATTTTGTTGTATATATTATTATTGTTTATTGTTTATAGCACACTGTGCACTGCATATATACACTATGTATATATTGGATTCTATTTATGTTATGTACAAAGTGTTTATTTGCTGACCCACTACTGCTGTTACAAAATAATTTCCTAGTCTGGGATCATTAAAGTAATTCTATTCTATTCTATTCACACCAAAAGCGATGGAGTATCGCGCTTCTTGCTCACATTTGTCACATTTTTGATCATCGCTTCAATCGCAAGTAGCAGCCGAGTCGGATAGCTAACTGAAGCTAAGCCCCGGCTCAGCTTACTCTGTTGTGCTACATGGAAGTTATGCTAGTGCTAACAGGGATCGGAATGCTTTTTAAAGAAGAGAATTCATTCATTCATCCATCTATCTTCAACCGCTTGTCCCTGTCGGGGTCGCGGGGGAAGAAGAGAATTGAGATTTGTAATTGTGTTGATTGAACCTCTGTAGCTGTACATGTGCTGCCCGGTCTCCTGTAGATCAGATCAGCTTCACTCTGCACTGACGGCTTTCTTCTTCTTCTTCTTCTGGATTTCTGGCAGACTAGATGTCTGAAGGCACATTGCTGCCATCCACAGTCCATAGTTATATCCATTATATTATATCCACAGGAACAGTCTGGTTTAACTGAACTGGTGAACTTTAATGGCGCTAACCACAATCTCAGCGCTGATTGGCTGTCGTGGCACAGCTTTACACGATGTTGCTTGAAAAGTTAAAATTTTAAACTTCAAGCGAGACGCGATGAGCTGTGCTCTTATCGCGTCTCAGGACAGGAACTTGATGATTTTATTTGTATTTTGCATACATTAACTGAGATATCAAGGAAAAAAAAACATTCTTGCTGAAATCAGATTATGATTTATTATTATATTATGGTAAGATATTGGATCTTGTGGAGCTGTGGGTTATATCACACATCTTCCTCAGCAGATGGCGTTGTCTATGTACCATGAAATTGTAGATGTTAAAATGTTCTGAACACTTTAAAAACTTCTTCTCCATCATTTTGGCTGTATTCCACTTATAATTGTGGTTATGATTTTTTCATTACATCTTCTTTACCATCTCTCTCTTTAGCTTTTCTGGATGCATCCCTACATCATTGCAAAATATGCCAAGCTGGCGAGAGTGGGGAAAAAGCATAACCAGGGTTATACAGGCCAGGTTGGCATTGTTCCTTGCATCAAAAGCCCCCCCTCTGTCCTGCCTCTTTCAGCCCACCCTTCTCTCTCTGTAGTCCGGGTTTTGTTGCTTTAGTTTCCCAGCCAGCTGCTGAACTGAGTTGAACTGAATGAAGCTCAGTCCATGCCAGAGAGGCACCCAGACTTGGTGTTTTTGAATTAAAGTCCAGCTGGCAGCGTGCACTGACGCTGGGCTCTGTTGTCTGCAGCCCAGTGACGAGTGAAATTTGGGTGAGGTTTTGCAGCACCTCCAGCTCTCTCCTGACTGTAGACATGAGCAGGCTCCACTTCGGTCTTCATTCACATCTTGAGGGCTTGTTTCTGAAATGTAATGATTCTCGTCACGTAGCGCGGCTGTCGTTGGATACTGCCCTTGTAGCCCGGCAGCAGTAATACAGTTTTTAGTGGAGCAGTGCAGTGCAGGGCTGCCATGGTGTTGAAGATGGGAGGAGGGATCTTCCTCAGGAAGAAGAGCAGTGTAAGTTGTCCTGCTTGTTTCTCTTGGTCTGTAGCTGAACACAGTGTCCTGAGGGGAAGGCTAAACATATGAACTAAGACTGTTAGTTACCTGTTTGTGTCTGTCAGTTTTACTGTTCTTTTACCCGGCAAGCCTTTTACTGTCAGTAGTAGTGTTTGCATGTTGGCAAAATGCTCTGGGTTTGTTACTGAGCATCCAAGGTTAATCTAGATCCTTCTCAGGTTGTAGGCATGCTGTGCTTTACTAAGGCTGTGTGTTTACGTCTGTCTGGAGGATTCTCGTTGAGGGTTTGTAACTCTTGGGAAAGGGAAGATATTTATAGCTTGCCTGTGTGGGATGTAGAGCCTGAGAGCTGAACCCTGTGTGTATATATGTGTGTGTGTGAGTTTTCATATTTGTGTGTGTGTGTGTGCAAGCCTTGCCAGACACACACATCCTCCCAGTGACATGGGGAGTGGGAAAGGTTGCTTTCCCACTAACATTAGATATGGCTCAGTTCCCCTTTCTCTATTATAAACATGTTCTTTTGTTTTTGTTGCTAGTATAAAGTATTGTGAAGGTAATCACGTACGTGTTGAAACAATTGCTCTATTAATCAGTTGTCAGAATGGTAATAGACAGCATTTTTATGAGATTTACACAGAAATACTTTATTGAGATTGGTTTAGTTACATCTGCTCCATTCTTGAATATGAATATATAAAGAGGTTATATCAATGAACAATAACACTGAGCAATAGAAATAGGACTCTCTGTGTATTCTGTACTCTGTATATTTAAATAGAAGAAAGAAACCGGTACTGTTAATGAAAATGTGCAGATTTAGCTCCAATGTGGAAAAATAGAGATAGGAAGTATGTCAGCCACAATACTATGTATACAATAGTTAAATCAAATGGTGCTGAAAATGATCTGTTGTGCAGTATAAATATATGCAGTATCAATGTTATTAAAGCAGAGTATAAAGGGAGTAAACTGGGGTATTGCACAGTTTACTTATTATTGCAGTTTAGGGAAGGAAGGAAAAATGCCAAAGTGGGGATTTGCTGCTTTTTTGATTTATAACATTATTAGTTGATGATTTTTAAGGATCCCCTCCAAGCATGTATTCTGACAGTTAGTCCGCTTGGAACAGTAATGTGTGTCTGATGTGTTTTCTTTCTGTAATAATTGTTTACAAGCATTAAGTCTTCTTCTTCTCTTCTTTTTCTGGTGCATTGCTGCTACCTGTCGATCGCTATGTGTATCATGTCTTGCACGCATGTGAACAAGATGCAAATTCATGAGCAAAACAGGGATCCACCAAGCCCCAATTACAGCAACTCCCTGGTTGATCCAATCAGGAAGTGCCAAAAACTGCAGTTCTCTGAGTGTCCACTAGGGGCATGTTTCATAATAGAGCAGTTTCTCATTGACCCCATGTTAAACAGGCCGTTTTCACAGCATCATTAAACCTGTTTAAGGCCTGGGACATTCTAGTGTTTATGTTTAGGTCATATCTCCATGACAACACTGAGGGGGGGTTTGTACCAGGCTAATTTTTATTTAATAGGAGGTTTAAGTTTATTAATCCATAGAACTACTAGAGGTCAAAAACTCCACAGGGAACTATTAAATATGAAAAGTGTTTTCATATCAATTTAACATTGGTAGTGTTTTTCAGATTGCAGCTCCACGTGTTCAATTTTCACCCAGAAATCCATCACTTTGTTTCACATCCGATGATACCACGTCATAAACGGGGCAGCAACTTGCTCCCCTGCCAAAGGGGGCTGTTTTCCGTTGTCTTACAAAAGTCTTTGATTGATTGCCTGCTGTAGGCAGTGAGGTTGGTTCTGAAATGTTTTGGTGCGCTATATACACCTGTAAACTAAGAGCGCAGTAGTTGTGACTGTGGACTGTGCTGCAGGATGCTGTGGAGTTTCAGTCAGCACCATCAGATCTGTATGAACACCGTCACTGCTTCTGTAGCCAAGAAGCTCATCAGCTCATGGTCATGGTCAAGTGTGAAGCTTAGGATAAATCCTGAATGAACTTAAATCAATTCTTCCATTCTTTGAATTGGTTAATCCAGCCTTCTCTTCAGTGCTCTTTATATACATCCAGGTTGTGTTGATGTAATTAATTAAAGCATTGGCAATGATTGTTATATACTGCTGGGACCTAGTGAAAAAATAGCATAGAATATTCAGTGTATCCCCCAGGTTTACAGCGTTGGGTGCTGACGATGCATAATGACAAAAAAAAAATGAAAGGAATCATGGTTTTCATGTGTTTCCACTGTAGCGGATTGCCTGAATGTTCTTTTCTTAGCGTGCCAGCCAGTGTTTAATAAGACAATTTAATGGTTAGGTTCGTATTGAAAGGTCAATCCCCACATGGATAAATGAATCAGTGTTAAAAGGCGTTAAAAATCTGCAAATATCAATAAAAAAATTTGGAGAAAAAGAAAATCACCAGACAGAAGGATCACAATTATACAGCAAAAATTAGAGCCACAATGCAAACTCAGCTTAAATCAGTGTATTACACAATGAGCTACACTCTGCATCAGAAAATGTCTTTTAAATAATTGTCCAAAGGTCCAAATAATGTTCTCCAACAGAAACAGAACAAAGTTAAATCAAAAATCAGGAAGAATTAGAGTGAATCATCTTGAACTAAACAATAGGGAAAAGGGATCCTTAAATGACTCCTGTTGGGATCTGATGCCATTCAGAAAATACAATTCATTGAAATCAACTTGACTTTCAAGGGGGGGGTAATGGTAGGGGAAACAGTGATATTGAATGATTCTCGGTCGATCGTCATCGCTACTGGTTTTCCATCATACTTTCATACAGTAGAACAGGTTCTATGTTGCATCTGGCTCACCGGATGTACAGTGTTGTGATAGTACTGTACAGCGTGGTGCAATGTGGAGCCAGGCTTTCACTTTCTCCACTATGGGGCTTCTCAGCAACTTTGTGAACCCTGCAGAAACCTTCAATACTGACACAGATCTCACCAAGTTATGCATCTTCAGTGAACAATGCTGTTTATATGTTATGGATATTATTTTAAAAATAATCTGTTAAATACAATCATGTCTTCAAAACATGATTGCATTTAACAAAGTACTTGGAATAATCCTGTCAGTCCGATTGTAGATGCCTGTTATTTTGGGTCCAGAGTCTGAAAGGGTTGTTCTGTGTGTTGTCGTAGGAGGAGGATGCTGTGAGTCTGGGCCTGTCGACTGGCCAGGCTCTGGTGAAGCTCCGGGACCAGCTCAACAGCCTGCTGGAGCAGCACCAAAGATCTGCACGCAGAAGAGTCTCCGCACAGGTACACATACACATTTACATGCACAGTTATGTCAGGGGTCTTTAATAATTTCAGTCCCTCCTTAAAAAAGTAAATCCTTACCCTGACCTTATATATAATATCTTTTATTTCAAAAGAGTTTTGTTACCATTAAATCCTTGTGTGGATGTTTGTTGTTTAAGAATGTAGTCAACACATGACATCTGGTGTGTGGCTGGATGGGAAAAGGCCAGACTCTGTTGATCATTAGGGATGCAACTAGAGTTGCAAAAGTCTGTGAATTTTCAAAGTTGGAAACTTTCAATGGGATTTATTAGGAATAAATGGGAATTAATCTGGAATTTAAAAAATTGAAGGTTGGCCTTTAAGAGATTTTAAATATAGTTGGGGAAACTATATTTTAGCATAATCTTGACTAAAACAACCAGATTTCATGCAAGTACACTTGAGAATATATCTGCTATTGAGGCCACGCCCCCTACATGCACTGTTCCTCCATCACATACACAGAGGATTTCTAGGACCCTGGACTATTGAGGTCACACACGTGAGGCTGTGGACTACAAAAAATTCTGAATATTTCCAGAATTCCCCAGCTTAACTTCCCGTGGAAAGTTTCTGGAAATTAACTGTAAATTCTCCACCCCTTTGCAACCCTAGCTGCAACTAACGATTATTTTCATTATCAATAAATCTGTCAATTATTTTTTCAATTTATTGATTAGTTGTTTGGTCTATAAAAATGTCAGAAAATTGTCAAAAATGTGCATCAGTGGTTCCTAAAGCCCATAATCATTTGTCTTGTTTTTTTTCACATGTTGAAATCAGAGAAATCTGACATTTTCTCAAAAGTCTCACCACACAGTCGACATGCACTTTTAAATACTACTTTGCAGAGGCATCGTCGCTGCTTCCAGAGCTTAGAGCTGGCCAAGATGATTGTGATTGGTTTAAAGAAATGCAATGTGTGTGTGTGTGTGTGTGTGTGTGTGTGTGTGTGTGTGTGTGTGTGTGTGTGTGTGTGTGTGTGTGTGTGTGTGTGTGTGTGTGTGTGTGTGTGTGTGTGTGTGTGTGTGTGTGTGTGTGTGTGTGTGTGTGTGTGTGTGTGTGTGTGTGTGTGTGTGTGTGTGTGTGTGTGTGTGTGTGTGTGTGTGTGTGTGTGTGTGTGTGTGTGTGTGTGTGTGTGTGTGTGTGTGTGTGTGTGTGTGTGTGTGTGTGTGTGTGTGTGTGTGTGTGTGTGTGTGTGTGAGAGATCCACATGGCCTTGATCCCATCTAGCAACGCAGTTCCCTGATCATCCTTTCCAATTATCTTTCACATATTGAATGCCTTACATAACACTGTGTTCTAAAAGCATACAAGCGACTGACAATCGCGCCACGTCCTCCATCCGAACTTATCACAGAATTGCCATCCGTTAGGATGTTATGATAGAAAACAAGTTAATTTTATCATTTTTTCCGCTGAAGCTCACTGGAGTCGCTACTGTTAGGACATGGTGTAACACACTGCATATTATTTTCCTCATACCTTGATGTTTTGTCATATTTTGATCAGGAACAGTGGGTAAATAGCTTCCTTTACCATGGTAACCGTCACTCCTGTCTCCATTGGCCCGGAGCTGCCCTCACTCTACTGGTGGTGCTGGGACTCTTCTGTTGCCATGGCAGCCAGCCAAAGGGCAGGTAGGGGTCCTCTTTAAGCTGAACCGTCCTTTTCCTGGAACATCTATGATACTTCACGAGCAGCATCAGTAAACACCTTTCATCATGTGTGTGAGGACAGTTTTGTTTTATTGAACTTTTGGACATCAGCCGGGTGAGAAGGCTTTAGTCCTGTCCACAGTTTCCCCAACAGTAATGTGTGTGCGGCTACACTATCCAACAGTTACAAAGTTGTAAAATTCAATTCTTTTCAGGGGAAGCTAGACTCTTAACACCTTGAAATTGGTGAATAGCCTCATATTAACTTCTGATAT
This sequence comes from Echiichthys vipera, assembly GCF_963691815.1. Lineage (NCBI taxonomy): Eukaryota > Metazoa > Chordata > Actinopteri > Perciformes > Trachinidae > Echiichthys > Echiichthys vipera. Next base: position 24,102,141 of record NC_139843.1, on the reverse strand, counting down.
TAAATAGAAACAACAAGCTTCTGCAAGGGAGTCTTCATGTCATTCTCATGTCAAGACTGCTCATCCACTTATTATTTTCCTGAGAAGTAATCGACATGTTGAAGATGAACAGAACTGAGAAATTGTAATGAATCACCAGCTCCACAAACACCAGCTGTCGATGTTCTTGCTGTGTGCCAAGGCGATCTTGCACTAGCCGCGACTGTTCTCCTTTCTCTGACTCTGACTGAGCAATTAAAACAGGGGTTTACATTTACCATACATGTAAAAACGATTCTCAGAGGAATTCGGTAAAAATTCCTGTTGGAATATTTGATGTGACTTTAAAAAGCCACTTTTGGATGGAGCAATACAAGATCCTTTAGAAATGTGTGTTGGGCCTGTTGAGGAGTGAAGTGGTGCATTTCTATTTCTAACACTCTGCCTTTCTCCTTTACACCTCCACAGCTCTGGTATTGAGCTGGTGAACGCTGCAGCCCTTCTCCTCCTCTTGCTGCTGAACCTGCTGCTGGTCGGACGTCAGGAGCGGCTGAAGAGGAGTGAGATGGTCCGGCGCCTCAAGGGCATCATCACGCAGCTTAGTGGTGAGTCAGGCTTGTTGACTCACCACGGGAAATAGAGAGGAATTATGGCATTTGCACATGTCTAAAAGAATCCCTTTTTAATCTGGTGTGTCTCTCTTCTTCACTAACTCATTCCTGGAGACATCCACAGTGAATTCTGTGGCAACATGCTTGCTGCTCTGTTGTTTGTAGTGTCCACAGTGCGGTGGAATGAGGCTTATCTTTCATTGATCAAAAGCAACAGCTGGCAACAAACAAATTCTGGTCTTGTCACTATTCCACTTCTCACTTGGTCTGGGTATTATAGATACCAGATAGCAGTATCAATGTTGCTACTTCGATTTTCTTCCTTCCTTTAATACTATTTTTTTGTTTTACTGCTCTGTGCTGCAACAGACTCTGCCTGACTTGAGTATTTATTCCTTTTGATGTTCATGCAAGTAAAAGAAAGATTTAATAGGTGAATCAACCTAAATAAGATGAGCAGTAGGGCTGTCCCGAATACAATTTTTGGAGTTTCTGACATTCAGTGCTAATGGACAGAGAAGGTGGTGAAGCACATCTGTCAGGAAGGTTAAGTTAGGTTCTTTATTGTTCCCAAGGGGATAATAAAGAACCAGCTCCATTATGTATCTCTATTAAATGGCCTGAAAACAACAGCAGTCTGCTACAGTGAAAGCACACAGATCTCTACACACATCAGACGGCTCGGTTATAACGCGACTCCAACAGTCGGATGTCTCCGCCTCAGTTCAGTTAGATTCTCAGTACTCAATGTTAAGATGGTCTATCTAAAGTTCTGATCATTAAGAGACAAAATGACACTGATCAGGTCAAGGAGGACTCCACAACCTTTCATAAAAGATATTCCTTATTGACATTTCTATGTAATAATGAGATGATATCCACTGTCTGCATACTCATACTTGTCATCCTCCCCTCTTCCTCTCTGTAACTGCGTCCCCACTTTCTTTACCTCTTACTCCAGACTATCTGTCAGGGTGTGTGGGTGACGTGCGGTGGTCTCCATCTCTGTACCCTGATCTGTACACACCCTCATCCCCATCATGGTCCCTTCACTGGACCTACCGTGACTCTCAGTTGGTTAACCTGCCTGTCAGTCTGCTGGTGGAAGATGACATCATCGCTCTGAGACCTGGCCAAGAGGCGTTTGCATCCCTCAGAGGCATTAAGGTTAGTCTGTGTGTCACAAATTTTGGATTTACACTTTTGGCAGAACATAACCATACAAACAGACGTGAAGCAAGGATGTAAAGGACAATAGACACCCATAACCCAAAACAGCAGACTAAGACAATAAACTAGAAAAAAAAGGGAAGAAAAAGGAACAATTACATGCACACGTGTTTTGAGATGAAGAGGAAGTCAAATTTACAACCCGAGGCAAATGTGCACATCACTTTGTATTAGATGAACTGAATGTGATTCCACTACAGGCTGATGTCAATACACCTCTAGTCTTTTGTCTGCTCACGTCATTTGTTGATTACTGATATACAGCATTATACCTATACCTTACTTTTTAATACACCTAATTCAACTTTCTTATGAGTTATTTGCAATATTTATTCATTTGGAATTGATATAAAGGTTCCAAATATCACTTATTAATACTGAAAGGCTGTATTAGTACAGGAAACATGCTCTTCTCTGTCCTGCTAGCACGTTAATGCATTCACACTGACTGCTGAAGTTATTAGTTCCACATGTTCACTGAGCCAGAACCACTTGATGATCTATATCATCATCACCACAGATCTTTATTCAAGTGTAATTTGCAATGGTGAACATCATTTTTGATGTTATAAACCATGAACCATAACATGGTTTAAGAGACTGCAGCAGGATGTGGTGTTTGCTGCAAAGCTGCATCAGACGTTTCACTCATTGTGCGGGATGAAGCTGAACACATGCTGATACGCATGAAACATAATTTCTTTCATTTCTTTTTTTCTTTTCATTAAAGTGCACCAGAGGTATAGCCAGTAAGTTATCTGAGACCCTCCAAACAACCTAAACCATAAGGTCTAAACGCACTGTTGCTGTTGATCAGTTGGTACAGAATCAGCCTTAGCAATGAAATTGTGTGACCGACTAAATCTGTTCTTCTCTCCTCAGGACGATGAGCACATTGTGTTGGAGCCAGGAGATTTATTCCCCCCATTCTCACCTCCTCCTTCCCCACGGGCCAATGAGAAGAGAGGACCCCAGAGCCCCCAGCAACACCGTCTATTCAGAGTGGTACGGACTCCAGTACTGGACATAGTCAGGTAGGGAACCTGCTCCTGTTGGGCCTGGGTGTTGAGAAATGCTTTTTTATGGGTGCGTAGTTATTAATGAGAGGTAAGTGAAATAATTGTTTACTGTGTGTCCCCTATGCATTGCTTAAAGAGATACTTTACCATTTCAATCTGTGTTATATGGGCGTTGTGTTCAGATGAACAGTGTTTGGCCTGTCTCTGTGGAAGTCCCCACAGATGGGAGCATCAGCAGATGTGATGATGCCAAACACTGTTCATCTGAGCACAATGTCCACATTGCCATGACGCAGACCTGGATTGAAATGGTAAAGTATCCCTTTAGGCAATTGCCTATATCAACTGCCTAACATCATCAAAGTTTGTTTGAAATATGGTGTGCACACAGGAGTTACAAAGATAACCCAATGAAAGCTCTATATATCTATAGACGAATCCGGCGAAGTACTGGAAGTGAACAAAACCCCATTGCTGCGGTGGCCTCTCCCTCCAGTATACGCATGATTGAATGGGAGCTGTCATTATAGGTGTACCTCTTCTTTCGGCCTCAGGCAGGGGCGCTCTTCATGAGGTAAAGGTTTGAATCCATGTAGACAGTGCAGCCTCAGACAGGGTCGCTCTTCATGAGGTAAAGGTTTGAATCCATGCAGACCGTAGAGCCTCAGACAGGGGCGCTCTTCATGAGGTAAAGGTTTGAATCCATGTAGACCGTACAGCCTCAGACAGGGGCGCTCTTCATGAGGTAAAGGTTTGAATCCATGTAGACCGTACGGCCTCAGACAGGGGCGCTCTTCGTGAGGTAAAGGTTTGTGTCGTTCTTTCAGTTGTTTTTTACAAAGTTTATCCAGTGTCCTGGACATTTTTGTCAAAAGTAAAGCTGCATAAAAAGTACAGGTAAAAGCAGAAAAGGTTCACTTCTAATGACGGCTCCAATTAATCACACGCATACTGGAGGGAAACTCCACTGCAGTAATGGTGCTGCTAGATGGAGAAACACACAAACGGCTCGCCGGATTCGTCTAAATACCTACATCTCCATATATTTTACATATACTGACATCAGCTCTCAGACCAGAGAGCGTGTGTTGATGAAATGCAAATACACCATGTCATTAAAAAAATATAGTTTTCTTGCTAGCTAGCTTTGTTTGACAGGTGCAACCGAATGCTAAACACCATATTTTTAGGCCACCATGATGTTACAATCAACTTTCATGAATTCAAAAATGTTAACGGGTCAAAGCTCCAAAACGAAAACATGGACTGCACTTACGGTGGCTATTTTAATGTACACAGTGCTGTGGATATGCATTGCTAAACCTTTATCACCGTGATAGCAACCTGTTATTAGTAAGGTAGCCCCTTCTCAAAGCATCCCCTGCTTTATGGTCTATTTGACTCTAAATGAAACCATAATTTACTAAATGAACATCATGCTGTATTGAAGAAGGCTTGAAACTAGAGAGACTACAAACTCATTAGGAAAATGTTTATAAATCAAGTGAGTAGGCTCATTTTTTCTCATTGACTTCTATACATCAGACTGCTATTTAAAGCCAGTGGAGTCGCCCCCTGCTGGACATTAGAAATAATGCAGGTTTAAGGCATTTATGAGTCTCTAGCTCATGGGTGTCAAACTGATCCAGTAAAGGGCCGTGTAGCTGCAGGTTTTCATTCCAACCAATCAAAAACACACCTGGTCCAACAAATCAACTGTGTGAAGACAGTTCAGGTGATTGAGTAAGTCGAGTCAGGTGTGTTCTTGCTTGGTTGGAATGAAAACCTGCAGCCACACGGCCCTTTACTGGATCAGTTTGACACCCATGCTCTAGCTCTTCTAAGTGTAAAAGCACACAGTAATATGTTTGTCCCTTGACTTCTTTTTTCCAACAGGAACAGTTTGGAGTTGGCATTGGCTCGACCAATCACAGTGCTAGATAATGAGAGGTTTACAGTGCAGTCGGTTATTGCCAAGCGAGTCTGTCCAGTTGTTCTGGTGAGCAGTTAGTTTCTGAATAGTCTCTGTATTTGAAAGCACCCAGCCGTAACGTGTGCCACCTTTGCCTCACTAATGGTCTCTCCCTTTAGGTGGCATTCCTGCTAGTGAACATTATCCGCTATTTTTGTGACGCACCAAGCCTCACCCCCGCCTGCTACAATTTCTTTCAACTTCAGGTACAATCATTCAGCACTATAAATGTGTAGCTAACAAAAGCTGGAGTATTTCTTGTTTGACTTTAGCCAAGTGTATGTACACAGCAAACCAGCTGACATTTGAATTGTAATCAGATGAGAAACCAACAATATTCATTTATAAGTCAAACCTTTCCAATTTCTGTTGGTAGAAGCATACTAAATTGGCTGAAACCAGTGTGGATCGAAAAAGATCATGACTGAGATTGAGATGACTGGACAGAGATTTAAGTGTGTGAATTGTATTTGCAGTTGATGGGTGTTCTACCCATCTTGCCCTTACTCTTCCCTGTCATGTGGGTGCTGTTGAATGCCTTCGGAGAAGCCAGGGTCCTCGCTGAGTTCAGCCGTGCATCCCCAGCTGGTCTGGTGAGAGGGACACACACACACACACACACACACACACACACACACACACAAATGCACAGAGTTATAAATGTGTGGTGTGCTCTGGCAGAAAAGATGTTTGTAATTACTAACATGGAGGATTTTGTTCTATGTTTTAACTGATATCTACAGACACACACACTTTAGGGTTAGACTGATATCTTGGTTTGATTTCACAAGGTTCAACAGCAACAGTAGAGTACTCCCACCCGTTATATGCTGCTTAACTGGCTGTGTTTGAGCAGCATCTCTAAGCTCATACACAGCTTTGTCCTTTCTCTATGTATTTACAGAGGAGCCAGCTTTTGCCCCATTTGTTTGCTTGCTTTATGTTGTTTTATTTCTCTTATTGTGAGTGTCATAAAACTTAACGTCTGCCTCTTTTAGTGATGCTAAACCAATAATTCATTCCTCAACCAAAACCAGTCCTTGTATACGGTCTCATTAAATCAACAGTAAATGCTTAAACTGACTAAGTGCGATTGAATTATCACCACCGCGATAGAATTAGTACAAACTTTCACTATAAATACAATACAAACATATTCTATGAGATTTACAAGTCAAGCAATATTTGATAATTCTCATGCTTCACTCATGCAATAACTATGAGAGAAACACTTTCTACAAACCCAGTGTATTTTTAAGATGTTTTTTGAACTAAAGTAACAGTGGGGTGGCTCGGTTGGCACATAGACAAAGTCATATTATAAAGTCTGGAAGGTCCTGTAGAAGCTTTTATCAATTTCACGACTTCGTCCATGATGCTGTTATTACAGAAACTATAGCGCTGCAGGGATGACGTCTTTTTGTAGGTTCACCCCTAAGTTAGGATCACCCTTGTTCCCTCGACAAACAGCCAATGGGATTCTTACATTGGATTTTTGATTACTGCAGAAAATAAGTATGTGTGGTGAACAAAAGTATATGATACTTACACATTTTGTTTAGCCAGATAATTTTAACAAATTAAAACCGCTGGTTTTTTTTTCAAGCGTAAATGTAATTTCCAGAATTAAAAAAACTAACGTGATGCTATGAAGGAACTAAACCACTCACAAGCTTCAAAATTCAATAACTGCAGACCTTATTGAAAATGAAATTCCGACATAAAATCATCCCATGGTCTTTTTCGACACTTGCACACATCAAATAAAGCATTGAGACAGTTTTCTTCATGTATGACCTATTAACGGAGAAATCCAGTAGAGTCGCTAACAACCGGCACAGTGATGCCATTCAAAGATCTTTTTTAACCACTAATACTGCTGAAAATGACAGCAAACCTCTGCAGCAGCATGAGAAGAGTCCCTACACACAAAACAAAGCACCAATGGGCTCCTTCCTTTGGGATTGACTTTGGTAATCCACTTGAATGGACTTTACTATGAGAGGAGCTGGTACAGGGGCCAGTAGGTAAGTCTTTAAAACACTCTTTTAATAACTCTGGGTTCACTAACTACGTTGTTGGTGTTTTGTCTTCTGTGTAGGGACTCTTCTCATGCTGCTGCAGAGGTTGGCTTTTATTTTCAGCAGTATTAGTGGTTAAAAAAAGACGTTTGAATGCCTTCACCGTACTGCCCCGAGCTAATCAGTGTTAGCCACATCCGGCTGTTAGTGACTCTCCGGGATTTCTCCGTTAATAGTTTATACACAAAAAAAACTGTCTTACTGGCTTATTTGATGTGTGCAAGTGCCGAAAAAGACCATGGGATGATCCTATGCCGGAATTTCACTTTAAGTGCAAGTCTTTTGAATGTCGTTGAGTGTCAGTGGCAAATCAGATTTCCAGTGTTTTTGTGCTCATTTTCAAGTACACAGAAAAAAAGAACAAAAACCTTGGTTGTTTCTAGATGTTTATTGACTTCACTTTACACTGTTTCAGAGGTTTTTCCATGCTGGCTATTAGCACCTTCCATTCAGAAATAATGAAGGTGATTTGAAACCTACGTATATCAGTCTAACCCTAACACCAATACACGTGTGCCCACACACACACAGAGGAGACCCGGCGAAGGCCTCCCCCTGTGTTTTAACTAGACTCTTCTCTTGCCCCAGCTTGCTAAGTTCTCTGAGGACACTCTAAGCAGCTACACCGAAGTGGTTTCCTCCCAGGTATAACCTCTCGCTGTCTCACTCTCCCCTCCTCCACTCGCTTGGCTCCCAACTCCACCTGAACCCGCCTGTCTTCACTCGCTTGCTGTCCGCCCCCTCTGCAACTCCCTCTCTGGATCCCGCCCGTACACAGCTCTATCTACCCTCCCACTTCCACCCCAATCACCCTCAGTCTCCATGACATCTCTAATTTCTTCCCCATGGAAGTCTTCATGGACATCTTCTGATCAGACCTCCTCTCTGATTCTCCATGTGTTCATTTTCTTTAATACAAGCACTTGGCTTTGCTTTTTTGTTTTTTATTCATCTTGCACAACATGTTATTTTCTCCCCTTTGACTTTTTGGTTTGGTCGCTCTTCATCTGTGGATTATCAGTCAACACGTCTTGACCGAGCACCTCTGGATGTAAGTTTACGCTAAGATGCCTCAAGTCATCTCTGACATCCCAACAGTCAATTCTGTCTATTTAAGATCACTTTTTTTTACCACAACTTCTATTTCCCACAACCTCTCACACTTCCTGGCCGAACCCAATCATTGTCCTCCATTGTTGCCGGGCCTAGTGCTCCTAGGAAAACAAACAAATCACCAGTCATCGGTAGATTACCACTGATCTGTTCCTCTGAAATGTTTGTCCCTGGCTTCAGCATTGCTCTGAATTGATACAAAGCAAGTGTTAGATATAAGGAAGAGATGATCTGAGAAGGACTTTCACTTGAATCTGTGCCTGATCTTTCACCTCTGCTTGTCTGCCTGCACTGCATGACTGGAAATCATCCCCAATATAGCCCAACGCTGGTAATACTTGATGGTTTCCTCCCCCTGAGTCCCTTCCTTATCTCCTTTGGAATTCTAATGAACATATTTTTAAATCTGTATTTGGCATGATCCTCACCATGCCAGCATTTGGCCTTTTAAAATGCTAAAGTATGGAATGCTTTTGGTTTGAACAAATTTAGTTAGAGAACCTATTTTAAAAATGTGTCCCTGCTGGACACTGACTGGACGGAGCCAATCACTTCCAACATGCTCCTTAGCGGTGCCTGTTGCAAAACTCTACATTTCCTCCACTGTCTGAATGGTTAGTTTACCTTAGGAACGTGCTATGCTATGTAACTTACATTGATGACTTTTCTTGGCCTCATATTATGTACATTAGGGATGTAGCAGGGAAAAAAAATGTTTGGAATGTGAACAGATAAGACACTCTTATCAGATTAATAATTATGTAGTTATCTCATTTATCCCCCCTCCTGAGACAGTTTGCGTCAAACATCACACAGTTTCTTCGTTAATACACTTCTGGTCTCCTACTGCATGAAAGTGTAGTGCGGATGGATGAAAAGTTATGTGTGCATTGGAGATGTGCAGATTGACTCTTAAAAAATCCACCCTCCACCCACTCAAATTCATTATTTTCTCCGATATATATATATAGAGACCTGCCCCGACTATCAGTCCCTGTGTTTCCGTTCCCCGAAGCAGCAGCGGTCTGCGCTGAACTAAACATTAAGCTTTTAAAATAATCAATGTGGCTGCTGTTCCTGGTGTGTAAATGCACAAACAGACATCTCTCTTAAGGAGGGAACCGACAGCTGGACAGCAGCTCTGCTCTGCTCTCTGCTACATTTACAGAATGAAATCAATATTACCCATAATGATGTACACCCACAACCCCATCAGTTATTTAGAATGTTATTTTTTATGAACCCACTCACCCAATCGGTGAATTAACTGCAGTGCTGGCGGACATAACTGTAATCCATGTATCACTGAGTACAATATGCCATATTGCCATATTTAATAGCCCTATTTAGCATTTCAAAAATTAGTTATCTGAAGCTTTCACAAACGTTTGTGGCCGTTAGCTTAGCTATTTCCAGATCTCGCAAGAGCTTGTTGCTGAGACAGAAACAGGTCTCAAACAAAGTTAATTTTCTCTTGATATGATATGATTCTGAAAAATGCCATTTTAGCGTCAGGATCTGTGTTCACGTTCACTTCGCCCATTGGAACCAATACACTCAGGAGCTGAAGGTGAAGAGGTGGGGCCATGAAACACACGTGACACGGATACAGGAAATGACTGAGTTGAATCATCTCTCTTCTAAAACGCCTCTGTCATTACTCAGAGGAATCAAAATACATGCTTCATACAAACTGATAACATCAGCAGAATTACTCCTTTAAGGGACAGCGCACAGTATATCCAGTCTCCATCCAGGATCAATATTAATCAAATCTTGTCTCACCGTCATCAGATTCAGACATTTCTCAGAGTCAAAGGAAATCAAGGTGATTGTTGTCCGTCCATCCATGTTTACCGAGCAAACAGGAACTAGAGAGTAGCTTTATGTTGCACCCCTAATGTACATGTTTCCTCAGTTTCCCAGTGAAAAGTTCCTTTTGGACGCTGCCTGATAAAGAGAGGGGGCAAGGAAGGGCAAAGTGTGACTGTTTTCAGTTTTTCCCTTGCTGAACCAGTCATGGATTCCATCTGAAAGAATCAAAATCTGCATGGATGTGTTTTGGGCCACTCGCATAAAGGCTGCAGCTTGCACTAGGCTTCACCTCCTCACCTTGTGCTACTAGCATTGTAGCATAGAATCTCTGTCCTTTGTCTTTCTTCACAGCCCAATCACACAGCTGGTTTGGAGCTGTTTACTCAAATGCTTCTTTCTTGCTATTTTTTTTTTCATTGTCCATTTTAACAAATGAATCACTATATTTATGACCTGTCATTTTACTATATACTTGTGAATTTCATTTTAATAATTTGTATGTATTTACATGCTTTTCTGACCTCTAGTATGTAGTAGAAAGTAGTTCTGTCACTTGATTTCTATGTGTGTTTGTGTGTGTGCACTCGTGTATGCAGGAGTTGCTGCGTTGTGCGTGGAGACACCTGGTTGGCGTCCTTAAGGGAGAGTCTCAGACACTCTGTTACACTTCCAGCCTTTTACACACTCTGGGATCTGTCACTGTGAGTATCATGGGGGAGACTAGCAAAGATATCTTATTGCAATTTTAAACTGTTTTTATATCCTGTAACTTTAACTCCAGGTCCACATTGATAGTCTACATACAGTGGGGCAAAAAAGTATGTAGTCAGCCACCGATTGTGCAAGTTCCCCCACTTAAAATGATGACAGAGGCTGTAATTTGCATCACTTATTTTCAACTGTAAGAGACAGAATGTGAAAAAAAAAATCCTGGAAATCACATTGTAGGATTTTTAAACACTTTATTTGTAAACTATGGTGGAAAATAAGTATTTGCTCAGCTGCAAGCAAGATCTCTGGCTCTCACAGACGTGTAACTTCTTCTTTAAAAAGCGCTTCTGTCCTCCACTCATTGTCTGTATTAATGGCACCTGTTTGAACTCATCTGTATAAAGGACACCTGTCCACACCCTCAAACAGTCAGACGCCAAACTCCACTATGGCCAAGACCAAAGAGCTGTCAAAGGACACCAGGAACTAAATTGTAGACCTGCAGCAGGCTTGGAAGAGGGAATCTACAACAGGCAAGCAGCTTGGTTTGAATAAATCAACTGTGGGAGCAATTGTTAGATAATGAAAGACATACAAGACCATCGATAATCTCCCTCGATCTGGGGCTCCACGCAGGATCTCATCCCGGTGAGCAAAGATCCCAGAACTACACGGGGAACCAGGTGAATGACCTGCAGAGAGCTGGGACCAAAGCCACAAAGGTTCCCATCAGTAACACACTACGCAGACAGGGAATCAAACCCTGCAGTGCCAGACGTGTCCCCCTGCTTAAGCCAGTACACGTCCAGGCCCAGAGAGCATGGATGATCCAGAAGAGGATTGGGAGCTTGTCATGTGTTCAGATGAAACCAAAATAGAACTTTTGGGTACAAACTCAACACGTCGTGTTAGAGGGAGAAGAATGCTGAGCTGCATCCAAAGAACACCATATCTACTGTGAAGCATGGGGTCGGAAACATCATGTTTATGGGTTGTTTTTCTGCAAAGGGGACAGGATGACTGATCCGTGTTAAGGAAGAAAAGAATGAGGCCATGTATCGGGAGATTTTGAGCCAAAACCTCCTTCCATGAGTGAGAGCATCGAAGATGAAACATGGCTGGGTCTTCCAGCATGACTATGACCCCAAACACACCGTCCAGGCACCGAAGGAGCATTTCAAAGTCCTGGTGTGGCCTTGCCAGTCTCCAGACCTCAGCCCCATAGAAAATCTGTGGAGGGAGTTGAAAGTCTCTGTTGCCCGGCAACAGCCTCAAAACATCACTGCTCTAGAGGAGCTGTGCACGGAGGAATGGGCCAAAAAAACAGCTACAGCGTGTGCAAACCCGCTGAAGAGCTACATCAAATACTTGACCTCTGTCATTGCCAACAAAGTATTGAGTTGAACTTTTGTTATTGAGCAAATACTTATTTTCCACCATAGTTTACAAATAAATTCTTTAAAAATCCTACAATGTGATTTCCAGGATTTCTTTTAGCATTCTGTCTCTCACAGTTCAAGTCTACTTATGATGAACTTGCACAATCGGTTGCTGACTAAATACTTTTTTTGCCCCTCTGTAGTCCATCTACACAACAAAATAAGCTCCAGATTTTTAAAATATCTGTCTCTTAAGATTTCTGACCATCCATTATAATAGAGGTGAATGGGATTTTCCTTGTAATGTGCATTTGAAACATTCAGCAGCAACATTTATTTGCAGAAACAATTCCCTTCTGATGAATCCACAAATGTCAGTATGAACCATTTTATTTTAAAGTACTTCTTGCTGAAGAAATAATCCTTCTGATCTATTGTTTGTTTTGTGGGTCGCAACTTCATGCAATGAAGCTCTGGATGTAATTATGGCAACCATAAATCCTGTCATAAACAGTGTGTTTGCATTGTGTAATTTCCTCTTAATATAATAGTTAACATCGTCAGTGGCAGTGTCCGCCTTTTCTGTACTGGATTCAAATATCCTTCAAAGTCAGGAGGGTTTGACAGGAAACCATACAGCGTGTAATCCAATGATAGATCGACCTCACTGTTCAACTGATTCTGCAAAATCCCAAAACATTTCCATTTTTCACATTTAAAGTTTTCAACTGGCACATGACATTGTGAAACAATCACAGGAAGTGCAAAGTATTTGTCACCAGGGTTAGTGCTGACTATGATCATTCATCAAAAATGCATTCACTAAAGAAAACAATTAATATGCCTACATCCATGTACTTAGGAACTATTTTGTGTGTATAAGTTGTAAATCTTGTGTGTGTATGTAGGTGCTGTGTTGTGTGGACAAGCAGGGTATCCTGTCATGGCCTAACCCCAGTCCAGAGACTGTGCTGTTCTTCAGTGGACGAGTGGAACCCCCTCACAACAGCCAGGATGATCTCAGAGATGACCTGTCTGTCAGCTCCTACTGCCGAATGGAGACAGATGATGACAGGGAAGAGGTGTGTCTGTGTGTGTGTGTCTCTGTATCTGTGTGTATCTGCGGGTTTCACCTGCAGCCTCGTTGTAGGGATTGTTGATGAAAAATGAAGAAAGTGCCCAAGTATGTGGTCTGTGGTGTAGAAAGTGACTGGAGCCAACTGAATTTGATGGATTCCTAGCTGATAATGCACAGTACTGTTTCCCTGACTGGATGTGGCCTCTGTACAGGCCCAGGAGGCCGAGGCCGAGGCTCTGCTCTGTCTGCCAGCAGAGCCCCAGCTGGAGGAGGGGCCTGAGCCCAGTGAGACGTCACATGACACTGCTCGTTCGTCTGACACATTCCGGCTGCGTCGCACCTGCCAGCCTGCTCACACTCGCATCAAACACCACTCTGGATCCAATGTGAGCTTCAGCCATGACACTGAGGGAGGCGAGGATGACCAGGCCCAGGTAAAAACTGGAACTGACACTTCTCAAGTGTCTGAAATAGCTCTGAAAAAAGGGAAAGTTTTATTTGCTGTGTTGCATTGTTGTTCGTCTTATCATTTCTTGTCCCATGTGTCTCCAGGACTTTGCAATGGGGTGCCCGGAGGCCGAGGCCGATGACTTTGTGTGCGACTACCACCTGGAGATGCTGAGCCTGTCGCAGGACCAGCAGAACCCAGCCAGCATCCAGTTCGATGACCTCTCTTGGCAATGCCATCTGCCGTCCCTCAAACCGCTGGGCCTCAACATCATGCTGAACCTTTGCAATGCCAGCGTCACCCAGCAGCTCTGCCGCTTCTCTGACCACCTGTCCAACCTGGCCCTGCAGGAGAGCCACGGCACCGTGCTGCCTGTCTGCGTCCCCTGGGGGCTCTGTGAGCTCTCCAGGCTCATAGGTGAGCGTGGAGTGATGGTTTTTTTAGGGCTGCGTTTGCATCTAGTTGGTTTAGGGAAAGCTTTTTATACCAGGGCTTAGTTCTCCCCTTAGTTTGGTTTTCTTTTAGGTCATATGAGAACACAACAATCAGATCGATCCTGCACAGCCTTGAATCTTTCTTCATAAGGAAAACAAAAACAAAAAATTTATCTTATTGTCTTCCCAAGCACAATTAATTAAAGATTAAGTTTAGTCTGAGAAGAAAGTCCTACCCCTGGAATAAATTTCTGAGCACTATGAGCAAAGACATTGATAAACTAAGGCTATACGTTTTTGCTTTATTGCATTGTTTTACTAGAATGGGAATATTTCACCTGGAAAAACTGCAAATGAACCATTTTTAGACTCTTGGGAGCAGAAATTCTCTTCTCTGCTCAGAAAGGAAATTAATAAAAGGAATTTCCTTGATGTAAAAACTGTGCACTTATCGTACACTGACTGAACTGAAATGGATGCACATAATTACAGGGATAGTTATCCATATTCAGGGTGTCGTGAACGGGGGCAGCAGTTAAACAGATTACATCAAAAAATAATTTTTAGTGGCGGCCGGTGGCTGATTGGTTAGAGCGTTCGCCCCATGTAAAGAGGCACCTTTGCTGCATGTCTCCCCCTCTCTCTCACCCCATTTCCTGTCTGTCCTTTATAATAAAAGGCTTGAAAACTGCCAAAAAATAATCTTAAATAATAATTATTTTTAGTTTATGTACACAGTTGTCAGACAACTTTCCTCCTGTTTCCACAGACATTCCTTCTCTCTCTTTCTGCAGAAGTTCTTCTTCTGTAAACTCCCCATGAAGGATACTCTTGTCTCCACAGTGAACAGGATTTAGTCATCACTGTTAGAATATTCATATTTATTTTCTTGTATTTGTTTATTCCATAAACCCGCGGAAAGTCTGAGTGAAGAAAAATGAGTTTTCAGTGCTAGATAACATTACGCGTTAAAATCTATAGACGACAACCCGTGTCTTTGTGTGTGTGTGTGTGTGTGTGTGTGTGTCAGGGTTCACTCCAGGTGCGAGGGAGCTGTTTAAGCAGGAGAACCACTTGACTCTGTACCAACTGCCATCCGGAGAGAAGACCAAGGAGTTGAATTCCCGCCGCCTTCATTACTTCACCAAACGCCAACCCCCCATCTCCCACCTTATCTCCCTGTTTGTACGAGACTCTTCCTCCAGTGAGTCCACACACACTTCAATCTACCCATGTTGTTAATAATAAGAGCTAACTATATTTTTCTTAAATGTACTTGTTTCATTTTAATGCCAACTTCCCTTTCTCTTCCCTTTGCCCAAATAGAAGAGGAAGTTGAAAAGAGAAATGATTTTTTTTTGTTTTAATGCTAATGTTATTCACACCTTTCCGTCACAGATAACGTCCAGATGCTGTCGCACGGCTCGGCCGACCTAATCCTGGAGGCTTGCACTGACTTCTGGGATGGAACTGATATCTATCCCCTCTCAGGCTCAGACAGGTGCTGTAACTCTTCAGTCAAACAGAAAGTATCAGAGAAGTCACAAAATGAATTGCAAGCTGATATCATCCATATTTCTAGCAGCCTTTCTCTTATTTTTCTTCTACTATTACAGAAAGAAGGTTCTGGACTTCTACCAGCGTGCCTGTCTGTCAGGTTACTGCTCAGCATTTGCCTACAAACCCATGCAAGTATCCTTGTCCAATCAACTGAATGGGAAGTGTGTGGAGCTGGCCGCTGGTCCCTGCCTCTTCTCCGGAGTGGAGCTGCCCTCCACCACCCCCATCAAACACAACTCCTGCAGGAACAGCTGGAGCTCCGACGGTACGGCTGGGACCTATAGTAGAATTCATGATACTGGTTATAGTTACTTATTTGTTTTCATTGTCTTTCCCTTCATTCCCCAGAGGGTATAGGTGAGGGTGTGGAGCGTGAGGACTGTGTTCAGGCCCTCAGTGGGCAGATCTTCATGGGGATGGTGTCGTCCCAGTTCCAGGCGAGGCTGGACACGGTCCGGCTCATCGACGCCCTGGTCACCGCTTGTATCCGGTTTGTTTACTTTTCCATGGAGGATGAGCTCCGCAGCAAGGTGAACGCACATGAGTATATATGGAAAAGGTTCCCTTAATCTTTTGTCTCCTTGTGTCTCTGCTGGCAGCACAATGGTTCTTTCACAATCCATCAATGCAATTGTGACACAAGGGCATTTTGTTGTTGTCATTGCAGTAATTGCTAGGAAAAAACTAAAATAACTGTTAGCAGTATAATAGATAATATACATTACAGTTGTAAAAATTATCCCTTACAAACAAATAAATAAAACTGGACATGTACAGAAAATAAGTGTGTTGGAAAATCTATTCAAAATGTCCCGAGCAGTGTACTGCACATCAGAAAAGAGAGAAAGTGTGAGTACTTGAGTTGTGTACCTACGTTTGTGTCTATGCAGGTTTTTGCAGAGAAGATGGGCTTAGAGACAGGCTGGAACTGTCACATCTCTCTGACTCCAAACGGAGACAGTCCCTGTGATGGAGGTCCATCCAGTCCCAGTCAGGGCTCCCTACATGAAGACCTGAATCAAGGTACCAAACATGTTTCTAAGAACTTTCTGTTAATATTCATTATTCCATTTGCAATGCAGGCTCGACTTGGCCATCAGTATGGATTTTCAAGGTTACTGTTGTCCCAGGGCTTAAATGCTTAAAGGGCACCTCCACCAATTTTGCACATTAAAGTGTATTTACAGGTGTTGGGGAATACTACTACATATGTTAAAAGTTATAATATAAGTTATATATAAAAGTTATTAACCCTTCTGTGAAGACTACAAGTGTGAAATTGGAAAGTTATTGAGTTTACCAGAACTCTGTAGGCCAGCAACCTGAAGCTTCATTAGCTGCCAGGAGCATAATTCATTAGCCAACCCCAGACTGTATGTAAGAGATCGGCGTAGCTACCACGACATCACCCGTCGGTTTGACCACCGTGTTGAAGCCTCAAATTCAGTTTCCCTAAAGTTACCAGCCAATGCTACCGCTGCCTAGCTAACGTTGGCTTTGTTAGCAAGATGCAACCACACACTTATCAAGACATTTTTAGTTCCATACATAAACTCCTTAGGAAAATGTGGAAGTAATAAATCAAGTGAGAAGTAGGCTTGTTTTCTCATTGACTTCTATACAATCTGAAAAAATGCAGGTTTAAGGCATTGGATTCACTTTCAGACCCGAAAGCTGTTTCCATCTTTTTTATAGAGCAGTTGAATTGCATTGTTGGTAATGTAGAGTTAAAAAAAACGTATCTCTGGTTCTGCTGCAACCCTTTGAATCCTTTTTTAAACTGTCCATTGTGAGTCTGTGTGTGTTAGAGAAAAGTGAAACATTAACACTGGTGCATTTGGAGATGCTCCTTAAAAACACATATAAAGACATCAGTTGGAGAGTTCATAAACTCACAGAAATTGTAAATCAGATGTTTTTAAAATTATGACATTTCCCTGTACAGTAAGCTGGCCATCAACTTATCCTGATTAAGTGTGTTGTGTGTTTCAAATTCAGGTGGGTGTTAGATACATGTTGCATAAATCCAGCCTCAACATGGGAACCCTGTGAAAGCAAGTTTTAAAATGTGTACTCTTTGAGAGCATCTCAAACTTTAGATGGCTCTCTTCATGTGTGACGCAGATTCTCGGGATGAAGCAGAAGGTCCACTACTGCCAGAGGAGGAAGCCCACTCTGACCTGGCCAGCTTCCAGCCCACAGACAGCGATGTGCCCAGCTTTCTGGAGGACTGCAACAGGGTAACAATATTAAAACCAATACAGCTACTGCTCACTTCTCTCTACAGCAGAGGAAGAATCCCTATCTTTTTACGTTGACCCCGACAATACAGACTGATTTATCGGCCCTTTACTTTGTGAAGCAGCAGGAAATGATGCATTAAGTGGATTATTTGTATGTGCTACTCATAACTTGTCTTATAAAGAACTCCCTGCTCTTTCTCAGGCCAAGCTACCTCGTGGTATCCACCAGGTTCGTCCTCATTTGAAGAACATTGATAATGTGCCTCTTTTGGTGCCACTCTTTACTGACTGCACCCCTGACAGTGAGTCTTCTTCATGCGTTTTATATACTAAGTCACCTGCGTTATGCATAAATCCACTTTGTTTTGTTCACTACTTTGTATTATTTTCACAAGGTGTCCTCTTTCATCCGCCCCTTAAGAGTGAGATTTTAAGGAGAGTAATGAAAGCAATGACTGCTGTGTCTCAATTTGGATTATTCTGTTGGCCCACTGTGTACACTTTGTACTTAGTGCTTACATTCAAAGGGTAGAGTTAGCTCTTATTGCACAATTGAGTAACAGCAAAGATATGAAATGACATGACAATGTTTTTTTCTTCATAGCCATGTGTGAGATGATGAAGATCATGCAGGAGAACAGGGAGGTTACATGCTGTCTGGGAAGCTCTGCCAATTTCCGCAACAGCCGCCTGTTCCTACAGAGTGACCTCAGGTATACAGTACATCCTAAACACTTTTTATAGATGGATGTTATTGTAATCAAGGTTGGTCCAGTGTTGATTTGTAATGTTAATGGTTCATTTTTAACACAAAACCACTGAAGTTTGAGTCTTAACAGTTAACAGTCTCAACCACCTCTAGTGTTATCTAGCCAAGCAGATAGTTCTGCTTTTATTTATTCAGTCTTTGACACGTCTGTCTCAGATTTCTAAAGAACCAATAAGCCAGGTCATCGTTATCCCCAAAGCAATTTCAGTCAAAAGCAACTGGACTTGGTTATTTGTCTAGGAAGACGTTTCAGGCTGGGACTGGTCTGATGCGGACATGAACTGATGAAGCCTCTTGGATGAGAGGTGAAACGTCTTCCTAGACAAACAACCAAGTCCAGTTGCTTTTGACTGAAATTGCTTTCGGGATAAAGAACCAATACAATGTGTGGCACTCGCAGCATTGAAGAATGACAGCAACGTCTCTTTCAAGAATAAGTGTCCCAGTTCTGGATAATCCACAGAACGTGTTTCTGAAAACATTTGAGGAAAGAAATAAACAATACAGCCGCAGAATCTTGATTCTTGATTCATATTTGATCTATGCAGCCTTGTTTGATTTGAGCCTCGTCAGCAGTTACATTCAGTAACTATGATGTTCCTCTCAGTCATCGTCTTAAATCTGCCCCACAATAGGGAAACAGTTGTGATTGGCCCGTCAGATCTCAGGGCACTGGAAATGTGTCTTGAATGTGAAGTCGGCTAGATGTACCTGTCGGAGCAAATGAAACATGAGCTTAGCAGATTTGTCTGGTTCCTAGGCTTGTAGCCACAATCCCACCTCCACTTTCATCTCTTTTTTTTTTACCGGCGTTGCTTTATATCATTTGTTAGAGATGTTGCTTTTAAAACTTGAGAGAGAAAGTGTCACCTTTCACTATAAATTAAAGTCCATTGCACTACTGTGGAGACAGATTTTTTTATGACCTGGACAAAAAAATTTTTTTCTACATGTTAGATTATACAAGAGATATATGAACAAAGGTCTTTATTGTAACTCGGGTAAATTGACCCTTTAAGACAGGGCTATTCAATTAATTTGAGGCTTCTACTCAAAGGGCCAGGAAATATTCCCTCGTGGGCCAGATCCAGCCTGGGTGGTGCCGGTCGAATAGCCCTGCTTTAAGGGCAGAGTAGTATAATGTGTGATTGTTCACCTCCTCCCTCCACAGCATCGCTCTGGACCCTCTGTACCCCTCTCAGTGTTCGTGGGAGACATTCGGCTATGCCACCGGAGGAGGATTTAACGACAGAGACGCTGAAGGCCTGTCTCCTCTGAGGCTCTCAGGACAGCTCAACAGTCTGGGCTGTTCAGTCACCTTCCACCAGGGAGAGAGCGTCAGCATGGTCAAGCTCATAGAGCAGGTGAGGCACACATGCACTCGCACACACTCAGTGGGTCAGAGAGAGTAATCAAATTTGTTAATTATTATGCCCTTGGGTGAATCTGTTCAAGGCCCGACACACAACCTACGGCATCCGCAAGTGCTTCCTTTTCCTGCTGCAGTGTCAGCTCAGTCTGGTCATCATCCAGGTGAGAGAGAGGAGACCTCAGAGTCTCTTTTGTTTATGCTACTCTAGGCTAGATTTTTTTTTCTGTGTCATTATGGTATGTAATAAATAAAGGTGTTTTTCTGCAGTTCTTAGCCTGTCTAGCTCAGCTTCCTCCTCCAATGAACACCACAGACATCCTCTGGCTGTCCTGCTTCAGCTGCCCGCTGCTAAGGTACACATATACTGCACATACTAGAATAATCCTAATAATACAGTATTATGTTGCTGTGCCATGCAGAATGCTTATGGTACGTTTGTGTTGTGTTAACAGTGTGTCATTTTTGGGAAAGCCGCCAGACAGTTCAGTCATGACAGTTGCCACAGGGAAGAACCTAGATGCCATTCCAAGGAAGGTAGGATCACATATCAGTCAAGTAAAGGAACATGTAGTAAATTGCTAATAAATGCGTAATGTGCTACTTATAAGTGCTTTTATAAATGTCTTATCTAATGATGAATATATCTATGATGCTGTTATTATCAGTATAGTCTTAGTGTTTCCCCTAGGGTTACAGCTTTGACACAGACACTTAAAGGAATCATGGTGTTCATAGGTTTCTTTTAATGACAGAGCAGTCAGTGTAATAACTGAACTATTATTTGAACTGTACATTGAACTTAACATCGGAACATTTCTTTTTATGACAATTATCCACAAAGTGTGCAGCTTTTGTCACTGCAGTGAGTGAGTGAGTGAGTGAGTGAGTGACCATCTAGAAACAGAAATGACATGCCATCTTTTAAATATAATAAATAGCATAACACTATTCAGTTTGTTTCATAAAAGGGGAAAGTATAGACATGTTCTATAGGAAAGATATCCTTAAAATGAAATGAAATAAAATCCAACCCCAAACTACCAAACAACCTGTATGTAGTCGAGTACAACACCTATACTAAATACAGTCTTAAAGCTGAAGCTTGTAACTTTGTTTAAAAAAGAATTTGCTGAAACTGTCACTATATCCTGGCAGCACAATGAGATAGATTATCTGTGAAAAAGGTCATGTCTCTCTCTGTGTGTCTGCTCCTAATGTCATCTATGGAAAATCATAGCAGGGAAAGCCCAGGTGTTACTAATAATAATAATAATCATTGCTGCTTTCCATTTGGGTGTGCTGAGTTCAGGGCATTGGTATCACACACTGGCTCTGCCAAGTTAGCCAGCATGCAACAGAGCCATTGCTAATGCTATCAGTAGCATCTGTGCTCTTCCTACTATCAGTTAATCAAGTCAAAATGTCTGAGAAGAGAAAAGATCTATCGCTTTGGTGTTTACAGTTACAGTAATTTAACAATACTCTAATACTAGAGTAAAGTGCAGCAGGAAAACATCAGGAGGAATAACTTTAATGCAAAGGACAATAAGGAATTGGACTGAATGTAAATGAACTAAAATAGACTGGAGGCTGGAGAATTTCAAAGCTGACCCTCATGTTGTCCTCTTTCACCAGACCCAGCACTACTTCCTTGGCTGTTTCCTGTTGAAGTTTGGCCTGACAGTGTGTGCCTACCTGGTGGCCTTTGGGTTCACCCTGCAGGAGATCTGCTGCCCCAGAAGCATCAACTCCACCTTAGCCGACAACACCACTGTCAACTGCCTTTATATACTCACAGCCAGGTAGGAGATAATGTGGAAAAGGAATAAGAGATAGATATAATCTTCCTTTTTACTGTAACAATAAGCAACGTCCAAAACTCCGCTGACACATTTACTCAAACAAAACTATAAAGACTGATCAGGGAGGTGACGTTATGTTTAACATTCATGAAAATCTAAACATAGTCATTCACAAGGACCGCTACGCATTCCCTTCCTGTTTTTAACATCTGCAGTCACTATGGCAACTGGGCTCCTTAAATCGAAACAGTGGCGCCCTGTGAAGTGGCTTTAACAACGGGCTGCTTTCAGCTCAGACGCTGAATCATCTGTTGTGGTATAACAGTTCTAGTTAACAGTGGACACATTGCACCTTTTTGGCTTCTTTCTTAAGTGTGAAATGATCCCAAACTTATTCTTTGCCTTTTCGGATGTAGTGGTGTGTATCTGCAAAAACGGTCCGCGTGGAATAATGATCCTGCGCGGAACAGGCCACAGAATGCGCGAGATAGGTATTAAACGAATCCTCGAGGCAGAGATTTTGCCTCGATGCATTTTTTGTATTTGAATCACTTGAGTTACTCGAGTAATTGTTTCAGCCCTGGATGATATCATGGTTGTGTACAGCTCACCGAAGTCACACCTGGAGAATATAGTGGAGAAATCAACAGTTTAATTTATCACTAGTTTTTCTGTGCCTGCAGCGCTTCAGCTGACGCTCCTCACTGGTTCGGTGAGCTGTCCAACGGCCTGCTGCTGACTCAGAAGGTCATGGCAGGGTTCCTCGTCTTACACACAGGTAGGAGCTCAGTCTAACATGCAGCATAAACGGTGCTCAAAGTCACACGTTTTTTTATCGTTTTTCAAATCAAACCCTTTCTTCTGCTTGTCGTTGATCTCAGTGGTGATCTCCCTCAGCTACGTCCACCGCTCTCAGCCTCTGTGGAGGAAGAGTCCCCTCAGCAATACCTGGTGGTGTCTCACTGTACCTGTGGTGTAAGTGGAAAGCTGCTGTCTGAAGTCACCATGATATCTTTCACAAGGCGTTCAGTCCTCTCTCATGTTGCGGTATTTTTTTGAATATATGCTGTAAACCAAAGAGTGTTGCCCTTTGAGCCTTTCTGTATCCATTTCTTATCAACTGTCTTCTCTTGTCCAGTCTGCTCAGCCAGATTCTTCAGGCCACAGTAGATTACCAGTTATGGCGTGACCGGAGCAGCCTCCTGACCTTTAACCTGAGTGACATACCCCTGCTGGCCTGGCTGCTAGTCTCTCTGTCCCCGCTGCTGGTGGTGGTGGTCAACGAAGTGGTGAAGCTACACGAGATACGGTATGAGACCTGACACAGGGGCAACTGAGAAGGAATTAAAGAGAGTGGAATGAACCCTTCCACTCAATGACTTGGACTCATGGGAGAAAATAGCAGAAAGAAAGAAGCAGGGTGGAGAAGGAAAGGCAACAGGGGATCAGCGTGGATTATTCAGGATTATTTAGTAATCAGCTCACTCTAAATTTTTTCTCTCTCGTTATGAAGAACGAGGGCATGTTGTGATGCAGGAAAAATACAGCAGATTGGCTCGAACGTGACCTCTGACATGTCCCCTCTGTCCATTTCAGGGTGCGAGTTCGCTACCAGAAGAGACAGAAGCTGCAGTTTGAAACCAAGCTGGGGATGAATTCTCCATTCTGATGCGTTCCCTCTGAGGAAAGTGGTGTTGTGCTAATACTGGGAAGCATTTGTTCCGGACACCAGGGAAGAGCAGGGTGCGAATGTCGCAGAACCCTCCGTTAACACTTTAGCCCAACAGCACTGCAACCAGGTGGAGCACATATCAACCAAAAGTCACGGGGGGGGGGGGCTTTCTGACACAAATGTTTAAGCTCCCGGGTCTGTTTTCTTCAAACAGGTGATCAGTTATCTGAAAGGCAGGGGAAATGCCAAAGCCTTCATTCACAGTTAAGTGAAAAGAGACAAACAATAGGCAACTATTTATTTTCTGGTTTTAGTTAGTTTTAACGGCATGAGGAATGTTTTCTGAAAAGGTTTATTTTTTCTCGCCACCACTTGTATTCTCCATCTCTTTAGAGACTTGTGCATGGTCACGCTCATCTCCAGGAACTCCCCCGGCCCCAAACAAAGAATGTTTTAGGGAAGTTCATTTAATGTCATCCAATAAGACGCGCACATTGAACTGCGTCATAGTCCAAACTTCATTGAAAAAAGTGTCAATATTAAGTAAACAAATTTGTAATTATCAAATAGATAATCACATGAATATATTGTTTAAAATATGAAAGATTCTTTTTAATTTTTGTATTATTATATTTAATCTATTGACAGTGTTGTCGACAGTCTCTACTCTCTCATCTTTCAGCCGATCACATGCCCCTGTCTTCTTAAGCTAGCAAGCTCAACAACAGCTACCACATTTAGCCAGCTAGCTCCTGTTAGCTTATGTAAAATTAATTCTGAATTTGGCTATCTAGCAGCTGCTGTAAATAAACCCAGTACACAGTCACAAAAAAAGAATCTCCTTTTAATTGAACTTAATTTAATTTTAATCTATTTAGCTGAATGAGGCTCCAAATGCAACCTAGCTAGCTATGTGACTAGTTGATAGGCAGGATTGTGATCTTTGTTTATTAGTAAGCATCAAAGTGAAAAGCAGGTGTTAGTGAAAGCAGCTAACATAACTAGTTTATTCAAAGTAAATTCTAAAGATGGTCCTCAGAGAAACTACCTCCACTTTGATGCTGACTAAGTTCACAAGCTAACCTAGCTGGTTAGCTAGCTAGCATGAGCAGCATTGTCAAGCTACGGTGTAAAGGCTAAAAAGGTTTAGTTTTTGTCCACTATTTATTTTTTTATTGTACTATTTATTTACAACAGCACTTAGTTGGTTGATTCACAATCACTTTGACATCATTGCTCAAGCTAACAGACGCTAACAAGCTAAATTTGGTGGCAGTTGTTGCGTTTACTGGGCACAGGCACAGTAAACGGTTCGAGGGTGGTGAGAACACCACTGTTATGAAAAGTGACCACCAGGAATGACATGTAATCAAAGTCAAAGTGAAATAATAATAATAATAAAAATAATACTATTGGCCAAAATGCCATTATGGAGTAATAAAATACTTTTGAATAAGGCTATTTCTATAATGAAATCTAAATAATTTCCAATGAAACGCTTTTATTATTTCTGTAAAAATAATAGTTTTTTTCGATTGAATTCCCAAATTTTTGGTTCACTGATGTATTTTACACAATTGATGTGATTATTTATTTCATGCTGCCATTTTAATTTATTTAGTATTGAACACTTTGGTGTTTGGTCATTGCTTGCATCTACAGAATAGAGTGCAACACTACCTCTGAAACTTTTCAAAACCTATTATCTGAACCATTTTGTCATTCAACTTTTAAACCACATTTTAATCTCCACTGTGATAGCCTGCAACACAACGTTCCCTATTATCATATTGTGTTTTGCAACACGTCCTGTTACTAAATTCCTCAGCTGAGCTCAGCCTGTTGTAAGTAACACGGTAAGGCCTGAAGATTACAGATTGAATGGGATCAGTCACATTTTCTACTCTCATGTCTACATTTAAATGTATACTGTATACACATTAATTTAACTGAAGAATGTGCCAGCATGCTCACGCTGTGCAGTGATCTCAGCCAGTCTCTCTCTAAGCAGTGGATTCACTGAATATATAAAGGTGCTTGATATCAATCAGTTGCCTCTCTGCTCAGCCTGGCCGGCTTTTTCTGCTCTCAACACCTCGACGGACAGGAGCTCAGGAGACTGCTGGTTTTAAAGTATAGGAAATGAATGGTTAAGTAGCAAGTACCCCGGATTTTATATTTGATCTGCTGACCATCATATTGCAGAGATTTCTTTCCGGATCATAGTCAAGTGTCCCCATTAATCTACCGTGTTCAGGCCTTTCACTTGGGCAGCAGACGTCTGTATCACTGATGGTCTTTTTCAGTCAGACCAGCCTTCTTTGTGGTGCTGTCATTATTTCAGATGGAAATGGTTCTAATATTGCTGTAATGGTGTATACAAGTTGGATGATGGCATTTATTGGTAATGCATCACTTCAGAACTAAATACCATGCTGTTATGTCACTCATGAAAACTGCCTTTATACAAATACGGAACGATGAGTCATTCTTCACCACACGGAGGTCCCGGGGCAAAAATGAGCCAGTTTATATCCCAGATGTGTTATAGCCTGATATTTATGTTGATATTGTGATACAAAATGATGTATAGGCTACTGTAATATAGGATGTTTTTATTTTTTATTTTCAGATTTTATTTATGTGGGAATCAAGTCACATTTACATATTGTTTTATTGTTTTATTTTTAGAATATTTGTATCCATATCGCTCAACCCCATTCTTCATTAAATGACCACAAGCTGATTGACAAAGTGGACCTGACAGCCAAATTACATGGGGTGTACTGTGATCGCCATACAGCTCAACTCTATTTTTACACGGTTCATTTGTTTTTCTCTCTCTACGTGAGGCTACGTGGGCCTAACCTGACTCCTCCACGTGTTTTGATTCATTTGCTCAGCATATCCACCTCTAGTTTGGAGATCTTTAGGGAAGGGGCGAAAATACTGGTTTCTGATTGGATAAACCATCTGTCTATCACCAACATACGGGCCAAATCAACCAATCAGATCACTAAAGCATATGGCGTACTAACAGCATCGAGGCAAAGCTCAGAAAGTAAACAACATGTTGGTAATGGATAATTTCTGTTTGTGTAACGTGAATTTACGGATCAAAGGCCCAATTTCAGGAGCCCGGTCCATATTCAACAGAAGGATCCAGAGAAAAAAGAGTTAGTGAGCAGCTTGATCCATAGCTGCTCATCTCATCTGTGGAAGCCTCCTTGTTGTTTACACTGAACGGTCTCTTCTCGTTTCATCGCTTAAATCTGCCTCAAAACCAACACTGATTGGTTCGGTCCCTGGTCAAATTTCTCCAAATTTTCTCCTCTACACGTTACCAGACTGATCTGAGAGTAAAATACAGTGGAGCTCAGAGATCAGGATGGTCTCACAAGGCTAACGTGGCCCTTCAACAGGTAAAAACTACATAGAACTGGGGCTTTTGGGGACACTGAAGTTTTATAGTATGTTGGTTGGTCATCCAGCCTTGATCTTATCCATTTGAAGTTTTTAAGGGATATCAGAGTTCTTCAAACTATCTTCAATTGAAAGATGGCCTCAAACATAATGGGAATGGGCAATTACACCTCAGTATCTTTAATATCTTGCCTACAACCCTGTTTATTCTCTGCTCACTTTGTGTTTGCCTGCATTAATGATTCCACCTGGAGTTACACTGCTCATGATCACTTTCTGACTGGTCATAATGTTCAGCACGAAACTACTGAAGATGGTTTTTAGACAAACATCACAATGCCAGGAAACATTTCTGATTTTATTTATTTTATTTTGTATTGGCCCTGTTTCATACTTGTTTTATGTCATGCCACATATGGACTATGCTGCATGAAAAAGATCCAGTGAATGCTCCGTCTTGATCAATGTACATGTTATCTAGAGTTTGACTGTTTTTCTCACAACACAAATGGACTCATTTAAGCATGAACTCATACTGTATGTTACCAGGACTCTGGAACAGCCTAGCTGTCCTAAGCATCGGTTGATGCTGGGCGTTTTGAGAACGTTATCGCGCACATGCTCGGAGCTGAAGCCTCTGTCAGCTGATTTGTACAGTGGACGGGTGTGACGGACTATGATACAGATTTAGTTGTTCACAAGATGCATAAATGTATATTTTGTATTTTTTAAAGTGTCTATGTTCAGGACTTTTGACAAATTTGTTTGTGTATTGATTGTCATGTTAATAAATACAATCTTATTTACTGTACGAGATTGTTTGGCTGACACAATAATGCACACAATTCAGTGCAGTAAGTAACAAGAGGATGAAATGGAAGAAAAATAGATTTATCAACTGATTCTATATTTTGCATGGAGAATAAGTCTCAGATGCCTTTCATGATACACACACAAACCCAGTAAAGGGTCTTATTTTATTCAGTTTCCTTTTTGTGAAATGCTGAGTGAATTTGATTTCCCTCTGGCAAAGTTAGCTACGAGGTGTGTGTCAAGAACTCCACCACGGATGGAGGAGTGATATCCAGATACATCTCAAAAAGTTAGAAAATAGGGGCGGTCAGTGGAACAGTGGTTAGAGCAGTCGCCCCATGTAAAGGGGCTGAGGGTCCTCGAGGCAGAGGCTGCGGGTTGGACTCCGACCTGCTGCCCTTTGCTGCATGTCTCCCCTTCTCTCTCACCCATTTCCTGTCCTATAAAATGAATGATTGGAAAACTGCCAAAAATAAATAAATATATAAAACAATTAAAAAATTTCAGAAAATCGTGGAAAAGTTCCCTTTTTTCTGTAATTGAATTCAAAGAGTGAAACTTTTCATGTATGCTAAATTGATTACATACAAAGTGAAATATTTCAGTCCTTTTTTGTTTTACTCTTGATGATTAAGGCTTACAGCTCATGAAAATCCAAACATCAGTATCTCAAAATATTAGATTTCTGTAGATCAATAAAAAAATTGCATTTATAATACAGAAATGTGGAAGTTCTGAATGTAGTATGTCCATTTATGCACTTGATGCTTTTGGTCGGGGCTCCTTTTGAACTATCGGGCTACTTCATCCATGGTTCGTGGCACGGGTCTGGTGTCTTGAACTTTGACCCTCTTGAACTTTGACCCTGCTCATATTCTATCAGAATACCCAGAGAAGCAGGCTGGCTTGCATACTGCACAATCTGACCAGATGCTATTAGGACATCACTGCAGTTTTAACCAGTTCTCACCTGTGTGCCAATTTCTTGTGATGTCCACATGAAGCTTCATGAACCGTCAGTTGTATTTGTTGAACCCACTAGATAGAGCTCTTGTTTTACCGAAAGGAGCTCAATGAATGGTGATTCAGTGTGTTTTCAACCCTTTCATGAACAGAGAGCTCCATCTAGTGAATGAAAATGCTTCATGAAGCTTCATTTGGACATCACTACTGATCTCCATGAGTCTGGAGCATCCCAGGCCTCTCAGAAGAGAGATCGCACAGCAGTAAAGATCTTTAGAAAAATAAAGGTTCCTCACACTCTCAGTGCCAAGGGCCGACTACTGGGCCCCTGGCACTTTCATGCTCAGGCCCTAAGATGTTATCTTCGACATTTACTGGTTTACTGATTGATGCAGTTGTGATCCCTATAATGTATTTATAAATCGTAGGCAGGCTTTAAATTTTAAATGTCATTTGTCACTTGTATCAATAAACATTACTCTATCTGTCAATTCATGTGGAATACAAATATTCATTATGACTTAGTGCACCGTCTACTGGCACGATAACTTCCGGTTGACCTTTCAGAGTAAATGTTTCAACCGCAGTCACGTTTCATAAATAAATCAACGTGAAAGAGTACGTCCATCCATCCATCCATCCATCCATCCATCCATCTATCTATCTTCAACCGCTTGTCCCTATCGGGGTCGTGGGGGGCTGGAGCCGATCCCAGCTGACATTGGGCGTGAGGCGGGGTCCACCCTGTACAGGACGCCAGTCTATCACAGGGCACATAGAGACAAACAGAGACAGACAGACATTCACACCTACGGGCAATTTTAGAGTCATCAATGAACCTAACTCGTGCATGTCTTTGGACTGTGGGAGGAAAAACCCACGCAGACACAGGGAGAACATGCAAACACACACAGAAGGGCCCCAGCCGGGATTCGAACTCTCGTGCTGTGAGGCGACAGTGCTAACCACCACATCACCGTGCCTGTAACACTGAAAGTAAATGCAGTTTCCGGTGTGTTGGCGCTTCCTCCGGCGAGCTCGACAGTTGTTGTTGCCGGGTGGGTTGTGAAGAGCGAGGGTCTGTCTGTAAGTAAGTGTTTTGTATTTTATGACCCGTATTTACTGTTCACTTCTTATTGTGTTAAACTTTGAAAACGGACAAAGGATGTGTTAGCAGGGTACGTGCGCGTGCCAAGGACGCGTGCGTACCCTTTCTAAACGTTTGACTCGCTCGCGTGTGTCACCCAGCAGCTAGCTAATGTTAGTTTTGGCTAGCTCAAAGTGTGTTTGCGGTCGTTTTGACAGCTCGTCAGAAACATTTAGAGGTGTGTTGACAGAATAAAGTGGTCCACATGAATATGCACGAGAGAGCCAAGGTTATCCAGCCTGTCGCACTCGCACTGCAGTGAAGGAAGTCATTTCGTCATTTACAAATGCTCCTGTTGGGATATTGATGCCTTTCTATTCTTGGTGTTACGGTATGGGCGCTTACAATTCACACATCTAATATACAAAGTAAAACACATTATATGATAATAATAATATATAATTAATAATTCAGTCATTCCACTTTGCTGTTGTTCATTTTTAAAACATTATCATCAAATAATCATCTTTGACCTGTCATAAAAACGTTTCCTTCATAGGTTAGCTGCCATTTCCTGTTAAGGATGACCCTGACCATGACATGACAATAAGAAACCTATTGAGGATTTTTGAACGATATTTCTAATATCAGGAATATGTTCAAATGTAATTTGAGGAGCAGTGGCCCCATGTAGAGAAGCTGAAGGTCCTGAGGCTCTGACCTGCGGTCCTTTGCTGCATGTCTCCCCCCTCTCTCTCACACCCCATTGCCTGTCTGTCCTTTATCATAAAGGCTTGAAAAACTAGTTTTTAAAAAAAAATCTGAGCTGACTGTTCACGGTTAAATCATGTTAAATGTGATGAAAGGTTTTTATGAAAGCTCAAAGATGATGACGAGATGTGTTCTAATGTAATTTGAGGTGACTTTCACTTGAACAACTGCAGTAAAATCACATGAAATTTCACATGGACAGGAATCCTTGGAAAATGTCAAATAACCTATTTAGGATTTAGAAAGAAAAAAAAATGAATGAATGTGTTATAATGCCATTCGGGCTGACTTTCCCTTTAAATTCCTTACAAACTGAACACCCAAGCAGGGTCTGGTTTGACTGGGTTTGTCTCAGATGACCACAGTCGCGTAGTTGATGTTTTCTTGGCGTCAAGACATGTGACACCAATCTGTGTTTAAAAATCTCAACATCTACACGTAAGATGCTTCGCTTACACTCAAATGAAGCGGGAGTGGGAAAACTCGTCCACTTGATTTCACTCTATCAACTATCCAGCTATTTCTACCAAAGCGTGTTTGTGATGGTACCATTTATGACATACCTTGACTTTGATACGTGTTAACAAAAAATAATTACAGTATTACACATTATGTAACTCTTCCTCCCCAACCGGTGCAGACAGATGTCTGTCCTCCACACACCTGGGTCTGTTCCACGTTCCTGCTGTTAAAGGGAAGGTTTTCGTTGCCACCGTACTCTACAGAGGAATTGTTGGGTCTATGTAAATCATAAATAAGTCATAGAGTGTGGTCTTTACCTACTCTGTAAAGTGTCCTGAGATAACTTTTGTTATGATTTGGCACTATAAATAAAATTGAATTGAATTATGGTAAACATTAGGCCTGGGACGATACATTTCATGGTACTTGGGTGCTGATTCGATAGATATTGAGATTTTAAGTATTAGGATTCCAAAGTAGAGTTGTCAAAAAAATCGATACTTGGAAAATAATCAATCCTAAAAACTGTAGCTGAAAACATTAGCATGGAGCAGATCCCTGTTTACACTGTGGAGAAACCTGAGGAACAACAGCTGATTCACCGACTGAATCCAAGGTTTAACCTCCTTTATGGAATCATTTAATGTAAATACAAAAGAAAACAAACTTTTGTCATATTTATATTCACCCTCCTGTTATGTGTTTTCTTTCTTTTTCCACTACATCAGACAACTTTTAAAAGTGTTGTTCTTGATGTTGTTTGTATTGTTCTAATCTTTATTTACCTTCATTATTTGAAGTTTCTCCTTGTGGTCTCGAAAATGGTATAGAGTATTTTCCTAGGTATCGGTTACGACTTTTCTGGTACCCTATTTGACAGTATGATTTATTGCGTTTACTTTTGTGACTTTTTTTTAAAACTAGACCATGGGAACATCTCTAAATGAATTCTGAAAAAATGTTTGATTTTGTGTTTGTCTCATTTAAAGTGGTAACTTCCTCCTACCTACACAGGGACTACAATTAAGCAGTTGATGCGTTCTGGAATTTAGGCACAAAAAAAACTATTTAAAAGTTGTTTCCCCCCCCCTCACCTAGAAATAGCAAAACGAACGCTCTGCTTGTATTTTAATTTGGAGAATGAATTTACAAATATGTTTATGCATTTCACTCTGCTGATTGGCAACCCAATAAAATAGGCCCCTTACTTTGGAAAGAGCATTATTAGATCTTGGTACCAGCATGCTGCATGCTTATTGGCTTATTGACACTGCTGAGATTTACTACTTAGGTATTAACATTTGGTATTGAATGACAAGGCATTTTTAAATACTCAATACTATGGAGGCAATTCCCTCTGAGATTAAAAGTACCAGAGTTCAGTACCCAGCCCAACTGATATTTGTATGTTGTTGTATGATGATCTGTGATGAACTGTTGATGATTTTCTACTCTCCACAAAATAACATCAAAGCACAATGTGACTGACCAGTTTTTGTCATGTAGTGACTTGAAATGCTGAAACTTTTTTTTCCTTCTACCTGTCTATCAGTAGTCCTGAACTTGGATGTAAACAAAAGCCGAGTCAGGACCGGAGAAGACTTGTGTCTTATAGTCCCGATTGTTCCGAGATGGACGTTGGAGTGTCCAGGTCCCACGTGTTTCTCAACTACAGCCCCAGAGCCCTCTTCTCCCAGTGAGACACGCATCTGCATGGTGGTGCCGTGTGCTCCTCAGCCCCGCGTCCCTGTTGGCTTACCTCCAGTGCATTCTGTTTCTGTGTGGGAGTTTAAGGACGCACTCACACTGTCCGTCCGTACCATGCCCCGTGCTTTAGGGTACTTGTCCCCCCCTCCCTCTCCCCCCATGGGCCAGGCCTGTTTGTACTCACACTACAGTCATCACGCCGTAACACGTCACACGCATTGATGACGTCATCGCGATGCATCGATTTGTTTACAAATCTTTTCATAGACCTCTGAGTTTTTGTGCGTCTTGTCCGACTGTTTTTGAATATTTTCATCGACCAAATCTGCAGTAAACACTCCACCTCCGCATCACACCAACGTGAACCTTTCGCCGGCATTGTTTTAAAGGTCCGCGCATGGTCCGTCCTTCTTTTTTCTATGTCCCAACAGGCGCAGATAAAATGACGTCAGAACTGCCGTAGGCCTCGTGCGCACGCTCTGAAACGCTTGTGAAACGCTTGTGAAACGTGCTTGGGCACGATACGGATGGACAGTCTGAGTGCGCCCTTAAGTTTTAGCTGTATGATACCAAATGCCTCTGAAAGAATTGGCTGCAAGTGTTAAGTAATTCATGGAATGGCTGGAGGTCACCCAACTACAGATAATGGTATGCAGTGTGTGCAGCAGGAGCAGCAGCTTTCAATGCATCGCGTCCTGCAGTCAGGGTCACGACCGCTGCAGTTTGGCTTGGTGCATTTATAAGAAGCGCAGTGCTGTTTGTGTGTTTACTGTATACACTAAATGTTGAATCATTTAGGGGACTATGTTGTGTGTGTGTGTGTATGGGACTGCTTGTGCACGTTTTTGCAGGCTAATTATTGTTGGCAAGTGATGTAGTCTGAGATAGCGAAAAGGCTACATCGTAAGAATCTCTGTCAGTGGTTCTCAAAGTGGGGTCGTGGGACCTCTGGGGGTCCTTTGAGTACCCTCAGGGAGGTCTCTACCAAAAATATTGAACAGCGCTCTAATGGCTGCGAATCACCAGTAAGTGCTGCCCGCTTCCTTTTGGCGCCCATGTTAATCAGTTGTTCTGTTCACATAGGCCATGCCACGCAGCTCGAGCAATCATTACAGCGCCTAGTCTATTTTTTCCGCAAACAAATTGAGCAAGAAAACACACTGATAATATATCATAAACGACTTATACGTGATATAAACAATCTGACTGTGATAAATGATAGAATATGCATCCCCTGCTTGCCCAGCCATTTGATTTTCATTTTCTTCTCCTGAAGTTTCAATTCCCCTTATTTTTACTTGAGTAAATGGATCAAAACCTACCCTTCTACTTTATTTATTTAGAAATATCCCGGTGTTACTAATTTAATTCCGTTCTTGCTCTACACGTCTGTCAGTTGTGTCTTGAGAAAACGGTCTCACCACAAGGTCCATTAAGTAGCTTTCGGTCATATCACATGATCTTCATCAGATAGAGATGATTTTGTGCAGATGGTTTCTCAACAGCCATTTTTCAATATACATTTTTATTGACATTCAGCATCAGACGTAGTCCTATACATGAGCCAGATATTGGACGTATCCTCCAGTTCTGTTTGTCTGGATTGCTCTATTTTAAGATGTGTTACGTAGAAATAAATACAGTGAAACACATGAACACATAGGGAGTGATCTTTTCTTAATTTATAATCATAGATTTGCAAAAAAAGACAGTGCTATGGGGCATTACATAGTCAGTCCAGTGTTCCAAACCTGACATAAATCATTCCAATGTGTGGTTACCATAAGCTGTTATCTTCTCCATTTTGTAAAGTCCATCCATGCATTTAAAGTCTTGCTCTCCTGCGATAACCATTTCCTCGTAAGAGACTTTTTACTGGCCACCAGCAATATTTTTGTTAACTATTTAGTCCATCCTTGAGGAATGAGTCCAAAAAATACTTAGTTTACATGGTTTTACTCTCTCAGGGCAGGTGGCTTCTAAAAAGATCTTGTAAGGCATTGTGTATGCTTCTCCAAAAATTTTATTATTAATCCCGGAAAACATGGTCATGATTTGCAAACTGAGGAGTTACCATCAAAGTGAGATTTCTCAACTGCAATTTCTAAGATCAAGGATGAACTTTGAACCCTCAGCAACATGGATGTTAAGTCTGAAAACAACTACTAAATGGACTGTTTGGTGGATTGTTTTGTCAGCTGCTGTTTTCGTGTCAGGCATTAAATTAGTTTGACCAAAGCCAATCCCAAGATCCACTCACGGTTGAAAGCTCCATGGGGAAAAAAGTGAGTAAATCAACCTTGGGTCAAAATGTCTCACTTCTTATGTAGAGCTACTGTTCCCAAGGTCAAGATGGAACTTTGCTGTAACTTTTCATCTCACAGTGCGTTTAAATGTAGTAATATCGTGTTTCTCATCTGCATGTGCTTCTTAGGTTATAACCCCCCTCCCCACTCCGCTGTACCCGGAAATAGAATAAACCAGGAAGCAACGGCGTCAAAAACAACGTGAGAAAAACAACAACAATAGAGCATTACCTTTAAACTGAGGGAGGACTTTGCCATGGAAAGTAGCATCACTACCAAGAAGACCCAATTCTGTTTTAATTCTGTCCAAAAGTCTGCCATTTTCACCCGCTTGTGATTTTGACAAAGGTCAACCAGGAATAAAAGCTGTATTCCGACCAGCTGTATGTTGGCGGAGCGCCACCTACTGTACCGGAGGAATAGTTACACCCTGTTGTTTTACCATTCAACCCCTTTTATGTATACTGGGGGAACTTCAGGGGAAACTTCGGGGAAAGACCATTTTCGGGTTACTGATGTGCATGCAAACGCACTGACTTACTTTTCCAAGACAGTTACACACATAAGACTAAATAAGCATGTTCTCATGTCTGTCAATGGGACAGAGTCTAATGGATTTGGGGTTCCACAGCGAAATGTAGGTCTGTTTGAGAACACTGTTGTACTGTTTTGAATTCAGGCTGGCTAATGCTTTAAGCTTTTTTGTTGCATGACTGTACAGCTGCTGAGCAAGCCAACAACACACTTAGACATTTCATGGACAGGAGTCAATAAACAGGAATGGGTAGACGTAGGAAGAAAAGGAGCATCGACCTGCAGCACAATTGGGAAGACTTGTCATGTTTGTGTTTAGGTGGAGCCTCCCGCTGGGTGCACGGCGTGTCATGGACGCAGTGAAGGAGGGTCCCAAGAGCACCCTGAGCTCGGGTAAAATGGTGGCTCTGGCCGCGGGGCTCTCTGTCGGGGCCACAGTGGGCTACATAGTCTATCGCCATATAAGCAGCACCAACAACAGTGAGTATGTGCACTAGGCCACGATTGTATTTCTTTGTGTATACATGACCAAGAGTTTGTGTTTATTCTCTGATGACCTTTACCATGACTGACTGCTGTGGTCATTTTTACAGGTCAGGGGCCCAACACTGAGGTGTCCAAGATGACACTGCCTGTAGAAGTTTATAGGAACATATCCAGATACCAAGCCAAGTTTTTAGACATGGTGAGTAGTTCAGTTTCAGACTCGTCAACTGTTTAAAGTTGTTGATAGAGATGCACGATCGGCTCCGATATTGACTAATTTTAGCTGGACTTTTTTTTATTAATATCATGCACAGCAAAACAGTTACAGCAATATAGTAGGGGTATATAGTATAATACACTGTTATACAGTAAATGTAGTATAATATAATAGACATTTGCTGTCCTCTCTGCCACTGCCTTCAAATGGAAGCACAGAAGTCTCAAATCTCACATTTGAAGACCTTTCCCAAACCTTTGCCTGTGTGCGTGTGTGCGTGTGTGCGTGTGTGTGTGTGTGTGTGGGGGGGTGGCTGCGTTGGTTCAGGCAGCCTAACTCTGCTCTCCTGCTGTCTCTTTGTCTCTCAGGTGACCCAGAGGTCTGGAGCTCACGTGAGGGTTTTGTCCGACTCAGGGGAGCCTGGATGTAAGACGACAGTGTGCTTCCTGCTGCAGGGCTCTAAGGAGCAGGTCTTGTTGGCCCGCTGCGTCCTGGAAAACCTAGTCACTGAGTGTGAACCTGTCACCGAGGCTTTGGAGGTTCCTCAGACCGCTTTTGGACGTATAATAGGTAGCTTCAAAATGTGGGGGATGATCATATTGATTCCTAGACCTTAAGGGGGATTCATAACTCTGAAACCGGTCAGAATTCGTCCATCCCAAACGTTGTCTCCGGTGCTCCTCTTCATACCTTCGTCCAGCTCAGCGATGTTATGAATGTTACGCAATACATCCTCTAGAGGGGAGTGCCGTGTCGCAAATTACCAGCATCGACAATCGCAAACACAGCGTCTATAGAGGAGATAATATTGCTGTTTGTCATCTGATATCTGCAAAACAATGTGCAAAAAGTGTTCGCGATGGTGGCATGTGAGACCACTTAAACGACAAGTTTTTTCTTATTTTTTTCTTATCTCACTTATTTTGGGCAGTTTGACCACTAACGCTATTTCCTGCCAGCTGTTTTTACACCTCTGCTTATTCCAAAGGCCTGGCACGGTTGCATCATAAAGGTGGATGTACCGCCTCACTAACATGCAGATTTTCTCCTCCAAATTTTGCGGCATTTTAAATGTCCAGTTAATACTCTTTTCTTTGTCGATTTTCGCAAATGGTTGGACTGACTCTATACTGCCGCCTCAATTTCCGGTTGTATTGCGCCGTTTTGCCAGAGCACTCCGGATTCGTAAGCTCAGATGCTACGGACCCAATGACAGAAGAGACGACCTCGAAGGGACCGATCCCGGGTCCGCATCCGTATTTACCGTATGGTGGGAATGGGCTTTTAGTTGTTTACGTCTAAAACCATTTTGCCTTTCACACTATCCTCAAAGCAATTTCAGTCAAAAACAACTGGACTGGTTGTTTGTCTAGGAAGACGTTTCACCTCTCATCCAAGAGGCTTCATCAGTTCATGTACGCATCTGACCAGGCTGGGACTGGTCCAACTAACTGGTGTGGAGATCCAGGTATTTAACCTCTCACAAGGCCGATGATGTCACTGACACCCTTTGTGCTCCAAGTGCCCACGCCCGTCGTTAGAGTGACAGTCGTTGGTGGGCAGTTGGTTTCGACTTCGTTAGTGCTCTATTGAGTCTGAACGACAGTCGTTGGGGTCACCCGGGCCATGTGTGAACAGTGGTCCTTTGAGGTTAGATTGTTGAATCTCCTGGGAAGGGATGAAAGGGCGGCATTGTAAATTGCAGATAAGTGGTGTCTCAGACCCCCTCCTCTGTTTAGCGATGGTTTCTCCACTTTTACATAGATGGCTTCTTTTACTCCTCTTTCAAACCATCTGTCCTCTCTGTCCAAGATTTGGACATTGCTGTCATCAAAGGAGTGGGCTTTCTCCTTGAGGTGTAAGTGGACAGCCGAGTCCAGGCCTGAGGAGTTAGCTCTCCTGTGTTGGGCCATGCGTTTATGCAGTGGTTGTTTTGTTTCTCCAATGTAAAGATCTTTGCATTCCTCGTTGCATTGGACAGCATAAACCAGGTTGCTTTTGTGGGTGTGTGGTGTTCTGTCCTTCGGATGTACTAGTCTCTGTCTGAGTGTGTTATTGGGTTTGAAATACACAGGGATGCAGTGTGTGTTGAAAATCCTCCTGAGTTTCTCCGATACCCCAGCCACATATGGGATGACTATGTTGTTTCTCCTGTTATCTTTTTCTTTCTCAACCACTTTGGTTTTCTTTCTGGAGGCAGCTGCCGTTTTAACAAAGGTCCAGCTGGGGTAACCACAAGTTGTGAGGGCGCCTCTCAGGTGCTTGCGTTCTTCCCCTTGAGCCTGTGAGCTAGTGGGTACGTTATCAGCTCTATGTTGCAGTGTTCTGATAACGCCAAGCTTGTGTTCCAAAGGGTGGTGAGAGTCGAAAAGTAGATATTGATCCGTGTGAGTGGGTTTTCTGTATACCCCTATGTGGAGGCTCCTGTCATTCTCCATATGGACGTCACAGTCCAAGAAGGGAAAGCTCTTGTCCTTAACTTCCTCTCTGGTGAACTTGATGTTTCTGTCCACTGAGTTGATATGTTCAGTAAAAGTTTGCACCTCTTTGGATTTGATCTTAACCCATGTGTCGTCCACATATCTGAACCAATGGCTTGGGGTTACTCCTTTAAAGGAGTTCAACGCCTTGCCCTCTACCTCCTCCATGTACAGATTTGCCACAATAGGGGATACTGGTGAACCCATGGCACAGCCGTGTTTCTGTCTGTAAAAAATGCCATTAAACTGGATAAAAAATGCCATTAAACTGCATAAACGCATGGCCCAACACAGGAGAGCTAACTCCTCAGGCCTGGACTCGGCTGTCCACTTACTACTCAAGGAGAAAGCTCCCTCCTTTGATGACAGCAATGTCCAAATCTTGGACAGAGAGGACAGATGGTTTGAAAGAGGAGTAAAAGAAGCCATCTATGTAAAAGTGGAGAAACCATCGCTAAACAGAGGAGGGGGTCTGTGACACCACTTATCTCCAATTTACAATGCCGCCCTTTCATCCCTTCCCAGGAGATTCAACAATCTAACCTCAAAGGACAACTGTTCACACATGGCCCGGGTGACCCCAACGACTGTCGTTCAGACTCAATAGAGCACTAACGAAGTCGAAACCAACTGCCCACCAACGACTGTCACTCTAACGACGGGCGTGGGCACTTGGAGCACAAAGGGTGTCAGTGACATCATCGGCCTTGTGAGAGGTTAAATACCTGGATCTCCACACCAGTTAGTTGGACCAGTCCCAGCCTGGTCAGATGCGTACATGAACTGATGAAGCCTCTTGGATGAGAGGTGAAACGTCTTCCTAGACAAACAACCAGTCCAGTTGTTTTTGACTGAAATTGCTTTGAGGATAACGATGACCTGGCCGGATGAGAACATTCACAGGCTTACTGCCTTTCACACTGTTTTGAGCTAATGCTGTAAACTGATGTTTGTTCAGCCCTTTTCACATATGAGTGCCGACAGTGACAAGATAATCAGTGTTTTTGCAGGTCGTGGTGGAGAGAGTTTGAAACTGATCACCAGGACAACGGGGGCCAA
The DNA here is from genome assembly GCF_963691815.1 of Echiichthys vipera. NCBI lineage: Eukaryota > Metazoa > Chordata > Actinopteri > Perciformes > Trachinidae > Echiichthys > Echiichthys vipera. The sequence continues at coordinate 24,062,545 of NC_139843.1, read as the reverse complement.
AGTAGCTTGTTCCAAGGAGAAGATGACTGGTCCTGGGGCCAAGGGCAACGTGACAATCACAGGGACCAGACAGGAGGTCGAACAGGCCAAGGTGAGAAGGTTTCACTCATTTGGACTACCCATGGTGGTCGGTCCAACACACTGTTGAGAATAAACTAACTCCTGCTTTCATGATCTGTTTGCAGGAGCTGATTGTAGAAAAAGTCAGAGAGGACATGATGGTGAGGACGAAGATCTCACAGTCGTCTGCCCTGCGGCACAAACGTGGCCACACTGCTGTGAGTCATAGGCCAGACGGCACAGAAGCACCGGTGGGCTTGAACAACAACAACAGTCCTTACTCCCAGACAGAGACCAATGGGCTTGTCCATACCAACGGTACCAAAAGAGAACCAGAACATATTTCTGAAAAGATTGAGGAGCTGAAAATCGCCAACACAGACAACGGGGAGGAAGAGGAGGAGGAGGAGGAAAGTGTCTCCACAGACTCTCTCTCTGAAATTTCCAAGTTTGAAAGTGAGTTCACTTCTTCCGTATAATTGAGTGTGGAAAAGACCCTGCAGCTGCCTCACTATGACCTGTCACAGTAACATCTAACAGAGGTTTTCTTCCTCTCATGTCCAGTTCCCAGCCCAGACCTGAGCTTCCAGCCTGATGAACATCTGGAGGTTTATGTCTCTGCGTCGGAGAACCCGAACCACTTCTGGATCCAGATCTTGGGGGTTCGTTCCCTTCAGCTGGACAAGCTGACGGGGGAGATGACCCGCTTCTACAACAGTGGCAACCCCACCGTAAGGACAACTCCTACTGTCTTCACCTTTTATTGTGTTTTTAATGTGTTCTGTTGTCCGTCTGTCTGTCCCTTTCTTGTGAATCAGATATCTCAGTGACACCTTGAGGGAATGTCTTCAGATTTGGCACAAATGTCCATTTGGACTTAAGGATGAACTAAGGCTCCGTTCACACTGCAGGTCCTAATGCACAATTCCGATTTATTGCTCAAATCCAATGTTTTGTTTGTCTGTTCACATCACCTGTCTGTGTGAACAACTCACGCTCCTCAAGGGACCCACATGCACAGTTGATCATTGATTACATCACGCCACAACGGTGTTTACGGAAGAAAGCATGGTAACATCAACCGGTATTGTAGGACTTTATGGCTTAATGCTAAAAACAGTGTTTGAGACGCTTCAAGTCTAGTCTACACCGAAGTGTCCCCCCAAATACTAATGAGGTCTAAAACTTCCCTCTCCCCCCACTGTCAGCCTGCTTCACTGCTGTCCTCCATGTTTGTTTTGATTCTGTTCCTGGCTCCTGTCTGTGGCACACATTTTCTTTTTCAGTCAACTTTATTTGTCATTCATTTACAAAACAGTGCAGCGCGGGTCAGAATGACGTCAAAGTCACATTAAATGTGACCTGGCTGTTCAGATTGTGGTCGCATTAAAAAAAATCTGATACGTATCAGATTCAGTAGCACATTTAAAAGTGGCCTGATTCTGATTCAAAATGTCAGATTCAATGGAACTTGTGCTGTTCACACTGTCAACAGCAAATCAGATATGGATCACATATGAGTGGGGGAAAAAAAAATCAAGATTCAGGTCACTTGGAACTGCAGTGTGAACAGATCCTAAGTGAAATGTTCCCAGATCGAGTGGTGTCAGTGTTAACTCGAGTGGGGATTGATTCCATCATGGAGGGAAATTTATTTTAAGAACGCATCTACCGTGTCCTAAAAGCGTTACCTGAACGCTCTCTGTCCAAACGTAATCTGTTAAATATATATACTGAATGTGTGGAACAAGTTCTGTTACTCTGTGATGTCAGAGTAAAAACAAATGATCCCTCCTGGACCCCAAATTTTAGAAAAACACACATCACCTCCTCTTCTCCAGGAGCAGAGGGTGGAGACCCTTGTGGTGGGGGACATTGTGGCTGCTTTATACCACGACCACGGCACATGGAACAGAGCCAAGGTGCTTGGAGTCCTGGGCTCCGGACTGGTGGACCTTTACTATGTTGACTTTGGGGACAATGGGGAGCTGCCCAGAGACAGCCTCTGTCGTATGAGGTAAGAGAGAAAACTCCATCAATGACAGTAATACCTCCACTGCATTTTCTCTTTGTAAATGTATTCAACGAAGATCCAAACCGTTGAAAAGAACTTGGTTTTAGTTCACTAGAAAATGGGACACGCTCTTGGGCAGGACCTCTGGGTTGTGATGTGCTATAATGCAGCTACATTGTGCAACGTGGCAGCAGTTAAAAAATGGCACAGCTAACAGTGTTTCCCCTACCATTATATTAGGGGGGTGTCCTTTTAGTAAACAAACTAAACAGCCTAATGTTTATCTTATTTGCACAACGGCATGTTAATTCTGTTAATGCGCATTTACAATTCTCCGACAGCGTTGGAGATTCACTTGTTCAAAGATCGTTTGTTAAATTGTTTGGGAAGAGGCTCCGCTCCTAACGGGGGAAAACGGAACTGAAACTTATCAGAGATCCTTTTTTATTTAGTTTGAAAAGATGATTCACTCCTACAAAAAACAACTAAAAAACAAACAAACTGAAATTATTTGATTTACCTTTGGACGGTTTCTGTTGGAGAACGTTATTTGGACCTTTTGGACAATTAGTTCAAAGACATTTTCTGATGCGGAGTGTAGCTCATTGTGCAACACACTGATTTAAGCTGAGTTTGTATTGTGGCTCTGATTATTGTTGTATACAGTAATTGTGATCCTTCTGTCTGGTGATTTTTAATAAGTGGGATAATGAATGTGTTAACGCTGATTAATTTATCCATGTGGGATTGACCTTTTATTACGAACCTAATCATTCAATTGTCTGATTGATCACCGGCTGGCACGCTAAGAAAAGAACATTTCAGGCAGCCTGCTACAGTGCGTTGGAAACCTTCCTTTAATTGTAAACCTGGGGGAAACACTGCCTAAGTTATTAACAGCTTTTGCTTTTGCTGCATTAATATTTCAGGAGTGACTTCCTCAGCTTACCATTCCAAGCTATTGAGTGCAACTTAGCAGGCGTGAAACCAAAAGGTAAAGCTCTTGATCACACAGGCTAATAAATAACTAGAGAGTTTAAAGTAAAAAACAAACAAACGCTGTGCATGATTGTGAAATCGCCATTCATTTTCCTCATCCATTTCTAAATGGTCGTCACATTGCTCAGAGGAGGTGTGGACCGAGGCAGCCCTGGATGCCTTTGACCAGCTGACACACTGTGCCTCCTGGAGACCTCTGCAGGCCAAACTGTGCAGCTACTCTCACTCCGAGGTCTCCTCCTGGCCCAGTGTCAAGCTCTACGACAACAGTCAGGGCAAGGTGAGCTGGGTTTCATTTCTTATTCGTCTTTGTCCCTCATCCTGTCTGCCGTTTCCTCACACACATCTAGTAAAACACATCTGTCCTAGGCTATAGATATCGGTGAGGAGCTCATAAGCCTGGACCACGCTGTCAGCTTCCAGGAAGTGGAGAACGGAAGAACTGAGGGTGACAACCTGGGCTGTCTACAGAGGATGCTGGTGATTCACTGAACACACTGACACTTTCACTGGCCTCATTAACACTAGAGACGAATGAAGAACTGTTAAATTAAGTTTGATCTAAGCCAGTATTTCATGCCCCTGTTGAATATCTTTATAGGATATTTTCTTTCCTGTCAGAGTGAAAAGGGGTTTTAATTTTTAGATTTAAGGCACGCCTTTATTTTTCTTGAATGTTTGTATAGAACCTAATAGAGAGCTGAAACGAAGTCCAGCAAAGCATCAAAGACTCACAGGTTCCAGCTTCCCCAATATGAGGATCTTTTTGCTGATTTCTGACATTTAAAATGGGATATTATTGTGTGTGGACTGCTGGTTGGAAAAAACAAGACATCTGACATCACATTAGGCTCCAAGCTGAAGTAAATAACTTTCTATAAAAAGAAAATGTTTTTGTCATATTTGCTCACACTGTCACTATATTCTGACAGCACTACGAGACAGGTGAGCTGTAAATGAGCCTCCATCTTTGTCACCAAGTCGAGTCTCAACCACGCACCGCTCACCGGCAGACCAGCCAGACAAACATTTTACATTTGATCAATTTTCCAGTCATGTCACACATGGAAAATGAGAGAAAACGTCAAATGTCCTGGAAAATCTTATGCTGTCCGGGAAATTGTTTCCAATATTCTCCTCTTTTCCTTCAGTTGAGAATGAACTACTAGGCTATCTAGGCTCAAAATGGATAACATTTCTGTCTGAAAGGGCAGAGTTCTGTTTAGGATCATATAAATATGCAAATGGTGACCGGGAAAATTACCATTTTATTTAAGTGAAACTACTTTAAAGTAGATTTAATTTTTCTAGCCTAAATGATGTGAACTCAGAATGGTGCATAGACTTGCATAATCGCCAATCCAGCATTTTAGGCCGTATCTAAGAGATGTTTTCATTATAGCCACAGACTCAACTTTTAAATCACATTTCCACAGAGTTATTAGTATGTCATCACAGCAAGCTCCTGAAAATGTGGGAACCCTGAGGATTCAAAAAAGTCACCAACAGATTAACCCATAACGAGAATGTTAGTGGCAAATTTATTCTGATCAAAATATGACATAAGATTCCTGAGAATTGGCAATAAATATGCATTCCAACAAATGACAGTTCATTTCTGTCATATCAGACACAAGCAGACTTCACTTATTAGACCGTCACATTCTAATTTAGAAACAGGAAATAAGATTCTTCTTCTTTTTTTGTGTTGGACTAAACACAATGTGGCCTACTCAATGCTGTCACTGTAACATGCTTTATTAGTTTCTCTCTCTTTCTCTCACAACACTCATGGGTCTTTATCCCTTGTCCTCCAATAGGATGATGTGATGGGAGCCTCATCAGAGCAAAGTCTCTCCTGTATCAGCTTATCAGGTGAGTACAGTAAAACAGGGAAATGGATCAAGAAGTGACTGAATCAGTGGGAGTGTCTTCACATGTGTCACTGTTCTTCGGTGGAGTTGATTAAAAGGTGCTTGGCAACAGAATAGAGATTGGTTTTCTGAGTGCACTCTGAGATCTGGGCAGCAACATGATGAAACTGATTGTTCGTCCCCCCTTGTTCTTTACAAGTTTTCCATACACACGCCGTTGTCTCTAGAATATCTGTGAACACACAAAACTGGCCTTTATGGGGCGCTGTAACTCTGCCACAGAAATACACCAACAACGGAGAAGGAGAGACGGAGCAAGAGCCAAGGCTATGGAAGGCCATAGACTGTATTAAAAAATGGTCGTAGCATACCCGTCGATGTCCGTTCTCTCAACTACGGGAGTCTCCATCCACCTAATTTCCTCTTCCCAAAATGGGCATGTATGTGATGTTGGGGGGAGGGAGATACGTCCATCTGGCTGACGTTTACTTCCAAGGAGAAGTGAGGGCCAGAGGCTAGCTGTCACTCAAGAGGCCACGCCCCTACTTATTCATAAACTTTAAACTCCAATAAAATAAAAACTATCCTGGTACAAAAAAATTCACCCACTCAGTGTTGTCATGGAGATATGACCTAAACATACAGACTAGAATGTTTTTTTGTCCCAGGCCTCAAACAGGTTTAATGATGCTGTGAAAATGGCAGGTTTAACATGGGAGACAATGAGAAACTGCTCTGTTATGAAACATGCTAGTGGACACTCAGAGAACTGCAGTTTTTGGCACTTCCTGATTGGATCAACCAGGGGCCTGTTTCACAAAGCAGGTTAAAAAAACTATGAGTTTAACCCGGAACTCTGAGTTGATCTACTCTGAGATAGGAAACTCTGAGTTTTCGGTTCCAGAACAGCAGATTTGAGTTGGGTTGATCAACTCAGAGTAGTTTGACCTGGAGTTAAGCGTGTGCACCACAAGTAAAAAAAGACAGCATCAATGGAGCCCTGATTCAACGAGTCACCATGGCAACGGGGAAGCGAAGGGCTACGCTACAACTGGAATTTGAAATATTAATGCGCTCATATGGAGAGTTTGAGCAGGTTTACACCGCTGCAGCAGCAAAAGAGAGGGAGACGTTGCGGGAGAACATTGCTGCTTGGGTCAGTGCATAAGTTTAAATGTAGTCCTGTTGTAATCACAGTAATATCACAGGGGGAACTGCTTGAGTGGGAGCCTATTAATTTATTTAATTTAGGTGCAACCCCGCGGGGGAGAAGCGCACTTGGCAGCAGCTTAAGATGAAACATAAAAACATTGTTCAAACAGGTAAAACCTCAGCACAATCTCATGGTGACGCCTCATTTTGAGCATGTTTTACATTGTAAAGTAAATATTAGTGGCTGTTTTATATGTTGCAAAAAAACTCCCATTTGCAAAAAAACGCAGCGCAACACACAATATCTGGGATGTGAGAGCATGACTGGTTGTTAATGTTGGAAATGTAAGGAGGGATGAGATGGACTGTGACATGAAACGGTGTTTCGCTGCCGTGAAATGCACCCCCTCGCATTATAGATGATATTCTGGATCAGAAGGCTGTTGTTTCCACCTATAGGAGTAGTTTACATACCGGTAACCCAACTAAAAGCACACACTTTTGAACCTATGAATTGCAAGAAAAGCTGGGATTATATTTAAGAAACGCTAAGTCAAATACATTCAACTTGCTCAAAAGATCCATTTTATTCATTTTGTAATTATGGCTGCAGTATATTAAGGACGTCAAAGCGCGGTCTGATCATCTCCCGACGAATATTTAATTCTCTTATGCCTCACCTTCATCCACGGGATCGTTATCAAAAGGACATGCCATGGTAGTGTAAATATTCACCACCTAATATAACTTCTAATGTCTGATTTTTGCAGTGATTTACTGAAAAAACAGACTGAACTATACTACGCTAAAACTCGCCCGCTGACTGAATGAATGAGGAAATCAAACACCGTGTGTGGCTGAAAGAGGGCGGAGACAGAGAGAAACTCAAGGTTACCATGGTAACTGACCGAGAGGTTAAGTTACCTCTCTTTGTGAAACAGACTAGAGTTACCCCTCTGTCTCTGGTTTGAGTTACCTCCCTTTGTGAAACAGAAAACTCAGAGTTCCCTTCATTTCAGGGTTAAAAGACTCAGAGTTTTCACTAAACCTGCTTTGTAAAACAGGCCCCAGGTGTCATACTCCAAAGCTCACAGTTTTTTTCGCTGACTCAGTCTCTTTCTACTAGTTTTGGCATGGGCATAAAGCTAGAGCAAGAGCAGAAGAAGAGAAAGAAACTACAATTTAATCAGACGAGCACTGCTGCAAAATGACTCAAAGCGACTGCACTGTGCTTAACTTTGTTCAACTGTACACTTCTGTTCTTGCTTTTTTGTTACACTTGCGTGTTTCAGATCATCAGCCTAATTTTAATATCGGACAATCAAGGGTTTGGCCATGAGTCTTTCACATGGCTGTGGAGGAGTTTTGGCCCACACATTGGAGCGTTTTCGAGCTTGAATGGCATTTTTTTGGTCATGCCACAGCATCTCAATCAAATTTAAGTTTGGACACCAAAACCTTCATTTCTTTTCTTTTATTGAGACATTCATTCAACCATTGGTCAGTTTCTTTTTCACATAGGGCCATGTTAGTTTGGATAGCTTTTTCCCCTAGATAAATGAAATTGTCATTTAAAAACGTCATTTTGTATATTTACTCAGGTTACCTTTGTCTGATATGAAAATGTGTTTGATGATCTGAAACATGTAAGTGTGACAAAAAAAGCAAGAACAGAAGAAATCTGTAAGGGGGCAAATACTTTTTTTTACAGCACTGTGTATGTATATACAGGTATATACAGTAAATATACATACTGTATACAGTGCTGTGAAATATATATATGTATACATATATATGTATATCCATCCATCCAGACAAAGTCGAGGGCTAGAGGACGATGGGTATAGGGTTGAGAGGTGGGGCGATGACATCATCCCTTCACAAAATATGCAGATTAGCATTCCAGATGAAAACGCAAGGGCGGCGTTCTGCGATTTATCCACTTTGGCAGCCGGTTTCAGAAAATAACGATTCCAAAACGCTGCATTCGTCTGGATGACCGGCCAAAACGATACAAAACGGTTAGAGTAAAGCGCCTCTCGGTGTGCACGGCCCCTAAGCCCCTCACCTACAGTCGCTAAGCTTTTCCCCTTTCAGGCCCAGCCAAAATGATTCACACTAACAAAGTATCTCACCACACCATCAGCTGCTTAAATTCTGATGCTGCTGGGTCTCACTCGGGAGTCAACCACTGATAAGATGACTGGGGGCAACACCCTCTTGGAAGGAAGTAGTTATGAAGGAGTATGAAATGCTGAGTCCAGATAGAACCACAGACTATTTTTACTAAGACCGTCTAGTGAAGAGCTGCATCAGCACAACCTCCACATCTGCTCACTCCCACACAAGCTGGGACACCAGTCTTTTGTTAACAAAGGGCACACTCACACTGTCTGTCCTTACCGTGCCCCGTGCTTTAGGTTACTTGTCCCCCCCTCCCTCACCCCCCGCGGGCCAGGCCCGTTTGTACTCACACTACCTGGGCCTCTGCGAATGCTTCTTGCTGCCTATACGTCATCACGCCGTAACACGTCACACGCATTGATGACGTCATCGCGATGCGTCGCTTTGTTTACAAATCTTTCCATAGACCTCAGAGTTTTTGTGCGTCTTGTCCGACTGTTTTTGAATATTTTCATTGACCAAATCTGCAGTAAACTCTCCACCTCCGCATCACACAATGTGAACCTTTTGCCGCCATTGTTTTAAATGTCTGCGCATGGTCCGTCCTTTTTTTTTCTATGTCGAACAGGCGCACATAAAATGACATGGAGCCGCTGTAGGCTTCGTGCTCGTGCTCGTACACGTGCACACGCCCGTGCTCGTACATGTGCAAACTTGCTTTACAAAAGCCCACCTCTCCCAAACGGTCCGTGGACTCACACTGGTCAAATGAACGAGACTTTACCCGTAAAACCTGTTTGGGCACGGTACGGATGGACAGTGTGAGTGCGCACAAAGAGATGAGAAAGATAAAGGAAGAGCTGACAGCAGAGGGAGAGTTCAGAGTGCTGCAGTTGCTGTGATCTTATTTACAGGAGTCACTGAGCCTTCTGGAGACATATTTCAGCCCAGAAACAAATAATGGAACACTGAAACCACGTGCTGACAGCGGAAATTAAGCTACTAGAAGTTGTGTGTGCATCAGGTAAAACATTTCATACAGAAACCGAAGAGGAAATGGGCCCTCCAGTCAAGAGCGTCAACAGAGAAGTGGAACCAACCCCTTTACAGTTGAGAGACAAACAGATGTTTGTGCACCGATATGACTCTGTCTTTGTGTGGCAAGTCATTACTTATCTTGCAGTCACTAAATTGTGTTTCTCTGCCAACACTCTGCACTGTGGTGGATGAAAAGTAATGTAATGTTGATGGAATGACCATGAACTGGAGTGTGTTCTTTTTGTACCTCAGAAGCTGCTTCAATCTCAGGAAGCGTCGATGATGTCATAGGCGATGAGCTGCTCTGAGACCAAAGATGTACATAAATATCAAGGTATTGTTTCCTGGCTTAATGACTGTAAATGAGTTTCAACGTTCTCTGATGATGGATTTATGAACTATTACAGTACTGTCTGTGAAAGTAATGACCCGCCCTCTTATCGTCCAGCACTGACCATCCGCTCCTCAGCATCAAACCAGATGGAGACGTTTCCTTGTCTGACCCCAACTCGACCGCATAGATCCTCATCATGAAGCCTTACCAACAGTTCATTCAGCCATATTTACTTCACTGAGTTACCTCTGCGTCATTGTTATATTTTGCCTTTGTGCTGTTCTGTTGTACCCAATGCTGTTTTGCTTATATGTGTCGGTAATACATTTTGTGTTCAAGAAATGAAGAGAGGAGCAAAAAGAGTATTCCAGTATTATTTTTGAAAAGCACTGTGATGAGCCAGTGGAACAACTACTTGTATGTATATTGAGATTTCACAAGTTATTATATTTTTGGGGAAAAACCATACAGTATTATTGAATGGGATCTGCAGATTGTGTTAAGTTTAAAAATGTGGCATTTACTCTATCATTAACTAAGGACAAAGGAAAGTGGTAGTTTGTTTTCAGAGGTGTAATAGACTGCACTATATATATAATAAAGGATTTATTTTATGTCACAAGAATTCCCTGTGTCTTTTACTGTGAAATTCTGTTTATGCTATGAGAAAATTTCAAAATAAAAATGGATAAAGCTGCTTTTAGGGGTACATTCTCAAGCTACCCTTAACATAAATCTTAACTTCTTGAAGGCTTATGCATCTTAGTAAGCGGTATGAAACTGATACAAGTGATGTTAAAACAGCTGCTTTCACTGTGAATATCCCTTCTTTACATTGGTGTTGGTGTGACACGGAGACTCCAGGCTGGTTGATTGAAGCGGCCATTCATTCATCTCCCCTGCCGAGTCCACTGTTTTGTTTCTGTGTGGGTCGATGACCTCCATTCCGGATGGACCAATCACATGAAAGTAGGTTACGCTCGCACATGCGCAGACGCGGCAGAGTAATTTGTTGATATCCTGCTTGGTAGTACTCATTTAGACTTTGGTATTTCAAAGCCACATTTATCCCCAGCGCAGGGGTTTTATTTGCATTGGGCGGCACAGTTAACGAGAACGTTCTCTATATGAAGGGCTGATGGAAGACACACGGGACCTGGTGAGTGCATTCGGAACCTTTTAGGGCCGCGAGCCTCCGACACCAGAGGATTTGCTGAGGCTAGCGCTGCTCCTTTGTTGTTATCTGTTTATGGTAACTAGCTAGTGGCTCAGTCAGGGATACATATCAACACGCTCTCAGCAATTAAAACCAAGTACAGAAATAAAATAACCTCACAGTTATTTGAACTAAATACGTGGAGGTGCAAGTTCGCTACGCAAATTAGAAGTGCGGTTTGCTTTTATAGATAAAAACAGGAGAAACAGGGTTCCGCTAGCTAGCTATGCTAACGCTAGCTAGCATTAGGGGCTATTTCCTATAAGGCCGCCCCTTATTTTATCTCATGTATCAGCTTTTCTGTTTTGTTTATCACACATTCATCTGTATACGTCTTTAGTGGCCGATGCATTGTTTTATTCTTTCAGTATTCTTGCATGCTAAACGCGTCCTGTTAGCGCAGCCACTTAGACTGTCACCTGTGATGCCCGGAGGAGGAAGTGGATCTGGGGGCTATGTCAACAAACATGTTAACACTGTTCCGCACACTGTTCCGCATCGATGACCCATCCATGAGCTGGGCGCACTGTATTTTCACGTTTTCGATCTTAACTATCAGATATACTATCATATATACTCTGGTTACATGCGCGGGTTTTTCCTATCTCGTTGTCTTCCATAGCCAGCCTTCCAGGTCGCATTCCTGAGCAGATGTTATTGGAAAAGGACTGTATATTATCATCCATAATCCATATTATCATCCAGGGGAAAATGTGAATGTACAATAGTTCAAAGGAACTCTCAAATAACTACAAATGTTAACGTTTTCTTTTTTAAACTGAAACAATTAACGTTTGGAGTAATTCAAGTTTGAAGCAAACACGAACAGACTTAACTGGTCCTTGCTTTTAAAATGCAAATCTGGTTTCCTTTCTGTGCTATGATAGTGATATGAATATTCTTGGGTTATGATAAGACAGTTATACATGTCACCTTCAATTTTGTGAAACTGTGATTGACATTTTCCTAGTGTGCTGGCATTTCATCGACGAAACAATAAATGACACCAGGACATCAGCTGCACAGATGAATCGATTAGCTGTCAACTGTTGGATTATTCGTTAATTCTTCGATCATAGATTAATCGCTTTGCGTCTTTTTTTTTTAAAGAAAAAGGTATTAGTATAGTAGTATGTTTTCTGTTTTCTTCCCTCGTCTATGACAGTAAACTAAATAGATTTGAGTTTTGGAAGAAACAGGACATCTGAGGACATCATGTGAGGCTTTAGGAACCCCCCCACCCCCCTAATTTCTTACAATTTATTGTAGGGCATATGATAATTTATCATCTTTTAATGGGATCATATGATGAAATCATATACTGAGATATCACAATCTATAAAAAAAACGTCATCTAAATTGATAAGAAGCACATATTAATACAAATTTCTCAGAAAATCTGATGTCAAATATTTTGAGGGAACCATATTGCGGTCTGGTTTTTACACCACACTGTTCAGTGCATGCATTATCAGTAAGTGTATAGCTGGAAAAAATGTATTATATTAATATTCTATTTTTTTATTTCACTTGAAGCTGTTATGTTTCATTTGCACTAAAGTTCTTAATAAAATGAGAAAGTACTCAGTACTTACTTGCATGTAGACACACAGAAACTAGGAATCAGGAACCCTCATGTTGTAAGGCAACAGTGCTAACCGCCACACCACTGTGCCGCCCCAGTATCATAATGCAATTATGTATTAAAATATTGTGATATACAACTCCATCATGAAGCACATATTAATGAATTAAAGGTTCTCAGAGGAATCTGATGAAAAGTCTTTTGAGGGCATATCATTTGAAGATTTATTTTTACATCACACTTATTGTGTGCATGCATGTTAACAGGCAGTGTAAAGCTGGAATCTTTTTTTTTTTCTTTATTATTCAACTTGAAACTGTTATGTTCATTTGGTGCTAAAGTTTTTAATACAGTGAGAACATTTTACACAAGTATTTCATTTGCACAAGAATATATAGAAATAGGAAAATTTACCGTTTGGTTATTTCATATAGACTATTAATTTATTAGATTACCAAAAAACATGCTATATCGTTAGATACACACACACACACACATTATATACATGTATATATATATTACCGTTTTCTTAGATGACGCACACTAATGTGAAGATTATCTGTAATAAAAGGGCATAAAGTTGCTTCAGCCTGTGTCAGGCAGTGACTGAAGAGAAATGTGATGGTGATCCATAATCTCCTGCTCCTCTGACACTGACACACTGATTCTCCAGATCTCAAATTACTTATCTTGTTAAAACAAGAAAACGGAGAAAAATGATCCGGTGTCACGAGAAAACGGAGGAAATAAATTGTATGTAATGTATGACCTTTTAGGGCATCCGTTTAGTTATTATTTATTTATATATGTATTGCATTATCGAGATATGAAATTACCCATATCGGGATAGAGCGTTATGGCCATATTGCCCAGCCCAGTTTTATTGAGCAAACAACTTATCAATAAATAAGAAAATAATCTGCAAAAGAATGGTTAGTTGCAGCCTAATCAGGATGAATTGTTTAGGAAGATAATCATTAGTTGCTGCCTTAAAGTGTTCCATTCATCAGACCCTAATGTCTTTTTTTCTTTTCCTGGGTTGTAAAGGCTGAACGCACCCCACGTTCAGAGCGCAAGCGGAGAGACTCGTTCGGGATGTTTGATGGCTATGACAGCTGCAGCGAGGAGTCCACCAGCAGCTCCAGCTCCGAGGACAGCGAGGATGAGGTGGTGCCCTCCATCCCTGCCAGCCTGCCCATCATCAAGAACAATGGTCAGGTCTACACTTACCCTGATGGAAAAGCTGGAATGGGTCAGTACATGGAAATATGTTTGGGCCATATCCTCTGTGTGGTGCTTTCGAATAGGATCCTGCAATCTGCCAGCATGTAGTAGTCTGATGATCTGAATGTGTCTGTTTCACAGCCACTTGTGAGATGTGTGGGATGGTCGGAGTACGAGATGCTTTTTACTCAAAAACCAAGCGCTTCTGCAGTGTGTCCTGTTCGAGGAGTTATTCCTCAAATTCCAAAAAGGCTAGTATCTTGGCAAGACTCCAGGTAAGTGCGTTGTAGGCCTGATACAACAAATTATTCAAGATTTAACCAAAATTATTAAACCGATATTGATGTCTGCTTTGATTTTGCAAAAAAGGGCAAACCACCGACAAAAAAGGCAAAAGTCTTACAGAAACAGCCTCTAATGGCAAAGTTGGCTGCTTACGCCCAGTACCAAGCAAGTCAGCAGAACCAGGCCAAATCAAAAGCTGGTACGTTATCCAAAAGCACTAATGATGACTAGCAGTGCTGCTCTGTTTGGATATACTCCAACTTTACACTGTTTCTTGTTTCCTTTCAGTGGTCCCCGCAGAGAGCTTTGAGTGGGGGCGCTATATCTGTAGCAATAACACGGCCGGAGCTCCAGTCAGCTGTTTTAAGCATGTGAGTAAAAACTGGACCGGAGTGGGCAGCAGCTCATTTGTTTGCTTTCTTGACTGAATAACTTCACGGCCTCCTCTGTGCTTCAGGCCCCTATGGGGACATGCTGGGGAGACATAGAAGAAGGAGTGAGGATTGAAGTGGTCAACAACGATACCAACCTCTCCACCAAGGTGTACTGGATAGCAGAGATCATTAAGCTAGCAGGTGAGACTACTGCAAGTGTCAGCTATGAAAGGAAATCCTATTATTCCTGCGATAATTGGTGGGAGTAGCTGTTTTAGTTGCAATCAGCACACAGTATTAATAAATATATTCTTCCGAAATCACAATATGGCAAATGTTAAGTTACATGTAAAATAAGCACATTAAGGTTCAGTACAGTGAGCTGTCTGATTTACAAAAATAATTTCAAATGTTGACTCAGTCCATCTTAAATGAGCTTGTGACAACTGAGCAAACTTCCTCTGATGATAAAGACCATTGAGATATGGTTAAAAGTCTAGCAGAAATAAGCAAGATGACCTTGAATGAGCTGTCCAATCAGACGTGCTTTATGTCGCCGTGCAGGGTTCAAGGCCCTCCTGCGGTATGAGGGCTTCGACAATGACAACAGTAAGGACTTCTGGTGTAATCTCTGCATCCCTGAAGTGCACCCGGTGGGATGGTGCGCTTCTAGTGGCAAACCCCTTGTACCTCCAAAAAGTGAGTCTTGTGCCAGACGTGTTCAGTCTTGTTCTTGTTTTCAGACGGTTGGTGGTCATTTTTACTGTTATTTTTTGCAATCTTCCTTCCAGGCATACATCATAAGTACTCTAACTGGAAAGCTTTTCTTGTGAAGCGTCTCACTGGAGCTAAAACACTGCCACCTGACTTTAATGCCAAGGTGAGACCCACAAATGCCTCATGGTTTTAATGATAGCGTTTTTGGCCAAAATCCATATCTTGAATAGAGCAAGCAAGAGATAGCTTTTTTCTGTTGATCAAACATCTCCAAATTTGATGGTTTCAGAAATTATTTGCAAAAGGGGTTAGCGTTGACTTTGAACTTTGGTTTGTGTTGGACCTGAAATCCTTCTCCAAAGCACTCTACAATCAACTCCACTGAACAATGAATCGGTGACATTTGTCAATCCTCTGCTTTTGCCTTTGTTAAATCCGTGTATGACTCTTCACCGTAGGTTCAGGAGAACATGCAGTTCCCCTTTAAGAAGCTGATGCGGGTAGAGGTGGTGGACAAGAACTACCTGTGCCGGACTCGGGTGGCACTGGTGGAGCAGGTAATCGGAGGTCGCCTCAGGCTGGTCTATGAGGAGAGCCAGGACGGGACCGATGACTTCTGGTGCCACATGTTCAGCCCCCTCATCCACAATATAGGCTGGTCGCGCAGCATCGGACACCGCTTCAAGCGATCTGGTCAGTCTCTTTTAATGAAGGCATAAAATGAACGAAAAATATCTAGATATAAAATTTTAAAAAGAAAATGTACTGAGGCGCAAACCCTTTAGGGCTGTCTCCTGGAAGTTGACTCCCTGCAGGGAGGGAGGACACAGGGCACTTGAAGCTAAGGCCCTGTGCCACGGCCCCTTGAAGCTAAGGGCGCCCTCCCACTGTGCGTCCATACCGTTCCCCGTGCATTAGGGTACTTGTCCCCCCCTCCCTCTCCCCCCACGGCCCAGGCCCGTTTGTACTCACACTGCCTGGGCCTCGGTGAATGCTTCTTGCTGCCTATACGTCATCACGCCGTAACAAGTCACACGCATTGATGACGTCATCGCGATGCGTCGCTTTGTTTACAAATCTTTCCATAGACCTCTGAGTTTTTGTGTGTCTTGTCGACTGTTTTTGAATCTTTTCATCGACCAAATCTGCAGTAAACACACCACCTCCGCATCATACCAACGTGAACCTTTCGCCGGCATTGTTTTAAATGTCCGCGCATGGTCCGTCCTTTTTTCTATGTCCCAACAGGCGCACATAAAATTACGTCAGAACCGTCGTAGGCCTTGTGCTCGTACACGTGCACACGCTCGGTCTCATACATGTGCAAACGTGCTTTACAAAAGCCCACCTCTCCAAAACGGGCCGTGGCCGGCAAGCGTATCCCGCCTAGACGCGGTATGGTTGCACTCACACTGGTCAAACGAACTAGACTTATGCCGTGAATCGTGCTTGGGCACAGTACGGATGGACAGTGTGAGTGTACCCTAAGAGGTCTGGGCAAGGGGAGCTGCAAAGCTCACATACAGAGCCATAAAATACTTTCACCCCAGGCCTTTCCAAGCCGATCTAGAGCTGGTCGTGGGGACTGCTCACTGGCAGAAGGATGGTTTATTCAGTCGACTCCTAATGCACAGTGGTGCCCATGTTCACTGTCACATGAAATGTATTGAAGAAAAATTGGGGAATTTGGAAGAGCGATTAAAAGGATGGTCAAAATCAAAACGGATATCCTAACACTGGTATCATCCAGTCTTTAAAAGTCACAATTGAATTGAACTGAAATGCTGGAGTGGATCATTTTTTAAGCTCATGTTTTGCACTGAAAGGACTGCATTCAAGCGCTGCTTAAGCTCAGGCAAGTCATTCTCATCTGTCAATTTATTTTCCAGATGTTACAAAGAAAATTGACGGTCAAGTTGATGCTCCTGCACTGTACTTCCAGAAGGTAATTTGAAATAGAATTCTTTTTATTTTTCTATCCCAAATTCCCTTTTAAAAATATATTTTGCTGATCCAGCTATGTGTTATGGCAGTGTGTACAGATGAATGGTGTTTGGCTTCCCTCCATGTCCCTGTATCATCCGGCCGATTTCGACAGACCTCCGAGGGGATTCCCTCCATGGAGAGAAGCCAAATAGTGTTCATCTGCACACACTGCCAACACTGCCATGACACAGAGCTGGATTCAATCAGCAAAGTACCCCTTTAAGAGAGAGTCCTACAGCTGTGCTTTGAATTAAAGTGTAATT
Source organism: Echiichthys vipera (assembly GCF_963691815.1). Classification (NCBI taxonomy): domain Eukaryota; kingdom Metazoa; phylum Chordata; class Actinopteri; order Perciformes; family Trachinidae; genus Echiichthys; species Echiichthys vipera. The sequence continues at coordinate 24,045,300 of NC_139843.1, read as the reverse complement.
CCGGCGCAAAATCATCCATTTGTCTTTTTCGGCACTTTATCTATATCAAATAAGCCATCAAAACAGTTTTTCTCATGTAACAACTATAAAGGCGCTAACACTGACTAGCTGGGGCAGTACGGCAAAGGCATTCAAGGGTCTTTTTTTAACCACTAATACTGCTCAAAATAACAACAAACCTCTGCAGCAGCTTGAGAAGAGTCCCTACACAGAAAACAAAGCACCAATGGGCTCCTTCCTTTGGTATTGACTTTGGTAATCCACTTGAATGGACTTTACTATAAGAGGAGCTGGTACAGGGGTCAGTGGGTAAGTTTTTAAAATACCCTTTGAATAAACTCTGGGTTCACTAACTACGCTGTTGGTGCTTTGTTTTCTGTGTAGGGACTCTTCTCATGCTACTGCAGAGGTTTGTTGTTATTTTGAGCAGTATTAGTGGTTAAAAAAGACGTTTGAATGCCTTCACTGTACTGCCCAAAGCTAATCACTGTTAGCCATGTCTGACTGTTAGCGTCTCTCCCAGATTTCTCTGTTAATAGTTCATACACAAAAAAAACTGTCTCAATGGCTTATTTTATGTATTTAAGTGCCAAAAAAGACCCTGGGATGATTTACACTCTGTTATACAGGTATGTCATTATCAGGTCATTGCAGACCTGATCTGATTCTGTGATTCTGTGTGTTGCTTTCCATTCTCATGTACAGCGTTTGGCAGTAACAAGTTACTAAAATAATATAACTTTTCCCATTAACGAGTAATAATAAAAATGAGTAATAATATTACAGCTACCCCTACAAAAACATCTCGTCACAACGCAAGTTTTTGTCACTGGTTTTAAATTTAACAATGCAATGCCGGCTCGAAATACTCTGATTACTTTGCTTTTGTCAAGAACATTGTGGTCAAGTGTAAATGGTAAATGAACTTGTACTTCTATAGTGCCGTTCTAGTCTTCTAGTCTCAAGGCACTTTCACACTATTTGTCACATTCACCCATTAACACAGACATTCAAACTGATGGCAGTGGATCTACATACCATCTAATCTAACCATTCACACCACATTCACACACCTATGCGCAGCAATTCGGGCTTCAGTGTCTTGCCCAAGCACACTTCGACATATGGACCAGAGTAGCCGGGGATTGAACCACCGATCTCTCGAATGGAAGAAGACCCTCTCTACTTCTGTACCACAGCAGCCCCCTAAATTGAAGTTGGTGGCAAAAAAACTTGCAAAGATGACCTGTGGCTGGATATGCGGTGGATAAGATGTTGCCCATCTCCACTTTTACCTTGCCGTCTTTCAGACAGATCCTTGAGAGAATACCCACCATAGGTGACGGAAGACTCCCAGGGAAAAAATAATTTGCAAGCTATCTGGATAAAGTATGTCTGAACTCTGACGGACGCTGAGCTTAAGGCAGCTTTCAAACATACAGTATAGACTTTGTCTCTACAGCTGCCAGCATCTGCTCTGCTTTATTCAGGGGGTGGCAGCAGTTTGTGGCCTATCTCGTCATGTTAATCATAGACAATTTGGCAGCACTCCGAAAGGCACATGTACTTTTAGTGCAGAGTTTTTCAATATTAGTACATCAGCTTAGTTAGAAGCTTAAGTCAGGTAACTTTGCTTTCAAGCCTCAAGTCAAATGTCACCGCATACAAACAGCTCTCTAGCTTGTTCATAGACTATAACGGTTATTTTTGGGACAAACGGGACAGGATTGGAGCAGGATTTTTTAGGAGTAACGGAAAGTAACGAGTAGTGTAACAAATTACTTTTCTCATTGAGTAATAAGTAAAGTGATATTACTTTGGAATACTTAATTTGTCTTTTTGGACTCTCAATTCAGGTGAAAGATGTGGACCAGAGTGGAGATTGGTTCAAAGATGGGATGAAGTTAGAAGCCATTGACCCCCTCAACCTCTCAGCTATATGTGTAGCCACTGTAAGAAAGGTAAGCATGTTTCCGGCTATCATGTTATGAAATGCTGTGTGTCAGGACAAAAGTTTTGTGGAGTAAAAGAAGGATTAGTTCTTGTGGTTTGCGTTAAAATTCCCTTCACTCTGCTGCTCCAGAATGACTTCAGCCATTGTCCTTTTCTGTAGGTGTTGGCTGACGGGTACCTCATGATTGGGATTGATGGTTCGGAGGCGGTGGATGGATCAGACTGGTTCTGCTACCACGGCACCTCCCCCTCCATCTACCCTGTCGGCTTCTGTGAAATCAACAACATTGAACTCACACCCCCTAGAGGTACTGTACACTCATGTCTTCATAGATGTAAATGGGCATTCGATGCCACAGATGTATGAAAAATTTCAAATGCCTAAATAAAAATAAACAAGTAAAGTCAAATAAAACACACATTGTTATGGTATTTCATGTTTATGCATGTATTTACTGTTACTTTTGAAATGAAAAACACCTTTTAAAGGGCAATCTTTTCCATTTTAGTCTTGGGGAGTGAGCTCAGTTCCAGGTCTGAAAAGTGAAGCCAATAGTGAAGTGCCTTAAACTTGCAACCTCTGCAGCAGCATGAAAAGAGTCCCTTCACATAAAACGAAACACCAACAGCGTAGTTAGTGAACCTGGAGTTTATTAACAAGAGTGTTTTAAAGACTTACCTACTGGCCCCTGTACCAGCTCCTCTCATAGTAAAGTCCATTCAAGTGGATTACCAAAGTCAATCCAAAAGGAAGGAGCCCATTGGTGCTTTGTTTTGTGTGTAGGGACTCTTCTCATGCTGCTGCAGAGGTTTGCTGTTATTTTCAGCAGTATTAGTGGTTAAAAAAGACATTTGAATGCCTTCACCATACTGCCCCGAGCTAATCACTGTTAGCCGCATTCGGCTGTTAGCGACTCTGCCTTATTTCTCCGTTAATAGTTGTTACACTGAAAAAATTGTCTCGATTGCTTATTTGATGAGTGTATTTGCCGAAAAAGACCCTGGGATGATTTTACGCTGGAATTTCACTTTAATTGTAACATTGTTGCCCCCAAAATATCTCTCATTCAGCATTCAGTTACACCTTGCTAACAAAGCTAGCATTAGCTGGTTAATGTGGAACGATTAAACCACTTCATCCCTGTTCATGTTAGCCAGAGTGCTAAACCGGAGGTTGTCAGCCCGGCCGGGAGAATTCTCTAGTGCACCCGCTCTATGGGCCACAATAGCAGTAAGCACTCACGGTAGCTATGTTCATCTCTCTTATAGTCTGTCATTTTTATTCATGCATTTAAAAGTTTCCATACATAGCCTCTATACTATTGTTTATTTGAACCATTTGTCTTTAGGTAAAGTTGTTTGTTAGCGCTTTGGTAACATCTTGTTGCATATGGTTTCTTGATGTTCTGCTCTCAACACTACCTCTGTTCCCCAGGGTACACTAAACTGCCATTTAAATGGTTTGACTACCTCAGAGAAACGGGTTCCATAGCTGCTCCTGTCAAGCTCTTTAACAAGGTAGGTCCAAGTTTGATGATTTCCAGAATTGTTTTTCTTCTTCTTAATAACCGCAACACGGTCTCATCCGGCTGTTAAGAGGTGAAGTATCACCCTTTCAAAATATGATTGCCAGTCCAAGTCTTGTATTTCTACAACGCCACAGAGCCGGGTTCCCCGTTGTTTGTTTAAAAAAAACAATGTAATCGATATTTTACCTCTTTCGTCTCGATGAGATGTGTAACTGACGAAAGAGGTGATGGTAATTGGTCACATGTTCTGCCATTGTTGTTCGTTTGGACCCAGAAATCTTATTTTGAAAGGATGTAACATCAGACTTGACAGCCGGCTAGCACTACATCTCAAAGCAGAAAGCAGCAGGTAAAAGGAGCGCCATCATGGTCAGAAGCATTGGAGGAGATTCCTTGGATGAGTGATTTCAGTCTATCTACAAAAATGTGTTCATGTAGCTCCGGGTTTTGCAGTAGCTCCTACATTAAGTATTTTTTAAGCCCTGAGCCATGTTTATCATTAATTAAATATAAATACATTACTTCTGAATAGCTCTATGTTGAATCAGTAAGCAGGACAGATGTCCAGCCCATGACGGTCTGTGAAGCACACCACGTTTTTGACCAGAACAGTCTTGAAGGGATGCATAGCTTTATCTCCTTTACTGTGTCCTTGCAAAAGAAATCAGGATGAGAATGTAGGATTAGCCACTACATCACTGCCTTGCTTTGACTCCAACAGCGGCTCCATATTGTCCCGTTCATGCATATAATGGGTGATTGTGTAACAGGTGTGATCTGTTCAACACACCACAGGCCAGGACTCCCAGACCACGCACATATTTTAAGAAACAGAACTCAAAATACACACACACACACACACACACACACACACACACACACACACACACACACACACACACACACATCTGTAATAAAATATCAAGTGGAAGCATTATTAACCATGTTACAGTTGCATAGTTTGGTGTGTGTCATAACTCCACCAGCATCTGCTGTGTTGCCAGTGTTGTGGTTGATGCATGCTGTTATGTAGCAGCAGTTGCTAGCTGATTTTGATAGCGAGCTAAAATGAATTCAAACCAATGGGCCTCTGGTAGGAAACACACTTCAAAATTGCAGGCAAACTTGCATTGCATATAATACCACTGATCTTTTAAATGTACCACTTGTTCGATTTTTCATGGATGAATATAGCCTCATATTTCTTTCCCTTGTTCCGTCTGATTAACCGGATTCAGGGTTCATCGGTGCTTCTCCACTATTTGCAGGAAGAAAGAGTGCACTGCTTACTTATGTTAGTGCGTTTATTTTCTGTTAATTAGTCAAACTCGTTTTTTTCAATGCTCGGCTTCTTCCAGGAGGTTCCCAATCACGGTTTCCGACAGGGCATGAAGCTGGAGGCTGTCGATCTGATGGAGCCGCGGCTGGTGTGTGTTGCCACGGTGACAAGGATTGTGCACCGACTACTGAGGATCCACTTTGACGGCTGGGAGGATGAGTACGACCAGTGGGTGGACTGTGAGTCACCTGACCTCTACCCTGTAGGTTGGTGTCAGTTGACGGACTACCAGCTCCAACCCCCCGCCTCACAGAGTAAGAACACCATACACTTCACCACAGGGGCCACTGATGCTGTGTGTTTTTCTCATCTAAAATGTCAAGCTGACACTCACAATATCTAATCATCTAAATGGCAGATTGTTGCTGATATGAGTCAGGCTGGCAGAATAGATGTTCAAGTACATTTCAGCTCACACTTGATTATGTCAGTGTTTTGCATGTCAGTCTTGTGTCTGAGCAACTCTTTTCTTTAGGTAACATTTCCGTAATACTTCCAACACGGTGGTCCGGATTGAATGCTATCATAGACACAGCTCTCACAAGGTTAAATACACAGAGAGATACTTTATGATATGCATATCCTTTATGATGTATTGTTTCTTATAGCTACACAACAAAAAGAACAGCTGTCATTATGGACGAGACAGTCCTGAGGAGTAGAGCTGTAACAATTAGTCAATTCACCGATCAGTTGATCATTCAAAAAATGTAATGGCAACCATTTTGACAGTAAGCCTTGAAGTCATCAATTAAGTAAAACATTTTGTTGATGTTACTCAAATATGAATTTGTTGCTTTTCCTTATCGTAACATTGTATTAAGTTGTTGGTTGGACAAAACAAGACATTTCATGACATCACATTGGGCTCTACAAAATTGTGATCAAGGATGGAAATATGAGATTTTATTTACTTATTCTGAATTGTTCTGACTTCTTCTGACTTACTGTTTGTTTGCAAGCCAAAAAGCCAATTCTATGACAAATGGATGAAGTGGTACATATTCCATTTAAATATGAACATGGTGGAATAACACTTGAGTAAGATGTGTGTACATAAGATGAAAACATATTTCTTGTTTTTTTTAGTTGATAATTTATGTTGTTTTTCTGTGTTTCCATAGTATTTTAATACTTTAACTAATGCATTTTTAACTTCATTCGTTCATATACTGGCAGCTAATATTCAGGATGCCTAGTCTGATACTTAAGCTCAAGGTATCTGCAGATCCGATAGTGGTGCTCTTTTCCCCCCAAATTTAGAATCTGTGTACCTCGCTGTGTGAATCATTTTAAAGTTTCAGTCGGCAACATTTGTTTGATCATATTCACTGAAGCCGACACTCTGCTGCGATAAAACAACATAAATCATTTGGTTTTATAAAATAAAAATACAAAGCTCAGAAAGTAAACAACAACAATGAGTAAGTTAGCCAGCCTACCTCCATGTAGCATGCACTCCATGCTGTTTCTGAGAGAAGACACGGACGCGTTCACAGGAATCTGGTGCACGCCCACTGACGAGCACTCGATGGGAGGGAGCGAAGGAGCTTGTGGCAGTGGGGAAGGGGTGTGAGAATTGGAAACATTTGAAATTTGAGTCAACTCGGCCAGCAAGACTTTGCCAACTGCAGCTTTAATGTAATCTAACACAAAGCCAGGGATTGCTGTGACAGTCCCCTGTCTGTCGTGACTGAATTAATATAACTGATGCCATTAGAAAATAGGTCAGCAACTAACTATTATTTTTTATTGTTCATGAATATGTTGTTAGTTAGTTAGTTGTTTGGTCTGTAAATGTGATAAAATTGGGGAAAAAAACGGTGATCAGTGTTTCCCAAAGTCCAAGATGATGTCCTCAAATGTCTCGTTTTCTTCTACAACTCAGACATTCAGCTTACTGTCATCGAGGAGGGAAGAAAATATCCACATTCAAGAAGCTGGAAATAGAATTTTGACTAAAAATGATTAATTCATTAACAAAATAGTCGGTTAATAATTTAATAGTTGACAACTAACCCATTCATCAACTTAGGGCGCACTCACACTGTATTTCTGTACCGGGCCAAAACCGTTTTTTCAGCTAAAGCCTAGTACGTTTAAGCAGTGTGAGTGCACCCATTCCGCGCATAACAGCGGACAGCGGGCCGTCCACGAGAGGTGGGCTTTTGTAGAGCCGTTTGCACATGTACGAGCACGAGCGTGCGCACGTGTACGAGCACGAGCCCTACGGCGGTAGCGGTATGTGCGCCTGTTCGGACATAGAAAATAGAACGACGGACCATTCGCGGACATTTAACAACAACAATGGTGGCGAAAGGTTCACGTTGGTGTGATGCGGAGGTGGAGTGTTTACTGCAGATTTGGTCGGATGAAAATATTCAAAAACAGTCGACAAGATGCACAAAAACTCCAAGGTCTATGGAAAGATTTGTAAACAAAGCCACACACACGCGATCAATGCGTGTGACGTGTTACGGCGTGATGACGTATGGACAGCAAGAAGTATTGGCCGAGGCCCAGGCAGTGTGAGTACAAACGGGGCTGGGGCGCGGGGGAAGAGGGAGGGGGGACAAGTACCCTAAAGCACGGGGCGCGGTGCGGAAGGACAGTGTGAGTGCGCCCTAATTGTTGCAGCTCTACTTGTCAAAGAGTGTATTTATGGATGGTTCATGTCATTGCAGATATGTGATGGGCTTATTAATAAGGCCAGTATCAGATCGATACTGATGCTATATATCGGAGCGATGCATCCCTAACTGTGGGTTGGGCTACAAATGATATACTATATTTGTAATTGTGTTTGCTTTCTTGGTCCGTGCCTCACCTCGCATACCTCGCTGTCCTCAAACATCCCATAGTTTCCTCTTGTTAGTCCTCTGCTCTTCTTTCAGGTAACAGAGAAATTCCTCAGTCTGTACCCAAGCAGAAGAAAAAGGCCCAGCAGTACAAAGGCCAAAAGAAAAGTGAGTTATCCGTCTAAATCGTTTCACTCCTCTCCTTCTTCGCCTTTTCCTTTTCCACTGGCTACACTTATGGTAGAAACTCTGCTGCTCTCTGATTGGTCATCTGCTCGGTGTGTCAGGAATCTTTTCATCGGACCTCTTGTGTCACACTCCTGGGTGTTGTACAAAGACCAAAGCTGTGTTTTTCCCCCCTGTGAGTGGGATATGTATTAACACACACCCTGGGTACAGAGTAGTTGAGGTATTTGAGAGCAGCTGTTGTTGCTGCTGTTGCATCCTCATTAGCGCCTCAGTCTCTGGTCACAAAGGAAGATGCTAATGCTTACTACTAAACACAAGCAGTTTCTATGGAAGTCTATGGCTGCCAATATACAAATGTTTTATTTGTGTGCACAGTATATGTGACAAAATCCAAATGTGCACTTTCATGTTCAGAAATGCATTAGAATTAGAATCAGAATTACTGCCAAAATGTGTAGGCATAAGCAAACATTCCCATAAGGCTAATGAAATTGGATGTGGAATGTGAAAGCTAAACTTGAAAATATTATTGCAAACTGAACTTTTGATGGTCATGGTAATTGTTATATTTTTTGTGAAGAGGCTTGGGAGAACTGTTTCCTTTTCTCATACTTACTTATTTGAATTGAAGATGACAACCTTTACTCGATTCAGCTTTGACAAAGGCAGTGTATACCACAACCACTCCTTCCCTTCTTACCTTTCACAATAAAGAATATAATTAAATATTTGATGGTATTAGTGTAAAAAAATACCGCCTTTTCACTGCTATGAATATTCACAGGCAAGCATTTCACATTTCTGTCTTGGTAATTCATCAAAATTTGAATTTTGCCACAACTCGTGGGCATGCCAATAGAAAATGAAAAATGAATACTCGTAAAATACTTAGTCAGCCCCAGACTTTGACACACGTGTTTGAGTTGCTGTGGTCGTGTTCTTGGTAGCTAACAGTGTATCTGCCCACTTGGGTCTGGCAGTCTGATTACAGCTTACCAGGGGCTTATTCAGATGGGCATATCAAGTGACAACAGTGTAAGGTCAAATAAGACATGCCACCCTAAGCTGTAACCTTTTTAACTCTTCTCCACAATACCTAATGTGAACATGAACAATTCGTTCTGGTTGAAATGAACCCCTGTGTGTAACAAGCCCCTGGTAGCTCACCCAAGTCTGGCTTGGTGTTTAGAGAGGAAGATTCCGGTTGGTCGACGGCCCTTCAGTCAGGCAGGCAGGAGGAGGAGCAGCTTCTCGGGGGACGAAGAGCAGAGTCCGCCCCCTTACCCTGCCCAGGGGCCCTCTCGGCCCCGACCCCGAACCCACCTCCACCAAACCCACAAATCAGGTAACGTCACACTAACGATAAAACCAGAACAGCACCGAGCCGCCCGAGGCATTTTTAACAGAAGACCGTCCTCTGAGTCCTGCTCACAGGGCCTCGCTGTGGGGCCGGATGCTGCTGATGCTGCATGTTCTACCTCATTGTTACTGGTCTCACATGAATATCTCCTCATGTCAGTGAAGATCTGATCATTTAGTTTCCACTGTGATGTCATAGGCATGTTTGTTCTTAAAGTAGTTCTCTTGATGCTCATCGTGCATGTGAAGTTAAAGGTTGAATATGGAGAATGAGCAGAACACCTCCATCTAGTGTCTTTAGTGTTACAACAACAAAAAATAATTCCAGCAGTTTGGTTGCCAGGTTTGTTGCCGAGGGTGTCAAGCATTCAGCCTGCTCCATGTTAAGTGACCCACTCAACTTCTTCTAGCCTAAGTAAATATGAGAGTGCACTCTAGTAAATATGTGATCTGGCCACAGACCGATGCTCCGCCTCTTTCCTTTGGTCGGTCCGAGTTCTCAGCGGCGAGTGCTTGTAAATCCGGTCCAGGCTTTAACACCTGTGGATCGGACCGGGTCGGGTCTTTGAGAACCCTGAAACCGATGAAGCAGCTTAGAAACTGTTCAAACAGGCGACCGTGGGCTTTGAGAGGTTTTGTACATTCACAAGAACTTGTAGAAAATTGAAATAGACCCGGCTTCTAACGTTAATTGATACCGGCTTCAAACCTGGAGACAGACCCTGCCCAGTAGCCTACAGGAGAGTGCCATAATAACAAAAAAGATTTTAAGTTACTTGGGATATTTATTTATTTGATACATAATGCTGAAATGTAAATATAATTGACCATTACCATACTGTAAAAATCTAGGACTTGAATTCCCATCTTTGGCAGTAACTTACAGGAGACCAGAGTCTGTTTGAGCCTGTTTGAACCCGTCCCCTCCAGCAAATCACACCATAAAAACAAGGATTAGAGGGGTTTGACTGACGGTTAGCGTTAGCCGTTAGCATTAGCCGTTCCAGCAAAGTAAAGATGAAAGTGATGTTAGCGATCAAGGAGAAGCGTAGCCATTTGGCGTGCGTTTGAATGGCGTTTCTCTCCTTTCTCTCAGTCCATGGAGCGAATGCTCGGCCTATAGTGACTCTGGTTTTTGCCCGTCTCTGCTCACTCAGCTGCTGGGACAAATAACGCCCCCTTCACTGAGGCTCCGAAGCAGGTGCAGGATTGGCAAACTCCATTTCACCCACTAGCTGCACCCAACAACAGACAACCCTGGCAACCAGCAACGCCCAACGCTATTGGCTGCTGCCATGGAAACACAACGGGACAGAATATCAAACCTGTCAAAAAATGTTTTTAATACTTTCATTCTGTACCCCTTAAAACGCCCCATGGTTTGTTTTTGTTTTTTAAATCTATAGCTTTTTATATATGTTCTACATATTCAACCTTTCACATTAACCCTTGAAACAAAGACAAAGGCTCCTGCAGTATTTTACTCAGTACATGAACACAACTGGCTCATCCGCGCTGCTGTTCTCTCTCTCATGTGTCTCTGCCCCCATCTGTAGAGTCCCTCCTGCGAATGAAGGAGGAGACGGCCGAGGTGGACGAGTTTACCTTCTCACAGGGCACCTCGGACCAGGAGAGCAATGGCTCAGGCAGCTACTACATCAAACAGGAGCCCTGAGATCAGCACAGGGCAGGACGAACCGCGGACAGGACACATCTCTGCAAAAAAAACAACCCAGCAAGGATCAGAAACATGGAGTCAAACTAGCCTCGAATCACACTCAGACCAACGCCACAGGCCTTCCACGGAGTCAGTGACAAGGAGGGCGAGGACATCAGGGGTCATGCTTCTGAAAAATCCTGAAGGGAACAACCCTCCGAACAGTTTTCTAACCTTGTAGCTGTGTGTGCACATAATCACTCACAAAACCCGGGTCACAAATGTTTGGGCATTCTCTTTCGTACCGCACAGCGGATGACGCAGCATTGTTCTCTCCTCTGCTTCCTGAAACATCCGATCAGACAAGAGATATTTGGACGGATGAAGCAGAAACGAGTCCTGCAAGTCGACACCAGCCCACCCTGCCTCTGCCACAATCTGGGCCGCGCACAGAGACCTGTAGAAACTGTGAGAACCATTTATTGAGCCAGGTCTAGTGTTTTTTTTTCTTTTTTGTGTGTGTGTGTGTGTGTTGTCTTCAGGTGAGAGAGTCAGCCACTGAAAGGCCTGAGGAGAGAAGAGAGGCTGGCAGTAAGAGGAACAGAGTTGTGTATATTTTATTTTCTTCTGAACAATATTGCCAGGTGGACTTATACTTTGTTAATAGTACTTGAAGTTTGTTTGTTTTTTTTCTTTTCTTTTGTAATGGTTTTGGAGTTGTCTTAACGTACTTATTTTGCATTTAATTGTTTGGTGGCTGTGTGGGAAAATTAATGTGCATCATTTCATAAAAGTGATTCTATTCATATAGAACGTGGAGACCTATTCAAATAGAACTACAGAGTATAGCTATAAAGAGTGTGATCTTAGTACAGTGCTGCTCAGCATCACTCATATTGGTCTTTGTTTCCTCCTATATTGGCCAGAATATTTCCACAGCTGCAGTCGTTTCTGCTTCAACCATTACAAAACCAAAATCGGATTCAAGTTAAACAATATCGTCCATATTAGGGCTTTGTTACCAAGGCTGCTGCTGCTGTTGTTTTTGTTGTTATAATTCATTTGAGAAACGCCCATACCCATTTACACATCTCAGATAACTGTTTTCTCTCTATGGTAGCAGATGTTATAGTATGGATATGGAACATTTAAGTGGACATGGTGCTGCTGTGATGATGCATTTTTGTAATCTGTTAACATAACCCTCAACAAAAAGACAGTGGGAGTATTCCATTTTGGATTATTGCAGAAAATAACCTCTATCCGTCTGATTTTTTTCTGACGGGTAAATACAATTACCAGAAGTAAAAAGCTAACGTTAGCCTATAAAAGAACTCACGATTTCTTCTTCGGTCTGATGACACTTGTATTCCATTTAGAAGTAAAGGGCCTTTTTTAAAGACACGTACAAGCTCAAAATCCCAGAGTGAGGTCTATACTGACGTATAGGGATAGATAGATATGGGCTTTTTAAGGGCCGATACGGATAACGATATATTGAGCCGATATTTGGAGCCGGTACTTAATTTGCTCCCTCAATTTACATCATAAAAATTACACAATGTTGATAATAAATGTTGGTCGCCTGTCTGTAAGTAATGATGGGGAAAATCGGTAACACAGCAGCCCACATCGGCCGATAGGATACACATGAAAAAGGCAAATATTGGGCGATAACATCAGTCTACCACTACTGCCGTATTTTATCTCATAGAACAAAACGTTAACATCTTTTTAAGCCTGCGTTGCAAAAGACACATTGACTTTGAAACCAAAAACATTCCCGCAGCACCGTATAGTGAAGTTTATTTACCGTATTACAGAAATCCTCCTGCGCATTCCATTAGGCCTTCACTCACGCCTTCACTAGCTTGGGGGTAGCCAAGCTAATATCAGGTGGGCGTTGTAGGGAGCAACTTTCACGTCCACATTTTGAGCTAGGTCACTCTGCAAACCTGTGACATTTACACGACCTTTGCTTCACTGTCCAGCTGGTGAAGCTGCGTGATTACTACAGATTACATTAGCTAGGATGAGCTTAACTGGGAAGGCAGGAAGCTAATGAGGCAACAGTGTCCGGTGGATGGATTAGCTAGTGTGGAGTTTTAGTAGTGATCTGATCACATCAAATCACAATTCCTACATTACCACTAAACTGTCCGCGGCAGCAAGTGAGCCGTGCTGATGGGCCCAAGAGTCCTTCCCTTATTAAAAAAAAAATGTATGAGATCATTGTACTTTGTGCTGTAATGTTGAACAGAAAAAGAAAATGCTGAAGCTGTGGAGATGAAAAGCTTTTCTTTCTTTTTTTCATTCTAAAAAAATCCTTAGTTTTAAGGAAATAGTAAAAGTGATAGAAACAGTGAGTGTAAGTGAGCTGCAGGGTTTGTTGTATGGAAGAGAAACCTTACTGGTATGAGAGGGTCCACTCTGACATGTTCTCACTGCCCAACCCTACCATCTGAACTCTGACCTGTACGGTTTGGATGGAGCTGCTGTCACACCACAGCGCGTCACAATATTATTTTATTATCAGTGCCGGCAGATGGGTCGGGTCCATCCAGGGATTCAGACCGCAGACGCAGCCGTTTCTGTCGTCTTTTGGATCTGCTGTGCCTGTACTCACAGCTCCTCCTCACTGTACGGAGTCTGGAGCATGCCATCACATTTACAGATTGATTCAGTGTCACTTATAGGCAATTAATACATTTTAGAAAAGCACTTGGCTTTGTTTGCTTTAGATAACAGGGAAAAAATGGGGGAAAGAACATTCAATTTGCTAACTCATATTTCTATTTCTGTCTGTAAACGATAATTGGATTTCAAATATAGTGTGGATTTGACTTTGTTTAATATTTAGGTAGCACACTGCAGAATAATCTTATCAGAAATAATGTAGGTAAAGTTAAAGTTGATGTATGAATTGTGGATCAACTAATATGGATTTTTGGGGGCGATGGCCGATACGGACTGCCGATTTTCTCGAGCCGATTCTACTTTTGCTCCCTCAATTTACATCATCAAAATGACACAACGATGATAACAAAGGTTACGAGTCTTAAAAAAGGAACATTTATTGAACTTGAAAGCGTCTCCAGCAACACGGAGCTGCCTGTGGACCCCGGTCTTTAAACAAATCGGTAATCTGGAACTCAGCAGCCTGCATCGGCCGATATGATACAACTAAAAACCTGAAATATCAGCTGATAATATCAGCCGGCCGATGTTTCGGTCTTTCACTAATATGAATGCTTTTTAAAAACAAGGAATGTATTAATTGAATATAACGAAACACTGAAAACGTGGCACACTCGACTGTAGCATCAAACTTTTTGTTTCTTTCATGGAAAAGAAGAGGTTGGACTCACGCAGTTCTGTTGTCCAAATGCGAAAAATAATGTCGCTTATTTTATTAGGGTAATATGCAAAGCATCGTTGTTGTTTGGAAATGCTTTGGCTGTTCACGTGTCAGGGCCATACGTATGCAAGCTAGTTTCTGATTCACCTGAGCCACAGAATAACAGGTTTGTCGTTTGATAATGGAACACAAACAATGCACTGCTTTTCCAGTAGTCCCTGAGGGCAGCAGTCACATAACGCACCAGGATCTCAGAGTGATGTAAAGACATAGATTATATATTCTTCATGACTATGATGGTATGGAGTTTGAGCTCCAGATTAGTCAGAAATCCTCGCTCGTCAGTGGAACAGACAAAACTCCTTTCATTCTCCGTAGAGCGAGATCTTTGCAGCTGTTTATCTACTACCTCCTGATGCTAGCCACGTTTAGCTAATACAAGAGTGAGAACTAGACTATGGCAGTGTGTTAGCATATGCAAATGGAAACGATAACCTAAAAATGATCCACTTGAAGACTAGACACCAAACATGGAAGAATTTTATCACAGCACACGAGGCAGTCTTCTGATTTGATATGCAATAATAAGAGATCCCGTATTATTTCGCTATGTTAAATAAAACTTATAGCACCCTCAAATGTCACGATCACTACATTAATATAATTAACATATAAGATGATTTAACAAAATGCTATTGTATAACTGTGATGTTTTGTGAGCCAGGGGTCACATACAGAGTACTCACTGTACGGCCAGAGGCTGTACAGAAACAGAGCAGATTTAACTTCTCAGTGACCGTAAAAGATCCATAATTTCTCTTTCTACCAGTAAGGTTCATGAGCAGAATCTCAGGAAGTTTTTTTTTTGTTTGTTTTTTGGGCTGTAAGGGTCGTAACTACAAGTGTGAATCAGCTGGGTTTAAAAGCTCAAAGGCGTCTTCATTCTGTGCATCTCTGTGGAAGCAAATAAGTGCCGTAATAACCAGACGGATTCAAAGTACCTTGGGACATTTAACCATTATTTGATACATAATGATGAAATGTAAATAGAGTTTAAGATTTGAATTTCCATCTTTTACTTTCCCAGCAGTTCATTTTAAATGGTGCGATATAAGACGCTTGTTTTTTTCTGTTCTTTTTAAAGCAATTGTTTGTTTCAAATTCAGATAGAAAATGAATCTCTCCAGTTTACACCAAAAACAAAAGTTCATATTAGTCTTAAATCTTTCACATTCATTTCTCTCTTGACCATCTTGTGTGCAGAAATCATAATGTTCGCCAAGGAATCTGTTCTCCTTTAATATAACTTTAAATAAAAGTCCATATCTTTTCCACACAATGTCAAAAATATAGTTTGGGATGTCTTGGGCTTGGTGAAATCCAATAAATGTTGTTGGACTTGAGGGGGCTCCTTAGAAGTTGAATTTGAGCAACTTGAATCTACTGTTTCCAATTTTCTATCTGAGTTTGCAATGATTTTTTTTTTCTGACATCCTACAACCCTATTTGAAACGGACCTAAAATATGTTTTAAAGACACAGTTAATGAATTCAATTTTCAGGAATTCCAAATAAATCAATAGTATAAATTGAGAGGTGTTTAAGTATTCAGTGGTGGTTACATTTCACATAAAGATACTGATTTTCTGTCTTAATATTTGGGCCCTTATTTGCTTCCATACTACTCAAACAACAAAGGTCTTATCTCTCTAACCATTTCACGTGTTGTCTGGTTTGTGCCGTGTTTTAATCTGTTTTCATGTTTAATTCTACATTTGAATGCTATTTGATGGATGTTTGTGACTTTCTGTGGTTTGATTTCCGTGGCTTCCTGTTAACGGGGTGTGACGTTTGTTTCCCGTCACTCTCTCTTTTGTCTCCTGATCAGATCGGATACAAAGCTCCGCTGAAACGCCAAGACTCTCTAAGACCAAACGAGCAATAACTAAACCCTTTCTCTCTCCACTGAAGCAGATAGATTTCAGGTTCTGACCCGTCCCAGGAGTTCTCTTCCTCGGATGTTTAAGGCAGAACGACACATTAAAGTACTCCGTGACCAAACTCTATTATTATCTTAGTAGAAAAGAGAAAAGACTGTTCTATGGACTAACTGCTGCTACCCTCTTCTAGATTAACCCTAAATAATCAAATGCACAATCGACACTGTTTTGGATCTTCTCTTTGTCACTTTTCCTTGTAGATATTCAACTTTCTCGTTTCACCTCGATCCCCACAATCTAAAAATGGAACGAGATCGACCTCCACCCATGGGTAGCTTTGTATTTCAAGTGTTTAGGCATCAGTAGCTGGGGATGGAAGCAGTGAGTGGGTCTGGGGTCAGGTGCACCGCTCATCTGAACGCATGTGGAACAGAAGGCGTTGTGCCGATGTCGTGCTGAGCTTGTTTTTTTCGTTGTCGTCATTGGTCGTTCTTCAGTGCGTCTGTGTTTTTCCTCTTCCGCTGTATTAGAAAACGTATGGAAGCCTGTTACCGCCAAGAAAAGAAAGAAAATACAGTAGAGCTGCAACAATGAACCAACTAATTGATTAGTTGTCAACTATTTTGATAATCAGTTTGAGTAGGGTTTTTTTTTTTAAGAAAAAAAGTCCAAATTCTTTGATTCCAGCTTCTGCAATGTGAATATTCTTTGGTTTCTCTCCTCTATGGGCTGTGGGAAACACTGAGCCACGTTTTTCTCCGTTTTTCTCTCTTTTTCAAATTTTCGACGTTCCTCACGATTTTCATAATGTTGGCTCACCTTCATGATTTTGGCATCCAAATGTTGTGAACGGAGAGCTACATTTGGCCTTCTCTCATGATTTTTGATTTACTAAAGCATAATTATAACAGGTACATTTGGATCTACTGAAATTGAAAACGGTCGCTGTTCTCAATTTTGACCAAATTATTATTATTCATATTTTTTACCACATTTTAGCTTACTAGGTCAAACTGACAGAACCTCACATGTGCTCATTATGCTGACTCACTATCAAACCTACATTTGGACTTGAGTATTTTCTCTGTGCGTGGCGTTAACGGGCCTCCGTAGCCGGGACTTTGTTGTGGTCGCTGAGTTCTGCTTGTTCCAGACGTGTGCAGTGGGGAGGAGCAGGCTGGATATCTGTTTTTGTTTTCTTTCTTGGATACTAACACGGGTCTTTTGTATGTGATTACCCCCCCCCCCCCCCCCCCCCCATTATATTAACCATTATATTGTGGTGCTATATATATTTGATAAAAATGACTTAATGTATTGGGATTACTATTGTCTGAAAATAATTGTGAGTCGAGAGGGTTATGGTGGAAAAAATCTATTTTGGATACAAATAAAATAAAAAAAATCTATGTTAATAATTATAAATCTATTGATATTAACACTGACCCTTGAGGTACATTATTAGATTGCAGTTGAAAGTTTGTACATCTTTTTGATAGTGTATACCCTTTTCCTTTCATATGGTCAATTTGTGCTGTGATGGAGCTTTGATAGACTTTGTAAATAAAGCCAAATGTTTGGATCATAATATTGGTTGTAATGGATGGCTTCTTTGTTTACAAGCATTGCAAACTGTTTCCGCATGGCTGTGAAAGTTTATCTGGTGGTTTTTGTAAGATCTGACTTTTACACTGAATAAAAAGGCTTATGACTTCAAAAGCTGTAGAGTTTCACTTCTTGGGTCTTTGAAGGGCGCTCGCCCCGTCCTCTGAGCCCAGCAGCACCGGCTCTTATCCAGGCGGAGCTTGGCAGAGGCACCTAAAGGAGCAGCAGACGTACCTGAGCTGCTTCACGCTGTCACCTCCTGGGACAGGGCAGCGCACGGTGGCTTCAGCCCAAGCCCTCACCACAGCCACTGGTTGATCCAATACTGAAGTGCCCCAGACTGCAGTTCTCTGAGTGTCCACTAGGGTTTCTACTAGGTTTCATAATAGATTTATCTCATAAACCTGTATCTCTGTAACCTTTCTTCTTTTTTAGCATGGATATCACTGAATTGATTACGAAGTGGAGTTTTAGCCGTCTGGGGATTAGCTGGGGTTAGGAATCTGTGTGACTGTGTTTGTGTGCATGTATAAGTCCTGTATTGTGTCTCGCTGTATTTTTTTTTTTGACTTTGTATTATGTATTCTATTATTCAATTCAATTTTATTTACAGTGCCAAATCATGACAAAAGTTATCTCAGGACACTTTACAGAGTAGGTAAAGACCACACTATGATTTATGATTTACATAGACCCAACAATTCCCCCGTAGAGTACGGTGGCAACGAAAACCTTCCCTTTAACAGACAGGAACGTGGAACAGACCCAGCTCTATGGAAGGATCCCCTCTAAAATCAGATGATTCATCACAAGGGCATATCCTGAATAAATCAATTCTAAATATTAGAGCAGTTTCTCATTGACCCCCATGTTAAACAGGCCGTTTTCACAGCATCATTAAACCTGTTTAAGGTCTGGGACAAAAAAACATTCTAGTCTGTATGTTTAGATCATATCTCCATGACAACACTGAGGGGGGTGAATTTTTTAGGCTAGTTTTTATTTTATTGGAGGTTAAAGTTTATGAATAATTAGGGGCGTGGTCTCTTGAGTGACAGCTAGCCTCTGGCCCTCACTTCTCCTCAGAGGTAAACGTCAGCCAGATGGACGTATCCCCCTCCCCCCAACGTCACATACATGCCCTTTTTTGGTCAGAGGAAATGAGGCGGAGTCAAAGTCTGACAAGATGGAGACTCCTGTAGGTGAGGGCGATTGGATCAAGTAGAGAGAACGGACCCTGACGGGTATGCTATGACAATTTTTTATACAGTCTATGGTTCATTCTCATTTGGTACGTATTCACTAATAACTCACATTGAACATTTCCAAATGTTCTGTTGTCTGCAAACACATTTCCTTGAGTTAGATGGTTTTATTAGTTATGACCTTTTCAGTGACTGCAGTTTCTGCTCACCAGTGAAAATCCTCCCTCTTTTCAAAAATGAAGAGTAAGAGTATTTGACAGTGTTTTAGGGCTAAAATCAGCGGCTAAATCTGTGAAAAGGATGAAGCAGTCAAGAAGTCTCCCAAGTCACAGTCATGTTCCAAATGTGTTCAACTGAAATGCTTTTGTGATGACTGCAGCACCGCCCCCTCTGCTCCGATTCTCCGGCCAAACTCACGCTCCATCGTATTTGTCTTTATTTTCCTCAGATGCAGCAGTACCCTATGGTTGGGTTTATGAACTGGTGTAAATATTGCACTTAAGTACAGTTGAGCCCCACCTTTACAGCTGCAACATGAAAACACATTAAAGCATGAATCACAGATCATTCTGAAGTGGGCCACTCAACACATGGACTCTTATTACCTGCTAATGCTTTCCTGACTGCAGGACTAACAGCATGTCTGCTTTTACTTCAGATCAGAGAACTACTCCACCACTGCCCTTTATTCAGATCAGAGTACTACTCCACCACTGCCCTTTTACTTCAGATCAGAGTACTACTCCACCACTGCCCTTTTACTTCAGATCAGAGTACTACTCCACCACTGCCCTTTTACTTCAGATCAGAGTACTACTCCACCATTGCCCTTTTACTTCAGATCAGAGTACTACTCCACCACTGCCCTTTTACTATTGTATTATTGTATATAATGACTTTACTAATTAAAGGTAGTGAGACATGTTGCTCATGGAGGAATTGTTGGAAGTCATAGAATGTGGTCTTGACCTTTTCTATATGTTAAGTGTCTTGAGATAACTTATGATTTGGCCCTCCTTCATTTGCCCTTGTTTACTCTTCCTCGTTCCCTCTCCCTCAGGGTAATCTCCACCACCATCATAGATGTTGTTCCAATTGTGTTAAAAACTGAAGGTAACTTGGTGAGATTGACCCTCAGAGGGCTGACTGATCGAGAAAACGACGATGATCAATCCAGAGGTGGATATCACCCAGTGCATTGCAGTTATGCAATTGGTGCAAGATTACACATCCATGGGTAGGTGGCAGTAATGGATGTAAAACTCTGATTACTCACCAATAACAAGAATATGCACAAATAAAGTGACTTTCAATATAGCAACAATCTGACATGCTTCAGGTTTTTATATATATAAATATATATACATACATACACGCACACACACACACTAAGAAGACCAAATGCAACTAGCAATTTTTCAGTAAAATATTAAGCTATTATATATATATATATATATATACACACACACACATATCTCATTTAGTCTTCTTAGTTTATATACAGTATCTACTATACTTGACTTGTGTGGTTTCTGCTCAAATTATCTGTAAACCCATGGAAGCTGATAGAAGCACATTAGAAAAGAATCATCTACTAATCCTTTTTATTGGAGTGGAGGTCACCACAGGATCATATGTACATTAGTACTGTGTGTAAAGTTTAAACTGGCCAATGAATGGAGAAACTGTTGGTATTGTGTGCATTTTATTGGAAAGCAGATCACCTTTAACAAAACTGACAGTCTAGAGTCTAACTGTACATGTCAAGGATGGAATGGAATGTTTCTAGAGGAATGGGTCGGAGGAATGCATTGAGACTAAACTTGGACCTCAGCAGAGCCCAGATCCAAGTACAGTATGACGATGAGGAAGATGTGAGGACTGAGACATGAACTTCAGGTCTTGTGCCCTCTAGGCTATGGGTAAAAACAGGAAGTATGAGGCAAAGGTTTCACTAGTGTCCAACCAGTGAGGACTGCTGCAGGACCCAGGCTGCTCAGTAGAGCCAGCTGTTGGCACAGCTAGTGTAGTTGACCAGCTCTTCTTGTGTGAACCACAGGGAAATCTCCTTTTTGGCACTTTCCACTGAGTCACTGCCGTGGATGATGTTCCTGTGGAAAGGACGAGGGCAAAAAGTGAGAAAAAGACCAAGAAAGAATCAACGGCTTCAGTCCAAAGAAACACTTCAGTATTACCAAAGGATACCGTGTTAATAGTTTAGGTCTCCTCTGAGGTCAAATCAAGCACTCACTTGCTGACGTCGATGCAGAAGTCTCCTCGGATGGTTCCAGGTTTGGAATCAGCTGGGTTGGTCTCGCCCAGCATCACCCTGCCCGTCTTCACAGAACCCTTGCCCTCCCACACCTGGAAGACAAAAGAACAGAGGGATGATGGGAGCTGATGTAACAGACCTTAGAATCCACATTTCTCTACCAGCTGACACAGAGGGGATTATATTTTCCACTGCAGCCGGGCTGTGTTTAAGCCTGGCTGGTTCAACACATACACTTGTACAATCTTTTGTCTCTCTGCTTACCATGGCAACCACTGGCCCAGAGGTCATGTAGCTGATGAGGGTAGGAAAGAATGGCCGCTCCTTCAGGTCGATGTAATGCTGCATCAGGAGGTCCTCAGAGGCCTGCGGCATGGAGACAATGTTGACACAGTATTCCTTAAAAACTGTCTATATTAACCCTAACCTCATGGTTCAGGGGATTCTTGTCCTGTGGTACCCATCAGCTGCCTTTGATACAGTGGATCATTTTGTTTTATACATCTCATTTACAGCACCGGGGCTACACGGCACGTATTAGATTCATGGATGACTCGAAAATTGCCCGTAGGTGTGAATGGTTGTCTGTCTCTGTTTGTCTCTATGTGCCCTGCGATAGACTGGCATCCTGTCCAGGGTGAACCCCGCCTCATGCCCGATGTCAGCTGGGATTGGCTCCAGCCCCCCCGCGACCCCGACAGGGATAAGCGGTTGAAGATGAATGAATTTACAGCACCTAGTGGGCATTTGCGGTAGTGCCCTGGAATGGTTACGGTCACCCGTTCTGACCTCCCTCCACTGGCTGCCTCTGCACTTTAGTTTTTTTATTGGTTTTTAAATCTGTAAATGGTCTTGCCCTGCCTTACATCTGAGCTGCTTCATCCCTACACTCTTATTCGGCGCCTCATGTCAGCTGTTCCTGGAGGCACTGAGGTCTAAGCAGAAGCTCAGAGGGGAAAGAGCCTTCTGAGGCTGCTCAGAGAGGCCCCTTCACTGGCCATTTTTAAACTCATTTCTTGGCTTTTGACCCTACTCCTGTTTTATTTTTTTTTAATGTTTTTGTTTTGTGTTTATGATTATTCATGTACAACACTTTGTTGCAGCACTAGTTGTGCACTACAGCTAGTCGTGGCCACATGTTACCATCTAAGACCTTAATCCCAGATGGAGGTGTACACTAATATCCACTTACGGACATCCCCATTGGGGGTTGAACCCGTTTGAAAAAGTGGTCTGGCTTTACTTTACTCACAACTGTAAGCCAGACTTCACATACTCCTCCCCTACTGCCATCTCTGCTGTCAGGCTGAAATAGTGTTTCCCCTACAGCAGAATGGGACCCCAGCCACACCAGAAGCTAAACTATAGTCTAAATTGCAATGATTTTTGACTAATTGTAATACGATTTGTGACATTATCCCTCTAATTCCCCCATTACGTCAGTTTCAAATTTGCATGAAATTTGAAAAATATTAAAATTATCATGGTGTGATTTTTTTTGCAGTATTTGTACCAAACAGATTTTAAGTCTGTAAACAATTTAACACATTTCACTTTTAATAAATGCTAACATTTGACAGTCAGTGAGTCATAGTCATTGATACATTTTCAATGAATTGATCCCATCAAGCCTCTGAAGCGTGCCACACTTAAGACATTAGCCTGACAAACATTTTAGATGAGAAAAAAACTTCATTAAAAAAGGCAACTTGAAGCTCAATTTATAATTGTGTTTAGCTCCATTTACATTTCACTTCAAACTGCTCCACTAACACCAAGATTTACTTCCATGGATATTCATTTTTGTATAATGCAGGTTTATAAATGAATAACACTTTACTAAACAGCATCTGGTAACGGCTCAGAAGTTAGAGGATCAGAACGCTGCCACTCCGTGCTAATCTATGCTATGGTCAGGAATAGACAAGCAGGCTCATAAGCTCACCGGAGGTCTTAACGGTCACTCTGCACACTCACATCATGTGCATATACTCTAGAGGGTCAAACATAGCGAGTGTTATGAAAGCAGCTCATGTAAACCCTTTGCCATGAAGGTCAATATAAGCCAGAGCATTTTACTTACATGGAGCATCTTCATGCCCACGAGTTTGAAGCCTTTGGTCTCAAACCTCTTGATGACCTCTCCAATGATGCCCCTCTGCACGCCATCAGGCTTGATGGCAATGAAAGTGCGCTCCTTCTGCTCGGCCATGATTCTGAAACAAAGCAGAGGGGAAAAAGGATTAGGGTAAGATAACAAAAGTGCCGTCTGCAGGAGACCAGCGCAAAGAATCACTCACTCGTCCTGGTTGCAGTTGGTAGGCGCAGATGTGGGGCCGGCTGCAGAGGGCACCGACCCCATCGCACAGTGAACACATACAGTAAGACGACCGCGCTCAGGTCGTGTGGATCCGACTGGGATCGCCTCGACAGTGCTGTGACTTTGACCAGTAGCCCCGCCCACAGAGTCAACACCTTTAATCTCACTGTTACTATGGAGACGCGACTGCCAGTTCCACTATTAACACCTGCTGAGTGTAGCTAGTCACAAGACAATTATTCTGCAACAACTACATTTCATAGAGTGAACTATTCAAAACTGTAGGCTAGAGCTGGGAACACAATACACTAAAGGCCAGGCCAACTATTCTGCTGTAATTAGAACAAGATAAAGTTACCAGAAAACATTTAACAGCAAATAAAAAATAGGTTCGATAAGGACGTTAGTTGCAGCCCTACATGCGTTTGTTAATGCAAAATAGGCCCACGTTATTTTTTGTGCAGCTAGGAGCTCAATCACAATCATTTTTGGTGAATTAATTCCACTGACAGAGGCAACATCATTAAAAGATAGTGTCTTAAACAGTCCGGCCTGACTCCACTGCAGAAGGCTCATAAACCCATCATTTTACACAACACTTGCAGGATCTTACCACTTTACAGTTATTTTCCAATTGCCCAAACACAACTTGTAAACTAGGCTGGTTTTATCAAAATAATTAGACCACACACCCAAAATACCTCATATCCTGCAAAAGGAAGGACTGCAAACTAAAACTACATATACATGCAGGAAAATCAAATCAAAATAGTTTGCGCCAAATGACACTTCATATTGACAAATTTGTCGAACCAATTACACTGTTGGGAATAATGAAAAGCCCCCTCATCTTTCATACGTTTGCCAAAATACTAGAATAGTCAGTGCAACATGTGCACAGCAGCTATATTTACATGTTGAAGGCAGTGCTTTGAAATGGCAAACATGGGTCTCTGTCAGATAGTCATGCCTATGCAGTTCAGTGATGGAGTGTTAAGGTTTTGTCCTGTCAGTTTAATGTGTTAGCAATTGGGGAAAAACCTGCACTTCTCCACGTTTCTATGGGTGACATTGATCCCCTATCGAGTTCGAGTCCCTGTGTGGACCATGAATAGAGTGTGGACCGATGGCTGAGAGATGCTAGTTCATCTCCTGGGCACTGCCGAGGAGCTGTAGAGCAAGGCACCGAACCGATCATTTGGCAGCCCCCCTCGCTCTGACATCTCTCCATTAATTGCATGTATATAGGTCCTGTTTGGGCGTGTGTGCATTTCGGGCCTGTGTGTAACCTGTATTATAATAATATAATAACAATAACAGAGTGAAAAAATTGAATTCCCCCTTGCGGAATAAATAAAGGAATGCTTCTATGTATATAAAAATACAGGCTACGTCATAGATAATGCGACACCTGCAAATCCATATTCTCATAATCACCACTGTGTTCCTGCCCACTCTTATGTGCTCTACTACAGCTCAACACGTCAGGATCATAGGCTGTAGAAACGGATGGGCACGTTATGGCCTCTTCCTGGCTTACTCTCTCACTGTGGGAACGTTTGGTCCCTAGGATGGACATGGTGCACGGCAAGTACTCGAATGTATTAAGCACGTGCACGAGACCCGTAATGCACTTCAGCACCGTCCGCTCGCTGATGTCACTGCCGTCTGAAGTGCCGGCTGCACCTGACAGCAGGACTTAACCTAAATCACAGCCGACGGACTGCGGCCAAAGAAGCGAGCTGCATCCTTCCCCGTTACCGGTCATCTCATTACCGTCACTGGACACTGCCAACGTGCACAAAGAGCCAACTCATTTCGTCACCGAGCGCGTGGCACATGCAGTTCCGCGAGGAGCGGAGGGTAGGGTAGGCCCAGGCCTTCACACACTGCCACATGCTCTTTTGTTCGCGCTGCTGCGGGAAAATAGCGCTCCCATGTCAGGGCGGAGGCTCACTTCGACAGGACCGGACCACATCACAACAATGTAACTACAGCTTCAGTTATTAACGGGCCGTCACTCCTTAACTCAGTTACTACAGTTTCACACTGCTAAATAGTGAACCACTGTTAAAAGACCACACCTGCTGGAAAACAAGAACTCATGACTTGTACGATTCATAACTTAAAACACTGGCGTTTGGACAAGAAATGACACTGGGTGTGTTTGTATCATATGTGTGTTTTGACAGAATATAGGGTGGCGGCCGGTGGAGCGGGCCCATATACAGAGGCTAAAAGCCCTGACCGCAGCGGCGCCGGGTTCGACTCTGACCTGCGGCCCAGTGCTTCATGTCATCCTCTCTCCCTCCCGCTTCCTATCAACTTTCAGCTGCAGTATAACACACGCGAAATAGCCAAAATAATAATAATAAATATAAACACAGACAGTTAAAAGAGGACTTGAACGCAAACATTACCTTGACAATGAAGCTCGGGGTGAGTGACTGTTCTTATAACTCCAGTTGAAGAGAGAGAAGACCGGCACACTGTGCGCAGCCGCTTTTTATCCCTGAGGGCGGAGACCGAGACTACGGCATCACACTGGAACCAAAAATAAGAGCAGCGCGTGTAGTACTCTCTTGAAGTCCCACGCTTTAGCTGCGGTGTCGCGAGACTACAGTTTTGCTTTTTCTCAGTTGATTGCAGGTATCCTCATATTGAAAATGACTATTCATGGATTCGTATTTGCTAAGATGACTTTCTGGCGAATAACATTCTAACTCGTGTAAAATGTATATGAGGTGATCATTTCTGGGCCTTTTGCCTTCATCATAAATACAGTTTCTGTAGTTTACTGCTGCATAATACATGTAACAAAACTCATGATTATAAAGATATTTCTTCTTTACGCTCATCTTGTAAATCTGAAATAAGGTGCTTCTGTAAACTCATTTGTTCACCTGAATACATCATTTTATTTTCATCTGCTTATACTGACAGCCGACTGGTTGATGACAATGAAAACGCATTTGTGGAAATATCATCTTAATAATAAATCAAGAGTTGTTTCAGTTTGATGTGTCTATGCATGCCCAAACGGTTTGTATAAAATATACATTTCTGCACATTTAATGTTTTGCCAAGAAGAAAACACTATTCTAGTGTTTGTTTGTTAAAACATCTGTGTTTTTTATGTTCAAATCATTTTTATAGACTTGCCTTCATGTGATGCTGTCTCCACCCGTTTCTATACCAGGATGTGTAAATATGGTTATGTTGTAGCCTTTTGGAATGAACTATTATTATTATGATTTGTTTATATTGTATATATGTGTGTATTCTGGTTTGTGCTGCTGTTTTTAAAGGTGCTATACAAATTATTACAAAAATACTAAATTATTATTATTATTATTACTATTAACAACTTCAAATGACTGCATCTCTCAACTTATTAATATATTTTTTTTGTTCCGTCAAACTTAAGAAATGAAGAACTAATTTACCTTCTTGTCACTGTTAAAGCAGTTGTAGTTTCCTCCATGTAACACACTATCTGGGTTTCTGGCACACACATTTCAGAGAAGCCTACATGGTCCACAAACAGCACTGCACTGAGGACACTGAACAAAAACCTGGCCTGCAACACGCTGGTAACTTTCTACCACTGCACCAGAGAGCAGGCTAAGTGACTCCGTCTCTGTAGGGTGTCTCAGCTGCACAGCGGCAGCTACGAGAACTCTTCAGCATGTTGTCTGCAGAGCACACGGGGGTACAGCTCCCAGAATTGGAGGACATCTGCACACACACTGCCTGAGGAAAGCCACCAGCATCTGTAAGGACTCCACATGCCACCGTCTGTTTGAACTCCTTCCATCTGGCAGATGCTATAAGGCCTCCTACGCCCGCACCTCCACACCGAGGAATAGCTTTTTCACCCGTCTATTAAGTGCCCCCATAATCGGTCTCTGCTCCATAATAATTTGGCACAACTGACTTTATTACACCTCTGACAGCTGCTGTAACTATTAGATTCCGTGTGCATTCACCCAGGCTGTGTTTTCACATGTCTTCTGTTTCAACACTTTAATGCTGCACTATTTCAACACTGCCATTTACTGTTTCTAATGTTGTAGCTTTACTGTCACTTTATTGCTGTACTTTTTACCTGATGTTTATATTTTTATAGCAACAACGTAGAGGTTGCAGCATGATCTCGTACTTACAGTGACAATAAAGATATTCTGTTCTATAGAGCAGAGATTCCAGAGTGTGGTGAATGAAAATCAAAAACTGTAAATTTAATTAACAAATAAATGCAGGCTATTCAAAATGCACTTCATCTACAAATGAAGTGTAGAAGAAGTTATGTTCTACAGGGGTGTGTTAGCTACACGGTTATTTAAACTTGCTGTAATTTATTTTCAATGCAGCTCAAAATATTATAACATTTTCCGTAACTTATCTGCTCTCTGCCTCAGAGCCCATTCAGAACTGATTTCCTCACATAAAAATTGCCGTTTCTATGCAGTCAAGAGGACTCAAATATTGAGCGCATTCATGTGGGGTTAAAAAAAAAAGAGCTTGTGCTGTACGTCACGAGTAATGCAACAACTTTTTGTTCCGGGGGGTTCGCACATAGTCTGTAAAAAAAATGGATGTAGCCTCTGCGTCGAGGTCCGTTCTCTCCACTTGATCCAATCGTCCTCGCTTAGTGTCGCCATCTTGTCAGACTTTGACTCCTCCTCATTTCCTCTTACCAAAAAAGGGCATGTATGTGACGTCGGGGGGAGGGAGATACGTCTGTCCGGCTGACGAATACTGAATTGGCAACATTAGCACCACCACCCGGGAGCTAGGCTGACAGCAAATGTTACTAGATAAACAGGAGTGGAAGTCAATGTTGAGATTTTTTTCTGGGACCAGGAGTCATTTTTTATTTATTTCCCGTGTCTCTAGTGGAGATTACACCGTCTCAGGGGGTAAAGTGCAGGCAGCATTTATGATCTATGATTCAAACTGATAATCAACACAGTACCATGCTCATAGACTGTAAAACGCCGACCCTCACAGCCCGAATCCTCCCGCTGCTCCAGATTAGCATCTATTGTATGTGTCATAGATAACAGGCTATACTGCAAGTCATGGTGCAAGTGCGGCTAATTAATTAGAATAACAGAGCTAACGTTAACACAGTGTGTTCCTAAACCATCTGTTGGTTCAGTTGATCGAAGAACAAACCATCTTGTCACTTATAGTAACACCATCAAACGAATGACCGCAGTCCAGGTCGAGATGACGGAGTTAGCATGCTAATCCTGACAACTAGCGTCCGAGGAGAAGTGAGGGTTAGAGGCAACTTGATCCAATCGTCCTCACCTACAGGAGTCTCCATCTTGTCTGACTCCACCTCATCTCCTCTGACCAAAAAAGGGCATGTATGTGACGTTGGGGGGAGGGAGATACGTCCAACAGGCTGATGTTTACCTCCGAGGAGAAGAGAGGGCCAGAGGATAGCTGTCACTCAAGAGGCCACGCCCCTAATTATTCATAAACTTTAACCTCCAATTAAATAAAAACTAGCCTGGAACAAAAAAATTCACCCCCCTCAGTGTTGTCATGGAGATATGACCTAAACATACAGACTAGAATATTTTTTTGTCCCAGGCCTTAAATAGGTTTAATGATGCTGTGAAAACAGCCTGTTTAACATGGGGGTCAATGAGAAACTGCTCTATTATTAAACCTGCCCCTAGAGGACACTCAGAGAACTGAAGTTTTTGGCACTTCCTGATTGGATCAACCAGGAAGTCGCTGTGGTGGGGGCTTGGGGGTGAGTCAACCCGGTTAAGACATAGAAGGGGGTGCATGGCTATGGGTGTATGGTTAGATATCTAAAATGAGGTGTGTGCTGGTTAGCACAGGCTTATGAGGTTTTAGTGTTTTTACTGAATCTTGCATCTCTTCTAGACTTTTGAAATGTTATCAAACCAACTGGATTCAATTCTGATATGAGACAATCCACGGTGGTTGTGACACTCAAGCTCAAATGTATTCATGTATCTTTTACCATATAATGGGGAAAAGTATTTTTAAGACCAGCTGCATTCCAACATCTGGCCACTATGCCAAATTGGCTCCAAAGCCTGGCACACTTCCTTTGGGAGCATAACTCCTTATTCTTGCTGCTTTTAAGCGGTCCTTAAAAGGCGGTCCGACTTGACTCCATATGCACACCGACCGTTCTCTTGCTCTGAAAGCTTACCAGGCCTCCTTTGCCTATTACAGCTGCTAACGTAGGATTGGACAGTGGCTGTCCTGGGGAGGGGCTTAGCGAAGGGTCAGTTAAAGCAGTCATGAGTCGTGGAGAGTAGTAGAGTCTGGACATGCTCTGTGAACTTCCATGTTGTTACATAAAGCTACCAACTACTACTTTTACGACAGAAGAGAATGCCTCTGGGCTTTGCATGCACACATTCACTTTAAGTACACGCCGCAGGTTTAGAGCCTATAAAAGGCAGCTTTAAATCTGCAGCTCATGGCTTTAATGGTCTGAGCTACATACCAGTCATAAAGTCAATGGGCATTGCATGACACAAACGTAATGCAGGCTGTGAGGCCATGAACTGTATCTCTCACCTAAAGCTCAGTATTCCCACCCCACTCACTCCACTCAAAGTGGGATTAATGTGGGTTTTTCTGAGCCTTGCAGTATAAAAATATTAGGTATGTGGGCTCAACCAGATCTCCCTCTGACATTGAATCTGCTTTGAAATAGTGAGTTTTCACCCTTTGCGTCCTTGGCTGGCTGCCAGTGGCTCTAATGAATGCTGCGGCAGATAAAGTGTGTCTTCCACATGGCTGCCTCTGTGACTCTGCTGCTGCCTGTCCTTAACTCTGCTTATTAGATGGGTGGAAGACATAATATCAAGTCGCACAAAGCCTATGGTTGACAACACTTTGGCTGCATATAGAACTCCTTAAGTGAAATATACAACACACACACACACACACACACACACACACACACACACACACACACACACACACACACACACACACACACACACACACACACACACACACACACACACACACACACACACACTTCTCTCTTCTTCCGTCTCCTTTCCGCTTCTCTCTTCTAGTGTCCCCTAGGACTGACTGTGCCTCTTGTTGTAAAAAACCCCCATTCAGGTCAGTTCATGATCACATGATCAAAACCAAATATCACAGTACTGTTGTGTGTCTGCGGGTGTGTGCTGACAGCAGTCCCAACAGGTGTAGCGTCAGTGTCGATTGTCGTCAAGTTTACAATTCCAGTTGAAGTTGTCTCTGGCTCTGCCTGCTCTTCAGACTCCATCTGCTTCGAATTTTGTGGAAAAATGATATAAATATTACATATGACATATGCTCTGTACAGAACAGAGGAATGAATCAACGAATGAGTCAACAAAGTCTCATCAATGGGTTCATAGGATATCATAGGAAAAGTTCTGCACAAAAAAATCGTATTATATCTACGAAACGGTGAACGGAAGTCAACCGCCGGAATGGGACGGCTGCTTTTGGTGTCCGGTAAATGGCCGGTTGTAACAGCAACGTGAAACGAACCACGTTCACCCAGATCACCTGTGTTTTCGGATGTTATTTCCCGACTCCCTAGGGCAGTAGCTCACTAGGAGCACCACTGATTTAGTACTTCCAGGACACAATCTGATTTAACGTTTTCAGCCTTTCCTTTCCTCTCCTCTCCTCTCCATTCTTCTCTTCTCTTCTCCTCTCCTGTCCTCTCCTCTCCTATCCTCTCCTCTCCTCTCCTCTCCTCTCCTCTCTCTCTTCTCTTCTCCTCACAGAACAAATGGTGAGTTAATCTCAAGGAATAATCTCCTGCGTTCTGCTCCCAGACCTATTTTTACCAGGGTTTAAGGCCAGGATTAAACCGCTCTCGCTCTCAATGTGTTTATTTTCAGGAGGCTGAAACTATTGATGATTAAGTGCTGCTCACACAACTGCAGAAAGCTTATGTACGTGTGTGTGTGTGTGTGTGTGTGTGTGTGTGTGTGTGTGTGTGTGTGTGTGTGTGTGTGTGTGAGAGTGTGTTCTAGGCCTCCTGTGATGTGCAGGCTTTGCACCCTGAGGATGTGGCATAATTGGCATCACCCCAGTGTTTTGTGATGTTCTCTTTCTTGTGTTTAATACAGAGGGCAGGGCACATTGCACACAGAAAATATGGAAGCAGTTTGTGCTGTAATGGATTGTAATACGGAGTCATTATTTTGCTTTCAGAGGCAGCTCTCCCATCTTGTGAGAGTGTGAAGCTGTTTTGCGGAATTGCTTTGGATGTAAAATGGTGTTGACAAAAAAATCTTGCAGGCAAAAGGTTGGTTTATTGCCTCAAATGGCTCCTACACAGAGGCAAATGACTGATTTCAGGTGTCACATTGGAGGTTTCTGGTGGAAGCCAGCCAAAGCTCCTCTATCCTCCCTGCAACCTGCAGATGGGTGCGTGAGGCTGCACACACCTTCCAGCCCCTAAATGCACATCTCCACACCTGCCAGCCTTATCAATCACTCAGTCCTAAGGGTGCAGAGTTACACCAGCTCCCAGAGTTCACTGACAGAGATGAAAAAGTGTCATTTTTAGCCAGATGCACTTTTATGAAGCCTGTAGATCTTTGCAGCCTCTGCCTGCCCAGAGGGGATTATTACATGGCTGAGAATCATTACTGCAATATAACATGCATTGTTTTGGGATTGAGGTTGTGATGAGCCCATACTACCACAATCCATTACTTCTGACTGTGTTGTTGCATGAGCAGCAGCGTCTGGATTCAAAAAGGCAAAGGCCCACTTATGAAAGTTTTATGAATTCATAATTTAAAGGAATGTCAAGTCGAGACAATTTTATTCATATAGCCCAATATCACAATACTCAAATTTCCCCTGAGGGGCTTTCCAATCTGTACAACACCGTCTATGCTTAGACCCTGAATGTTGAGCAAGCCTCGTCCACAGATATTTTCAGGTAAATACGTCTTGGGTGCCGTTTCTCCGGCTGCCTAACATGACCCTGTATAGGCACAGCCACTCAAAATATTCACCACACAAAAAACAGGAAGCTGTTGAATTATTATCCCAGAAACCACTCAAGAGCTCCATTACATTTTCACACATTTAGTCCCCCTCCACTCAGAAAAGTGTTTTTCTTCTGTTTCTGTCCTCTAAAATGTCTGACACTGACTATCCAGCTGTTCAGTCGGACGTAACACCCTTTCAAAATAGGGGGTCCAAGAGCTCCGTTGAAACCAAACAGACAACAACGGCCGAACATGTGAACAATTACGATTACCTCTTTGGTGAGTTTGACATCTTTTTCATCAATAAGAAAGAGGTAAAATGACAATTACATTGTTTTGTAAAAACTCAGATCTGTTCAAACAACAGGGAACACGGTTCTGTGGTGTTGTAGAAATATGAGGCTTGGACCTGTCACATTGTGGTGAGAGGTGTCCTGTCTTGGGTTTTTTGCCTTGTGAGATCTTCCTCTGGTTTCAGGTCACTTGCCCTTCTTCCTGTGTCACCGGTCTGCTGTGTTCCCTGATTACCTGATTGTGTCCACCTGTGTCACCCTCCCTCATGTGGATATAGTCCTCCTCTTCCCCTGTCTTTTTGCCTGAGTACATTGTCTGTTTGTGTACCTCTAGCCATTGCCACAGCTTTGTAGAGGAA
This sequence comes from Echiichthys vipera, assembly GCF_963691815.1. Taxonomy (NCBI): domain Eukaryota; kingdom Metazoa; phylum Chordata; class Actinopteri; order Perciformes; family Trachinidae; genus Echiichthys; species Echiichthys vipera. The sequence continues at coordinate 24,012,105 of NC_139843.1, read as the reverse complement.
TTAAAGGCTGCGTTTATTGTACCCTGACTGCATTTGAGTCCTCCTTTGCCTAGGCCTAACAGGACCAGGAAATCCTATTTGGAAAGGACGTTATGTCATGACTTAACAGCCAGATAGTGGCATGTATCTGGTCAGAATTTGTCACGAGAGAGGTGTTTCCACATTCCTCTCCTGAAGGAGGAGGTGTCTGTGCACTTCTCTGAACTCTGAGATTCAAACATATTCAAACATATCCCAAGCAGCTATACTTGGTATGTCACTAATCCATAAACCAGTCATTGTCTAATATGCAAAAGACAGGAAATAAACCTGAAACCTAAAACAAGCTCAGAGGCATGGATTACTGAACGGGCCTACCGGGCAGGGTCAGGGGCCCTAAGTCACAAAGTGTTGTTAAAAAAAACACACACAAAACAATCACAAAAAGACGCTTAATGACCAGGAACACACAAACAATTACAAACAACCCAAAATGACTACAGAGATGCAAAATGAGCACGGAGAGATGCTAAATAATTGATACAAATGGATCAAAAACATCCACATGATTACAAACCAGAAGACTCAAAAGGACTGAAAATAGATGCAAACCCCACAATAAGATGACAAAATGACTACAAACATTTACACAACAATCAAAGGACTGAAAGTAGACCTTAAGTTTCTTCTAGTCCAGGGTGGGGGGCCTTTTACGTGGGCCTACTGTCTCATAATCTGTCCATGCTCAGAGCAGACTGTCGGTACAGAGAGAAAACACACTGCCATCATAGCTGTCAGACACTGACAGTTACGAGCTAACACGCTAACAAACAACAGAAACTAAGAAAAGATGCTAACTACATTTAACCATTATAATACGTCTGCTGACGTATCAGACAGATGGGTAGAAGGAGCGGGGAAGGGAGCCCAGGATGCCCGCTCACGAAGCGCCACAAGACGGCCCCCTCCTGTCTGAAGTCGGCTCAAACATGTGCACCTATGGCTGAATCTCTCTGCTGTCTCTGGCATCTTGATGCATGCTGCTCTTTCACCAGACACACCTCAGAGAGAAGCTAGAATAGTCACTGAACATTGTTGGCAGGGTGAGGCCAGATCCAGAATTTCTTGATGAGGGAGAAAAAGTAGGTGTGCTTCCAGCCCCTTCTCTGAGTTTGTTATAATTACCATTTTGTTTACCATGGTTTTAAAGGTTTTAAATATTTTATTTTAAAAAGTGTCTAGAGGTGGAATTTAGGTATATGTCATGAATGAACATACTGGAGGTAGCTAAGTAATAGATGCTGTCTGTGTGTCTGACACAGATTACTGAAATGTCTTAGTCATGCATTTTTGGAATGTCTGCCCCAAACTATAGTCTTTACTTCAGCACTGTGGCGATCGAATCGATTGTTAGGGAGGGGCTATCGACATGTTAGAATGCTCTTTCAATTCTGTTTTTCTTTTCAGTTTCTGTGTTGAGTGATAACATTTCTTTTCTTTCTAACACTGTACAAAAGATCTCATTTAGATTCACTAAAGGATCATGCGAAGCTACTGCCACACCCTGCTTCAGCCAACACCAAAAGTAGCTGATGAAGGAACCAGTCCCAGCATTATAGTTTCAATCCTCCAACACAAGGGGGCACTCTGGCTGCACGCCAGGGTGCCCCTGAGCCTGCCTCTGCTGTCAGGGAGAAAAGAAGCCTGAACAGTGAGGAGCTTCCAGCATATTTACTGTCTTGTGTTCTGCTAATGAATTGTTACAGTGACAGATCCACCCTGAAATTAGTTTTTGTCACACTTCCTTTGAAAGTGAATCCATATTCACACAGGTTGTGGCTCGAGCCTCGTTCACCCCCCTCTCCCTGCCTCTGATGTGCTCTTGCAGGTGGATTTCTCCAGAAAATGAAATAAAATGCCCTTTTTTTCCTCCCACACATGATACTCACTCTGAACAATTTCCAAAGATGTACCAAACGCAGCCATGTGTAAGGCAGGAGAAGAGGATGACAGGTGCATTTCTCTCTGATTGGATTTAGTGCAATGGGTACAGTAGACACTGTTCGGTCGCTACAACATCAAAGACGTTTTTATCGCTGCAATTTTGCCCTCGGCTCCACCAATCTCCACAGGTAGAGGCTGTAAACAATTTGTGAGTGTGTGTTTGTGGTTGTGTGTGGGACTGAATGACTGCTGCTAGAGTAGTCTCAAAATTTCCTCAAAAAGACATAAAAAAAACCTGTAAAGAAACCCAAAACATGCCAAAAAGAGACACACACTGACCACAAAGAGACACAAAACAGCCACACAGAGACACTAATCCGCCACAAAGAGATGCAAAATGATCACAAAAGAGACACAAAAGAGCTATTAAAGTGGTCTTTTTCTGCAAATACACTTATCAAATAAGCCATCGAGAGATTATTTTCATGTATTAACCCGGACAGTCGCTAACACTTGCTAACAGCTAAATGTTGCTAACACTGATTAGCTCGGGGCAGTACGGTGAAGGCATTAAAACGTCTTTTTTTAACCACTAAGGGCGCACTCACACTGTCTATCCGTACCGTGCCCCAGCAAGTTTCACGGCTAAAGTCTAGTTCATTTGACCAGTGTGAGTGCAACCATACCGCGCGAGAGGTGGGCTTTTGTAAAGCACATTTGCACATGTATGAGCACGAGCGCGCGCACGTGTACGAGCACAAGCACAAGGCCTACGGGGGCTTTAGGGTACTTGTCCCCCCTCCCTCTCCCCCCGCGCCCCAGCCCCGTTTGTACTCACACAGCCTGGGCCTCGCGCAAATGCAATCTTGCTGTCCATACGACATCACGCCGTAACACGTCACACGCATTGATCGTGTGTGTGTGGTTTTGTTTACAAATCTTTCCACAGACGTCGGAGTTTTTGTGCGTCTTGTCGACTGTTTTTGAATATTTTCATCCGACCAAATCTGCAGTAAACACTCCACCTCCGCATCACACCAACGTGAACCTTTCACCGCCATTGTTGTTGTTGTTAAATGTCCGCGCATGGTCCGTCCTTCTATTTACTATGTCCGAACAGGCGCACATACTGCTACCGCCGCAGGGCTCGTGCTCGTGCTCGTTCACGTGCGCACGCTCGTGCTCGTACATGTGCAAACGGCCCTGCTAAAGCCCACCTCTTTCAAGCGGGCCGTGGGTGGCCCGCTGTCGGCTGTTATGCGCGGAACGGGTGCACTCACACTGCTTAAACGTACTAGGCTTTAGCTGAAAAACGGGTTTTGGCCCGGTACAGAACGACAGTGTGAGTGCGCCCTAAAACACTCTTTTAATAAACTCTGGGTTCACTAACTACCTTGTTGGTGCTTTAAGAGGAAGAAAAAGAAATTACCCACACAAGAAGGATGAAATCACAAAAGGTATGTCAGCCAACCTAACGGTTAAGACTGACTGACGTGGATGTTTGTGTCATGTTTACAAAGGGTTTAGTCCCGACTAAAACAGACAAAATGGCCCCTTTCTGGAGTTCTGCCCTCATGCAGCCACAGACTATAGAATAGAATAGAATAGAAATACTTTATTGGTCACAAGCTGGAAAATTGCAGTGTAACAGCAGCATTACACACAGATAAATCAAAACAGTAATATAAAAATACAATACAAAAGATACTTAAACAATGTATAAATAAGTGATCTAATTGTATTTCAAATGTAAACATACAGTATAATAATATAAGGTGCAGTGGACAGATTATAAGAAAACATATAAGGGGCTTGCGATTGTAAATATAGATGCAATATAAAGAAATAAAGATGCGGCTCCACTTCCTCCCACGATACAAAAGTGAAGCCAAAATATCCCTGCCATGTTGTAATATTGGAGCCAGAGTCTTCGCAGTAGGGATTGGGCGGTGTGGAAGTCCCATCCACATACCTACCCCGTCTGTCAATCATGATGTTTCACCCCATTTTTTTCAGCATCAAAGATAATTGAAACCAAACTTGAACAAACTTCAGTGTGATTAGAACTGAAATGACAGCTGCACGTACTGCAGTCAGCCACCAGGGGGCGATCCAGATGTTTTAGCTTCACTTTCAGGGAGCTGTAAATATTTCAATCTTTATATACAGTCTCTGCTGCAGCGGCATCTCACTTCTGTTCCATTCTCACAGTTTATCAGGACTTCTTAAAGTGTGATTCTGGCACAAAATCATCCCATGGTTTAAAAAAAAAAAATTTAACGGAGAAATCCGAGAGTCGCTAACAGCCGGACATGGCTAACACTAATTTGAACTTGTTTTATGTGTAGGGACTCTTCTCATGCTACTGCAGAGGTATGGTGTTATTTTGAGCAGTATTAGTCAGTATTAGTGTTAGTCACATCCGGCTGTTAGACACTCTCGGGATTTCTCCATTAATAGTTTATACATGAAAAAAAGCTGTCTCGATGGCTTACTTGATGTATAAGTGCAAAAAAGACCATGGGATGATTTTGCGCCAGAATTACACTTTAATGTGATTTTTGTACACATGCAAATCGATTTTTTATTTAAGTTTAAAAGGAAAAGACAAACTGAATACTTTGGTACAGTAACAACAGTAAATGTAATGTGTTTGCGACAGAGCAGCTGGGGTTACTGGCTGTGACGATCCGTGCAGGGTTGGGCGGTGGGGGGTAGAAGGGTGAGTGATGCCAACCTGTCAGCTCATGTTTCCTGGCAGCAAACTCTTTATAATGTTGTTGTGACACTCAGCTTGTACTGTCAGCACCCCCCTTCCACCCTCCCCCTTTGGCAGGTATCAATGAAGCTAATGGTCTCAAGTCATTTACAGCCAGCCCTCCATCACTCCACTGCTCTGTGGGCCTACAGGAGGGGATTTGTTATGGGTGGAGCAGTAGTTTGTTTTTCCTGCCGTGTGTGTGTGTATATGTGTGTGTGTGTGTGTGTGTCTATCAGCCTGTGAGTGCAGCTATTTTTCTGAACATCCCATCTGAATGATGTGTGGCATGGCAGTCAAAAATCAATGCTCTGCTATTAGCAACAATGCCTCATCCCAGCCCAGACTGCCTATCACTAGGATTTTTCCACAGCAAGGAATGACAACACAATTACTGACGGAAGACCATGCCCTTCTCACTTTTTTCCTAAAAGGAGCAGTTCACCCAACTATGTAGAAATATTATTATAATTATTCATTTCTGTGCATGGTAACCACGGTGTGATTATGGCAGGTGAGTGGTTGTGGTTACTATTAATCAGTCTCCTACATAAAGTGGAATTCTAGCTCAGGGCAGTACGGTGAAGGCATTCAAACGTCTTTTTTAACCACTAATATTGCTGAAAATAACAGCAAACCTCTGCAGCAGCATAGTCAGTGTGTTACCTACAGTAGATGACAGCACAGCAGTTTGGAGAAGCAGACAAGACAAGATGGGTTCTTGCGGCAGAGACAGACAGCTCAAAACCATCAAAATAACATCTAGATACCATTAGAAATAACTACTTTTTTGTTATTTAGGTGAACTGACCCTTTATTCCCTTGAATATGTGTTTAAAAAGCTATTTATTTTTGTATACAGAATACAGGCTGAACTTTTACCATATTCTGACCCAGAACATAAAAGTAAAGCTGATTCACAACTTGCGCAAGTTGTCACGCAAAACGCAGGACCTGGATATCCCATATGTCCTTCATCTTTCTAAAGACAAACCATGGAATCGTTGAATTTGTCAAGGTGGTGAAAACTAAATCCCTGTGACGTGGTATTGGTGCAGGTGCAGGTGCATACCACTAGCTGGTGATTATTCTCTGTGACTTTGACACATTACACATTGCTGTAAGAATATTAATTAGTGCAGCTTTAGGGTACATTCACACGATCGAAAACTTTTTTTTTTTACACTGTTAAAAAGTTTTCCGTCCACACGGACTCGGCTCAAGAAATATCTGCGTCCACAGGAAACCAGTGAAACCGACTGAAAAGGCTGTAGTACACATGCCAGGCCTGGATGTGGGGCTGTAACTGCCACAGAAATACACCAACAATGGAGAAGAAGAGATGCTGTACAAATACATCGTTGACTTTCTCGCTAAAGCTGGCAGAAATAAAACAACAGAACAGAAATAAAAACGCCAATCATCTCACTGATGGGCTCATTTATTTAGTTAACACCCAATCCATTAGTCACTGTTGTGTCATTAGATACCCAGGTTCAACTTTTTTTTTTAAATTTGCACCGTTGTGACGAAAAGAGAGCTGAGCTGGAAGGCAAAGCTCTCGATCTACCGGTCAATCTTTGTTTCTACCCTCACCTATGGTCATGAAAGCTGGGTCATGACCCAAAGAACGAGGTCGCGGGTATAAGCGTCTGAAATGTGTTTCCTCAGGAGGGGGCTGGAGTCTCCCTTAGAGAGAGGGGGAGAAGTTCAGCCTTGAGGAACTCGGAGTAGAGCCGCTGCTCCTTTGCGTTGAAAGGAGCCAGTTGAGGTGGTTCGGGCATCTAGTAAGGATGCCCCCTGGGCGCCTCCCTGGGGAGGTGTTCCAGGCAAGCTGGGAGGAGGCCTCGGGGAAGACCCAGGACCAGGTGGAGAGATTATATCTCCACACTGGCCTGGGAACGCCCAGTTAGAGCTGGTTAATGTGGCCCAGGAAAGGGAAGTTTGGGGTCCCCTGCTAAAGCTGCTGCCCCTGCGACCCCATCTTCAGAGGCTGAAGATGAGATGAGATGAGATTAACAATAAACATTACATTTATAACAAATTACTTATAAGTTTATGTTGCTTTTCAAGACTATTTTGACTGAATAACATTTAGATAAACAACAATAACAATCACAATAATTAACAGAAACCTAACTATATTACACTGTAAAGTCAAGGTCAGACAACGATTGAAAAACCCTTTCACAGAGCATTGAGCATAGACTTCCTCCACTCTCCAAACACACAGCAATCCCCACAGTGCATCTCCTCTGTTGTGGCGTCGTACACAAGCCAGTCCTTGTCATCCCTTTCCACTTTCCACTTTGTATTAAAACGTCTTTTTAAAATAAAATGTAAACATCCTCCTCATCCTCTTTTTGTTCTGTTGCAGCCAGCGGCCTCTTCACGCCAGCAATGTGCCAACGCATTTAGTTATTTTTATTCTTCTTCTCGTTTTTTTATTTTGAAAGTCCAAGAACAGCAATGGTCTACCTCATTGGTCAACAACTAACAACACTTTCTCAGTGTTGTGTTATCTTATTGGCTACACGCCAACTTGGCAGGTAGATTGACAGTTTCACCCGCCAATCACAAAAGTTACCCGCATTTGGCGTGTGGGCTGGGGGCAATTTCATGCCCTCACTGTCAAACTTTTTCAGACAATTACCCAAAAGCACGGGGCATGGTACGAATGGAAAGTGTCAGTGCGCCCTAAGTCGCCGCGGTGTTAGAAGGTGATGGCGGGTCGAGAAGTGGGGCGATGACCGTCCAGACGACAACGTTAGGTTGGCATTTTCAGATCTACCCACTCTGGGACGTGGTTTCAGAGGATACCGTTTTCAGGCTCCGATAAGGCCACCTCCGTGTGAATGGTCAGCCAAACCGATACCAAAGTCACGTTGTAGGAAAACACATCTCTGCGTGGATGGGCCCTTAATGAATAGGATCTCTACATATTTTCAGCCCTGTCACATTTGTAACAGCGTCTCTAGCTTTAAGTATTGATCTGAGATCTTTAGAAGCACTTTGCTGATGCATGGAGATTACAGCCCATTTCAGTGAACTAGGGTTTAACTGCTACATCACTGCTACATTGCAATAGGCTGGTGTGATTAGAGCAAGAGGCGGAGACACCTTTTGCACATCCTTTCATATCAATGTTCCTTGTGCTATCATCTTCACAATTAATAAAAGTAGTAGTGTGTAACCAGAGAAATCCATTTGCCAGCCTTTAATTTACCATGCAGAATGTAAAGGGGCCATTCCAGACAGCTGTAAACTTTTAATGTCCTCTTGGTACTTATTCCCCTATCTGATTCATCCAACAGCAATCATCAAGCCTCTGGGAATCTCACACTGTCTTTTACACCTTGTAGTTGAAATGTCACAAGTAATGCATGAATTTCGCAAACCAGCAACAACACCTATAATCATAAAAGCTAAAAGCATGCCTGCATAGCTGTGAAAACCTTCTTCACATTAAACCTCCAGCACACTGTACTTCACTTGTGTATATATACATCCATGCATTAACACGGCCACTGTTCAAGCGCCAACCCTACGATTTGTCAAGGACAGCAGAGGTTTCCATTAAAGAAGCATTAGCCCCTCCTCACACACGCCTCTCTACTCCACAAACCTTCCCTTTGTCTTCATTAGGCCCCCCTGACAAGCTCCCACCATGCCTCAAAGTGGACCATTACTGGCCCCCAGAACACCACAGGGCTCCACACTGGGCGCTAATAGCTATTTCCAGTCTAGCAGCTCCCCTGTACTCCATCGGAGGCCAGGAGGTGGATGTAGAGTTTAGTAGAGTAGATAGTAGGATGAGGTTGTTAAGTTGTCTTATAAATGCCTTTTATATGTACCAGCTACTCCCTGTCCTATTGTAACCACTTAAGATGTTATTTGGCACCTGCAGCGTGGGGAAGCTGGCCAATTTGGTAGCTGTCTTGTCAGAGAGAGAAAGAGAAGAAAGAAAGAAGAGGGAATAAGTTCCTGTATAAAGAGGTCCATGTACTACAGCAGTCTATTCAGATCGCAAGGACAAAGCTGCAGGAAGTAGCTTTCAATGTCAATGACACACAGCTACTGTATACAGACATCAGTGCTACAAACGCTGCATCACAGCATGCAGGATTATAAAACAGCTTATTAAAAAACATTTTTCATGCTGTATGTACTGAAGTGTCCAATCATCATAATGGTATGACCTGTTTTTTTCCCCAGCTGTAACTGGACATCAGTTTAACATGAGGAGGACATTGGAATCCAGGACTTTACATTTTGGCTGAAAATGAATGTATGGCGTCAACCTCCAACAAAGTTAACATATTGACTTTAAGCAGACATTGGGCGGATGTTGGGTTTTGGTCAACCAAATGTTGGTTTTCTTTGTCAAAATGGCGATGGCATGAGATGCTTGGAAGATGTTAGATTTTGGTTACTGGACAACTCAACTTAAAATCAATGTCAACTGATTCTACATCTAATTGAAGTTAGCATTAAACATTATCCTGACGTTGGATTTTGGTTACCCGGTGTCACGACCTACATTCAACCAAATATCAACGTCTAAGGACTTTGGTGGCCAGCTGGGTTAATTCTCCTTCTAATGACGGTGCTTTACGCTCTCAATCTGTGTTAACACAATTCCATACAACTGGATATATCGGGGATCTCCAAAGGAGTCTGTCCCCAGACTAATATGTGGACAAAGGTTTCTAGGAAGAGCCAAAATGAAGCTCAATGTCTCTGGCCATCCTCCCATAACTCCCTGCTAATCCAAAAATGAACAAAGAGGTGGAGCATTGATGAAGCTAAGGAGGGCTGAATGAAGGGCCTGCAGTATGCTAGCCATCTGGGATGGCACCCACCTTTCACTCAAAGCAGCCATTCCCTTAATTATGCAGAACTTTAAGTCTTAATATAATTTAAACAAAGTAGTTATATAAAATTCTCCCTGTACAGTTGTCATTAACAGGGAAATTGATATATGCTATGGACCAATACAGTTTCTTCAACAAGTATGTTTCTTTCTTCTGTAAAGTTGGGCATTTTAACATGGGGGTCTTTGGGGATCAACTCCCATTTGGAGCCATCATTATTCGTCTTCATCTTAATTTGCTGGGTCATATATGACTACCTCTTCCTGCATGAACTAACGTGAAGCTACAGTTTATTCAGAAACACTCTCGTCAAAGAGTCAACCACTTATTGCAACAAATGGAAATACAGTTATTCTTGGCTGATGGCCCCGCTCTTAATAGCATGCTAAGCCAAGACAGGGAAAACAACGGAACCCAACATCAAGCTTAGAATGACCCTCCATGCTAAACTTCAGCCAGACTATGGGAAAAATATCTATGTGTGGCAGCGAGCCTGCTGCAGACCTCAGAAATGCATAATCTTGCTGCAGACCTCGTGATCCCAAATGCTTTTTGGGAGGGTTGCAAGCAATGAAACCCAGCCAACCACTTTTGAAGGCAGCATATGTATTATTACGCAGAGAGGAATTTGCCTGTCTCATTAGGTGTTATTACTCTTAGCCTTTTGAGCCAAGATGATCTCCTTCAAACCCGGGCGAATGTAATGTTGATAGGCTTAAGAAGACCTGCAACACATGGCTTTTAATATAGATACTGGAACCAAGGCAGCTGCAGAGGTTGCTGCACCGAAGCGGAAGGAATGAGTTGTGTACAGCTAAGAAGGGAGTCCACATTGTTTTCACAGGAGACAGAGACATGTTGTGAACCATGACCTTGACATGGTCTTCCTTTGTCAGTCAGAAACAACGGTGTGTCTTACCCCACACGAGGATGCTTTTGCAGCTACCGGGTCATTGACGATAGACAGAAAACAGTGTTAGTTTGATATATGACAACAGTTGAACATTTTTACCCTCCCTGTCTGTTTTAGAATGTTTAATGTGGATGGAATACATGAAAGTGTCTACTGTGATCAGAAATGCTACGATCAAGCAAAGGATCGAAGGAGTCTGAGCTGGTAACCAATAATAAATCTGCATATGATCGAAAGCACCCCTGCCTAAGTTGAGACAGCAGTTTGTGCATTAGAGGTAATGAGAAGGGAAGCAATTATCATTGCCTCCTGGCAGCTCTCTTTTTAGGCCGCTGAAGAGGAGGTGTATGGACGGGTTCCCAAGCAGGCTATTTACTGAAGCATCTGTACATCTGAAATGAAACTAAATACCTGCTACAAGTGCTTTGATGAAAGAAGGATGCATTTTTTTTAGAATTTAAAACAGTAAACAATAAAAGCACATATTTTAGAACTGTAATGCATTTATCTGGTTGCGACTTGGGATAATCCACTACTAGAAAATCATCATGGTAAAGGAAAAATGGCATTTTGCAATTATTTAACAGAATCCAGCAAAGCGCTTCTGAAAGGGTATAGAAAATACAGGGGCTACTAGGTAAGTCATTAAACACTGCTCAGTATTATGATATATCATAATAACAGGCCATTCTGAACGCAAGACTGTTGCTTGTAATAGAGTGTTATACATAGTTGCATTGCAACTCTTCTGCACTCATGTAAAAAACAAAATATTATTTGATATGACTTTTATAAATCAAAGTCATCATTTTCATGGTCCACAGTATAAAGGTGTGTGCTGGGGCTGAAGAGCTGTTGGGCTACATGCTACCTACTGTAACTTGACTTCACTGTCACCACATACTGTAAAAGTGCTTTACTGTACTAACTTCCTCTCTGCATGTGTCAGACTTTGTGTTTCTTCTCTTCTCTCTACATACTCTCCAAGCTTTTTCCTTGTCTCAGCGACTTTATCTCAACCTGTCAACCTCTCCACTTCCAGCCTGGATAGATAGCAACATCACATCGAGCCCCTGCCTTTGACAGATATCAATGATCAGGAGAGATTTTTGCCTCTGATATATCTCACAATGTGCTGTCAGAATAGAGGATCTGACCGAAATAACTCAGGTGGTGCAGAAACATCAGCGCACATAGATAGGTTTGTGTTTGGGTTGTGAGAAAGGAGGTATGACAGTCAGATGATGATCGACAGAAGAGAGATGGGTAGGTAGTAGGTAGTGAGAGTTGTCCTGCCCTGAGCTGTCCACATAAAGGAGACTAGGTAATGACTGATATGGCAAACAGGAATGTCTCCAAAAAAACTGACCATGTACTGTTAATTTGCTCTGCATTGCCTAGCACAAAGTTTTCTTTGTATGAAACAGAAACCTTCACTGTTTTTGGACCAAACAGTTCTGGGGACTCCCAGAGGGAAACTGCCCACTGGGGGGCTCCCCCGAGAACTACATCCATTGGGCTTTTCTCTCAGTTTCTATTTATGTTCCTATGTTCCCGGGTTGCATAAGCCTATGGGGTTAGGGTTAGGGTCAGGGTCAGGGTCAGGGGGTAGGGTTAGGGTCTACATAAGCCTGTTTGCCATGGAATTCTGCACTATTTGTGAAAAAAATAACAGACGAGGGAACATAGGACCCTTTCTGTGAACACCATGATTTTTAAAAAAAGGGTCCGATGTTCCCCGGTCACATAGAAGACGGTGAACATAGGACTCGGGGAACATAAGTACACTCCAGTCGGAGGTACCATTAGACCAAGGTCTGTTCTGCGTTCTGTGTTCTGCATACTAAAATGCTTTTTTTGTTATGCTGTTGTTAAGTCTTTGAGTCTGACTTCAAACCAGTCTCCTCGCCTAAAAAAAGAATTCCCATATGACTGCAATCTCAATTAGGTTTTGAGGGGGAAATATCTTGCACTGGATAACATGTACCAGCAACCGTTGTGAATTGTGAACATGTATTTGTGTTCAAAAGTCAAAAGCAAATGTCATTTGGGACACAATATGTTTCTTTTGAAACATAATTAAGAGGGCTTGTTAGTTGAATGGGAATGTCTGTTTTAGGAGGCAGGGCTTGATTCCTACCCCCCTCTGGCCAGGCTTTTCAATTCAATTCAATTCAATTCAATTTTATTTATAGTGTCAAATCATAACCAAAGTTATCTCAGGACACTTTACAGAGTAGGTAAAGACCCAACAATTCCCCCATAGAGTACGGTGGCAACGAAAACCTTCCCTATAACAGGCAGGAACGTCGGACAGACCCAGCTCTGTGGAGGACGGCCATCTGTCTTGACCGGTTGGGGAGGAAGAAAAGGAGAGAGAAAGAGAGAAACACAAAGATAGACAAAAGACAGAGAGACTGACACACTTCCAGAGATGCAAGCAGCCAGCGAGTAACAGTAACTATAACAACATCTATAGTAATGTGAACATGACCCACATGTTATGGCAGTCTGCATAGCAGAACAGCAGGAACACGCACATCCAAGGTGACAGAACATGAAAATGAAAATAATTATGACAAAATGATGAGTAGGGGCAATAGCAGCTACGATACAGCAAGACATACCACTGATGGTGTTTTTATGGCTACAGATTTTATAATTTATTAAAGTAGTGACAGAATAAATGACTAGTAGTTATTGAAGTAGCAGGAAGCGTCAGTAGGCACCACCACGATCAGCAGAGACCTGCACACAGGACCAGGGCAGCAGGCATCACCACCATCAGCAGGGACCAGCACACAGGACCACGGCAGCAAGCACCACCACGATCAGCAGAGACCAACAATCAGGTCCACAGCAGCAGGCACTAACACCATCGGCAGAGACCTTCATACAGGACCACAGGACCACAGCAACAGGCATCACCACCATCAGCCGAGACGTGCGCGCAGGAACAGGGCAGCAGGCAGCACCCCCATCAGCAGGAACCTGATACACAGGACCAAGGCAGCAGGCACTACCACTGTCAGCAGAGACCTACACACAGGACCAGGGCAGCAGGCACCACCAGCACCAGCAGAGACTAGCACACAGGACCACGGCAGCAGGCACCACCCCCATCAGCAGGGACCTGATATACAGGACCAAGGCAGCAGGCACTACCAAAATCAGCAGTGACCCACAGGACTACGGCAGTAGGCACCACCACGATCAGCAGAGACCTCGGAGATGACAAAGCACAAACAACTCTGGGGAAGAAGTTGAATTAATAACATGCATTGATGAGACATGAATGACATAGAGAGGAGAGAATCTCAGAGTATTAGGAAAGGTAATATTTCCCCTTGCAGACTAGGCCTATAGCAGCATCATTAAACTGAACGGACGCAGCTTTAAGAATAACAACAGCAACACAGCTGAGAGCTCGTAAGCCCTAGCTGTAAGCATTATCAAAAAGGAAAGTTTTAAGTTTACTCTTAAATATGGGGACAGTGTCTGCCTCCCAAATAACACTTGGGAGTTGGTTCCACAAGAGAGGCGCTTGGTAGCCGAAGGCTCTGCCTCCCCTTCTATTTTTGGAGACTCTAGGAACGACAAGTAGCCCTGCATTTTCTGAGCGCAGTGATCGAGTTGGGTGATACGGTACTATGAGCTCTTTAAGATACGACGGGGCCAGACCAATAAGAGCTTTATAGGTAAGGAGAAGGATTTTAAAGTCTATTCTAGATTTTACAGGTAGCCAGTGCAGAGAAGCTAATACAGGAGAAATATGTTCTCTTCGATTTGTTTAAGTTAGTACACGAGCTGCAGCATTTTGTACCAACTGGAGACTCTTAACAGACTTATTGGAGCAGCCTGATAATAAGGAGTTGCAGTAGTCCAGCCTAGAAGTAACAAATGCATGGACTAGTTTTTCTGCATCTTTCTGAGACATAATGTTCCTAATTTTTGCAATATGACGCAGGCGAAAATATGCAGTCCTTGTTGTTAGTTTTATGTGAGAATCGAAGGACATATCCTGATCAAAGATAACACCCAGATTCCTTACTGTGGTGCTGGAGGACAACACAACATCATCCAGAGTAACAATGTCTTTAGCTATTGAGTTTCGGAGGCCTTTGGGGCCAAGTACAATAACTTCAGTTTTATCTGAGTTTAACATCAGAAAATTGCAGGTCATCCAGCTTTTTATTTCCTTAATGCACATTTGAAGTTTATCTACCTGATGGGTTTCTTCAGGTTTGATCGATAAATATAATTGTGTATCATCAGCATTACAATGAAAATGTATGGAGTGCTTCCTTATAATATTTCCTAAGGGAAGCATATATAAGGAGAATAGAATCGGTCCAAGGACAGAGCCCTGTGGGACTCCGTGACTAACTTTAGTGTGCATGGAGGATTTGTCGTTAACATGTACAAACTGAGATCTATCTGATAAATATGACTTAAACCAGCTCAGTGCGGTTCCTTTAATGCCGATCAGATGCTCTAGTCTGTGTAGCAGGATGTGATGGTCAATAGTGTCGAAGGCAGCACTAAGATCTAGTAAGACAAGCACAGAGACAAGTCCTTTGTCTGAAGCTATTAGAAGGTCGTTGGTAATTTTTATCAGTGCTGTCTCAGTGCTATGATTCGCTCTAAACCCTGACTGGAAGTCCTCAAGTAACTCATTATTATGTAGAAAGTCGCACAACTGATTGGCAACTAATTTCTCGAGGATCTTAGAGAGAAAAGGAAGGTTAGATATAGGTCTATAGTTGGCTAGAACCTCAGGATCAAGACTGGGCTTTTTAAGAAGAGGTTTAATTACAGCTACTTTAAAAGACTGTGGTACATAACCTGCTGATAAAGACATGTTTATCATATCTAATACAGGAGTGTCAACTAAAGGTAACACTTCTTTGAGTAACCTGGTTGGAATAGAGTCTAGGAGACAAGTAGAAGGCTTTGATGCTGAAATAGTAGAGTTTAATTTGTTAAGTTCGACCGGAGAAAAGCAGTCCAAAAATATATCAGGTCGTACAGTTGTTTCTAAGGTTCCTGGGTTCGATGAAAGATTGGTGCCAAGCGAGTTGATTTTGTCTCGAATAGTTATAATTTTGTCATTAAAGAAGGTCATGAAGTCGTTACTACTGAGGGTTATAGGAATACATGGCTCAATAGAGCTGTGGCTCTCTGTCAGCCTGGCTACAGTGCTGAAAAGTAATCTAGGATTGTTCTTATTCTCCTCTATTAAAGATGAGTAATAGGCAGCTCTGGCATTTCGGAGGGCCTTCCTATATGTCTTTAGACTTTCATACCAAGCTAAGTGAGATTCCTCCAATTTAGTAGAGCGCCATTTACTTTCTAATTTTCGCGATATTTGTTTTAGTTCACGGGTTTGTGAGTTATACCACGGAGCTAACTTCCTCTGTTTTATTTTCTTCTTTTTTAACGGAGCAACAGAGTCGAGTGTTTTTCTTAGTGAGCAAGCAACACTGTCAACAAAATGGTCAATTTCAGAGAGACAAACGTTAGTGCAGGACTCTTGAATATTAGGATAAGGCATTAAAGTAAATGCAGATGGAATCGCTTCCTTAAATTTAGTTACAGCACTATCAGATAAACATCTAGTGTAGAAACTTTTGCCCAGAGGTGAGTAGTCCTGTAATATGAATTCAAAAGTTATTAAATAATGGTCTGATAAAAGAGGATTCTGTGGAAAGACTATTAAGTCATTAATTTCCACACCATAAACCAAAACAAGGTCGAGGGTGTGATTAAAACAGTGAGTAGGTTTATGTTCACTCTGACTAAAACCAATCGAATCTAATAGAGAGATAAACGCAGTACTAAGGCTATTATTAACAACATCCACGTGAATATTAAAATCTCCTACAATGATTACTTTATCAGTTTTAAGGACTAAATTTGATAGAAACTCTGAGAATTCAGACAGAAATTCAGAGTAGGGACCGGGAGCCCGGTACACTATAACGAGTATAATCGGCTGCACAGTTTTCCAGGTTGAATGTGAAAGACTAAGAACAAGACTTTCAAATGAATTATAATTTAGTTTAGGTTTAGGGTTTATTAATAGGCCTGAGTCATAAATAGCTGCACGACTCCTCCTCGTCCACTGCCTCGAGGAATATGAGTATTAATATGACTGGGAGGAGTGGATTCATTTAGGCTAACATATTCTTCAGGACACAGCCAGGTTTCAGTCAGACAGAGAACATCAATGTGGTTATCTGATATCAGATCATTTATTAATACAGCTTTAGATGACAGAGATCTGATGTTTAAAAGTCCACATTTTATTCTCTGATTTTGTTGCATTATCGCAGATTTGGTGTTGATTTGCATCAAGTTTTTCTGTATAGCTCCTCTTCTGTTCATTTTTGATTTAATAAATGTAGATGATCGTGGGGCACACAGCGTTTGTATAGGATACTGAGCTGTAAAGTGATCCACAGAGCTCGCGGAGAGTTGTGTAAGACTGCAGCTATGCTTGCTGTGTGCTTGCGGTATGGGCAGCGCAGAGAGGTGAATTAAACTCTGACTCTGCATCCTGATCCCAACACTGGGTTTCTGTCAGGAGGTGGTGGAGGTACAGGACTCGATAGTCAGGTCAATGTTTGCAGACAAAAGTCTTGACCCTTCTTGGTTAGGGTGCAGGCCGCCGCGTCTAAAAAGCTTGGGTCTTCTAAAAAAAGTCGTGAAGTTGTCCACGAATGGAATGCCCTTCCCCAGGCAGTGTCCTTTAAGCCACAGGTGAAGCTGGCGGAGGCGGCTGTACATGACGTCACCAAAACGGGGCGGGGGAAGCGGGCCGGAGATGATCACACGCTTCCCTGTGTTCAGCAGGTGGTCCACCATGGACCTGAAGTCCTGCTTGAGGACCTCGGACTGGCGTTTTCCACATTTAATTTTGTATTATTCCTCCAAATACAATTCATGCTGGACTGTTGGATTTCAATGCCTCAGTGTGGCTGTTGATTGGATAGTACAATATAATCATAACTTATGCTGTCAAAACTATGAAAATAACACCCAAGATGCAATAAACTGTAATTATACAGTATGGAGCTTAGAAAAACAGCCTGGTTTCAAATGTGATTTAAAAAATCCTCCTTTGACACTATCCAATGATTTTTGAAAGGGTTTATGAGAATTATAAATCACATACATGTTCTCACAGAAATGCATGTGAAACAGGCAGTAAAATAGTTGACAGAAAGGCAAGAAACACACTCAATGTCCTCCTGGTATAATGTTGGTACTAATTCTTCAAAAGCTTCTTTATTATGAGGTTTTGATGCTTCTCTCTATCATTGTGAATGTAACAGCTTAAGACTTTGGACTGTTGTACAAGACTTTGCTTTGAGCTAAAAGCAACAAAAACCTGACAGGTTCATAGATGAAATGACTAATACAAAACAATGTACGATATAACAAAGAGTGACATGTCATTTTATGGAAACATTTAATGCAAGTTTTAGATTTGGAATATTTTGTAGACTCACTGTGACATTTATTGGCAAATAATTTCACTTTTTACGGTGTCCTACATATCCTTCATCAAAGACGAAGCAGGGAACAGTCCCTCATAAAAAATGGTTTATTCAACCATGGTATTGCAGTTTTTGCAGGCCTATGATGCATTTGCTTGTCAGTCAGTGATGTTTTGGCCTTGGTGGTAATCCCAGAGTTTAATCAACCACCAGTTAAGTCTCCAGGAAATGAATGTAAGTCTATGTAATGTCCACAAGAGTGACAAAAGATATGTGTGTGTGTGTGTGTGTGTGTGTGTGTGTGTGTGTGTGTGTGTGTGTGTGTGTGTGTGTGTGTGTGTGTGTGTGTGTGTGTGTGTGTGTGTGTGTTTGTGTGTGTGTGTGTGTGTGTGTGTGTGGTAATGGTGATGGTGGTGGTTGGGGTCGTGCAGCAGTAGCAGTGACACTGCTATTATTGGCTGTGATGCGCCCATACAGCAGAATGACAGGTTGAGTGATGCTTTGCTGTCAACACACCATCCTGTAAAGGGAGATGTTGTGGAGGATAAACCAGAGAAACTCCACATACATTCATTATCACTATGTGAGGAAGTCATCCGTGCTTTAAGGCTAACATGCACATATAGCGAGTAGTTTCCTGCTTGTACTGTGAGGGTGTCACTGGTTTTCATACATCACTGAGCAGAAGGAGGATTAGGTCAGTTGTGAGTTTGTGCATTTGTGAGGTTGCACATATAGGTTTTCTCACACATGGTCTTGGTGGAAAGCTCTGACATACACTTAGAATTAAAATTAATTCTTGAGAGAGTATGGTGTGTCGCTGCACATGTGCATACTTTTATCACAACTGATCATTTGGTGATTAAAGTTTGTTAGTATGATAAAGTTATAAACGCTTACAACACTTTAAAAATAAATCCTTTTTAAAGTGTAATTCCGGCGTAAAATCATCCCAGGGTTTTTTTTCGGCAAATTCGGTCATCAAATAAGCCATAGAGACAGTTTTTTTTGTGTAGGAACCAGGAGATATCCTGGAGTGTCGTTAACAGCCGGCCGTGGCTGTTGGCAATGTCCAGATTCAAAACAATAAGCCACTGGTTTATCAGAGCACGGTCATCGTACCACAATGGCAGCCGATGAAAAGTTTCTGGGTTGTAAGCTTTCATTTTTGTTTTGCAGCCGGGAAAGATACAAACACGAACCATTCTGTCTCTCTTCACTTGTCATCTTTACCTGTGCTTGCACTCACATATGCTGTGCGTCTCCCAGAAACATGCAACCTCCCCCCTGAGATCTCACGTAACGTTTCATTGCTGCAGGGAAATTTGCTGTCTGGGACTTTTCCAAACCTTTTACCATCTATTATTAACTTATATTTCACCAAACAGCAACAAACCACAACACTTATGTGTTTTGCTTTAATAAATCACCAATGGGCTCCTTCCTTTGGGATTGACTTTGGTAATCCACTTGAATGGACTTTACTATGAGAGGAGCTGTTACAGGGGCCAGTAGGTATGTTTATAAAACACTCTTTTATTAAACTCTGGGTTCACTAACTACGTTGTTGGTGCTTTGTTTTCTGTGTAGGGACTCTTCTCATGCTACTGCAGAGGTTTGCTGTTATTTTGAGCAGTATTAGTGGTTAAAAAAGACGTTTGAAAGCCTTCACTGTGCTGCCCGGAGATAATTAGTTTTAGCCACGTCCTGCTGTTAACGACTCTCCGTGGTATCGCTGTTAATCGTTCACAGACGAAAAAATGTCTGAATGGCTTATTTGATGACCGAATTCGTTGAAAAAAACCTTTGGATGATTTTACGCCGGAATGGTGCTTTAAGTCTGTCTGAAACACTTCATTGTCCTGTCAGTCTCTTTAAGCCCCCCTTCTGAATAAGCCCAGCCTGCTCTGATCACTGTTTCCGGGCCTTCTGCATCTGCACTCTCTGTGTCTCTGCACCATCATTGCAGCCATGGAATGACTGGAATGGCACTGTAATTAAATTAAATTAAATTAAATTAACTTAAATTAAATTAAATTAAATTAAATTAAATTAAATTTTATTTATAGTGCCAAATCATAACAAAAGTTATCTCAGGACACTTTAAAAACTAGGTAAAGTTTATGATTTACATAGACCCAACAATTCCCCCGTAGAGTACGGTGGCAACGAAAACCTTCCCTTTAACAGGCAGGAACGTGGGACAGACCCAGCTCTGTGGAGGACGGACATCTGTCTGCACCGGTTGGGGAGGAAGAAAATGAGAGCGAAAGAGAGAAAAGACGGACAGATGGACAGAGAGAGACAAAGACAGACACAAAGACAGAGACAGACACACTTCACCGAAATGAAGGCACTGTAGCAGCACTTTCTACATAGATATAGTATAGTTGTGACATCACAACTGTAGTTGACGGCTCATTTAAAGGCCTGAGTCAAAGGCATGTGTCAAACTGAACCAGTAAAGGGCTGCAGGTTTTCATCCCAACCCAGCAAGAACACACCTGATCCAACAAACCTACTGTGTGAAGGCAGCGGCCCTTTACTGGATCAGTTTGACACATGTGGTTAAAAGCATCTGGAGCATCTGGATCATCTGAAGCAACGCAAATAAAGTTAAAAATATTGTACTTTTCAGTCGACATTGCGCCATGACAGCCAATCAGCATTGAGGTTGCAGTAAGCGTCATCAAAGTTCTCCGTGAAACATCCAGGGGCTCACCGGGCTCAACAAAGCAGCCATTGTTGCAGCCCTTGGGGTAAACCAGTCTGTTCCTATGAATAAAATATAATGGATATAACTATGGACTGTGGATGCCAGCGACGTGCCTTTAGACATCTAGTCTGCCAGAAATCCAGAAGAAGAAGAACAACAAAGCCGTCAGTGCAGAGTGAAGCTGATCTGATCTACAGGAGACCGGGCAGCACCTGTACAGCTACGGAGGTTCAATCTCTGACGGCCTGATCTTACTTTACACAATTACAAAGCTCCATTCTATTCTTTTAAAAGCATTCAGATCCCTGTTAGCACTAGCAAAACTTCCAACAGCAGAGTAGGCTGAGCCGGGGGTTAGCTTCAGTTAGCTAGCCGATTCGGCTGCTACCTGCGATTCAAGCGATGATCAAAAATGTGACAAATTTGAGCAAGCAACACCATACTTGCGTCTGGAGCGATTGAATTTGCATCATACGCATTTGGTATGAACGCAACATTACAGCATTTACTGTGTATAGCACCTATGCCTGCAAAATATCTCCAGATTCTGACCTTCCCTCTCAGACTCTGTTGCCAAGACCCTCACCCACGCTCTCGTCACCTCTAGACTGGATTACTGCGATGGAGTCCTGGTTTCCGCTAAAACCCTGGACAGGCTCCAATATGTGCAGAACTCCGCTGCCAGGGTTCTCACCCTCACCAAGCTCTGGCAACACATTACCCCCACACTCCTCCACCTCCACTGGCTCCCGCATCACATTCAAAATCCTCCTCCCGACCTACGAATGCAACCACAACATTGCCCCCCCAGTACTTATTCGACCTCCTCCACCAACATACTCCGTTCCAGAACCTGTGGTCTTAAGACTCAGGTCTGCTCTGCATCCCCTGCACCAGCATGAGAACCTTTGGGGACAGAGGCTTCAGCTTGCCAGTCCCCACCCTCTGGAACACTTTCCCCCACAGACATCTGCAATGCCCCCAACCTGGTCACATTCAAATCAGCTCTCCAAACTTTCTTCTTCACCAAGGCCTTTGGCCCCTAGATTTTTTGTGTTCTTTGTGTTTGTGACCGTTTGGTTGTATGTCCCATCTAACACTATTTAAAGTGTTCTTGTGTTCCTTGAAAGGCACTATATAAATCCCAGTTATAACTATTATTATTATTAATAATATTTATAATAACAAAATACATTGAAATATTAGATTTTAAAAACGTGTCTACACAAGGGATGAATCTCTGCCTGAGCCTCCTCATCATCCTAGTTCAAAGGCCAACATCCTTGGCTGGACCCCCATCGTCACTAGTATTCAGTGGTGTATCACCAATACACAGAACATAACTTCCTGGTTAAAAGCTAAGTTAAAGACAGCAAAAGCCACAGAAAAAATCATGATGTCATATCACTGTTGCAAATAGGTGGCTACTGTAAGTACGTAAAGTAAAAGTAAAAACATCCTCCCTAGAAAAACAGCAGCAGTTATGTAAGCTAGTGCCCCAGAATGACATATATTTATGATCAAGCGACAGCCGTTATGACGGGAGCAAAGGAGGAAGTCAGGTGATGTTGTTATAGAGCAACGAGGCGGAAAAATGGGTCACACAGGAGACGCCGTTCCTTTACTGCTTTTTCAGAGTTCTTTTTCCATGCCATCATTTCCTAACCTTAACCACGTGATTATTATTGTAACCATGGCAATGAAGTGCCCCTAACCTAATAAACTAAGTAGTCATTTTAACCCATTCATATCATGAGTCTCTTATGGTAAACATTTAAAAATCAAACAAACATATCCTTTCAATCAAATTAGTTTTTCTAATTCTTCTTTCTTAGTTTTCTTCTCTTTCATCCTATGTGTAAATGTGTGTGGATTTGATGTCTGATGAGTGATTTCTCGATGACCCGTCTGTGCAGTCTTGACTACTGGAGTGCACCTTCTGCCAGTGTCCTCACTTAAGCAGTCTCTCTCTCATCATTTCTCCTGAGTACCCCCTGTCAATCAGCATTCAGTGAAGACTTTACTGCTCTTCCTGATGATCACACATCTTTGTGAAGGTTTCCTTTTTGTCATCCACAAAAACAAGACTTCAAAATAGAACGGATGTAGGAAACTTACTCCCATAACGATTTTTCTACACAATGACGAATGACTTATGTCGAAACATCCTTACAGCTTAAAGTTTCGGATAAACGGTTGAAATAGTTTGCTTAAAGTATTGGATAAATGTTACGATAGTTATCTTATAGTATTGGACAAACAGTTGAAATAATTAGCTAACAGTAATTAATAAAACGTTGAAAAAGGTTGAGTTTGAAAGAGTTAAAAGTAATGCAGAAATAATTTAAGTAGTTTGTTAAAAGTAGCCTACCAACTAAACTGTTCAAATAATTAGCTTAAAGAAATGGACACATGATTAAAATACCATAGTTAGCTTAAAATAATGGATAAATGATTATAACTGAACTATTATTAAAGTAGTAATTATATTATTCAGGTTACACACCGGACCGGAATTCACACACATGCACAAACAGGACCTATATACGTGCAATTAATGAAGAGATGTCAGAGCGAGGGGGCTGCCAATGGATCGGCACACCGAGCAGTTGGGGGGTCGGTGCATTGCTCAACAGTCCACACTAATGGTCCACACAGGGACTTGAACCAGCAACCCTACGGTTCCCAGCTGAGTCACCTATGGAGTGAGCTACTGCTTTACAGACATGCTGTGTACTTTCTGAGCTTTGCCTCCACGCTGTTAGTATGTGGGTGATAGACAGATGGTTTATCCAATCAGCAACCAGTATTTTCCCCCCTTCCCAAAAGATCTCCAAACCAGAGTTCCCAGATGGATATGCTGAGACAATGAGAATCAAAACATCTGGAGGAGTCAGGTTAAGTAGTAGTAGCAAAACTTCAACCTTAATATTGAAAGTTCACAATAAAAAAACAAAAACAATATCCACTTTTATATAATGAATAGTGTAATACATTTGGATCATACTTTGGGAATTGATCAAGGGGTATGTTAGTTCAAATGTCAAGGCTGCGGGGTACCTCAGACCAAAAAGGTTGGGAGACGGTCAACTACACAGGATTAAGTCATGAACATCATACGAGGCTGATGTTACAGGTGATTGGACACGTTACCAGCAGGCCACAGCAATGACAACCCTGGACAGAATTTATATGCCTGGCAGATCAGCATGATACTTGCTTTATAAATAAGTAAACAGGAGGTGAGTTATCAAGGAGAGAATATGAGAACAGTATGGGGCATATGAGAATAGAGAAGTATAAAGAATGAATGTACCTTCTTATGTGACAGCGGGAGCAGCAGCCAGCTCATTAGAGTGCAGGAGATCTCTTATAGCAGGCAGGTGATGATACACACAACTCTATGAGCGCCTGGCACTCGGGTGCCATGATCACACTGTAAACGAAATGAAAGCACAAAGGAGTAGTTAGTATTCACGGCAGTCTATGTCCTTGTAACGGCATGGAATTTGGGTTTTTATCTCATTGGAGAATCTCATCCAATATTTAGAATGCAGGCGCAAACCGACAGAAGCTCCACAATAATTCCTGAGGAGCTCCACTGCCTCTACTGCTACTCTCTCTCTCTCTCTCTCTCTCTTTCACACTTTCTCTCCCCCTCTTTCTTTTTTTTTTTCGCTGTTTGCTATTTCCCCCGACACCTGCTCTCAAATATTCGTGTGTTTGGTTGACCTGGACAGGCTTTGGCAGATACTGCAGTGGGTATACAGTACACACAGATTACATTGAAAGCGTGAGAGGTGCTAGAAGAAAGCAAGTGATGGAATGAGACACAAGTGTGCAGTTGCCTCAGATGAATATATTATGCAGAAACTCTGGGTCTTCATTGTTTGTTAATTTCCGGTCTACTGTTATTCGTGTGCAGACTGGGAACTTGTGATGTTTACATGCAGCTGCCGAGCGCTGAGGCGTTGGCGGTACATTCCGACTGACCTCCCGCTGACTTGCATGCATGTAGTCTCCATATCTCCCATGTGACTGCCGCACATTGAGATTCTGTAGTCTTCCCGAGCCTGCGCCTTTCATGGTGACACCCAGATAAAGATTATCCGTGTTCAAAATTTTGATCAGTGGATATATGAGGGATAAGATTGCCATTATAAAATGTGCAACATGGACATCTTTTACACTGTGTGACTAAGGGTATTACAGTGTGTTATTTACATCTAATGCATGCCAATCCTGAGTCTAAGCACTAGCATGAGTTGAACAACAGGTGGCAGTGTTGGTTTGGATAAAGATCCTGGGTGCACAGAAGTCTCTCAACGACACACCTGATGTGATGGCTGAAGACACTGCTAGAAATAAACATATGATTAACACTGACAGGGGATTTGATTATGTCAATCAACTCTTGTCTGAATGTCAGAAAGGATTCAATTTGGAGGCAAAAACTGACAAATAAATGCCTTCTCCGAGTCTGAATCATCAGGGCTGATGTAGTTAGGAGTAAGATATGTACAGAAGTGTAGGCGGAAATGACCCTGTGCATTCTCTGACACGCTCTATTTATTTGTCCTTTAGCTTATTGATTGGAGCTTCTTTACACTTGGAAGAATTAGCGTGGCAGCTACATACAGGGAGAGGCAACTGATGCAAAGCAAAACACAATGTCTCCCTCTTCTTTAAAAGGGCTTGTGGAATGTGTGCTGTCTGTTGTCAAACTGCAGGGAGATTTATTGAAGTGAGGTTTGTTTGTTTTTTTTTGGGGGGGGGGGGGGGGGGGCTTGAATGATCTCAGATGTGTTTTATTATACAGAGAAGAGAAAGGTCATACCAACATAAAGATTTTCTTTAAAACGGATTTATAGCCCTTTTTTATCTTCCCATGTTAATGCATCTCTTTCATTTCCATGCCGGGCCCGTCTTCTGTGTGATGAGTACACACGGGGTAATGTGATGTGACATTTCCAGATAATCAATAACTTGGTGTGCTGTAGGTTTTTGTCGTGCCTGACTTGTTAAACCAGCACACTCTCTGCTGAATGGAAATGTACTACGAGCTATTATTTTGTTTTATTTGAAATGTGACACAATAGAAATGTGCTAACATCATGTCTTAATACTGAACACAGGGAATGGAAAACCAGATTACGAACCAGAATTACGAATGTAACTATGGCTCTAGGGATTATGGATGACGATGATTTAACCCAGCAGTCCTCATCGATGCGGAAGCTTGTGTCACGCAGCCCTTGCTACTGCACTAGCACGTTGCATTTTAAGCAAGTTGCATATTAAGTCAGCTATGGAGCAACACAGAGTAAGCTGACACAGCTAAAACGCAATTTGCTATCGCTTAAGCTCTTCAATAAGCTACTTCAATAAAAGAGACATGTGGTTGCATGTGTCGACCTAGCCCCCACCACAGCGACTTCCTGGTTGATCCAATCAGGAAGTGCCATAAACTGCAGTGTCCACTAGGGGCAGGTTTCATAAAAGAGCAGTTTCTCATTGACCCCCATGTTAAACTGGCCGTTTTCACAGCATCATTAAACCTGTTTAAGGCCTGGTACAAGGAAACATTCTAGCATATTTAGGTCATATTTCCATGACAACACTGAGGGGGGTGAATATTTTTGTACCAGGCTAGTTTTTATTTTATTGGAGGTTAAAGTTTATGAATAATTAGGGGCGTGGCCTCTTGGACACCCGGATTGGCCACACTATTTTACATTTTTTTAAATTTACTACACTGGGAAAAAAACTTGTCTCCTATTAGGGCCCTTAGAAAGATTAAAAAAATGTGACCGGGTTCATAAGGTCAGTTTTGTGGATACGTCACTCACGCCTGAAAGAACAGCGGGACCAAGATCTGCTTTTTAATTCCTAAATTGACAGGATTTTTCAAGGCTGCGGACTCTTCTTCTGTTCTATCAAACAACCAGTAGCCTAGGGGCCCCTGACCACCTTAATCCGCCACTGCCGACAGGTATGCTACATCCATTTTTTTATGGTGTGGCCTCTATGAGTTGTAACTAGTTATTTATTTATTTTTTTAAAATAATATATATTTTTCACTGTTTAACTGATATAAATGGCCCTTCTGTAAATCCCATGCGTAATCCCTCATTTTGTGTGATCAACTACAGTAAGTAATTCCAGTAAATTTAATGAAGAAGTCAGTCAATAAGTTGTGTTGAATATATATAACTGACAATATAGCTTGTTATTTTACCATTTGCTTTTATTTTGTCTCTTTAAAATAAATTGTTACAATTTATGATTTCTCAGCAATTAATCATCATAAGTGATGATCCATGGACGGTGCTAGGAAAGTAAAGCGGTTACACGTTGTTTTATACTTTATTTTTATTTTATTTTTTAAAAACATGTGTGTCAGTTGTACTGATGCTTCATGCTAGGCAAACAATTTATCTCATCACTCAATTCTTCCAGTAATTTCCCACCAGTGTTTTATATACTTTTTCTCTCATCTCTGCATGTTTGTGAAGTAATGCGGCTCATTAGCTGCTAGATGCTTCGCTTGATTCACCAGTTAAGCTGCTGACTGTGTCTGTCTGTTGATTGTTGCTGGGCAGGTAGTGTACAGTAGGAATATTATAATGTAACCAAGGTTAGTTAAACCCCAGGTTGTTTGTAGTCAATTATCTGTAAATGTATTAATGTTTTAAGTATTCTCTAAAATCTAAGTTCATTAGTATTTTTCCATGAGAGGGGAGCAGTAAAAATACCTTCTCCTATAAACAAACCTGTATGTTACTGTCTCTTTAAATCAGGTGGCAGTTGTTATGCCGTACTCTATGGGGGAATTGTTAGGTCCCTGTAAATCATAAATAAGTCATAGAGTGTGGTCTATACCTACTCTGTGAAGTGTCCTGAGATAACTTTTGTTATGATTCTGCACTGTAAATACAATTGAATTGAATTGAATTGAATTATGCGCTGTTTTCGGTGAGAGAAAAGCTGACAGCAGTGTGCATCTCACCTTAGCGCCGATCTTTGCGAGTCCCTCTCGACAGATGTCTGTTGTGTTTGTGTGAGTAGCTGGAAGAGACGAAAGAGGAAAAGAAACTTAAGAGTTGAACTAATAAATAAAAACTAACAGTTAGAAGTCAGAAACTGAAGACAGAGAGAAAGAAGAGACCATCGGTGTGCCGCGAGTTCGAGTAGGACGACGTGAATTGTGTAAACAATAGAAATCCCGGTGAGTCAAGATCAATGTATTAGCATGCTAACAGAGTGCTACAAAAAATAACTTGAGAATTAGCCTTGAATACTCTCAGTCGGGACAGATTTGAACCGCTCTGAATGATCTATTAATGTTGAAGCCTGTGTTAATTGTTATATGAATATTGTGCTGCAAGTTCATTGTTGTGTGTAAACCTTTTCATAGCCGCTCGGTGCCGGCTAATGTGGTGCTAAACCAGTAGGCCCGGCTAGGAATTCATGCAGCGAAGCTGACAAGAGTGGAAAAAAAGGGTTTGAATTGTGTGACCTGTAAAATGAAGGTGATTTATGTAAATAATACGAGCTGTATGCTAAAAAAAAGAGTTTAATTATTTTGAAATGCTAAATGTGAATTCATGTTTGTTAACTAGTCATGTGGAAGGGGGGAATAAATTATATTTAAAAAGTAACAAAGTAAAATGGACTCTGGAAAGCAGTAATGTTATTTAAATGCATTCAAAATTACTTTTAGTATAGACACAATGAGCAATTGTCTGCATGGTTGTGTAGGCTGTTTTTTTTCTCCATAGAGTCCTTCACTTGTGGGCTTGGTTCGACTGCTGCCATCCGTCCATCTCCATCCGGGTTGCTACCCCCTGTGAATCCAATTTGTAATGGTTACATTCTAGGTAGTATTGATTTTTTTATACAGTATTCACTTTAAGTTACTTACTGTTTTAATATACTGTGCTGACAAAAAAAATATTCTCCTTTAAACATTCAGTCTGTGTTTCCGTGTAATTTTTGGGGTAGATGTTAGAGATCTGGTCCAGCAACACATTGCTCAACATAACAGGTACATGTAGGGTTTACAAAAGCTTTCTTTTTTTTCATTGGCAACAGCTTCCTGCTGCTGCTGGAAACTCAAAACAATGACCTCAAAAAAGCTAGAGGGCTTCATAAAGCTCTTTCATTTCATTTCATTTGATTACGAATGTCATCTATATTTGCTTTAGACAGCAAGGGTAAAGACTGTGTTGTTAAATACAAATAACTACATTTTGTTCATGTCTGTGACATATTATACATATGTATGTATGTATGTGTACATATTTATGAAACAGTAGTAAAAGTGTTGCTTTGATGTCAATATGACTGTCAAAATACAATTATCTGTCTCTTTTGTCTGAGCTAGGCAAGACCTTGACTCTTTTGATGCTCTGCAGCCGACCGTGCCGCACTGCTCAGACGGGCAGTGCGTCTGCTCCAACATAATAATGACAGTAAAAAAAAGCACAACAGGTTCAGCAACGCACATGTGCTGTTCATGCAAGATGTGTGGACCAGCCAAAAGGTTGTAACAGCGGTGGAAAACCTAGATTGGGAGTTGTTGCAAAGCAAATACGGTGACATATTAGAGTTCTACCAGGAAAAAAGGAAGCCATTGCAAAGGGAAAGAAGCACTGACAAGAAGGATCCAATCACAAAGGTATGTAATGTTAGACCTAGCAATCTTATCAGACTGACTGACAGTGACTGATTAGACACAATATGGTATCTGCATCATCGTTCCCATTTCTGCCCGTCCAGAATACAAGCAACCCAGGGGACCAGCCCCAGGAAGTGGAAGTTACAGAGTAGGGAGTGTTCTTTCTACAGGAACTGGCTGTTCATTGGAGGAACAGTTTGACCAGAGGGGGGAGGACTCAACTCTTGAACAAATGAGAGCCAGTCTGGGAGTGATTGACATTCTAAAGCCTGAACCAGGGACTGCCTCTGCAACATTCTGAACCAATATCAACAACCCAATGAACTTTACTGCTGTATAAATTCTTTGTGAAGGGAGGGCTCTGGGCTCTTTCCGGCTCATTTCTTGCAGCAACAGCTTGGCTGAAAGCAAAGATGACCGAGATTTCTGACACCAGAGAGACCCCTTAGCCAAGCAGAAAATCTTTGCTGTTTTTATAATAAACTTTTTTTTTTTTTTGTGGCAGTTTTCAAGCCTTTATTAGATAGGACAGACATGAAATGAAGTGACAGAGAGGGGGGGAGACATCCAGCAAAGGGCCACTGGTCGGACTAGAACCCGCGGCTGCTGCCTCGAGGACTGTCAGCCTCTTTACATGGGGTGACTGCCCTAACCACTGACACCATAATAAACTTTTAAAACTAAGAAGTAAAGAACACTACAACAGTCCAGCTAGAGTGGATGAGTCTGGTTTTGAAATCTCTCATGTACTTTTGTTCTGTTTTTATTAAAGGTCAGCGTGTTCCAGTCCAGCTTGTTCCTGTACAGATTGTGACCATTTTACCTTCAGGTTGCAGCCATGGGTCCATGTCACACTGTGAAATGATCCCAGTCTTCATGGTTTTACAGCATCTACAAAGTAAAACTGCTCCATTACTGCGCCTCTTTTACACTGTAAAACAATAATAATCAAATAATCCCTGATGAGAAAATCCATCTTCATCCTCCAAGTATATACTTTACTTTGAGAGCCACAATTCACGCTCTAAAATGATTCCCGCTCCAATACCCACTCTAAAATTATAGCACTAATGCAGACTGACACTTGTGTAAATAGATTTCACAACATTCCCTGTCGGTTGTTGACTTGCTTTCAAGCACTGCTGCTGTCGTGAAATAATCATTGTGGTCATAAATTGTTTAGGAGACGGAGGAGAGGTTAAACTATTATTAGTATTTTTAGGGAGTTCCCTGGGGAATGCAAACCAGGAGCATATGCACAGTTTATGACTATGTATAAAAATGGATTCAAGCTGTCTTTTTTTATTCGCTATACAACAAAGTCATTGAGACGTGTTTGGACTTAAGCTGTCCGAGTATTTCTACTGCTTTGGTATCAAATCACAGAGACTGTACACAAGCTGATCACGCAGATGCAATTTTACTCATCATAACCACATCATAACTAGGGCTGTGTATTGGCAAGAATCTTGCGAAATATGATACATATCATGATTCAGAGGTTACTATTCAGTATATTGTAATACTGTTAGCAAAGTGATAAATTGAGATTTTTTGAAAATCTAATTTTAGGAAAACTGTCATAGTATAAATAACACACCACATGTTACATTGGAGTGGAAGAATCAGACGGCTGGAGAACAGTGGCAGCTGCTGGTCTTTTAAGGAGGGGAAGCTCATTTTTTCTGGCCTACATCATAAATTATTATTTTATTTATATTTATTTATTAATATGTAAATTCTACCCTTCGTCCCTATTCAAGAAAATGATCTGTGGCCTTGTCATACCAACTAGGCGTCTTTTCCAGGGACTTGACCAGTGTCCTCTCAATGGCCGGCAGAGCTAGGCTGCTTAAATAGCCTTGGCCCAGCTGGAGCTGCTGCACCAGGCTACTGTGAAGTGTGACCGCCTGTGAATGTTTGAGTGATCGTGACGGGGGAGGAAGCTCCGCAGCTGCCGCTGCTCGTTGGGGAAAGAAACTGCAGAGTGACAGAACAGAGTCACCAAACACAACGCTAGTGGTTTTTAACAAAGACAAAGTCTCTGGGGATCGGTAAAGTCTCCGGATCAGTTCAGAACAACAGAATGAAAAACTTGGAAAATGCTCCAGTGGATGTTTATTCTTCAAGATCGCTGATTCGCTCATTTAGCTTCAGTCAAAAAAGGATGAATGAGAAAGAAGTTGCTCCGGTTACCTGTGATAAGTAGGTGATTCTGAACAAAAGAAGGCTTTCTAACGCATATTTAGTCAATGAAATGAACACACAGCAGAACATATTTCACCACTTTTTTTTTTTTTTTTGTGACATTTTGGGAGAAGCTGAGCTTCCCTTGCAGTCTTAGAGCAATCGCCACTGCTTGAGATACATTTAACACTATCCTTCGATCGGGGGTTTTAACAACATAACATGAGACACTGTCTGCACGGAATTCTTGCAGACATATTTTATCTATCACAATCCAAGTCTGTGGGCATTGTGTTCAGTTGAATGATGTTTGGCCGCAAGTCCATGCGTGCTGTTCATTTTACATTCTGCAGCAGCTGTCCAGAGATGAACCTAAGGTTGGCGGCTGTCCTGTGACAGCTCCAACTAGTTTGCTGCTCCAGTGGGAAGACGGAGTCGGAGTGGTCCGGGATCAGACCCCAAGTGCTGGGGTTTAGGCTGGCTAAGGGTCTGCAGGCTGCTGCAGGATGTGTGTAGCAGAGGCACAGCCTGTGGATGTGTGTGTTGTGCTGATAAAAATCTTGTTTTTAGATGGCTAATGTTAGCTTGCTTGCTATTGCGGCCAAATTGCAAGCTAGCTGATGCAGCAAAATACAGCCTTGAGTGGATAACGTAAGCTAATTCACTCACCGTTGCAAATGACCTTATAAGCTAATGTCACAGAGCAACCAATGCCAGATCCGTGCAGCATAGCAAGTTCGCCTTGCTGGCTAACATTAGCTTGCTTGCTAAGGTCCAGGTGCGCGGCATGAATCTGCTGTCGTTTGTTTCATGTTGTAGGCTGATAGAGTAATTTGCAAACAGCAACCTAGCGTTACTGTAAATATGATTGTAATTCATTTTACAGCACTATACCAACATGATGCTGGGCAAATATGTTCAGGCTCACTGTTTGGTCACTAACTCGCGGCTATGGAGTGTGAGAACATGTGGGCGTGGTCCGCAGAAAGCTGACTGCAGTTCACTTAATGGCCACCGGTGTCGCTAAAAAAAAGGATTTTTCTGAAAGCTACACAAAGAAACTTTAAGATAAGAATCTGAAAATGGCCCATTAAACCTAGTGGGTTTTGTTGTTTCATGTGGTGTATTATGTGTTTTGTAAATTGTGGACAATAAAGTATTAGTATAATATTGCAATACTCAAGTGTTTCAAGTTTTGATTTGACTTCTACCAACATTTCTTATAGTGGGTCTCTAGATGCAGAGGATACGCAGAGAAGTCCACACTATTTGTAGAACCAAAACCCCAGTGTACTCTGCCTGCTTCAGCTATTTCTTTGTGTGCTATATAATAAGCAGGACTCCTGTTGTTGTGAACCTGAACCTCCGGGCTACCTGTGTGTGTGTGTGTGCACGTGCGTGTGTGTTTGTGTGTGTGTGGGTATGTGTGCATGTGCGTGTGTGTGTGTGTGTGTGAACATTAGGGTGTGACTCAGCTGTGGCTGTAGATCCAGGCACTGTGTTTGGAGGCTGTCATGAATAAGTGATGACATGGTAATACAGGAGACTTCTCTCTGGGACCTGGCAGTATTACATTGCAATAAAAGAAAATCAGGTCAGGCCCCTGTTGCCTCTGTTACGTTACACTCCAGGTCAGAGCGAGGAAGAGGGTGATGCAGATGGGAGAAAGGAAGAGTGGGAGAGAGGTGGAGGTAGAGGTGTGCTCGAACACAGACAAAAAAACCCACGCAGACCAGCGTTCTCTGCTTTAAAAACATTCGGTGACATTTGTGATGGCTTTATGTTGAACATGATGCTGTAGAACTTTACAGCCAGCACTTATTTCTTCAAGAGTTTCAAGCTTTTGTACAAGTATTGTGCTGTATCATCGACCAGATAAACTCCTGGGGCCAGATGTGGACACACAAAAACATTTCCCCACACATAAACTGGTAATACTAAGGGAAGAATGTATGCATCTCATGCATACTTCAGACCAGGGGTATACAAGCCAAGAGGAGTGGTAAATGTAAATGAGAAATAAGAGACACAGAGCTTGCGTTTCTTATAATTGTTCTATTAAACTGTAAGACGAGAAGGAGTATCGTTCTGATTTTCTGGCTCTTGGTGAGAAGTGACTCATGGCACTTTAGGCTCTCAGGGGCTGTTCTCCTTTAGCTGTGTCGCATCTAAGTCAACATTGATGATGAATGGTTTGCTTTGGGGCATTTCCGAATTGTGCCAACAATATGTGGGCCCCATATACATTACCTTTGGATGCAGACAGGCAGTTGTGGCTAGTTGTGCTACAAATGGATCCTAATAACTCTGCTGTTAGACTGGGACAAAAGAGGAGAAGACATATCATACCAAAGGACATTTTCATCAAGAAAAATTCTGTTCCAAGAGTGGAGAAAATTGTCCCTGCGTTGACCTGCATCAGTAGCTTCACACCAAAGCATGGTGGGATAACAGCAACTTCTCCATTGTTCCATAATCCAGTCAGACACTTCTAAAAACAACAGTGTAAAAACTAAAAGTACTAATGGATGTATATTGTCAGTGTGCAGGTGCCCCATTGGATTACATTGTAGCTTGGTTCACAGCAGCCAGGCTGCAGCGCTCAATACTGGATCAGTTTAAAAAAATGTGTTGCCATTAGTCAATTACACAGAAATACATGGGGCATAGGAAAAAGGTTGAAAAATACAGAATTCCCCCTTTAAGCCCATTAATAAATCCGACTCCATACACTACAGATGAGCAAGCTATCCTCAAAGGCAATTTGTGACAATGTCTGGTTTTTCCAAACATAATCTGAGCAATTGACTTTGCACGTGTTGCAGTAAGGACAGGATGCATATCAAAATCCAAATCATTTGTGACGTGGTCTCAAAGTAGTACCCGGAGGCACGCAGTGGTCCGGACCTGTGGGTTTTTCTGAGGTGTGAAATAACAGTTGTGAAAAAAATTCGACTTGCAGACATCATCTGATGAATATAGCTCCTGTGCGTCATGTTAAACAGTTATCACCCATCATGATACCAGCTATTATTATTTTTACACTTGAGTGAATTAACTATAGCCGGCTAACATTAATTCTATTCATCCCATGGTCTGATAAACAACAAACCATGGGCTGAACTTTCAACAGAAGCTGTAAGGCCTTTCTCTCTAAATACAGTTCAAACGAGGTACCCCTATTTATGTATAAATATCAGTTGACCCTGTGATTACTTTCCTCACACAGACAGACACAAATGAAAATACTATATGAATCAATACTGAGATTCGAGAAGAGGTGGACGAGATAAGGAGACTGAGAGAAAAGGGAGAGAAGATGATAAAGATGAGGAAGAAAGTGGAGGCAAAGTCAATTATGAATATATAATTATGAAGAGAAATATAGAGACTCACACATTTATGGACTTCAATCAATTCTCGAGAGTGGAAAAAGCACGAGGCAACATTACATCCTGGTTTTATAGACTTCAACAGACGTCCTCCAAATATGTATTGAAATCACAGGCTCTCATCTCAAATACCCTACATGCATACTTCTTGATAGTTTCTTTCATTCATTCCTCACTTGACAACTAGGTCCATTATTCCTTGGAATATATTTTGGGAAACTGGGGTCAGGTAGTGTTCTCTGTGCAAAGAATAGGATTAGCACACACATACTAGATAGTTTGGTTTCGGACTTCTGTATTTCTAAAACCCTGCGTACAGCCCTGCCTGGTGGAGAGCTTCTTGGTAAGATTTTTTGCAATGGATAAATTCAAAATACATGCTTAGTTTTGAGGTTTCTCAGTTTGCACTGACACACTTTTTTTCCTTTTGTTTGTAGTCCGACCTTTTCTTCTTGCCCTCTGTCACGGTCATTGCCTTTGATAGCCACGACTAGCTCTACTTTTTGTGATTCACTAGTTTTTGATCTGTGTGACTCCAGAACTGAAACCACCAAATAAAACACATTATATTCACTTCTCCAATTCTCAATTTAGCTTTTTCTTTGCCTTGTCTAATAACTTATGGTTTGTGGTGACAGTGTTTTTATATGCAAATAATGAATCAAAGGAGAGTCTAGGATGGGAGACCTGTGTATGTGCATAAAAGTTTGCAATGACTATGATTTATAAAAGAAGATGCGCATACACCCGGCTTCATAAATCTGATGAAAAGAAAGCGTTTGCATATTTCTTTCTTTGTGAATACATAGTTTTAGTTGTGAATCTACAGTTTTATGCATCTGGCCCCTAGAAACCTTTTTGAGCAGCAGAATGGCCTTTGGGTTGGGGAAGGAGTATTCCCTGTCTTGCCATATACAGTGGAGATCAAAATTAGAGAACAACAAATAAATACTTGATTTATTCTGAAACCCTGTTATTTTTTATTGTTCAGAATTTGATAGAATATCTCCTGTGGCTAAAACCACTGTATCAGAAGAGAAGATTTCAACAATGTTTTCTTCTCTAGGATTCAAAAATGAACAGGAAGTGTAGAGGCCACAGCTTTGAATGACTTCTGCCCATCTGCGCCCACAGGACATCACTAGTTTCTCAAACTGCTTCTGGTTTGATCTTGGTCCATTCTGACTCAGTCTCTTCCACAGTTCACTAACTGGAGTGGGTTTCTTACACATTACTTTGTAAACAAGGATTTTCCAGAGATTCTCAATGGGGTTTAGATCTGAACTCTGGCCATTTCATTGTTTCAATTTTCTTTGCTTTAAGGAACTGCTTCACCTGTTTTATAGTGTGACAGGGGGCATTGTCGTGTGTGAAAATTGCAGCTGATTGGGAGACAGTTGCAGTGAAGGTGTTGCATGTTGCTGAAGGAGGTTCACATAAACATTTGCATTCACCCTGCCATTTTGCTGTACAAGAGGCCCAACTCCTGCTGCAGAAAACATCCCCAAAACCATGACACTTCCTCCTTCAGATGGAACTGACTTCTTTGCACACTTTGGATTCAGGCTTTCCTCAGTCCTACGCCCAACATGATGTTTCCATCAGACCCAAATAAACTGAACGTCCTCTCATCACTGAAGTCACTCTGTCCACACAACATGCTCCTCAGAAAAGACAAGTCTAGCCTTTTTATTCTTTCTGCTGATGAGAGGTTTGGTCACTGCAGAGTGGGCTTTAAGTCCAAAAAGTCTAAAATGATGAGACACTGGCCCTCATTTATCAAACGAACGTACGGTAGAAAGCGTGCGTATAAATAACATACAAAAATGGTGGACCCAATGCAGGCACGGACACGAAGTAAAAGTACAAACAAACGTTTAATGATAAAAACTAACGCAAAAAAAATTCAAGGGTAAACAGATTACACAAATGACAAGACGGTCGAGGGAAAAACAGGAACGAGGAGACGACGGAAGAATCAGGGAGACGGACGGGAAACAGGAACACGGGAAACTACGGAGAGAGAGAAAAACAAACATGATTAGTATACTTAACGACGGGGAGCGTGATAACCACAACGAGAAAGAGGATGCCAATCCGGGGGGAATAGTTTTACCAGTAAAGGCTCTACAACAGTCCGGCGCTGCATGCCTGTCCGCTTAGGGTATAAGTACAGATCCAGGTGATCAGCGTAAAAGGCTGCAGCTTGGGGGGAACGCCTACTGGACCTAGACAACAGAAGACACACACATGCAGAGAAACACAGACAGAGGGAGACAAACTCACACAAAAGGAAGAGAGGAGGGTACTGACAGAACCGAGTCTTGACAACACATTCATCAATCGCAAAAACTACCACTCGATAAATGTACAGGTGATTTGTGATGCCAAGCAACCACTTTTAAACGTGGCGGCTAGGTGGCCAGGGGGGGACACACGATTCTTTTATATTTCAAAACAGCTCAGCTCCAGCCCCCCGCGACCCCGACAGGGACAAGCGGTTGAAGATAAATAAATGAATGAATGAATGTGTTGGCGCACGGCTGCAGGAAAGCGCACTGCAGAGCCAAAGTCATCTCCTCAGTAAGTGGCTACCCTCGATAAATTGCATTAAATCAAACAAGGTATCAGATGATTAACATCTTGGTATGGTTCTTCTAGGTGACAAAGGTTATCCTCTAACGGAATACCTAATAACCCCGCTACAGATCAGGAGCGCAGGTTCAGCAGTGCGCACACACGCACACGGGTCACAGTGGAGTGCTGCTTCGGGTTGACTGCCTCCATTATTCTTTTCCATACAGCATTTTTATGGGCCCCTTTTATTCCACTGTGTCTCTGTGTCGGAAAAGTTTCTTTTCTTCCCAGTCTTCCTTGTCTTCATGTTTGACCTCAGTGTGCGAGGCCTCCGAACCAGGAATATTTAAGGGCGTAACATGTTAATGACGATCAAATTCAGCCGCCGCATTTATCAAGGCCCGCTCCTTTGTACGCTGAGATTGGTCAGATACAAATGTTTCATAAATCACACGTGTGTCCTGTCCTACGACCAATTCTGCGCTCAGATCTGCGCCCGTTTTCACGCAAGATTGATAAATGAGGGCCACTGTGTGCAGAGACAAATCCTTGTCCTGTTCAGCACTGAACTGGAGACCAACTACAGCTGCAGTGTTGAACTGATTCCCCATTGAGAGTCTTTACATCATCCTGTCCTCTGGAGCACTGTTTTTTTCGTGGACGACCGGCCTTTTTAGGGACTTAAATCTTCTTGAAATCACAGACTGTCAACGCCCAACCTCTCTCTGATGGCTGAGAGGGTCATCCCTTTGGCCTTTATCTGGACAACCTGCTGTCTCAGGGTTTCAGTCTCCTAAGAGCAGCTCGCCATCAAGTAACCAGGAGAGCTGCAGATAAATAGGGTGAGTCCAACAATGAAGTCAATTGTCACCAGGTGCAGATTAACACCAATAACTGGGAGGGATCTGGAAGTGTTCTCTAATTTGGCTCACTGCTTTTTTTTTTCACAAAATAAAGATTGGTTATTTAAAAAACATGCTAGTACAGCAGTGGTATAGCCACAGTGGAGATTCTATCAAATTCTGAACAGTAAATAATAAACACATTTCAGAATAAATCAAGTATTTATACCTTGTTCTCTAATTTTTTTCTCCACTGTTTTCCAGAGTGCCCTGGAGCAAGCCTCTCAGCCCCCACCTGCTGCAGGAATCAGCCAAAACCAGAGGGAAAAAAAGAATAGACCTCCAAGTGATGAATATAATACTTAGAAACAACATTTTTGCTCATCATCTTTAAGAATTCATAAAGCAGCCTTCACTTTTTCTGCCATTTTAAATCCACATTC
The DNA here is from genome assembly GCF_963691815.1 of Echiichthys vipera. Taxonomy (NCBI): domain Eukaryota; kingdom Metazoa; phylum Chordata; class Actinopteri; order Perciformes; family Trachinidae; genus Echiichthys; species Echiichthys vipera. Next base: position 23,973,298 of record NC_139843.1, on the reverse strand, counting down.
ATTTTCCATGTGTATGCAAGCATGATAAGACATTGTAAATTAAATCCTTCAGGGTGTAGACGGTGTAACGGAGAAAGATGTGATGCAGAAAAATGCAGCTGGAGGGAAAATAAGAGTCAGACGGCCTCGACATGAGCGCAGCACAGCCAAAACACTGCTTATGAAAGAAAGCAAGCCCAATTAGATTAGGAAGGGAACGGATACATGGATAAAGGTTCAGACGGAGAAGGTTGAACGTTGAGGGGTGGGCTGTTTGCTGCAGTATAGAATGGAGCTGCAGAGGAGGACTAGCAGTGGTAGTCATGCTCAGAGTGAATGCTCCTGGGAAGCAAGAGAAGAGGAAGAGGAGACAAAGACAAAGAGGGAAGTTACTGTGGGCAATGAAAATATAGGGGAAGAGAAAAAAGAGAGAGGGAGGAGAGATGCTGGGAGAAGAAGAAGGGAGACGAGGCGGTGAGATGGCGAGATGGCGAGCTGCACTGACTGCCAATGTAGCAGGAAGAGAGTCTGCGAGGGCACAATAACCCAAAGCGAACCGAAGATCTTTGATAACTCCTCAGAAAACCAACTTTGTTGTGAAATTGATGTGAGCAGGCTCGCGTTTGAACCAACACATGCTGTGCCTGGAATTCCTAAGGAAATGTCTGTGCTTATAATTAATGATACTTCAGAGGATTGGAGACAGGGCAAAGGGACTTGAATCAAACCTCACGCCGCTGCAGTAGCCTACTTCTAAGTGTTCACAGGCTGCACACTCTAAATAATAAAGGACGGATCAGTATCTCTGCTTTGCCCTTCTTACATTCATTCAAACAGTACAAAGTTAAACCCTTTCCCACACGTCTACACATGAACAAGAAAAGCAAAATATATAATGGTGTGGAGCATTTAATGCAGCGTAAGACAATATTGTGTCTCAGAAACCACGTGAAGTATTGTGCTTGTAGGTCTAACCTGCATTGTTTCCCCAACACTACAGGTGACCTTGTATGTACTAGGGGTGTCCCTGACTAAAAAATTTCATGTTGAATCTGATTTGTCACGTCTTGCCTATAGTCGCGTAATCGTCAAATCATTTTTTTTCTCTTTCTCTTCTTCTCATGAAAAACCCTCTCATCCGGGGTGGCGAGCCATAGACAGAGGGTCAGGCAGAGGGTTACTGAGAGATCTGATTTCTTATAGGAGCGTCTTATTAAAAGTATTTGTTGTTCTAACATAAATGGGTTTTGTTCGTACGGTATATTTAGAACTGTAGTTTCACTTTCTGTGTCAGACTGTGTCGGATTGAACATCTATAATGAAAAACAACAAATGGGCAAAAATTCAAAGGAAATGATGCTGATGATTAAACAGCAGCAGACTGTTTCTGGCACAGATAGATTTAAAGCCCAGCCAAGATGCTCTGATGGTGTCGATCCTGAATAGTACAACCTGGTCTAAGAGGGGAGGGGGTTATTCCATACATTAAGGAGATAAAGAATTAGAAGCACATGAGTTATTTTCACATTTTTAGCAACAGTATTTATTAATAGGCTTATATTTATACCTAAATAGGCTAATCATGGTTTATTGGTAGAAAACAAGCATCTACATGTAAAATCCGACATTCAGCAACCCCAGAGTCAGAATGGAATAACCCATTGTTTCATAACCTCATTTTGCACATTTTGCAAGTTTTGCACAGTCAACTTTGCGGGGTCACCCCTAGTATGTCCTATAGGTAAAGCTGAGCTATTAGCGCCTCGCTTCCACACAGTATTGTTGCGTGTCCGTAATTCTGTCTATTAGATTTATAATCTATATTATAACCTATATAAGTCTATAAACACCCATCAACATCACCACACTCATTATGTCTGATTTATAGGGACCCTTACAAGAGACACTGAAACCTCTCTGTATTTTAAATAGAGCTCTATGAGAATTGAGGATGGGACTAGATGCAGGTGTAAATGACACTGGTACAGTATGGAGCAGGTGGTTGGATAAACCATAAAGATATATTACATAGACGCCGCATGACTGCTGCTGTCCATTAGAGCTGCGTGCCTACAGGGCCGCCATCTTGGAACAGGGCCACTCACTCCTACAGTGCATCCAAAGACACATATACATGTAAACATGAGTGCACCCATAGACATATGTAAACATGCAGGCCCGGGACAGGAATTTTTTCATAGTGCTGCCCTCCTAAAAATAAAGGCGAACTGCAAAACACATTTTCCCAGTACATTCTTGGACTATTTGTTCTTTTTAAGTGCATCGAACATGTGGAAATAATAAACCCTCCTGACAGACAGCAGCGGGTGCACGTGAGTCCAGTGCTGCGCGCTCATATATTAAAAGTATTTAATTGTCATAACATAAATGTGTTTTGTTTGTATCTTTGTTTGATGATGGTACTATATTTAGAACTGTTTAACTTTCACCTTCACAGCGCTGTGGCAGACCAGCGAATAACAGCAAATGGGCATACATTCAAATGAAAGGATGCTGATGGTTAAACAATTGCAGACTGTTGTTTTTTGGCAATTAAATGAAGAGAGAAACAGTCTATGGCTGCGTAAAAATGCAGGGAGAGGCTCACTTCCTCTTCCCCAGAGGTCCGAGGTTATCTTCAACCAGTGCATTGATTATTAAGTGGTGAATCTGTTATTGTTATTATATTCTATTAAATATTATTATTGTTGCTATTATTATCATTATATTATTATTATTATTGCTATTATTATTCTCATTGAATTATTATTATTGCTATTATTCTCATGGAATTAATATTATTGCTATTATTATTATATTATTATTATTATTGCTATTATTCTCATTATATTAATATTATTGCTATTATTTTTAATATTATGTTATTATTATTGCTATTATTATTATTATTATATTATTATTATTATTATTATTGCTATTATTATCATTCTATTATTATTATTGTTGCTATTATTATTATTATTATTAATATTATATTATTATTATATTATTATTATTATTATTGCTATTATTATTGCTATTATTATCATTTTATTATTATTATAACTATTACTATCATTATATTATTATTATTATTGCTATTACTATCATTATATTATTATTATTATTGCTATTATTATCATTATATTATTATTGTTGCTATTGCTATTATTATTATAATATTAATATCATATTATTATTATTATTATTATTATTATTATTATTATTATTATTATTATTATTATTATTATTATTATCATTATTATTGTAGCCATAGGATGTGTTGTCTCTATGTCTGCTGTCTTCACAATTGTTTTCTCAGAAGCTCGTCTGCTGATAACATTAAGTAAAATTTGTATTTGTTAGTAAAACCAGTATTTTTTAAAATAATCAAGCACCCTGCATCATAGCTACATCTGTGACGTTTTTAACAAATCAATACATTTGTAAATCCAGGTTGATTCGATACAGAAGTTTCCAAAAACTGCAGTTCTCTGAGTGTGTGCAGGTTTCATAATAGAGCAGTTTCTCATTGACCCCCACGTTAAACAGGCTGTTTTCACAGCATCATTAAACCTGTTTAAGGCCTGGTAAAAAAATAAAATGGTCATATCTCCATGACAACACCAGGTCATATCTCCATGACAACACTGAGGGGGGTTCATTTTTTGTACCAGTTTTTATTTAATTGGAGGTTAAAGTTTATGAATAATTAGGGGCGTGGCCTCTTGAGTGACAGCTAGCCTCTGGCCCTCACTTCTCCTCAGAGGCTAGTTGTATGGAGCACCAGGAGGATTCAGGCCGTGAGGGTCGGTGTTTTACAGTCTATGAGCCTGGGATTGTGTTGAATATCACTTTAAATCATAGATCATGAATGCTGCCTGCATTTTACTCCAAGAGCCGGTGTTTTGTTTTTTTTCCCCAAAAAACTTTATTTCATATCATAGCCGGTTTAATCTCTGCTAGAGACACGGGACTCCCACTCCTGTTTATCTAGTAAGATGTTGTGTTAGAACATCACCCTGACGGACGTCACTCCCTCCGCCCAACATCACATAAATGCCTTTTTTGGTAAGAGGCAATGAGGTGGAGTCAAAGTCTGACAAGATTGCGAAGAGGCGAGTACAATTGGATCAAGTTGAGAGAACGGGCCCCGGAGGAGAGGCTACTTCCATTTTTGATACAGTCTATGGGCACGTTCCTCCACAGTCGATGTGTCGTCTATGTTTATGTCTATGGGTGTTATGTATCTCTGTATTCCTGGTTGGGGAGGCGCTGTTTCCCTGGTGCCTTGCCCATTTTTGCTTTCCAGGTCAGGTCCCATCCAGGTGCACATGGTTGGGTCTGATTACCTGGGAGAGTATTAAGGGAGAAGATTCCAGGTCCGTCTCTCTCTCTCCCTCCCTCCCTGCGATGACAACTGCCAACAGTTCTTCTTAGTTATTGATGGCTAGTTTGCATATTCTCAATGCAACAGTATCACACTACACATAGTTAGCCACCATTTACACTGATCTTTATTTTCTTTGTAACTTAGGGCCTACTTCTAATAAATATATTGAAATGGTTTAACTGTATGGTCTCCCCTTTGTTGTGGTCTGCCGTGAGCCAGGTGATCATAACAATGAGATAAACAGAACTAGGTCATCAAGGGTCTGATGGATCAAGTGAGCCTCAAAGCATCACCCCAGCAGAGGTAGATGGGTCAATTTAAGGGCTGAATTTTCCTCATGAACTCTGCCCATCTGGCAGCAGAGTTATGGTTTTGCACTTCTGCAGCAAAGTGAAAACGAAAATGTCCTCAACACCTGGGAGTGCTGGTGGACCAGTTTATAGAAGTCAAGTCAAGAAATCTTTATTGTCCCTGGAGGGCAATAAGTGCAACAGTGCCTCACTGGATAAAAACTGGATAAAAATAAGGAGTTAAAGGAATTAGTATGTGGTACAGAGTAACTAACTAAAGCACATGTGTCTTAAGCGGATCTGTAAAATCTCCACAGAGGACTATCTAGCCCTCCCCCTTGATGCCAGAGGAAATTGAGACACCCCTACCCCTACACATGAATACGCAAAACCAAGGGGTAGGGTTAAGGCGTAGGGGCAAGGGGAGACATGGGTGTGAGGTCACTGTCACCTCACAAAACTTTTTTTCAAAAATCCATACACTAATTATTACATCTCACACAAACGTCTAACAGAAAAAAATTATGAAGTGAGGACATTGTATATATTAAAAGTCAGAGGTCGACGTCAATGTGACATCATTATGTTTCATAACTCGGAACAGAAGGGGAGATATTGGGTCAGACACTGAATTGCTGACACTAATGTGGAAGCTTTGCTGATTGTAGAGATCGAAAGATGTGTAAAGCATCCATGTTTCACCAAAAGATACGCTTAACGCATTTATCAAAGTCTTCACTACATATATTCTGTAAGTCTGGACAGTTTGGATATAAAGTGACTGGTTAGTGGAGGCATATGACTGCAAGGCAATCATTCTAGTTTCTACTAGTTTGTTTGTTTACGTATTCATGTACTCTATGATATGCATCATATAATCCTCTTTGTTTTCTACTAGTTTGCTGATACATTCACGTACTCATGTATATAATATGTATCTGATAGAACTATATGTATTTGGATCCATGCATCCTCAGCAGTACTGTTGTTCGGCTAATTGTATCTCATTATCTTCTATATGCTTATTTATGGAAATGTATGTTTATCTCTATCTAGGCTATTTCATGCAGTAGATTTGCGCTGTTGCCTGTTTGTTTCTGAGCTAATCAGCAGTAGATGACTAAAAGCCCACCTGATGGTAATTAAGAACAAATCAGATGAAGCAAAGTGTGAAACAAGTACTTCACTCCTTTTTGTTTTTTCTTTATTTGTCAGTAAAACTGTGTCCTGATGTGCACTGGAACTCTTTTTGTTGGTTACCAGTGTTTAAGGGCGTACTCACACTGTCCTTCCAAACCGCGACCCGGGCTTTTAGGGTTCCGACCAAATCTGCAGTAAACACTCCACCTCCGCATCACATCAACGTGAACCTTTCACTGCCATTGTTGTTGTTGTTAAATGTCCGCGCATGGTCCGTCCTTCTATTTACATGTCCGAACAGGCGGACATAAGGCTACTGCCGTAGGGCTCGTGCTCGTGCTCGTACACCTGCGCACGCTCGTGCTCGTACATGTGCAAACGGCTCCGCTAAAGCCCACCTCTTTCAAGCGGGCCGTGGACGGCCCGCTGGACGCAGTTATGCGCGGAACGGGTGCACTCACACTGCTTAAAGGTACTAGGCTTTAGCTGAAAAAAAGTTTTGGCCCCGGCCAGAAGGAAAGTGTGAGTACGCCCTTACCCTGCACCACCAGGACTTAAAGCTGGATACAAGAGATATTATTTGTAATATGCAAGAGTTGATATGTGGATATGTCTTCCCTATTTGGTTCAAACTGAAGGCCACACCTAGCAAACTGTTTTCCAGAAACTTGGTTTATATAGCACGAAACGGTTATTTTGTGCTGTTGAATATAATCCATGTCTTGATTTTCTTTCTTTTTTTTGGAGCAATGATGCGCATCATTATCTAACACACTGGAGACGCAGTACTGTGACATCAGAGGCCAGGGGTCATCCCCTTATCGAGTCTGTAGTCAGGTTTAGGAAAGAGAACTCTTTGGTTAAGCGTTAGCTGAAATATTTTGGTTCAATATTTATGATATTGTGGACTTTTTCTGTAATACACCAGTTCATATGTGGTATAAAACAGTTTAATAATGATGTTATTGCTATGAGCGGATATTGTATAAAGTAAAAGAAACATTTTGTCAGTGAACCTTTTACTGCTACATTCAGCATCAACATGTCTGTGTCTTGCAAGCTCTGTTTAATGAACAGAAAAAGTTGAACAAACTGAAGTACATTTAAACAGAAGTGTTAAAGACATGGGTTGATCATTCCATGGATCTGGGAAACAAAGAAAAAAAGGTGGTGGGTTGAACAAATAAGAGGGAGAAAGACAGTGAGAGCACATCGCTATCTTTAGAAGAAGTCGTTTTTAAATGCATTAATGATATAGATAAATAGAGGAATGGAATTGCTTTTCTGTTATTCATACAGCTTCACACTGTGTCTCCATTTAGTGGTCTTTTATTAGCCAGCCTATCAGAGGACAGTCTGTCTGTGGGCCTAATCTGCAACCATGGTGGGAGAATTACAGCTCATCCCCCCTTCCCCCTTCTCTCCCTTTCATCCACTCATCCAGTCTTCTCTTCTCCCCTCTGTGCTGTCATACATTCAATTTCATGCTATAACAGCCTGCCAGGCAATTAGTTGAGGATTTGACCAATTAAGAGGATAAAGATGGGGTTAAATCTCTCTGTGAGAGATGATTTGTCCCAGTGTACTGTAGAAATGTCAAGTTATAGTGCTGTATAGTGCTGTAACCTTTGTCTTGATGATATTAGTGACATTGACATGAATCTGGCTCTAAGCCTCATGCATCTCCACACTTTGCTCCTCCTGTGTCACACAGGGTGTTCCTCTTTGTGTTTGCGAAGCAAATAAGGTGAATCTAATCATCAGATGGCAAAGGAGATTAAATGTGATGTGGCATGTACTTCCTTAAGTGTCTCTCCCTCCATGCAGATCAGCTCTCACCTGCCATCATTGTCCCTCTTTCTTGATGGAAACATGTCACACCTGCCAACATTTGGATTTGAAAATAAGGCATATCTTCCAGAGCCGTCCCACCACTCCACCACTGTCTTCAGTAAAGGGATCGTTGTGATTTTTTGACAGGGAAAACAGCTAAACAGATTTTAAACACTGAAAAATATCTATATCAGTTAAAATGTTTATTATTTTTAGATTATTTTCACAGCTTTGCCTTGCGGTCAGCCTTGTTTGAGTTTACTAGGGGGCGATACCACCAGACTCCATTGATATAAAAAATGATTTTTCCTCACAGAACATAGGAGTTGCTGGTCTACCAATGCCTCGATCATTTTAAACACTTAAGTTATATACAGCAGAGATCAAAATTAGAGAACAAAGTGTTAATACTTGATTTATTCTGAAATATTGTTATTTTCTGTTGTTCATAATTTGATAGAACATCCAATGATGGTATACCACTGCTGTACTAGCATGTTTTTTTAAATAACCAAGGAACTTCAGCAATAGGGCCTCGTGCTCGTACACGTGCGCACGCTCGTACATGCGCAAACGTGCTTTACAAAAGCCCACCTCTCCCAAACGGGCCGTGGTTGCACTCACACTGGTCAAAGGAACTAGACTTTAGCCGTGTAACGTGCTCGGGCATGGTACGAATGGACAGTGTCAGTGCGCCCTAGAGCACGGCTCAAATCATCTCTGCCAAGTGTGAGCATGCCCTTATTACTGGTGTATTCATGTCTGAAAAGTGTCAAGGCGGCTCATCCTGCTTTTTAATTTCACTTGTAAAATACCATAACTACTGCTAAAAAGCATTTTAATAAAATCACTCATGATACTGCCTTTAAGTGTTATTTAGTCCTTTCAGACCACTTTGTCATATCGTGTTTCCTATAAAGTTCTGTACGAGTGTAACGACAACTGTGAGTCACCTTTCCTCTTTATATCAGCTATTAGCGGAATCATTGCTTGGAACAAGAGCTTCTATCTCGAGGTTAGATTGAAGAGTACGCACTGTGCTTTCAACTCTCTCTCTCTCTCTTCAAACACTGTCTTGTCAGCGCTCTGCCCTCCTTCAAGCTAATCTGCAACAGTTGTGTTTGAGCAGGGAGGCGGTTATTCCTCCTCAACACACACTCAAACTGACGGCGGCATTTGTTAGAGTGACAACGGCATTAGGCCCGTGTCCTTGTGGGCTTTGCTGACGCTGGTTACACCCATGTATGTTCGCTGAGAGGCGTGACTCACCAGACAGATCTGTAAAGGAAATTATGTTAATCTGAACGGGCCACCGAGTGGAAATACATATCAAGCTTGGTTAACCATTAACACCAACCCCCCACACACACACACACACACACACACACACAACTTTACAGTTGCAATAAGCTTGTCTTTTTTGTGTCTTTAATGTAAGTGTGATTTTTTTTCTCCCAACACTTCAGCGCTGCTGTCCTCATCCATAATAAATACTATAAACCAAGATGTATGCAGCAACTGCATTAATAGTTGATATGCATATTTGAGTTTGCACAGACAGTACAGATTGCTCTAAGCCATGTTAATGATTGTGTTGTGTGGGATGCGGTGATATTGTTTATTTATATAATTTCACATGAGTGCACAGAATCACAGACTATTTAGGAGCATGGAAATGTAGAATACATTCCCATTCCCTTTTAGAGATGTGTAGTGTGCAGTATAGGTTTAAATATTGTTTTCTGTGATCTAACAAACAGAAGACACATCTCTTCTAGCAGCAGGAAGGCAGAAAAACATTCAGATAACAAACAGAAGAGTGTTGATGACTGCAAATTGGATGCATTTTACTTTTACTTGCTTGGCACCGCGACCACTCGATCAGTTATCGATGGAGGTCTGGGGCATAGTCAGGAGATATCGACACCTCTGAGAGCCAACATATTCAAGTTGCTGCAGGTTAAATGGCCTCTTTCCTGATTTGCCATCACAGACACATTTCTCTCCTGGCAGACCTCCATCTGCAGCACCTTGACACTCAACAGCGTTAACTTGGATTTAGTGATTCAACCATTAGTTTGAGTCAAAGACTGAATGTAAAGATGGAAGGCTTGACAGCTCCCTGAAAGTGAGGCCAAAACATTGATTAGCCCCTAGTGCCTGGTTGCAGTATAGGTCCATGGGCTGAACTAAACACTCAAAGTACACCTTAAAGATGTATTAACTAGATTAACTAGATTTTCATCTAGTTAATCGTCCTTTAATTTAAAAATGACCAAATGTAACTGTCTTCTTTACACACTTATGGTTGACTTGTTCCCAGTCCGACGCCAGACATGATGTTTACCCTCAGACCTAAATAAATTGAACTTTAGCAATGTCATGTCATGGTTTGGGGGATGTTTTCTGCAGCAGGAGTTGGGCCTCTTTTACAGCTACATGGCAGGGTGAAAGCAAACGTTTATGTGAACCTCCTTCAGCTACATGCAATTACTTCACTGCAACTGTCTCCTAATCAGCGGCCGTTTTCATACGAGACAATGTCCCCTGTCACACTATAAAACAGGTGAAGCAGTTCCTTAAAGCTAAGAATATTGAAACAATGAAATGTCCAGATCTAAATCCCATAGAGAATCTCTGGAAAATCCTTCTCAACACTAAAGTCTAGCTCGTTTGACCAGTGTGACGAAAGGTGGCGAAAGGTTCACGTTGGTGTGATGCGGAGGTGGAGTGTTTACTGCAGATTTGGTTGATGAAAATATTCAAAAATAGTCGACAAGACGCACAAAAACTCCAAGGTCTATGGAAAGATTTGTAAACAAAGCCACACACATGCGATCAATGCGTGTGACGTGTTACGGCGTGATGTGTATAGGCAGGCAAGAAGCATTCGCCGAGGCCCAGGTAGTGTGAGTACAAACGGGCCTGGGCCGCGGGGGTAGAGGGAGGGGGGACAAGTACCCTAAAGGGCACGGTACGGATAGACAGTGTGAGTGCGCCCTTAGTGAACTGTGGAAGAGACTGAGTCAGAATGGACCAAGATCAAACCAGAGCAGTGTGAGAAACTAGTGATGTCCCTTTGGGTGCAGATGTGCTGAAGTCATTCAAAGCTGTGGCCTCTAGACTTCCTGTTCATTTTTGAATCCTAGAGAAGAAAACATTGTTGAAATCTTCTCTTCTGACACAATGGTTACTGTCCTCTCATTTTCATCACTGTTTTTTTTTCACAAAATAAAGGTTTTTGTTGAAATGGCTTGGTTATTTAAAACATGCTAGTACAGCAGTGGTATAGACACAGCTGATATTCTATCAGATTATCGCCACCCTGTTAAAATAATCGGCAAACTCATTATTTTCAAGTTTTTCAGGAAACACAAAAGAACTTTACCAAAGGTGAAGCAGACTTGACATAGGCCATTATCTTAAAGGGGTAAAATCACATGATCTGATCAACTGAGGATGCAGGGTGTATTTCCACGAGGAGATGATTTAGGCAAAAAATACAATTTTGACCAAAAAATGACTTAGGTGATTATTTTAACAGTGTGACGTTATAAACAATAAAAAATAACAATATTTCCAAATAAATCAAGAATTAAAACGTTGTTCTCTAATTTGTATCTCCAGTGTATGGGGAACAGGCAGGAAGTAGATAGGTAAATGTCAGTAAAGTTTACAAAACAGCAAAAAAAAAAATTCAACACACATAGTGACCATGAACGTGACAAGATGGAGGCTCTGAAAGAACATGCTCACCTGCAGTTACACCTTACTGCCAAAGAGGCCGCTAGAAACCAGGGATCTCAAATCTTAAGGAGTAAAACTTTAAATACTTTTTTTTCTCAAAGATGGTTTCTGTCATTCATCATGTATCACACTGATGTTGGTTCAAGTGTTCATATTTCTGATAAGTTTGTTATTAATAAGTCACTTGATGCTCTAAAAACGGGGTGAAACGTCATGTTTGACGACTGACCGACTCGTGATTGGTTGGATGGGACTTCGATGACGTGGCTACACCGCGTGATCCCTGCTGTGCAGACCAACTCGAGGCAAAGCTCGAGTAACAAAATCAGTAGGATTCATCCTCTGGGGACTATGAACATGTCTGTAGGTAATGTTGTGGAAATCCATGAAGCTCTTTTTCAGTCTTGACCAAAGTGAAGAGAATAGATATCTTAAAGCCGACATTAATCTTGCTCTCATTCCCACTGAAGCAGCACAAAAGATACCTAGCTGAAAATAACGTTATCATTCCATTATTATCCCCTGTGACATCATCAACAATAAGTGCTCGACCACATGTCCCCATTCGGAGACAGAGCCTTCCACAAAAAGGCCAAAATGTAGGCTCTCACAAAGAATGGCTTGTCCAATTTCTGTGGCTCAGAACGGCCAACATTAAACAATATGCAGTGCATTATTTTTGCACTATTAAACATTAACAAAACACAATGTCTCCAAGAACCATCATGCATCATGACAGGTGCAGAGCAGCCCCCCTCCCAGCAGCGCCTCAACACCAGGCAGCAGCAAACCGGGGAGGAATACAGGCCAGTTCATCTCCATAACCATACATACCACAATAAAGCATGTTTTCTCGTAACTTCCACATGCAAAGTCTATATGAAATAACTACATGGTAAAGCCGATTTCTATATACTCTATATTCACTGACTGTTTACGTGCATGCACACAAATAATGTGATGTAAAAACACGACAAAAATCTTCAAATGATATACTCTCAAAATGTTTCACATCCAACTTTCAGAAACATTGGAGTTAGAATGTGCTCATTATTAACCATACCCCAAAGGGTATGGTGAATATTTTTGGTGCACTTAAATGAAAAGGTTAGTCTGGAGATGTGTTGACTACATGAACAGTGCTTCTACCAAATGTGTTTCAGATGAGTGCCAGACTGTCAAAATCCCACCTCCTCTCACTTAGTCCGATAACGAATGTATGAAAGGTGGGAGCCAAATTGAGTGTTTTACAGATAAAAAAGATGGCCTACTGATAGCAGACGCCTTCTTGGAAATGCATGAAAGAGAAAGAGAGGAGCAAAAATCAACATATCCCATTAGGAATTCAAAGTGTAAGGTCTTTGCTCGATGCATTACTAAAAAAGAGGTTGTTCCTGGTGCGGCTGGGTAAAATCTTCGCGTCCATGGGCAGATTTCGTGAAGCAGCATCACACATCACACTTTCTAATGGGAAATTCTAATGAGTTGCAGATATTTAGAATATATCAACCTCAGGATGCAGTGCAATTACTCATTAGATTGGGCACGGTAATGGAAAAAATAAATGACTTTTACACTGTTAACATTAAATCATGGGAATCAGCCCCCAAAACAACTTTTTAATAGCACCCCCCTTTTTCTATGAATATTAATTATTCACAGCTATCTATGCATAGCTGAGTGTGAATATTTCTTTTTCAGCAACATCTGATGTGCTTTCAAGGAGCTCATTTAAATGACTTCTGATTTTTAAGGATTTTTTTTTTCCAGCAATGGTTTGTTTTACAAAATGTACATTTACATTTTGGTGTTTCTCAGTAAAATCTCTAAAGCTGGCATGTTCTGTCTATATAGCTGTGCCTTGTTTTATAACACATCTGCATATTTATTACATATACATTTTCTAACTTTCTTCTTGCTGGTTGAAAGTTTCACCTGCTGTTCCTCAGACCACATTCATCCCCTCAACCTTCAGTTAACAACTTCTTAATTTGACATTTTCGAATGCAGCTAGACTGGATATCTGCTTGAAAAACTGCTATCAGAAGACTTCTTTTTGATCATTTCTATTCAGTATCTGACTAACCAAGGTTCTTGTTCATACTGTAGCATATAACATACTGTGAGAAAAAAAATCAGCTTACTTTTCACCGCTCTTAAACTCCAGCTCTGTCAAAACTCCATCAAATATCCCGCTGACAGATGTTCTCGTCAATCTGAAGCCATAATCCATCACTGCACAGTCTGAAGTGTTATTTTTCTTTAGAGAAATTGCTTTCTTGTTTCTTTCAGAGAAATCTCAGCAGTAGCACACAGAGAGAAAAACAGGAAAAAAAGCATAATTTGCATACGAATTTATCATATTCTCCCTCTCCTTTTTTATGAAGGTTTCAAGGCCCCTGTTATCACACACACACACACACACACACACACACACACACACACACGTTTGTTCATGTGCACACAGGGGCATAATCTAATTATGAATGTGCTCATTTTCATAAACATCACAACACATCTAAATATTGGGTACAGATAGGCGAAATGTCTGGTTGACATTCTGCATTCTCCTGTTGTCTCCTGTTCTTCTCTCAGACTCATCCCCAGAAACAGTCTACAGACCCAAACCCTTCTCTGCAATAATCCTTCAGAGAGGCTGTTTTAAACCACCTTTCATTTACCCACAATGTCTGTTGCATTCTGTCACATTTAGTTAATTGTTTGAATTATTTTATTTGATTTATGTTAGCTTATTGTTACTCTGACCCTTTCCCATCTTTGTATTGAAACTATTGCACAATAATTTCCCTCGCGATAAATAAAGCTTCTCGAATCTTGAATCTTGAATGTAAAGTCCTTCTATCTGCTCCATTTATTAATGCTCATGGGTCGACTAAATGGGTTCATTCAGACCTGAACATGAAGTCTTTTACTGTTCTATGTCAACAAGATTAATTTTCACCTGCTATACCCAATGTTTAGATCGGTTGGTATTTATGAAAAATAGCACATACGTTACGCATTAGATTATGCCCGTTTGCACATGTGAACAAACAATTTTTTAAAACTTTTTATACATTTTGTATTTGTCTTGATGTAAGTAATACACTCAGTTATTTTCATGGTGATATCTGAAGGTTATTTTTTGTTCCCTATTCGTGTCAGAAAAATAATGAATGGGCGTATGCAGTGGCGGATTAAGGTGGTAAGGGGCCCCTAGGCTACTGTTTTTTTGGGCCCCCCAAATTATTAATCACGCTTTATCAGAAAAAAAAACCCCCTAGAACAGAAGAAGAGTCAACCTAGGAAAATCCTGTCAATTTAGGAATTAAAAAAGTCGATCTTGGTCCCACTGTTCTTTCAGTTGTGAGTGACGTATCCACAAAACTAACCTTATGAACCCGGTCACATGATGGCAACTGATTGAGTAAATGTGTCACATATCTATCCAATCAGTGACTTCATTTTTTGAATGTTTCTAAGGGCCCTAATAGGAGGCAGTTTTTTCAGTTTTTCCCCCCAGTGTAGTAAATAAAAAAATAAAAAATAAAGCCTGTGCATTAAACCACCTCTGGGCGTATGCATAGGGTATATTTGGGTCTTTTTCTAAACTTTCTCCTTTTGGGATTCTTAAGGGCTTTTTTTTTTTACTCAGAACATATTGAGGATACAAAATCGGTTGAGTTTGCTTCTTTTGCACGTTTTCATAAAATGAATGGACTAACTGCCATGCCACAGAGCTGTTTAACATAGAAATAATATCCCATAAGATGTAAAATTCTACTTGTTTAGTGGCTGGCTGGGGGCAGCTGTGGCTCAGAGGCTCATCCTCCATTTGGAAGAAGGTGGTCTGATCCCCGGCTCCTCCAGTCCGCATGTCAAAGTGTCCTTGGGCAAGACACTGAACCCCAAATTGCTCCCTGTGCCGTGCATGGATGTGTGAATATAGTTTTAAATGATTATATTAGATGATGGGCAGGTAGCCCCTATCATCAGTCTATGAATCTATGCGTGAATGAGTAGTATAAAATGCCTTGAAGACTAAAAAGATTCTATGTAAGTACAAGTCCATTGTTACTATTTACTTGCTAATGAGGAGTACTAGCCAGCAGGTCCGTCGTCAAGGGGGGTGGGGGGGGCACCCATACAGTTGTCCCCGGGCCCTGGCCCTCCACTACAAAGAAAATCTTGTCCCCGGCACAGGGTAGCCAGTAGTACTAGCCAATCACAGTTATTGGAACACTCTTGGGGAGGAAAAATAATGCCTCCGCGACATACAGCCAATCATATGTGATACATCTCTAAATGCAGGGGCCTGAGCCAATCTGGCAGGCCAAACACATCTGGTGCCAGCACTGTCTCTGGCCAAACACAAAGGAGAGGGGAGAAAGTAGACGTTGTTATGTTACATTTTCACCAAGGTAGGAAAAAACCCATACCCAGACCTTGTCCTGAGGCCATGTAATGTACTTTGGTAGTCCAGGGAATAATCCAATGTCCAGGCAATGGTCTGTTAGAAGCTTTAGGGCCTTTCTACACCTGAAAGGCCAAACTAAGGTTTGCATTTCTGTTACATTGTTCACAAGTTCTGCATAATTAAGGGCTGGCTGCTTTGAGTGACAGGTGGGCACCATCACATTCAGCTGCCTCAGGTCCATTCAGACTTCTCCTCTTTGCCCATTTTCACTCTGAGCTTCATTTAATCTCTTCAGAAAGACAAATTTTTACAGTCTATGGTTTTAACTCAGTACAGTATCTCATTTGTTTTGGTTTGCTACTGGTTGCTCATAAAACCAGTCAGCCTCACTTCTCTGCTTCTGCTTCCTGGACAGCTCTGCACCATCCCCAGACATCTGTGGATGGCAGAGGTAAACTTGTTTGCTACAGTCATACAGATAACTCTGTTTTAGATGTTACAGATGCATCATCCTAATGAAAAATGCATGTAAATAAGCTTGGAAAAAAGTGTTCCTTTAATTAAAACAAAGCTCTCTGTCTCATTGTCTTTACTGAAACAGATAGCTCTTATATGTGTGTGTGTGTGTGTGTGTGTGTGTGTGTGTGTGTGTGTGTGTGTGTGTGTGTGTGTGTGTGTGTGTGTGTCCGTGTGTGTGCAAAGGAAACAGAAAGAGGCAGAGAAAGGCCCATAAATTGTATTTTGTAATTAAAGCAAATATTGTTGACTTTCAGGGAGTCGCTGTGTTCATGGATGATTACATACCTAAATGCCTCTGCCTGATTTATAAATTAATTTGTAGAGCAGAGATGTAGATTGGACATTTCCCTTTTCCTATACAGTTTGTAGATAAATACCAGCACTACTGTCAAATCTTAATAAGCTTACTACTGCAGCCCCCCCACTCAGTGGTGAGCACACATTCACATGGTTCTTTGCATGCAATGAGGGCATTTATATGGACAGAAATAACCCCTTTATGATTGGGTTATGGAGTATCCTGCTTATGTGTTTGAGCATGTGAACACTATATACTGTTCTAGGAAACCTGGATAAGCCTTTATCCCATGTATGAGAAACCAGAATATACCACTGATAGAACTTAATCCGGTTAAGAATCATTTATGCTCTACGTTAGATATGCATACAGATACTGAGGGAGCCTGAAAGCTTACGGATGTGTACCGATACGGACCAAGCGTTGCAGTACCACCAGAAATGGTGGGGGCAGTGTGGGGAACTGTGAACAAAAAGTGCTGTGAATATCAGGAGTGAGCAAGTCATCAAAAGCTCAGACCAACATCCTGAAATACTGAAAGCTACATTCATCGTCAGTTGCTCTCATCTGTCAAACCGATGAGTGGAACTCTCAGTCCAAACTCAGGGATGTTTTTAGTGTCTCACAGACCAACGTCCTCTACAATGCTCCTTCTCAACAGATGCAGGATCGTTATCTCCTCCGTCGTCGCCAATTGTTGCAAAATTTATTAGAGTAACTTTTTTATTCTGAATGTCGCCCTCTAGAGGATGTTTTAAACAACGTCCATTCAACATAAAGGACGCATGAAAGTATGAGGGCAGTGACGAATAGAACGTTGATAACGTACGTCTCTATGTATGCACGAAATGGGAGCAGAAATGAGCATTCACTGAGCGCCACCAATTATCTGCAGAGGCGTGGCTTCAGCCAAATGATGTAACAGAAATACAAACAATGGCAGCAGTTAAATAATATCATTCCTGGAGCGATGACAGTGACAGTGACAAGCTAGCACTGGTGTGGAGAACGTTATAAAAGCACAGAGTGTAGGTCATTGCATCCCACTACTTAATGTGTGTGTTGTGTGGCAAGATAATTGGATGCAGCACTGGAGACAGAGCCCCGTCAAAGAGGTTATAACGCCAAGGGAGACAACACTGGTTCTTTTTGCAGCCACTGGAGGGAACGCTTACAGCGCAACTGCCATTTTGGACTAAATGCACCCGATTAGCTGACACAGCATTGCTTAGATCCGTTTGGATATGTGAAATTAATATCAGATTAATGTCAAAAGCATTAAGCATCAGTTGCCAGAGACTTCTCTCAACCAAGCCGGCGACTTCAGGTTTAACACTCAGTATTGCTTTGTTGAATTACCGAAATCTCATTTAAGTCAATGAGAAAGTCTTTCGGGTGTGATCATGTGATGGACGGTGGGGGTTGTAATTCCACTGTAGGGTCAATATGACAAATTGGCTTCAAAGCCTGGCCCACTTTTTGGACAGGAGAAAGAGACCTTTTTTCATTGTGTGTGGGAATGTGAAAAAGTTAAAGAGTTCTGGAGGAAAATTAAACATATGCTGGGCTTACATTTAACAATTGAGAAGCTTTTCATTTTAGGTCTACACCCTGATAAACATCATAGACCTAACAAAGATATTTTCACAAATCCTTTCTCCTTGTTGATTTGGTTATGGTGTTTATTGTTGTCGTTCACATTTTATCCTTTGTTTGTTAGTGGAAATATAATTTTGACAATGATTAGTACAAAACACTGATGTTGCTGGTTTGTTTTTGTAAACGTCATAGCACTGTTCTCATGTAAATACTGTATCCAGAATATGATCACAACAGGGATAAATCCACGTAAATTCACACTGATAATATTCAATTTCTGTACAAGAGCTCAATCCCCCGGTTGATGGCTTATGAACACTACTGAAAAAGCATGATGGCAAAAATAATGCAATTATAACCTTTTCAGTTGTTTCAATTGACCCATGTTGAGATATTTCAAGAGGAAAATAGCGTTGGCAGGCAGAGCATAGAGATGTGCTTTGACTTTTAAGTATTTATTAATATTCTGAACTAAAGAGAGACCTGTTCTTGCAAAATCAACCACTCTGACTTTTAATTCCAACATTAAAGAAGTCCAAGTAGTCCAGTGATCACAGTCAATTGCCAACTTGTAAAGATGGAAGAGAAATAAGACATGTTGAATATTCTGGTGGAATGGAACTATTCTGCTCATAATGGCAGACAAAACAGCCTTTCTTCCTATCAAATTAGGCTGTGTGTTTATTGGAAAAGGCATGGCTGATTGTCTGTTTATATTTACAAGTCACTGAACTGGACAAAGATGAAAGGCAGTGGATAAAATGAATTCTTAAAACTGCAAGAAAAGAAACTACAAGTTACAATCAAGGAAACTTACCAAGTGTAAAATAGAACAGAAAGCACAACATCAGACTGTCAAATATGCCCCAGGAAAGTGAAGCCTACAATAAAGTAACATTCTTAGCCACACTGCAACTCCAAACTAAAGATAGGGAAGTTTCCTAATAGCATTGGTACACATCCATTTATCCCTCCCAACAGCCTTTGAGCTTTGGTGGCCCCAATAACAATGTCATACAATCACACAGCCAGTGGTCTTTAGGTCCACATAAATGTTAAGATATTTTATTTGAACAAACAACAAATACTGTCCTCAGTAGAATGCTGTAAAATTATTATTGATTGCAAATCACTCCATCAGCCAATGCCGCGGAGCAACTTATAGCACTTCATGCCAAGCTAATGTTAGCCAGCTAGCTGTAACTACGCTGCATGGACCTGGCCTTGACTCATTCATAATTTAAGCTTATTAAGTAATTTGTAACCTGCAAGCCAGCTATACCAGCCCTAGGACTCAAATACCTGATGTTATCCACTCAAGGCAGTATCTTGCTGCATCTGCAAGCTAGCAAGTCATCCGCATTAGCAAGCAGGCTAACATTAGCCAGCTAGAACCACACGCATCAGGCAAGGGACTCAGGTGTGCTCATAACATCACATCCTATGGATTTTTTTATGTCCTTTACATATAAGTCAGTCCATAGGCTGTTATAGGCAACCAAGATTACCAGGGAAGGTCTCATTTCATAAAGTTACAACCTGTTTGCCCATTTGCAGTAAAAAAAAAGATCAATCCATGTAAAAAGTCACCCACAGAACCTTTAAAATCCAGTGTTATTGATATCTGCAGCACTCTGTCTTAGAAATGTTTGCACTTTTCTTGTTCTAACTCGCAACCTGTAGGTCTTGACTGCTACTGTATCTCCATTTACCAGGATTGCACATGTAGCTAAGTTGCTGTCGAGCTTGCATAACTGTGACCCTTGTTATTCAAACCTTCTCTCCCATTTCTCTGTGTATATTTGTTTTAGTTTAACCAGGATGCGCTTCACAAGCTCCCAGTGCTCCCTAAGTCAACATGGGTGATTGTTGAGGGATTTAAACAACCCTCCAAGCAATTTGTTGCCTGGGATGAATTAATCTAATGAATTGGCTTGAGTCAATTAGATCGAAGGCTGAAATTCTATGTCTTTCTTATTGGGTATGGCGTGCTAAGTGCACGTCTTGTCAGGCGATACCATTAAAACCCCATTGTCATGGGAGAAGCAGGGAATAAATAAAACTTAGAGGCCCCTCTTCTCCTGTTTGTCTCAAGCTCCACAACTGCTGTTTAATATGGTGCTGTGGTGTTTGTGTGCATGAGAGTAAAGAGCTGGTGTGCTGCTGTTATTGTGATTGATGGTCATCTGTGGTGTGCCGGGGTGAGAACCAAGGGATGATACCAGTTACTGGCAATTTTGCTGCAGTCAGACATGCAGATTGATGGTCATAAACAGACAATAAAGCACATATAAACTAGAGCTGTGCTTTTTAAGCAAATTAACATCATTCACTCATACATGATGTAGGACATAGTTATATCCATGCTGACAGCTCTATCTGTCTGACTCTCATTTACATTCACTTTCATGACCTTTAAGGCTTCTCCCAGACATGGATCACACAGATGAAGATGGGGCAATTACCAGCCTTAACATATGGCCAAGCTGCTGAATGGGCTGATAACAGGAGATTAGTGGTGCCACCCAATCAATTTATCCACATTTTCCCCAGAACAAGAATGGTTTGTCTAACCAGGACACGGGAAAGAAATGGCTCATCCAGGTTCCGGGATTTCATGCAAATATGTTCTAACTCTCTCAATGCGTTGCCCCATGTGATAGTCTGAAACTATTTCCCTTTTTCAGCGTGTGCGTGCATGTGGCATGGCATATGGAGGGGGTTAAACTCCAGATAAGAATGGAGGAGGATCTGTGAAATATTTCTTGTTACAGCAGGGAACTGGAAAAACCTTTGGCACGAGCACAGACTCTGAGGAGTTACACACTGAGTCCAGCCAAGCTTTTCTGCAGCTCTATCTCAGTAGAGAGAGAGAGTGTGTGTGTGTGTGTGTGTGTGTGTGTGTGTGTGTCTGTGTGTGTAACATCAGAGAGGGTGAACCTGCATCCTAATCATGGAGAAGCATCTTCACAAAGACAGAAAGATGAGGACAATCACAGAAAACTGACATGGTGCTGGTGCTCATATATTTAAAATGGAACTCCTCATTGTTCTTGTACTCATAATCTCTTAGGGTGCACTCACACTGTCCATCCGTAATGTGTCTCGTGCTTTAGAGTAATTGTCCCTCTTCCCCCACGGCCCAGGCCCGTTTGTACTCACATTACTTGAAATTATCTGGGCTGCGGCTCGGATTCGTATTGCTTATACGTCATCACGTCATTTGAACGTTTCCTCTGACCAAATCTGCAGTAAACACTCCAGCTCCACATTAAACCACCACGAACCGTTTGGTGCATCTTTTTGAAGGTCCGTCGCAGGAAACACACGCATATAAGAAGACATCAAGACTGCTTCAATGCTCGCTTTACAAAAGCCCACCTCTCTCAACCGGGCCGCGGCTGGAAAGCATGCCGTGCCTGGGCGCAGTACAGTCACACTCACACTGGTCAAACAAACTAGACTTTAGCCGTGAAGTGTGCTTTGGAACGGTACGGATGTGTGAGTCCGATTCTTGTTGGCATGTTATGTGAATACAATAATACACATGTGTGCAAATACTGGTTTTGCTATTCAAAACTAGCTTGAATCTCCTTGGATTTCAATGTTTAATGCAATGATATGCTATGTCAGGGCAGTGAGTTTTAACTAACCACCATTAGTGTTACTGCATTATGATATATAGCCAAAGTGAATGGTTGAGTTACCATTAAATCAACTGGTGATGGAGAGAAACTGAACTGTACAACAATTGGATTCATGTGAATAGTGTTAATAAAAGGTAAAAAGCCTCCCTTAGGGCTTTCATTATTTTTAATTTAATTATTTAGCCAAAATGAGCATGAAGTGCACAGGGAAGGGGCTGATGGATGAATGTATACAGTGGAAGGCCCCAAGAAGTACAAATACACATGTGATGTGTGTGTGTGTGTGTGTGTGTGTGTGTGTGTGTTCACATGCGTGCAGGGATCAGTGTCAGTATCAGAGTGAAACTGCCAGCAGCCACAGCCCCCCCGCCACGGCATGTTAGCTGTGGCGTGTTTGTTGGCAGCAGCTGTGGTGATGCCAGCTGTTGGTGCGGCGGTGCATCTCGGCAGTCTGCTGCTGTAGCTGTTAGGCTGTTTTCACTGTGATGAACAGCTGATGACACAGCAGCTGAGAGGCTGGGAAGGGGAAACGGAAAAGCTGGGGGGGGGGCATAAGAGTGGTGGCTCATGAGGGAATGTATGATGAATAGGCCGGGCCAGGGAGATCAGAAGAAGAAGAATGATATGAATACATATCCGTATGTGTGGGAGGGGGTGTTTGGAGCAGATGGAGGATGAAGTGACTCAGGACTGTGGCTTAACAGAGGGGCAGACGCAAACAGTTCCTTATAATGGATTTTTATACACTCAAGGATAACGTTTGGACAAGGTAATCTACCTAAGATCAATAGTTAAATGCTAATGTTAATGTTCACTAAATGACCTTGAATCAGTTAGGCTGTTAAGTTGTACGGACATTAATGGGGGTGAGAATCAGTACTTATTTTTTTCGGGAAGGTACCCTACATTCTTTGGGATGCATGGGAGGTTTTGGAACATTTAATCATCCCCCAGTTTATCAGTCACCAGTGTAGAGCCACAGGAAACAAAGGTCCCCAGTGCACTGATGTACTCAAAGTTGTAAACATAAACATTCTAAATGTGTCCAAGTTTGCTTCCTGTTCCACTGAATGTGAATGACATCAGCTGACAGGAAGTTAACAAGGACCAAGGCTGCTGCCTAGCAATGGAATTCAATTGAAAAGGTCTATAAAGAGAACTGGATACAGAGTTTGTGGCAGAGCTCCGTTCATTACTATGGAAGTTGCTCAGTGGAGCCAAAAAGGTTAAACTTCCGCAGCTAATGATACACGGATGATTGGCCCTAGTTCCGTGCAATAGGGCCCATCGAGTGGTCACAGAAGAGACCTCTACTGGCCAGGCTGACTACTTACAGAAGACCAAGTAGCAGACCCACTAATGAAAGCACTTGTTGCCTCTTTAACCAGAATTTCTTCGCTATATTTATATGTTAGTAACGCTTTCACGTCTGTCAGCAGAAGCTCATCACTGCTGATCAGAAGTGTCAAGTAACGAAGTACAAATACTTTGTTCCCTTACTTCAGTAGAATTTTTGGGTATCTATACTTTATCTACCTCATCCTTATACTTTACTGGAATCATTATTTGAGTTGAGCCGAGTATCCAGTACGGAGAACGCAGTTTTGCAGAGTCCGAGTAATGTGCGTCAATATACGTGCTCAGATTGAATGAAAATCCTCATTAGCGAACTGTGTGTCACAGCACCCCTCCCCTACACACATGCAGATCGTGTTGCTGTGTCTCGCTCTCTCCCTCTCTTTCTCACACACACACACACACACACACACACACACTCACACACACACACACACACACACACGCACACACACAAACACACACACACAAAAAATAAAAAAGAACAATAAAATCAATGAAAATTTTAAAAAAAAGTTTAAAAAAGAGTATGAGAAATAGTTATGTTGAGTATGAAAACTTTTGTTCATTACTTTCATGTGTTGTATTCATTGATGTAAACTTGTGTAAATAGTTTGTTTGCTGTCGTGATCAAAACCATTGATCTGAAGCTCAATGCTGATGCTGTCCTGGAAATAGTTTTCTAACCAACAATAAATATAACAATTTCTGATTGAAATAACATACTGTTTAAAGCTCTGGCCATTTCAAGACAACTAGACCCACTTTTGGGTTAAACCCCACCCACTTCCAATTTAGGCCCCACTCGGGTTACAGATACGGATAATTCATATGGTAAACAGTTACAGATACAGATAATGCTGTACTCGCTCATCCCTAGTAATTATTTTTCAGATGACCTTTTTACTTTTACTCGTTACATTTTCACGCAATAACCTGTATTTTCTACTCCTTTTTTTTCCTTTTAAAGTACTGGGTCGATAAGCAGTATTGGTAAAAGTAGTAGTATCATTAAAATCTTAACAATACCCATCCCTACTCGTTACGCCTTTTTCATTTTTTGCTGGTTTTATCACGACTTTTCATCGTTCAAAAATCACACACACAAAAAAACCTATCCAGATAAATCATGCCATCCTGTCGTGCCGTATTTTTCAATTTCTTTGCAGGAGTCATCCCAAAGGATCAATAAAGAGAAGTCTAAGTCTGAGAAGTCTGTCCTGGTAGAGTGAATTTGATTGGGGTTGGATGAGAAGTATCATATACCATTCCAACACCCTATTGGTAGTACGCGCATCCACATCCATCTGCACAGGACACAAATCATGTACACTCCAGCAGGGAAACAGCAGACGTACAGTATGGAGCCTAGTACCAAGATGTTTGGGCAGAAACTCAAGAGAACTGGAGTGAAATGTCCAAACCAAACACCGGTGAGGAGGTTGGTAACCAGGAAGAGCAGCCAACCCTTCTACATCCCTTGAACTTGAAGAATTCTTAGAAGTGGTTGCACACAAAAAACATTTCCTTTTGAATGCGCTGCAAGCTCTGAGCACCCAAGTACCACGAGCTAATGGCTTTCAAAAACTTCAACATTGACATTTTAATAAAACATGACAGTCATTATGGCCTTTAGAAAAAACTTTTTTTAGGGAGGTGGGGTAGTGCATTATAGGCCCCTGTGGCGTGGCCTTACCATTTGTCTTTAATGGTATTTTTTCCCCCTTACATTACTTTTACTTTTATACTCTAAGTAGTTTTGAAACAAGTACTTTATTGCTTTTACTTGAGTAAAAAGCTTGAGCTTGACACCTCTGCTGCTGATTACGCTGCTTTCCAATGTTCTCTGCAATCGGAAAACTCCTGACAAATAAAAGTGCAATGAAGCACAACATTTAAGTCTTTAACTCTATTTTTCAATGTTCATAACTTCAGTGTTAAAGGATAAAACATTAAGGAAAATACACATCAAGAAAACATAAAACAATCTGTGTTAAAAAAATTCGACCTGAAAAGTTTTAATATACTTCAGAATGCAAAATTCTGAAGTATATGTGTGTGTGTGTGTGTGTGTGTGTGTGTGTGTGTGTGTGTGTGTGTGTGTGTGTGTGTGTGTGTGTGTGTGTGTGTGTGTGTGTGTATGGGGGGGGGGGGGGTTTCTTGCCCGCAGATGAGGAAAACACACCGCTCTCTTAAACTGCAGAACACACTGAATTATGCAGCTGAATTTGGCCTGATGAATTTTTTAACATTTATTTTTTACATTGAATATTAAAGTTAAATTTTTTTAAGTGATTTTTAAAATACTTATATTTTAACGTTGAATGTTTTAACGTTGAATTTCTTAACAGTCATTTTTTTTACCTTGAATTTTTTACCTTAAATTTTCTAACCTTGAATTCTATAAAGTTGAATTTATGAACATTGAAAAATAGAGTTAAGATCATAGTCAAAACAGTCAGATACATAATTTCAATGCATAAATATTCAGTGCTAGAAATGAAATGGCTTTTTAATTTCACAAACCAATGACACAGATTTACTCCCATACCAGAGGCACAAAATACAAGTATGAACGCACAACAGGTCTCCTTTAAGTCAAGTGGCAGTTCCACAGAAATGCAAAAATGCCTTTTCTCTTTAAAAAGCAGAACATACCGTTCACCATCCCTCACTAACCCAATCCTTTTTCCCTAAGAAATGTAAAAGAGTTCCTCCTTGCTATCATATATGCATCTCTTAAAAAACTATCTAATTTCTCGCGAAAAAGCAATACAAGTACCAGAAAGAGTGGTAATAATGTAAAGCTATACATTTGATTAAAAAAAATACAGGGTTGAAAACAAATAACTAGAATATAGCCTGCACTGTGAAGAGGTATTGGAAAATGTCAATAGATATATGGATAGAGAGGATGATTTCTCCTCTGCCCATATCCCTTAGGGTGTGTGTGTGTGTGTGTGTGTGTGTGTGTGTGTGTGTGTGTGTGTGTGTGTGTGTGTTTGTGTCTTCCTGGAGTGAGTAATAATGATGGTTATTACCATAAAAGAGACTAAATCTGCCTCTGACTGATACAGCAATACCAACATGGGAAGGCCAGCTGCCATGTTACTCGCTCACCACAATGATAAAGTCTACAAATATGAATGTTTTTCTATATTATTTTTTTTTTAGATTTTAGATTTAGATTTTATTCACATTGGGGCTCAGCCACAGATTGCCTGGGGCAAGTTTATATTTTGATAAGGCTGGTGGGAAATTCAATTTTGTGTGTGTGTGTGTGTTTGTGTTTGCGTTTTTGTGTGTGTGGGTGTGTGTGTGTGTGTGTGTGTGTGGGTGTGTGTGTGTGTGTGTGTGTGTGTGTGTGTGTGTGTGTGTGTGTGTGTGTGTGTGTGTGTGTGTGTGTGTGTGTGTGCGTGTGTACACAGTGAAAGCAGAGAGAAGTTATTGTCAGTGGTGTATGGCATGTGATCAATATTCAGTATAGAGAGTTCAAGGGTCAGGCTACAGAGAAATACACAAGTTTGATATGGACCTTTAGAGCTCAAACCCAACAACTGAGTTGCATTGATTGCCGACACAATCAATGCAACTCAGGCGTTTTTCTTAATGTCACATAATGTCACATTGTACAGAATCAAAAACAGCATCAACAACATCACTGTATTACCCTTTGTTTCTTCACGTTTTCACACTCCTTTCATTTTTACCTGTCTCAAATTTTCATTTTGTTTCAGCCCATATTTTAAAAATTACAATCTTGTACAGATCAGATATGTTTTGTAGAAAATTATCTACTTTTCCTCAAAATGTTCATACATTTTATTTATAGAATGCTTTTCAATATACTCTCCATGATGAAATAAATACCGCAACCTACAAACACTTAATCTTTAAGTCAACTGTGTTCATTCAATGTGCTTCAATGCTTACAAAACATTTTTAACATGTCTCCCCTGCAATGTCCACTCATGATAACTTAAGTGTGATAATTATCTAGGTATTGTATTCTATGCAGCCTGTAATATTGGCTTTGTGTTCATTATTAACGCACCTAAAGGACATTACATGGACCTGGGTTGGATTATCAAATTTTTTCTTTTCTTTATTGTGCCCGTTGGATTTGTAATAACCTGCAAAGCCACAGATTTCTGCTGCTACTGCTTTGATAATGAAGGCAACATTTCTTTGTATTTGTTCTGGCATAAAGTAAAATAGTATTGGAAACTGCAGTGTAAGGGAAAAGACATATTTCTTGGTGTATTGTTCTGTTGTGTTGTGAAGCCATAAAGCAGTTTTCACAAACTACCTGTCATCGTGTGGGCTGTGCCGTAGCTGGGCCTGAAAGCTTTCAAACTTTTCCATAAGGCTGTGCACTTTGAGCAGCAGGCACTAGCCCTGCAGCCCCTGGCTGGGTTGCATCCTTGTTCCTCTCCAAACGTAGTCCTTTTAAGTGCTTGCCGCATGTAACCTTTACTGTCCAACCTGCACCTGGATGTGAAGCAGGACTGGGCACTGGATGTGATGGAGACCGAAGGTGAAGGGGTGGAGGAGGGTTGCATCGGTGCATACTGAAATGATATCTGACAGAAGCAGAAAGGAGAACAGATTTAAAGTTTGGCAGCGAGGATATGTTTGGCTTAGAGAGACCATGGCAAAATCTAGCTGGTTTAAAATAAGTGAACGCCCACAGTCAGCTGATAGAGTAGAAGCCTGAGAGCGGTAGAGAGAGGGATGGGAATGAATGAGAGCGTAAAGAGTCTTCCTTATTGCACTTTTGCCAAGCTTCAGTTAATAATAATTTATAGTGGACATCCATAATTTTCAACCACAGATTAACGTTAGACAATTTGCTTGCTGTTTACACCACACAAGCTCAGTGTATATGAAGTTGATATGCATTTTCAGGCGTGTTAATATGGACTGAGTTTTTTTCTGATATGGAGCTAAAATGTTTATGTGGACTGTCAGGATCCATGTCCTGTCAGGCCGTTCCCTCTTCCTTTTGTGTTGGTTCCCCCCTGTCTGTTTTTTTCCCTGCATGTGTCTTTCCCCTCTGTTTATTTGTCTGGTAGGTGTGGTTCCACCCAGCTGTGGCTGATTCCCAATCAGTGGTAGCAGCATCAAGAGCCGGATGTGGGACACCAGACCGTTGGTCTCATTTACGTGGTAACTTCTCGTCGGTTGGCTCCCGTTTCTCGTATGATCGTATTTTCACTCCGTGTTGGTTTGTTTGTTAATTATTGTTTCCTTGTTCTTTTCCTTTGTAGTTTCCTGAGATCACGTTCCCTTGTCCACATCCCCGACTGTTCATCTGTCACCCGTTCCTGTTACCCTCGACCTTCCCTTTAACAGGCAGGAACATCAAACAGAACCAGCTCCATGGAGGACGGACATCTGTCTGCACCTGTTGAGGGGAGAGAGAGAGAGAGCGAAAGAGAAAGACAAAGAGAAAGAGAGTTGACTGATGGACAGTCCCAAAGATGCAAACAACCGCAAAAATTAACATTAACTGTAATAATATCTATAGCAATGTGAATATGACTAACAAATTATGGCAGTTAATATACCAGTGATATAAAAAACAGAAACATTGGCAGTCAAGGTGATAGAAATATGAATAATAATAAGTCTGGTGGTGAATATGATCGAAAGATACAAGTAGTAGAGATAATAACTGCAAGGAATACAACCGATCGTGTTTTGATGGTTGTGAATATTATAATTTATAAAACTAATGATAATATAAATTATTAATAATAGTAATAATAGGGGCGGCTGAGTGGTTAAAGCAGGCGCCCCATGTACAGAGGCTGAGGGTCCTCAACGCAGCGGCCCTTTGCTGCATGTCTCCCCCTCTCGCTCTCACCTCCTTTCTCTCTCTGTCCTATGTAATAAAGGCTTGAAAAACTGCCAAAAAAATAATCTTACAAACAAAAAAATAATAGTAACAATAGCAGCAGGAAGTGTCATGCAGGACCACGGCCGCAGGCACCCCCACGATCAGCAGAGACCTGAGAGACAAAACACAAACAACTCTGGGAAAGAATTTGAATTACTAACATGCATTGATGAGGTCAGCAGGGCTCACGTCTAAATGCATTCATTCACTCATCTTCAACCTCTTATCTGGGGTCGGGTCGCTGGGGCAGCAGCTCCAGCAGGGGAAACTTCCTTTCCCGGGCCCCATTAACCAGCTCTAACTGGGGGATCCTGAGGCATTCCCAGGCCAGTGTGGAGATATAATCTCTCCACCTAGTCCTGGATTTTCCCCGAGGCCTCCTCCATTTTTTGACACTCAGGTATTATTAAACATGACTATAAAACATTAACACGACATTTATAGTTCAGAAAAATAAGGTCCTCTTTAAAGAGCTTGAAGTCTGCTCTCAAAAGTGAGGATGAGCTACAGACCGGTCTCACTTTTAAAGGTAGATCTGTAAGATCCTTGCTAGTTATTTTTGCTTAGTTTATAAAAACTGCTTTACCTATCTACCTATGTTGTATGTTGTTTGGTTACTTGGTTGGTTACATGGTTATGTCTGACATTGGTTGTTGGGAGGGATGGTTGAATTCATGTAGTGTTTTTTTTGTTCATGTCTCTGTATTTTGACTTTAAAGCAGACACACTGTACAGCTGTCATCCTTTTTCTTGTGTACTTGTCTGAAAAATTCAATAATACATTTTTGGGGGGAAAAAGAAGTGGGGATGGTGTTTGCCTGCCAAACAACAATTGGGAGTTGGTTCCACAGGAGCGGAGCTTGGTAGCTGAAGGCTCTGCCACCAATTGCATTTTGAATACAAGCTAAACATGCTGCTTTTGATTCCACCGATGAACTGATTCGAATTATGTTGGGTCGATCTGAATCACCTTGAAATGTTCAGCCTGCATGGGCCAATCAGTTCATATTGAGCTTTATCGGCCATAATAACATGCTTGGCTCTTGGTGGTTCTTTGTAAAGATTTAAGTATCTCTCCTCCTTGCTGTCTTTCCCACTATATGATCTAAAATTTAAGCCAAAGCCCCAGTGGTCTCTCTGGTGGATGCCAAGAGACTTTGAAGTGGAAGAAGTTGGACAAAACGGCCTGAGGCGAGTGTTTCATGGGGCCATGGGGAGGCAGCTTCTCCCGAGTTACACCAACATGGAGGGGGTAACACAGCTTTCACACGGGAAGGGCATTGGCAAAAGTTTCTAGAGGACAAAAATGCTGGAGCTGTTATCTCCTTAAGCTTTTGTTTGTGTGTTCCTTTTACATTCAAAAGCACAGCTGCCATTTTAAAGGAAAATACAGATATTTTCTACCTTTTTCTTTGGTATAACTCACTATTAAACCTTATCCATCAGCCTCCTTTTTCACTTGGATAGTTTACACATCAGATCAGGACACAATATATTATTAATATTTATCCTTAGGGTAGCCTTAGCCCAGCATCATAATACTAATTCACAAATGTGTATTAGTCCTCAACCAATTATCACAAAAATTGGAAAGGAGGTGCCACAAATCTTGCTTAGTTTGGCAAAAAAGTCTCTGATTATTATGCTACTCTGCTGCACAGGTAGCATAATGAGAGGGATAAAACTGAACTTAAACAGTACAGATGTGGGCTCTAAAACCAAAACAATGAGCTGACAGAGGCTATGTAGAGACAATGCTATGTAGAGCTGCAGAGCTGGTGCTAATTGTCTTTGTCATTATGAGCAACACCTTCACATTCTTTCATTCATTCATTAACAGTCATTGGACCCACATATGAGAATTCAATGTTGCAGTTATAAAAGTTTTTAAGATTATGAATTATTACCAACACAACTTATCATTAGTTAGGCCATTCCTCTGTATTCTGTCAGAGTGTGAAAATAAAGGGAGCAAATTTCTTTTTTTTCTAATAAAAAAACCCCTTTTCCAATGTTCAAATTAATAATTGTTCCCGGCAGATTGCTAAGGCTAGTGTTTCTTTTACATTCAATCTGTGGAGGTTGGTAATTTAGAAGTAATTGCTTGTTTGTACATTAAGTCCGTTTAGAACCACATATCCCTCAAGGCAATGACCTGCTGCGATCATGTCTTCTTTAAATTGTATACTTTGTCCCAGCTTCAACAGCAGCAAACAACCACAAATCACTTTGCAGGCTGAGAATAGAAACAAGATATTGTTCTATTAAGTACGTATTGTAGACATTGCTGCTCAGAAAAAAAAAAATTCTGCCTGTGGCTTTACACCAAAATATCCTCCCATTATTCTACGGACGATCCTCACAGCTCATATATATATTATTAGTTGTGTTTTTCTTTTTCGCTGTAGAGATATATGAACCCCGCACTAAAAAATGCAATCAGCTTGTCAGTTGATAATGACAGTAATGGTAAACAATCGCTGTGAAACAGAAGTGCTCTTTAATTTGCCATCCCAGGCTCAGTCTTACAATCAGCCTTGCAATTTCGATGTATGTTCTTGTACTACTAAGTAGTCTATGTTATGATAAAGTTTACAATAAACTTCATTCAACATGAAATACATTAAAATGTTATTATTCAGTGCACATTAGACTTAGACTTCTCTTTACTGATCCCTATGGGATGACTCCTGCAAGGAAATTGAATAAAAAATGATACCACTCTGTAGTGTTCAGGGGACCACTTAAATGACAATCTGAGGGATGATGACACGTAGACAACCTATTTACCTGCAGTAAGTGTCCTAGAACATTTCCTTCCTCTCGTTCCTGTGAAAACACTTTTGACAATGGGACATGAACATGCACTTCAAGGAATCCCCAGATCCTCAGACACAACATGAAATGTTCCTTGTTGGTTAAAGTTCTGATGTAAAATCACAGCTGAAGCATTTCTTTGGTCCACTGAGAAGTGTTCAAAGCACAGTGCTAATGTAAAAAAGTGATCTGCCTCTAACTAATTCATCATGTCATTACACTGAGAAATTAATTTATTAAAGAGCATTCAACACTTTATACAAAATGCAAATATGTGCTTTGTGTATCTGTGTTAATGACAGATGGTGGACTGGTGTAGGGAGAGCTGCACAGTGGGTCATTAATCTTGCATCACGTTCCATTGCTTTGCATGGTGACATTTTGACCCATATAATCTTCAGTGAATATTAGTCACACTGATGACGGAACATTAAAAGCCATTCTGACATAAACTCATAGTAAATAAGTCATTACTATTCCTTCTATACTAGAAACTACTAGAAACGTAAGTGCTGTGTAGCCCAGATGCAAAATGAGTACAATTAGACAAAAGAAAGAAGATAGTATTTATTTTCTCATTTTTATTTGTTTATATTGGCGAAGTTTAAAATCTCCCATTGCACTTGAATGCGCCGCTCAGTACACATGTTCCCACGGGGTTGCCCCAACAGTCAATCAGGGGTAACGCAGGCCACGTTCAGCTCGGGAGGTGAAGTGCCGGCGCATCGCTCTTCCGGTCCTTTTTCATCTCAGCCACGGGAGCGAGGGCAGCTACCTGCTTAGCAGACAGAGAAAAGGAGAGAACCCGGAGCTAAACTGTGAAAAGAGGAAAAGTAAGCCAGCGCACTTACACTGGAAGTCCGGAGCCGAGTGACTACACGAGCCGTTTATCTTGTGGAAAAAAACCTTGTTAGCACTTACTGTCGTTGTCCATGCTAATGCTAGCTCTGTGTCTAACAGGCTAACCACTGACCTTCCATCCGGAGAGCCGCTGCAGCTCCGACATCGGGGCGCTCGGCTTTGAACTACAGAGCAACGGTGAGAAACGTGTCTCTTTGTGGCTCTGATGCTATTTCGCTGTTGATTCTCTGAGTGCTGAAACAGAGAAATAGCATCAGAGCGACTAAGTGTTAACTGAACTGAATAATGGTGCAACATTTCGAACATGTGTGAAATTCATCTATTATTTTCTGCTGATGTATGAATGTAAAAGGGAAGTTTGTTTTATTTTCCTAATGCCAATTGAAAGGGAAAGAACGTAATTTGATATATCATAAGATGAGAGTAAAATATTTGATTTTGTAATATGCAAATTAATGACATAATTTACATAAGTTACTTAGAGGGTAATTTTTGACTCACATTTTCCCGTGGCTGAGATTTAAGAATTGCATATGAGGTTTGATGCAATGTATTGATTTGACATTTAAACCTTTAATGATGCACCTTAAAATGGAATGAGACGTATATGACCTTGTGTATAGGTCAAGTTTTTGAGTGGACGGAGAAGATCCAAGGACCAGTACAAGATTCTGGTCATAACTGATGGCGAGCCAACCACTTTGAGGAAGAATCACCACAAAAAAGATTCCCACATACACACTCGCACACATACATTAAAGTCCATGGACCTGTAAAATCAGGTGCACCTTCAACAACTCATTTCATAAGGGCCCCAACGGACACTTTTGTTTTATTTAAGTATGCACACTATTCTTTTATTTTTGGTCATTATCCTATATTTTTGTACAAATTGAACATTGTTTTTACTTATTGTAAAAATACAAGAGTGGCTACTCAACAGTTATTCCGGTGCCTGCCTCATTATTGCTGCTCAACACATTGGCTCCTTACGAATTTGGTGTCTTATGATTCTGGCCAGGGTCTAGTTATTAGTCCAAGTTGTTGTTATACTGCAATTCACTTTTATGTCACTAAGTTTGGTTACAGCTGCATGAATTAAGTTAATTGGCAACATCACTTTGTTCGTTTAGGCTCCCACCAAAATATGGTTGATATTGGATGAATCATTCGTTCTCATTTATTTAAAGTTTCTGTGAGACATTTTACATGTATTAATTGTTTTTTTTATTGCCAATGGGCAAATAGGTTGTAACTTAAATGGACTTTCTCTGTCTTCCTTGGTTGCCTATAAAAGTCTGTGGACCTCCTTCTATGTAAAGAACTCAAGACAAATTTTCATGGAAAATCCCAAATTTTCATGTGACGTTTTGCTTGCTCCGGAGTCCCTCACCTCTCTTCAGCTCCCCTCCAAGGAATTGAGTCCACTAACGGCAACAAAAGTCCACACATGCTGTGTTTCTTTTATACATTTAGCAGTGAAGGTTGGCAACTGCTCTGTGTAACAGCAACTAGATTGCTGATCTGGTCGGACTGGGGGCGGTCCAGGATCAGACCCCTGGTGCTGGGGTTAACACTGGCTGAAGTCTTCGGACTGCTGGCCACAGCAGAGTGTGTGTAGCGGAGGCACAGCTGTGGTAGGGGCTTGGTTATGATGGTACAGCAAAACCTATTTTTTATATTCTGGTTTATTTTTTATTATTCTGGTCTTATATTAGCGATTGTTAGCTTGCTTACTAATGCATATGAGTTGCTAGCTAGTTGACGTAGAAAAATACTGCCATGAGTGAACAATGGCCAATTCATGCAGACTTCCAGGGCTTATGTGGCTGGCTTGCAAATCACTATCAGCTAACGTTATGGAGAAAGCAAGCGGAGCAACCAGATTCCTGCAGCATAGCCAAGTCACAGCTAGCTTGCTAATATAAGCTTGCTTGCTTGCTGACCTTAGATCACCGTAAGCTAAGGTTGGCCAGCTGGCTGTGGCATGAGTCTGCCGTCGGCTTCTTTGTGCCGTTGGCTAATGGAGAGATTTGCAAACTATCGCTCACAATTACAATCATATTTATTTTAAATATGATTATTTTATGCCATTTCATCAACATGATTCCAGTTAATCATCTTCAGTCTCACTGTCTTGGCCGATACTCGCTTGCGCCTACTGAGGGTGAGCAATTGGATTCTGACTGCAGTTCACTAAACAGCCACCAGTGTCACTTATAACTATCACTCTCACTCAAAGCTACACAGACAACCTTTAATATATATTTACTGACTTCATTTTGGTGGACTAGAGCTCATAGAATTCTCAGAACTTTATATTCCTGCAGATCCCCTGGGTTAATATGTATTTATTTTATACCATTTGTTGCTTGATGGATGAGGTCAGCTTTGGGTCAGGATGCAAAAAGAGTTGACACGCAGTATGATGGAGGTTAAAGGGAGGAGGAGATGTCAGTTCTGCATGGTTGGGTCCTGTGGCAGCTCCCTCTCCTTTGGGTGCAGGCACCTCTTCACCCTGCTCTGGCCTGTATCCTCAGCCTCGCTACAATCATGTCACGGTGCAGCCATCTCAGAGTTACTGCAGGACATAACCGGAGAAACTCTGCTGCCCCTGCCACACTTAAGGCTCTGTTAATACTTAACATACACTGTGGTTGAGATGACTGATTAGTTGATCAGTTCAGTGCTATTGTCAATGCCATCGTATTCTGGAATTACAGACAATTCCCCGTCATAGCTCTTTGCTTCCTGTTGCAATAAGGACATTCATACCTTCCTACCTTAAGGAGGTTTTTTAATCATCATATTTCTTAAAACATCCTATGAATCATTGTGCATACATGTTTTTAAGATATCATACAATCCTGTTGATGAATGTTCATCACATTTCAATATTGAACAGATGCTGCTAGAAGCTTTTATTGTTCTTGGTAAATATTTAAAGTTTTTACTGTAAGTATGACAATGCATCAAAATAAATCTGACAATTATTTAATGTTACATTTATACACAAATGCACTAAACCAGAAGTAGCTGAGACAGCCGGCAAAAGTCTCTAATGTGTCGACACTACCGACCCAACAGTGTAGAAGTGGTGCCGATCATCCCGGTATTTTTAAACGGGGCTCGAATGCTGTATCCAGTTCTCTTCATACACCCATGGTCTGCACCTAGCCTGAAGGAACACATTTTGCAGGTTGTAGCGTTCTATCATCGAGAATCTCCACCCAAAATTGGGACCTTTTGGAAACCTTAACATAACATCTAGTGAGCAACTGAATATCTTGGAATGCGGTGTACAGTTGTAACCATGTACCCCAACCATGTAACCAAAATCCACTCAAGTCAGCTCTCAAAGCATCTATGATAAAATGAGTGGACCAAGAACACTTGGTTAATTGCACATTTCCATTTGAGACTGCACTTGGGCCATGGCTGGTGACTTGAACACAGACTGTAAAGCTTGTAAGGCAGTATCTGGCACCATACTTTTTAGGAGTTCCTACACTTGTGACAGTTTTCTAAATCGTATTTTAAAATGCAGGTATGAA
Source organism: Echiichthys vipera (assembly GCF_963691815.1). Lineage (NCBI taxonomy): Eukaryota > Metazoa > Chordata > Actinopteri > Perciformes > Trachinidae > Echiichthys > Echiichthys vipera. The sequence goes on along the minus strand of NC_139843.1, from coordinate 23,936,946 downwards.
ATAAAAGACCAGATGACAGAATGGAACAATGGGTAGAAAAGAAAAAATGGATAACAGTCTGAAGCTTCTGAAATTAATTTGATCCTTCTTTTAATCATGCGAGTGGCGTGTTGCAGTGTTATTCAGTCAGTTCACGTCCTTAGTCAAGAATGAAAATATCTCAACTATTTAAAGGATTACCTTGTTTGTACCTTGTGTTGTCCTCTGTAATGTTAATAAACCTTATGGATGACACACAATCAATTATGGTCAGGGGATCACAGAAGTCTGTAGGATTTATGACCAAGAGGACCATGAATGATTGCACAAACTTTTAAGACGTATTCACATTACATCTGCCCTTCAGTTCAAATAGTGGTCCAGAGAGATTGTAGCCTCGTGAGACCATCTGGATCTTGCAAGCTCTATTATATTTTACTCGCAGATCAGTCTGGTAACGTGCAATGGAGTAATCAGCGTTGGCTTTGAAGTGGGTTTAAGTGTAAAATCCGACCTGATCTAGACACATTTTCAGACAGCAGGAGCCCTAATTCTGTTAGCCGCTCACTAACGCTTTTTTCTCTTGGATCCTTCTGTTGAATATGGACGGGCACCTGAAATTGGGCCTTTGATCCATAAATTCACGTTACACAAACGGAAAATACCATTTACCCACGTTTCCTTTCTGAGCTTTGCCCCGATGCAGTAAGTACGTCAAACGCTTCAGAGATCTGATTGGTTGATCTGGCCCGTATGTTGGTGACAGACAGATGGTTTATTCAATCAGCAACTAGTATTTTCACCACTTCCCAAAAGATCTCCAAACCAGAGTTGGATGGATCTGCTGGGACAATGAGAGTCAATCCATCTGTCGGAGTCAGTTTACAGAGATTGGCCGTGCCCATAAAGATTTACGCCACTCAGGTCAAAGTTCAACAAATATGAACTTTGGCGCACCTGTGCTCAGCTCGACGCACTTCGGACATCTGTACAGAGTTGACGCAACAAACCACATGCACAACTGGGCCCAGTATTTCAAAATTTGTAATCTGGATCAGAATAATCCGGATAATGAAATCCTCCTTTTCTCAGTCATGGATCACGGTGATCCTGCTGACTTTATCTGAGTATTTCAAAACACAGGCAGGGTGGATCACCTTGATCCCTACCTGGCCGGATACGGATTTCCCAATCTCAAGTCTCCGCCTCCGGGATCTGAAACATGGTGGACTACTTCATGAAAGGAGTAGCAGAGAGCCGACTTTCACGTCAAAAGTGTAATTTAACCGTCGTCTATTGTGTAGCGGTTTTAATACCATACGAACGGCAACCAACACATCATGCAAGCCAACTATTTGAATTGTCACCTTATTAAAAGCAGGCCGTGGCGATCTCTAATTGAGACGCGGCCGTGCTAACGGGAGCTAACGCGGCTCCATTGACTTGTGTGTTAAGCAGCTAGCGGGCTATCATTAGCGGCTATCATTAGCGTCATGTCATTTGCAACACGGCAGATTTACAGTATAAGCAGGCTGCATTGTGTACAGACCTGCTCAGTGCTTAGAAAACACAACGCAACACAGTTTGAGTATTAACTACAAGGTTTGTTCAGAAGGTTCAGAATGCTACAGTAGCCTAATGCTGGTGATGATATCATGTTTTTGTGTAGGCTACATAAACACAATTTGGGATTGTGGATTAAGATACTCATACACCTTCTACCTTCAGAGTCCACTCACAGCCATGGACCACTCAGCTACAACAGGGTGAGTGCTGGAAATCCTTGAAAATGCTTTAATTGTATTGATACATTTAAGACTTTCAAGTAATTGGAGTTTGAATAAAGTGCTTGAAACTGCTTAAATTTGTAATGGCATTACTTTCATGGTATTGGTCAGTGACACAATTAGAAACATTTCTTCATCCTAATTCCTCTCCAACATTGGTGAGAGCTTGTTTTTTTTTGCATTTCACTACACTGTTTTTAAACCTTGGTTTTAGCTTTGCATGTGACCAATAAACTTATCTATCTACCACATCAGGCACGGGGGCGAGAGCCAGAGCCAGCGCCAGCGCCAGAGCGACGGCGACGGAAGAGGCATGCCGGGGATGAGGAAGCCTATGAGAGGCTCCTCAAAATGGAGACCGAAAGGGCAGTCAAACAGACTGAACTGGCCAAACGGCAAATTAAGCTGACGCTGCTTCAGCAAAAAGAGACAGAATTAACAATCAAGCTGTTAGAGAAACAGCTTGACATTTGAAATAGCATGGTCCTTAGTGGTCACATTATTTTTTGTTGGAATAAAACTTTGTTTGGACCCTGCATTCCTTTGTCTTTCTCTGTTTTGGTACATGCAAGTTACAATGTTTGGTGAACTAGAATTTGAGAAATAATTGTAATTTTATTTACAGCAGTTTTACAGTGTGGTCAAAAATTTTACTATGCTTTACGTTTTTTGATATTACTTAAATTACTTGTTAGAAGTACAACACTAACACTTAAGTGTAACAAACATCTTGAGTAACAATATCTAGGAGAAGTATGCGCTCAGAGTTTGTCAATCCAAGTCAAATCCACCTCTGAGGTGGGATTCAAATGATCCTGAAATTTTGGTATCAAGTTGATCCAGATATCTGACTTAACTTTTGAAATACCCAAATCAGCCTTTTATCTGGATTCAGGGGAGGATTGGATTACCAGAGCTGAAACCCTGATCTTCAGGATCAGGATTCTCCTGATCTGTGTTGAAATACCCAGTTTTCAGATCAGATCTAGATTTAATCCAATCCGACCAGGATAATCCTGTCAGATCACGTTTGAAATACTGGGCCCTGGAGACCATCTTGAATACAAATACGACTGGTTTTATAATCATCCTTTTGGGTTCAAAAGTACATTTTCTTTCAAACAATGTCACTGGTCAAATGAAAACAGATATTATAGAAATAAATAAATGGGTGAGTAACTAATTGGAAGAAAGCAAACCAAGGTAATTTTTGTTCTTTCACCTTGGGACACAATTTTGACGGTGCCAGCTGGAGGTAACTGATAGGAAGTGGGGATGCAGGAGATTGGAAGTACCAGTGCATTTCACCATTTCTCTCACGGTTAAACATGTGAGGACTCATTTACCCACTCTCATCCTGCTCTTTCTTTTCTCTCTTCTCTTGGTGTTTCATTTATGTTGAATGTGTGTGTATGCTTACTCTTTCATATTTTATGTTGGCACGTGCATTTGCTCTTTCATCGTACATTCTCTCTGTTAGTGTATTTGGATGACTTTTTTCTTCCTGCAACCCCTTTTCTTCCTCTTCTCTCTTGCATCTCTTATATTTTTCTCTTTTGAAGCCAGGGGTCATTTTATGCATGTTGAAGAGCAGCGATAGCAAACCGGTACACTTCAGACCTCTGCTCGTAGGTGTTTTTTTTTTGTTTGGTTTCCTACAGCGCCTAAGTGGCATGGGTTCATTTTTCACAGAGCTGCTTTGTGTCCTCAGGCTGTCAGTGTTGTTGAAAGCACGACTGGAGTTGCATTCTAAACAGACTTAATGCCTCTTTACCTGCAAGTCTTATTGTAACTATCCCTCAAGCCTGCCTCAATTCTGCATATAGTAAACGTGTAAAAGTGCACAAATCAGTCAAACAATAATATTCCATGCATTCACACTCACTTTGCTCTCCTTATATCCACTGCTTACTGTTGCAGCAGCCTGGTGTAAAAGGCAAAAAAGAAAATTTATATGCTGCCGGCTTTTTTCCCAAGGCTCCTCCTTTCATTTCGCTCACCAGTAGTCTGCAAATGCATACTATGTGTCAATATGCACCCTGTGGCTATATTGTATTATCTATGTAAAAGAAGATGAAGAGGAGTTTTTGCCTGATATCTGGTACTGAATATAGATCTGCTATCCCAAAAAGTAATTTCACTCAATGAACATATGAGGCTACATAAATGAGGCTTGACAAGTAATAACTCATCTTATTTAGCTGTGATATGTTAAATCTAAGCTACTCTAATTTCAGACTTTGGAAATGGGGAAGAAACGTGTAGTGATGAAGACAAATTCCAGTATCCACAGTTCATTACATCTATCTATCTATATATAGTGTTTCCCCTACCATTATATTAGGGGGGTGCCCTAATATAATGCCCTTCCTCCTTGAAATTCAAGTTAATTTTTTTTAATTGTATTTTCTGAATAATGCCAGATCCCAACAGAAGTAATTTAAGGATCTCTTTCCTATAGAACAGCTCTATACATTGTCCTTTTAGTAAACAAACTAAACAGCCTTATGTTTTTCTTATATGCACAATGGCATGTTAATTCTGTCTCTACATGCGTGTTTACATTTCTCCGACAGTGTTGGAGATTCACTTGTTCAAAGATCTTTTGTTAAATTGTTTGGGAAGAGGCTCCACTCCCAACGGGGGAAAAACAAAATTGAAACTTATCAGAGATCCTTTATTATTTTGTTGAAGATGATTCCCTCCTACAAAAAACAACTAAAAAACAAACAAATTCTTTCTTTAGATGGTGATTGTCTTATCTTTCAATTAACAGTATTTATGATACATATCAATCAGGTTTCAGAGCCCACCATAGCACCATAACAGCACAGTGATGCTGATTTGACACATGGATCACTAGGTTTTTTGTTTTTAAAACTATATTTATTGGATTTTCACAATAAACTTGAAACATCCACACATAGGACTGTGATTGATAAGCAACTCCACAGGCAGTGTAATAATGTGCCCTCTTCCTCCCTACATTTAATACAGGAATGTCTAAGGATTCTTTAGATGCATCTGGAATTATTTCATACAAGACGGATATCTGTTCCCAGCCTTGAGTGATCTAGTATGGCCTTTTCAAGACTAGACTGAGGGAGTTTGAGGGGATTGTTTAGATGCTGTTAGTATGTAATTCCTAACTTGTAGGTATTTAAAAAAGTGTTTTCTCGGGATATTGTAAATTCTTTGCAAATCCTCAAAGCCATAAAGAATATTATTGTCGCCGTACAAATCCATGACTTTGCTGATCCCTTTCTCTGCCCAGAGTTTAAAGCCAGGGTCTGCTCTAACTGGTGAAAATCTGTGGTTTCCCCATATTGGTGTGAAACCTGATATATCTGACATTATATTTAAGTGGGTTTGCATTTTGTACCAAACCTTAATAGTGTTCTTGACAAATGGGTTGTGGGCAGTTTTTAACAGGTTTTTTAAAGAATCCGCATACAAATAAAGATTTAGGGGTAACTGAGATGTAGTGTCCTTTTCTAATGTAACCCAGGGCACAGAAGCACCGTCTCTGATCTGGGCTGCCCAATAGTACCAGATAAAGTTTGGAATTTGGAGTCCTCCCCTGTCATACGGCAAGTAAAGTTGTGTGAGTCTGAGTCTCGGGCGTTTATTATCCATCCATCCTTCTTCAACCGCTTGTCCCTATCGGGGTTGCGGGGGGGGGGCTGGAGCCAATCCCAGCTTTCTTCCCAAGAAATAGTGTCTTAGACCTTGTATTATTTACTTTATAACCAGAAAAACTCCCCAAAGACTCCAATAGTTTAGTAAGTGTTGGTAAGGACTTTGCCAGAAGAACAGTACAATATCATCTGCATAAAGGCCAATACGGTGTTTGTAGTTTCCAATTTTTACTCCAGTAATTAGGGGGTGGGATGTGAATGTGAAGAGCTAGGGGTTCAATTGACAATGCAAACAGGAGGGGTGAAAGCAGGCACCTCTGACGAGTTCCCCTGGAAAGGCTAAAGGTTTTGAAGTAAAGGTATTAGTCAAAACCTCGGCACTGGGGCTACTGTATAGCATTTTTATCCATTTAATTATATCTTCTCCAAAGCCAAATCTTGGGAGCAATTCAAACTGATATGGCCATTCCACCCTGTCGAAAGTCTTCTCGGTATCCAGGGACAGAATGGCTGCACCCGGACGCCCTCTTCAAAATGTAGAATGTTAAGCAACCTTCTCAAATTGATAAATACCTGCCTGCATATGATAAACCTGTTTTGATCTAGGTGTAAAAGATCTGGAAGGTATTGTTCTAGTCTTAAAGCTAGATGATGATTGATGATGATATGATTTTAGCAATGAGTTTAGTATCTGAGTTCAAGAGTGATATGGGTCGGTAGGAGTCACATTTAAATGGTGGTTTACCAGGTTTCAGGATGTTCGTAATGAGTGCTCCGGAAAGAGGCAAGAGGCAAAGGTGGCAAGGAGTTGGTTCTGAATCCCTCTTTAAACATGTTTAAAAGAGGAGGCTGCAGCTTATCTTTAAATGTTTTGTAAAAATCGATGGGGAGCCCGCCAGGTTTATGTTGTGTGTGCTTTTGTTAGCAGATCGATCTGATTTATAGAGCTCTTCATAAAATAATTTGAATGTTTCATTTATTTCCTTTGGATCAGTTGTCCTAATTCCATTTAACTTTTCTATCTCATGAATACTTTTTTCATTTTGTAGAATTTTATTCACCAAGCAAGCAATTTACCCGCTTTCTCCCCCTGGTCGTAGAATGACTACGACGATGCTAGAGCCTTGTTTGCTGACTGTTCATTATAATGGGCTCTAAGTATGGTCAGTTTATGCTTAAGCACAAGAGTTGTCTTGATTATGATTTCGCTTTCTAATGATTTAATTTCTCTTTCAATTTAAAACATGTAGTTTTTGAATTGTTTAGATTTAAAACTGGAGTAGCTAATTATTTGCCCTATGATATAAGCTTTAAAAGCTTCCAATCTAACTAAGCCATCTAAGGGTGAAGTTTCAGAAGTGTTGACTTGGTAGAACAATTCTATCTGTTGGTCAGTGAAGCGGATAAACTCTGGGTCCTTTAGCCACTTGGTATCAAATCTCAACCTGGGAGGTCCACAGAATTCTTTCGAAGTGCTGTATTCTATAGACACTGTAGCATGATAAGAAATTATTATGCTACTGTTGTAGCATTTCTCAACATAAGGAAGTGAAGACCTAGAAATAAAAAAGAAGTCTAGTCGTTGCTGAGTAGCAGGAGAATTCTCTCTTATCTGGATTAAACTCCCTCCAGACATCACACAAGCCCAGCTCATCCATAAAGTCAAGAATTACTTTCCTAGATTGATTATGGTAGGAGTCTTGATTACAATACCGATCAATATTGGGGTTCCATGCACAGTTGTAGTCCCGACCCGTAATAATTTCCCCTCTTAATGATGAAAGTGTTAGAAAAATATTGTTATAAAATTGTGGATTGTCTTTGTTAGGGCTATAGACATGAACTAAATTAAGATATTGGCCAAATAAATTACCTTGTAGAATGATAAATCTTCCTCCAGGGTCCAGAGTGGTGGTATTTATTTGAAAGGGGATGGACTTGTGAATTAATATGACCACACCCCTAGCATCGAATGAGTAATTAGCAGCAAAGACCTGTCCCTGCCATCTTCTTAATCTGATAAACTCACCTGAAGTTAAATGTGTCTCCTGAAGAAACACAATGTTAGATCCCAGGTGTTTAAGCCTAGTCACCACTTGATTTAATTTTACCAGTCCACCCAGGCCTCGGACATTCCATGATTATATTTTACATAACTTGTTACTTGGAGCAATTTAAAGGGCATATTGTTAGTGGGGGGAAACCCTGAATATGTGTTTCTGTATCACCACTTGCAATATCAAAGTCACAGGAAAAGCAAGGAAACAGGGTAGAATATTAAATTAACATGAACATTTTACTAAAACCTGCAAAAACAACAAAACTGTATACTAACACCTACCGATTGTCTTTTATTCTACAGTCAAAACGAAATTAATATACCAACTTCCTTGGATCTTATTGCTCCTCCACAGAGAAGCTACTATGCAAGGAATTAACTTGCCTCTGCTGCCATTTATCCCTGAATATCAGTCTCATTTGTTTAATGGCCCTTTTATATCTGAAAAAATATATCCTAATATTAATTAGTATATTTTGTCAACAGCCAATTATCAAAAAAATATATAGGAGAACTCTCCTTAAATAATCAGTTTATTTTATTTAGAAAGTAGAGCCTATTACTCGGCTGTCTTCTCAGATTGCTCACATCTCAAATGACAAAAACTGACTTTTGGTACAATCTGGGTGTGTTTAACATGGAATGGTCTCCTACACTGGTGAACAAGCAATTAGATACACAAACAGAGAACTAAACTAGTGCGGGTTCATTGCCTTAACACCTGAAGTAGTCAGTGACAATAACCTTTGTCTTTTTCATAGTCCACCCAGGCCAACTCCTTGTTACCATCCATAATATATTGTCTTCAGATGATGACAGACACAAATTTACAGGAGTAAACCAAATAAAGTTTCTGAAAACCGCTGGAGTCCATGAGTGCCTTGAACGTCACATCACATGCAGCTCTTTGTGAGAAACAAAACAGGATCAGTATGCACAAACTCCCGGGTTATGGTCAAGAAATGTATTTATTAAACTCCCCCTGGGTGTCACTCTTTGTTTTTATTCTGGAGGAATGTGTGTACATCATGAGGAGTCTGAAAAGTAATGTTCTTCCAACCATGCGTGATGCGGAGCTTAGCGGGGAACTGCAGACCGTATTGGATTCCCTCTGACGGGAGCCTCAGCGGAAAAGTCAGAAAAAAACTTAACTTGCCTGTTTTCGTGAATAACCATGCCTTTTTTCTGTGCGGCTTTCATTACACAAGCTTTGTCTTTGAAGTTTCAAAACTTTATTATCAGGGGTCTGGGATGTGAGGCTGGGCTCGTAGATTTTACAGGACCGGTGAGCGATTCACCAGGTCCTCGTTCTTTCCCAGTGAGCAACTTCACTTTTTATTTCCAGACCTTGGATGTGAGCTGTGCTGTTGCGTCCTCCTTGTTGCTAATAAGACTTTCGGCGGTGGTTAGTCACCCCTTGATGGCGTCCAAATCCGGCCTGATGTGTGCGATGCCTTCAATGACTTCCCTGTGTCGCTCTAAACTCTCTGCCATAAGAGATTTGATGGCCATAAGCACAGCCTCTTGCTGTTGAGTATGAGTGCCATGTTGTCACACCGTGGTGAGCTCTGCCCTGTCTTTGGGTTTTTGTCTTGTGAATTTCCTGTTTTAATTGGAAAAGTAACTCTCCTCTCGTTTCAGGTCACTTGCCCTTCCTCTTGTGTCACCGGTCTGACGTCATCCCCTGATCCTTGATTGTTTCCACCTGTGACCCCCTCCCTTCATGTGTATATAGTCCGTGTCTTTCCCTGTCTTGTTGCCAGAATATTTCGTCCGTTATGCCGAATGTTTCCAGCCGTTTTCACAGCCTTGTTTCATGTCAAGAGATCCTAATATCCTCGCTCAGGTTTTTGTATTCCCTGTTTTTTCCTAGTAAGATTAACTTTGTATTTTTTGAATTCTCTTTTGCTCACCTTGTTTTTCCTCCTGGAGCGACTTTGTTGTTGTGTTTTATTTGTTAACTTTGATAATTGTTTTTCAGCGCCTCACGTTTTGGATTTAAAGAATAAATACCAGTTTGACTTGCGTACCTCCGCATCCGAGTCCTTATTCCTGCCCGGGTCTGACACATGTTGGGTAGTGTCATTGGAGACTGTGGCCGTTTCCATCTTGCTTCTTTCATTAGTCAGGTCCATTCTAGCATGGCTAACAGTGCTAGCCACTGAGGATCTTGTTATAAGTGATTTAGCGTCAGGCGACTGTGGCTTGGTGGGAGAGTGGGCCGTCCTCCATTCGAGAGATCAGCGGTTCGATCCCAACCTCCCCCGTTCCAGATGTCAAAGTGTCCTTGGGCAAGGCTCCATGTTTCAGTCATTTAAGCTTAACTGGGTTTTGTCCTACTTAAAGAAAATTTGCTTTTATTTTCAATGGGTTTGAAATCTGCAGAAACAAAAATCTTCTCTGGGGTTCCGTAAGGGTCAGTTCTTGGGCCATTGCTCTTCAATCTGTACATGCTCCAGTTTGGTATAATCGTAAAGAAACACAATATATTCTTCATTCATATGCCGATGACACACAGTTATACATGTAGCTTTCCTCTTATGATTTCAGACCATTTAACAATCTAGTATACTGTATAAAATATATTAATTGCTGGATGTTCACAAACTGTTTTTTGCCCCCCCCCCTGTGCGTCTGCTTTAAGGTGAAAAAACACAGACAAGAACAGAGAAACCCCAACCTGAATCCCACTATTCCCTTCTAACAACCCACGTCAGACATGGTCACAATAACCAACCAAGCAACCAAATAACATGTAACATACTGTAAGTAGATAGGTAAAATAAAAAATATAAATAAAACTAATAGCAAAAAATTAACACTAGGAAGTGTCCTCAGCATCATCAGGGGTAACAGTAAGACTATTACTAATAAGCCTTGGGTCCCAGGTTTTGTGGAATGCTGTCAAAGATCCCCTCTGTGAAAACCTTAACCTCTCTAACCTTAGACATTTCTAAATTTCACGTATCCAACTATTATGAGTTTGTGGAGAAACATGTTTCCATTTAAGGAGAATGTTACGCCTGGCAAGCAGGACGGTAAAGGCCACGACACGTTGTGTAGTAATGGGCCGATTTTTAGACGGAGGGAGACCAAAAAGAGGTTCTGAATTTGTGTTAAGAGCCTGTTTGAAGATTTGCAATATATTGGACCAAAATTCAGAAAGCTTTCAGAACATTTGTGCGTGGTCGGCTGGGGATTGGATGTTTAATGGGTTCAATTGCACATAAGCACGGCATGGATCAAACGGGCCAGGAATGCACCCTGAGATACTCTTAGTTGGTCCTGAAAACAGATTCACACTTGGTATCGCTGTCTCTGTAATACAGTGAGCAAGTCAAAAGCATTGGCATTATTTTAGATACTGATCTGAATTTATCATTTAAAATATATCAAAAATTTAGAGCATTCATATCTCAAAATGGTTAATGAATTCATCTTAGGACAACTGTAACACTATTTGCAGGACAAACAACAGGCAAACAAAAACATTCAAAACGCAGTACAAATGTGTACATTGTGTGTGTGAATGTGGTCGCACTTGTTTTTTGTACAGTTGGTTAAATGTTTAGAGTTTCTATTTGATTGTGTTGATGTTTTGTGGTTGTCATTGCTGTTGTTGGGTGTATGCTTCATTGATTTAGTTTTTGCATTTTACTCACGCTTGCTGTATCTTTATTTTTGTGTTTATGCTACTCATGTTCTTGTGTTTATGCTTATATTATTATATTTCGTATTTCCCTGTAAAGCACTTTGAGGTTAGGTGTAATGAAATGTGCTATATAAATAAAAAATTGCCATTCCTAGTATTTTCTACATTTATATGAATACAGCACAATCTCTGTTGCACCTTATATGAAATATGAGCTTTTCATTACACTGCAGCCATATGATTTCCCCAAAAGCAACAATTTGCAGCCATTTAATTGACTCTGCATTATCAACTGGAGCTAGATGAAGGCAACTTGCCAACACAAAGTGTGGCTCATTTCAAATACAAAATGTGGGTGGACTACAAGTGAGCTGATAATCCCAGTCATTTATTCATTACACAGAGAGGGAACAGCGGGAGAAGATAGAAAGGAACCTGTGTCAGGACTGATAATAATAATTCATTACAATGCACAGGTCTAAAGATGATATAAAATGGCAGAAATTACATTGTTCCTAAAGAGCAGTTTATTATAATGCAATTATAATGCAATGAAAGAGTGGCCATGATGAATATTTGATTATTTTAGAGCTGTTTCTCTGTTGGTAATTACTGCCGTAAAAGAAAGATTCCTCAGTCTATAGAGCACATAGGTTACTGCCCAGAAGCTCACACTTTCACTATTGCACTGGAATAGTAGTTTAACATCATAATACACAGGAGGCAGACAATGCTCTTTAATAAAAACGGAATATCGTCATGTATTACTAAGTTCATTGATTACATTATACTACTGAATTGAGCAGTAGTGGTCAGGTTTTCCAGGAGTCCCTGAACACAACTTTCTTCAGATGCTGGGAATGATGTACCTTCAGACTGACTGAAAATGAGTTATATTTTACAGTTTTAGAGCAGCTTCAAGGGGTCAGGTTAGCCAAATCAAACAAAACAACTCCTCTTTTTGTATTTAGCCATGCAGATAATGAAAATAAACTATTGTGTGTGTGTGTGTGTGTTAATGAAGGAACATGTCACCCAGTGTGACTCAATGTGTTTTAAATAGTTGTAAACAACAATGGAGCTCTATGGCACAAAGGAAGAAGATCAGGCTTTGGATACACAATGTTAGTACAATACATTCATTGTGTCTTTTGGTCATTGGTTGACTATGAGAGAAAAATATAGCATATCGGCAGACTTGACAGAAAATCAAAACCCATCATATGAGGCATGTCACCCTGGTACATGCATTAATATTTTAAATTGTTTAAAAATGAATCCTGCAACCAATATTAATCCATATTAAAATAAATATTAATCACAATCATTAATCACTGTACTTTTTAAATTTACTTTAACAAGTGAGTCAGACTTTAAATCTTCCGTTCATTCATTAATGTCAAGCAGGGGGCGACTCCACTGGCTCCACAAATGAGTCTGTTTGTATAAAAGTACAAGAGTAAAATGAGCTTCTCACTTGATTTATTACTCATTTTCCAAATGAGTTTATGGTCTCAATTGCTAGTTACAGGTCTTCTTCGATACAACATAATGTTCATGTAGTAAATTATGTTTCAATTTAGAGTAAAATAGATGATAAAGCGGGCTATGCTTCGGGGTGTGGCTTGTGATTGACAGGTTTCTGTTTTAGTGACACTATAGAGGCTAAGGAATATGTGACCCACACAGAATATGTAGTCACATTTTCTGTTTAATCCTGTGTATTTGCCCTGTGAATGTACTCGGGTGATTTATTTAAGTAAGTCTTACAAGGCTTTTGTGTTGAAAACTACTGCGGACAGCAGAGGGCAGCAGAGCACTTGAAGTACATGGACCTTAACACTTGCTGTACAGAGACTGTTGCTACGACACAGCTGTCGTAAGCTTGCCATTCCAGCAGGACCAACCAGATGAACGGCAGCAAGTTTCCTCTGCTTTATTAAAGCTGCAGTCGGCAAGTCTGGCAGATCGAGTTGACTCGCCCCTCCCCCTCTACCACCGAGCTCCTCCGCTCCCTCCCATTGAGTGCTCGTCAGTGCGCGTGCACCAGATTTCTGTGAATGCACCTGTGTCTTCTCTCATCCATAAACAGCATGGAGTACATGCTACATGGAGGTAGGCTGGCTAATATACTCATAGATAGCAACTGCTAAAATAATTTAGCGTATGCCTAGCTTGAGGTGTGGGCCTGTGATATTGTAACATGCACGGGGGGGGGGGGGTCTGTGGCTGAGAGCCAGCTCTGCAGTGAGTGGACAGGATGATACGGGCGCGGTGGATTTTTGCAAAACAAACAAAGACAACTACAAGCTCCAGGTGCACGTAGAGGGGTGTTTTTTTTTCTAAAACCGAATGATTTATGTTGTTCCATCAGAGCAGAGTTTCTGCTTGAGCGAATATGATCAAACAAATGTTGCCGACTGGGACGTTAATTTCTGTGTTTTACAGGTTAGTTATGTGTAGAAAATCATAAACATAAACAGGTCCGTACCTAATGCTACATTACATGTAGACAAATGGTGGCAGCACCTGGAGCATGACAATATTTACAGCATCTACAAAAGGAGGGCACTGCAGAAATAGTTTGGGAACCACCGTCCTAAATAAAGAAGAGCACATCAGAAGAAGTTATGTAACGCACAGGCATGAACTGTAGACGTATAATGAGAGTGGAGAACAAGCATTATTGTGTGTGTTTGAGTGTGTTTTTCAACAGTCAGAGAATATTAACAAGTGCTGAGGACCTGCTGATCCTCGCCACCGCTCCCAACTCAGAGGGAGGAGCTGTTTGCCACTGCTCACTGATATTGACTTTTGACTCGGCAGGTTTTATGTTCCTGCTGAATTCAGCACAGTCTCTGAAGAGACCCCCCCATCTCACCCCTTTTTTTCAGTGCAAATGAAATATTGATGAGAGGCCCCGGCACCCCTTTTTTCCATCTATTCTTTCACTCATTCCCACTCTGGCTTGCTCTCTTTCTCTCTCACACTGTTTTGTCTCTATTCTCCATCATGACTTTCTCTATTCTTGTGTTTCTGGTGCAATCTTCAAACAGATGGAGGAGAAAAGGGCTGTGTATTGTTTGTTTTGAGGGTTTGCGTGTGTGTGTGTGTGTGTGTGTGTGTGTGTGTGTATAGATTTGTGTTAAAATGTACACCAGCCAAAGATTCTGGCAGCAGCGTTTACAAGAATCTTTAAATTTCATAGCTCATGATTGTCGTGGTAATTTGAATGTCATCATAATCAATATTGCTTACGCACCCTAACATCAGTTGGCATTAAACAACAGATTTACCTCCAGAGAAATAAACAAGCCTTCTCAAATGATGCATAATACTTTGGTACACACACACACACACACATTAATGTGATGAACCCATTTGATTTATTTTTGATTTGCTATCATTGCAAATTTGACTAAATATTTTACTGATTTGCTTTGAGTAATTGCTTCAAACAGGGAGGAGGGAAGTGTTTCCCTTTTAATAACATAGAAGCACAGCAGGATAAGTACTATTTGATGGATTAATACTTGGATTAGGAACCCTGCAGTTAATCCAGGCAGTGGATAACACTAAAGATGTTAATAGAGGTAATGCAAACCAGGATGAATTGTGAGCTGATAATCATGTAAATGAGCCGTGGAGGTTTAATGATTGGCTCTGGGAGATCTACATATAGGTTAAAGTTGCAATGAGAAACAATTTAATGTTAAAATAGACTTGGTGTGGGGCTGCAATGGATAATCAGTGTTGCCTGGATTCTTTCAAGACCTTAAAAAATAAAACTGTGATATCGTACAATGCTTGTACCAATGTACCATCCACGACATTGGCCAGTCCCAACTGAAAGGTTATGTAGAAATACAGAAAAATCATGAGCATGCTTTGTGCCATTTAATGTCAGGTTATGATTTCCTGGTTTCAAAATGCCCTTTTCATGACAAGTGTGTCCCTGTGTGTCTAGAGACCCCCAAAGTGTGACAAACGACCACTGCTCTCTCTTTTCTCCTGCTCCATTGATCAGAAAACATGTGCAACAATAAACTAGTCAGATTTGCAGCTCCATATGATGTCCTATGGTTGGCTGTACCTCCAGCTATGTGATCATCCCCACCAATGGAGTAACCTGTGGACTTACATTTCTGATCAACTGACCTGGTAACATGGCACGATAAAAATAAATAAAGTGGGGGGTTTGCACAAGCTGTGCACTGTCCCAATGAGTGGACAACAGGCTCTACATGCACGTAGAGGCGTGATTTTTTTCTTCTAAAACCAGAGGATTTATGTTATCGGAGCATATCTGACCCTTTCAAAATCTGATTTCCCGGTCCAAACGCTCCATCAAACAATACAGAAAACAACGACAGAACCTGTGAACAATTACCATGACTTCGTTCTTCCTTTTCATCGATGTTAAAGAGGAAAAATAACATTTATGTTTATCGTTGATGTTTTAGTCAGATCTGTTCAAACAACAGGGAACGCAGCAATGCAGAATTTTAGATATATGAGTTCTGGACTGGCTTGGGCCCGCAAATCGTATTTTGAAAGGACGTTACATCACGACTTTACAGACTTCACACTTGACAGAATTTCACCCATTTCTGGCCAGTATTCTTTTTCTTTTTATATCACAGCTGCTGACACAGTCCAATGTTTCAAATTCTTGTTATATCATAACAAATTTTAAAGAATTACAGCAGCTTTCCTGCAGGAGCACACAAGACAGCAAGAGGCCCCCCAGCTGACTCAGCCTGTTCAACTTGGGATGTACCTCAAAAATGCTACCCTGAGTCGAGGCTGAGCCTCAACAGGCGTACAACTGTGCAAGATAGGATAAAAGTTCCTACCTTTTTGGCGCCTTCTGCACAGCCCCGGCAATGGTGAGCTCAGCCGTCGTCCCAGCGAGCAGGTCCAAACCGATTGAACGTCCGGGGTCACCAATTTACCAATTTATGGTAGAACAATGTATTATAAAAATAGAAAGGTCTACAAGAAGGAGTCAGCAGAGAGGTCTCACAGAAATCAAGGAGAATTTATTGTATCAAGTTTTAACACACTCATCACAGAGTTCCAAGATCCAAAATCCTAAATTCCAAATTCCAAGTGTCTCTTAACAGAACTTCCAGTGTTATACTGATGTTCGTGTGCTGCCAACGCCGGCACGTCCTAGTGATTTTTCACTGTTTATATCAATATCTTAGTGATTATACAGTGTACAAACGTGATCTATATTTTCCTGGAGACGAGAGACTCCTCTCCCGCATTCTTTTTACTGCAAGCTCATAGGTCACTCACACGGCCAATTAGGGACAGGAATGGTGTCCGTCATCATTTTCTGTGAAACTAACCAATAGACACTCAGAAAATCACCAAGACCCACCCGATACCACCAGCAAGCTAATCTGATCCTTTTACGGCATTCTGACGCTGGCAGCAGATCACAACAGTGAAAAACATAAGCGCCGTTCTGGAACTGATTTGGCCGCAACAAGGATTACGGTGCTTCTGTGCCAGAGGGTTGATTCCTCCGACAGAGAGGAACAATAGAGATCCATTTGAAGATGAGTAAGCGTTTTTACTTCACAAAAACAATGTGTAATTGTGACCAGATTGGCCAAAGTGTGCTTCTGTGTGCAATGCGTAAATTGGTCTGTGTATCAATAGTTATGAACATTGTTTGACAAAATTGTCTGTCCATTAATAAAGTATAGAGTAAAGTATTACTCTCTGATAATTATTTAGTTTTGTATTATTGATAAGTGAGCTTTACTCACTAATAGTCTAGATGAATGGATATGTTTTGGCCACTAGTTCAGCACACTGTTCTGTGCAGATGAAACTATCTTTCATAGAATTGCATTTCTTTATTTGTATGTGATTTTTATACTGAATGTAACAGTGAAATCCTTTTTTTGTCTGCCACCTGGAACACATCATCCTTGTCCTGTGTTCCTGCACCACAGCCATCACCACCTCACCAGCACATGGCACAGCTGAATATATGAAGCATAAAAACATGCAAATTATGTATATATTGTAAATTGGTTTGGAAGAAAAACAGTTGTAATGCTTTTTTCCTTAATTGTGAATATCCCATGAAGCTAGATATGTAGTATGAAGTCCCATTTCATCTCATGGTGAAAATAGAGTGAAAATAGTTTTTTTCTCAAAAAGTGATATTGACAAAATTCCATTTCAGACATTCTACATTTATCTACTATTTTAATCATTTATTACACTATTCGTCCACATGAGTAAAGGTATTTTTTCATAAGAGATATAAAGAATTTGAAAAAGCGGAATTCAATTTTCAGCATTTGGGCCAAATAATCACTTTACACATTGCTGTAGGACAAACTTGGTCCTCACTGTACATAAAGCTTAATTTGTTCCAAACATTTCCATACAAAACACTTGAGTATTACTTATTTTATGCAAGTACCCTTAAAAGGGAAGTTAACAAAAGTATGCAAAATCGAGAAACTAGCCTTAGACCTCAGAGGGTTAAAGTCTTGAAAGAAGAGACAGCACGTTTCATATCGACATTTCGAGCCTAATTAAAGTGAAATTCCAGCATAAAATCATCCCAGGGTCTTTTTTTCAGCAAATTCGGTCATCAAATAAGTCATCAAGACAATTTTTTCCGTGTATGAGAGATATCCCGGAGTCGCTAACAGACGGACGTGGCTTACACTAATTAGCTTGGGGCAGCATTGTGAACGCCATAAAACGTCTTTTTTAACCACTAATACTTCTTAAAATAACAGCAAACCTCTGCAGCAGCATGAGAAGAGTCCCTACACAGAAAACAAAGCAACGTAGTTAGTGAACCCAGAGTTTATTAAAGAGTGTTTAAAGACTTACCTACTGGCCCCTGTACCAGCTCCTCTCATAGTAAAGTCCATTCAAGTGGATTGCCAAAGTCAATCCAAAAGGAAGGAGCCCATTGGTGATTTATTAAAGCAAAATACATAAACACTGTGGTTTGTGGCAGTTTGGTGAAATATAAGTTAATAATAGATGGTAAAAGTTTTGGAAAAGTTTGGTGTTTGGTGTAATATCTCCGTTAATCGCTCATTAACAAAAAAAATTGTCTCGATGGCTTATTTGATGACCGGATTTGCTGAAAAAGACCCTGGGATGATTTTACATCGGAATTACACTTTAACAACATAAATGATAGATGCTATATAATTATTTGATATGGAGCTGCACTGGACTTTTCTTCAGGTAAACAGTCAGTTCTCTTCATTCGTTTTGAGCAATGGGAACCTGTGGACACTGCCGGGGAACACCAGGTGAGTGTGTCTTAGACCTGATATGCATAGAAACGTCTTTTAATGTTAATTAGTTAGCTAGCTAGCTGGAGTTAATGAAATCTGCTAGCAACAGTTGTCATTTGGCTCTCTGTAAGAAAACAAACAAGTGAAGAGAAAAGCCTTTAAAGTGCTGTTTCAATCACTTCAAATTAGTACTTGACTTCTACAATTGGCTTGAATTAGTTATCAATTAAACAACCATTTTAATCATAATTTGAACCAGTAACTGATGTAGAATAACCATAAACATGTTGCTTATAAACTTTTATATCCATGATAAGTTTTCTTCCTAGTCCATTTGTAAACTTCTCCATTAGGGAGACGGGCAAAACAGCCATATTATCAGTGTTTGCTACTTGTTTATAATCTAGCAGGTGTCTCGGGTTGGTAATGAATTCTTCTCCACCAGCGCTCCATGTACACCATTACTCTTATCCCCAGACCATGGCATGCTAATTAACATTTATAGAATACAATTTGTTTTCAGACAGCATGAGAGGAAGGAGGATGAGAGAGAGAGGGAGGAAGGATGCTTTTTGATTTGATGGAAAGAGTTGACAGGAACAAAGTGGCAGGAATAGCAAAAGAGTGCGGGCCAAATTAAAAAAGGCAACGCATTGCAGAATATAAACAGACAATTAACCAGAATACACAAATAAGATGGAGAGAGGGAAATGATGCCGACAGCCATGAAAACGAGCCGTCTGCTGCTTCAGAGGGGATGGGGCTGGAGTCAAGACCCTGAAATGACTCTTTCAACAGCATACTGAACTAATAAGGTAACACTTGCACCTGTTTAGAATGAGCTGTTTGTAAAAATGTTGTCCAGTCATCACAACCCACTTCTAATCTGAGGGATACGATGCAGCTTAATTGATTGCATATTCATTAATTTTGTGATTCATTTTAATTCCACAGTTGTCATTGTTTTGTGTTTTGATGATTTTACACTCTGACAGGATTTTACACTTCAGGTTCTGTACTAAACAACAAATTATAAGTAAAAGGGGGCATTAAACATTCATAAAAAATATGTAGTAAATTGCCACAAAATGCCAGCCAAGGCTTTAGGCTCAAATTCGGTGCATTCAGACCGGATGCGATAGACGCTATTAGAGCCATTGTAGCCATTGTTAGGGGTCCAAGCCCGAGGGGGCTGGGGCCATGCGATGCAAACGGCAGCGTGGCCCCAGTACCAGCGGTGCTGGGAACCCTATTGTTTTCACATGGATATTTAATTTTTTTTTTTTTTCCATTGGTAAAACTCATACTGCAGCCTGCACCGTACAAGTTATGGAGGTGAAACTTTGAGCTTTGGATCGGACCCCTGCACATACAGCAGACACAAAAAATGACGCATGTTCACCAGCAGGTGGCGCTATAATCAAGTTTAGCGCATTTTTGCCTGTAACTCCCACATCGTACCTTGCACATTCAAAATATATTACAATACATTACATTCAGATGTTCCCTGAACCTATTTGAATCTCTGGATATAGGCCACGTCCATTTCCACCTACACTTTTTTCATAAGCTACTTTTTAGAACTCCTAGGCCTAGCCGAGTGTCCGATCAAGATGAAACTTGGTACACGTAATGTTTGGATGGTCCTTTAGCGGACTCATCCTAGGCCAAGAGTCTGATAAGCACGAAATTGTGCACACAATCTTTCTAACCCTACAGTCAAAAGTTATCAAAAGACTTTTCATAACCCAAATAATATGAAAGGTATAGAGGTAAGACTTGGTAAACTGTAGTCAAAACAGGAAGTGGTGCGTTACTTTAAAGTAGTTTCTCTGATTATCACACAACTTGGAAAAGTTATTTTCCGGAGCCGACTGAGGGTCTGTGCAAAATCTGACATCAATCAGCCACAAGCTGGGGCTGTTATGCAAAATTGAGTAAGTAATACATAATGTGAACAAACGCAATATTTATGTTGCATGTTTGGGGCTCACGCACCTCTGAGAACAAGCTTTTCTGTAATGAGCAAAAATAAAACCAAACTGCCTATCAGGTTCACACACAAGCACTTAGATAACATTCTAAAATTGGCAACTGCTAATATTGATGCACTTGTGAAGGCTAAGATGTGTCAGGTTTCAGGAGCAAGTTGAATTTGGGGGAGGCAGTTTAGTTTTGGTGTTGTTGGGCAAAAATATTGTTTGTTGTTTTCAGGCTTTGGGGAAATCTAGCACACGACGGGAGACTATAATCAATCACAGGGCATTTCAGAGAGAGAGAGGGTTCCTATTGGCTCAGGGCAGAGAGGGGAGGGGGAAAGGTCTCACTCTGCTTCAAATTCTTTCCTACTGCAGCTTAATAAATATTTATTGTGGTCATATTTAAAGTATGGCACATTGTGCAAAAATATTGTCAATAAACAGCTTCAGTATAAAAGCCTTCTTTCTTAAAATAATACTGATAGCTTCCTCAGTCTCACTACTTTAGTTGGTGCACACCACGACTGTTGTGGCGGCTGTGGCTCAGTGGAAGAGTGGGTTGTCCTTCATTTGGGAGATTGGCAGTTCGGTCCCCAGTATGTTGAAGTGTCCTTGGGCAAGACACTGAACCCCGAATTGCTGCATGGGTGTGAATAATTAGATTCGATGGTATGTAGAAGTCCACTGCCATCAGTGTGAGTGACTGTGTGACTGTGAAAAAAAGGTTTGAAAGCGCAATGAGTAGTCAGAAGACTAGAAAGGCGCTTTATAAGTACAAGTCCATTCATCATTATCAACAACACAGGAGTGGAAAGATATCGAAAATGAAAAGTTGTAGGAAGTAAAATACTATGTTGTTGTTGGAACTGCACTCATCTCAGGCTCTTCAGCATCTGTTTTGTGTAAAAGGATTATTCATTAATTGTGACTGTCTGAGAATGTACTTCCACTTTTTTACACTAAGGAAAGGAAAGAAAATTCAAGGCGTTGTTATTTATAGGTTATTATGCAACTGTTTTTCTGATCCGACCCTCTAGAGCTTAAATTAGGCTGTATGTGGCCCATGAACTAAACTGAGACTGACACACCTGACCTAGTCTGTATGAGGATGTATTAGTTATTGTGCTGTCCATCCCACAAAAAAAGGATTAATTTGAATTCACTGATTCCGCATCACACTAAGGTAGATTATGTAAGCTCAATACCATTTTAAAGAAATGCCAAAAAACAAACAAAAAACATTTGGTATGTTCGACAGGCTGACCCGGTAAATACCGGACAGTTTTAAAGAGTTGTTCATAAAAAAAAAGTGTTTGTTAATTTTCATCCATCACGACTCTCTCCCCATTTCTACTCTGTCTCTGTCCCTCTGTCAAAGAGAAGGCCAAAAAGAAAATCCTAGAAAAATTAAAAACAACTAAAAAGAGCATCACAAACGGTGTACGAAAGTCAACCGCATATGGTGACAGCCCAGAAGTGGACCGCAAAGTGGGCCGTTAGAAGGCGCAAGATTGGCGGTGATGCACCAAAAATACCATTATGCTACCGAAAGTACGTCTGGGACATGAACAGCCACGACCCGGGAAACCAACCAACCTGTGCTTTGGGACAGATCCACCACCACAACCTGCCTCCTTATGCAGTGATTTTGTTGTCTTACTTTATGTCTCATGCTTTCAATACACATAATGCCGCCCATGTAATGTGTTAAGTTGGCAAAAAAAGTTTGCTTCACCAGAAGTGTCACTACGATTTTATTTTGTATTTTTTGTGTGCTTTTTGTGATTATTACAAGAAAATAGGATACCTAAAGAAATTGCACCTATCAATACTCCTATGAGATAAAATCCACAATAAATAAATAACTAAGTATATTATAATAATCACAGCTATGAAATCAATGGAAATGAAATGCTAATGAATTCTATTCTGCAGATATTTTTCTTTATTCCGTTGCTAATTGTTGACCTCACGTATGGTATTTCATATAGTTAAATCTTTTTATTTACTGCTACGTAACTGGTGAGAGCAGCTCGGGCTTCCACATAAATCATACTGATAGCTTGGTGACCTTGCTGAAGTTTGGCTTATCTAGCAGACTTGGAAACCAGGCTCTAAATTTTTACAAGCTAAGAAGGTCTTGTAGTGCACACCGAGCCAATGATTCAACCCAAAACAACACTGGCTGCTGCTTTTTCTGGTGGGACTCCACTACAGAACAAATAATTCAATGCAAGAATTGAATAATAAATAATCAAAGCCATAAGAAGTGTCTAAGGTCACGCAAACAAAGAAGGGGCCTTGTCGTTGAGTAATGGGAAGGAAAGAGTCTGTTTGTAACGCTTACACCTGAGAACAAAATCATCAGATGACAAAAAGCTTTTACAGCCATGTACTCAGGAACACTCAACCACTCAGGAGTAATTAGTGCTTTATAAAGTACACTTGATCTGGCTACATATTGATTCTAGGAAGTCTTCACTGTGTGTGTGTGTGTGTGTCTGTGTGTGTGTGTGTGTGTGTCAACATAGATATCAAAATACGTTTGTTTTTTTACTATAGTACGTAATATGATATCCAGGCATTCTGACTATAAAGACATCATTTTCCACATATACTCCATTTGATTAAAAGGAATAGTTCAACCTGTTGAATTCAACCCCCTCAGTGCTCTTTCTGGTTTTCAACCTGAAGAAAACTCCACCAAACACCCAATCAAAATGCACAGTGTATTGCATACTCTTCTAGAGAGAAGATTAATCCTGTTAAATTGGAAGGAAGCCTCCCCCCAACATTTCAACACTGGATCAGGGATATTTTGAGATTTTTTAACTTAGAGAAAATGAGAAATGCTATTCGTGAGTCTGTGATGACAGATCATTTCAAGTTTGGCAGCCCTTTATCACACACTTGGTTAACCAGTTTTAAATGTGTTTGATGTGAAAATGTGACTTTGTTGCCAAAGCCTTTGCCCTGCTTATTTTGTTTTTCTTTTGTGAAAAATGTATATATATATATATATATATATATATACACACACACACATATATATATATATATATATATATATACATGTGTGTGGGTGTGTGTGTGTGTGTGTATATATATATATATATATATATATATATATATATATATATATATATATATATATATATATATACATATATATATTATATATATATATATTTTTTTTTTTTACCTTAAACATTGTTTTTTGAAAATGTATTAGTGTCAGAGTTCTGTGAATCAGGATATCGAGCCTGAGCCAAAATGGAAACAGCAGTCGGTGTTTGTTTGAAGGAACTTGAACTTTGAAATCAGTGCCATAAAATGAGTGCTATTTGGCTAAAAAACTAACCTGCACTTTCATTATACTGTATAGACATTTTATATCTACTGTATATCATACAGTAGCACATGTTGCTTCATGAACCATTGTTTCTTTAAAAGGTTTGTAAGAATGCAAGAAAGAAATCTATAGCTGCATCTTCTCCAGCAGCTTTTGAATGGGGGTTGATATAATATTTTTCATCTTGTAGACAATCGCCATGACAACAGTAATGTGTGCTGATGTGCTCTGCATGAATGTGATATCTTTGACCGGTTCTGTTGCAGCTGTGCTGAAATGTTGTTAAAGCTAATATGAACCAGACGCTTGTCACAGTTTAACGTAATTTCACTCAGGCTCTTTACGTCCATGTCCAATGTCAGGTTTTATGGCCTGACACACTTATGCCCTTTTCCCTCCGCTGCCTGCCCTCTGAGTGATGAGTCAGTCATCAGAGAATACTCCTCTGCTCAAAGATTTATACAAGCCTATAGGCCATCAGACCTGCATTACTACTGGATAATCAATAGTGCCGCGCTTACGGCTTAGAGCGTGGCCTGCAGCTTATGTTTATAAGGCAATGCTTTCAGATGGTGGATGGCTGTAAAATAATGCTTCAATGATTTCAAACCAACTGTTAGATTCTTGAGGGTTTCCTCTGCTGTGGACAACACCCTTAACACAATTCATGTTGTTTTCACAGAACATGCACAGTAAGTCATTTACTTAACACGCAAGCTTACCCAATACCAAACTAATGGATCTTTCTTGTCTCATTTACAAATACTTGCACAAAGAATGAGAGAAATGAAAACCTAATGTTGTTCAAAACCTTAAATATAGTATAAAGCCTCTACGTCTGCAACATTGAAACAGCCAATCAGCTTTTCCAATGAACAGATCTTTAAATTAAAATGAGCAATAGCTGATGATAGTTGTGTAAAATAGAGCAACTACTTTTCTTATGCCAGTTTGTTTAGATTTTTGCGCTGTCATTAAAGTAAATATGATAAACGAATCAAGCCAACCCTCGATCATTTTACAGTGGTTAATTCCAATCTCAATCAGAGACAGCCAGGTGTTGAAGTTCTTTCAATTTCATGGCCATACAGTCAAAGAGGGGACTATTTGAATTGATTTCATTCATTTGGGATTAGTCTGGTGATGCCAGGCTAGGACAAAAGAGGAGCAGAAGAAATTGCCTGAGGAGCTAGCAGGCTTTATGCTTGTCACCTGGAGCACTATCTGGTGAATTCAGAAGGTCCCTTGTGGGAAGCTAAGCTAGTTAGCTCAAGAGGCTAATGACACAATATCGGCTACTGCGTCACCAACAACA
This sequence comes from Echiichthys vipera, assembly GCF_963691815.1. Taxonomy (NCBI): domain Eukaryota; kingdom Metazoa; phylum Chordata; class Actinopteri; order Perciformes; family Trachinidae; genus Echiichthys; species Echiichthys vipera. The sequence continues at coordinate 23,911,893 of NC_139843.1, read as the reverse complement.
TTACTGAACTACTCACAGTGCACACGCCTAAATGGTCTTTAGTCTGCAGTTAAATACACTCTAGTTGATAGAGCACTTTAACTTGCCAACACAATTGACGCTGAATCTCTTTTCACTCTGTATTTCATCTCTTTCTCATTCGGTTTTCTACCAGCTCAGCTTCTCGATGCCCTTTACTCACTTCTCTCCACCATCACTCAACACTCACGCTCTCGCCCACCAGCCAATCACATTACAGCATTTAGCTAGCTCAGAGAGGTCCGTCAGTATGGTCAGAAAAATTCTGAAAATAGAATGAACATGGATAACTCTACTCTTTGTGCCAGGGGCATATCAAGGATTATGGGAGATCCGAGGCTTAGGCCACAGGGAGGGAAGATGTATGCGCAAAGATCTGTTTTTTTTATATGGTTTTGTTCCAGGGCTTCGGCAAGAACATCTGCGGCTTGAGCCCAAGTAGCCATCCCCTAACCGTGCCCCCGCTTCGTGCCCTCTTGTCCTGCAAGATCAACCATACCACCCCTGGTTATGAGTATGATCCCTCGAAGAAGGTTCTCGCTGCTGCCAATCATGCCACCTACGAGTAAAAGTCCTTGGGTGACAAAGGGAACCAGGATTAAGACATTCACTCACTCAGACGCACACAATAGTGTACACTCGTGGATGTATATCTGCTGTTAATGTAACCAAACAATTTGTTTGCGAAGTTACACGTTTGATTGTATTTTCTTTTTTAATTACATGAATTTGAAGTTCAAGTTTCTACATGGCAACAGCCACTTAATCCTTTAGATAATGGCAGTCAGTGGTACACATTTTAATTTGTTGTGCAAATACTGCATACTATATTTAGCCTTCTGGTACTCATTTCAAATATTAAAACTGCTATTAAAATCATTTATTAAATATCAAAGAAAAAACATTTTCAAAATAAGGTTCCTCCATCAGGTTTAAAATACAAGGCAAGAAATGACACATTACACCTTGGGCAGATACACAGATGAAAAAAAAATCTATTTTTCACAACCCAATGTAGGCAAGTATGACCATGACCTTAAGCTGTTTTCACATGAACTCCGGAGAATGCAGACATTGTCTAATGTTTCCTTTTGACACATGTAGCACCCTGAGATTGTCATATGCGTTCTCCCTTACTGGTAAGATTTGGTTTATGTGAGTCGTGGCACCTGGGTACAGCGAGCAGCAGAAAGGACATGACGCAGATTACACTGCTGGTTCTTAATTCGGTCATAAACCGGTCTCCTGATGTTTCTTTTCAAAGATTATTTTTTTAAGGGCTTTTATTTCTATTTTCATCAGAATCAGAATCAGATATACTACCCAGGGGGAAATTATTAACAAAATTATTTCTGTTACAAAACTCCAGAAATACAAACAACAAATATTATACAGACTAATAAAAACCCTCAAAAAAACATATATTAGAAAAAAGAATAAATATATATATATATGAATGAAATATCACATTTTTAATTTTACTATTACTGCAGTAGCAAATCAGAGCGAGTCTGACTCGGAATTCAGACTTGAACGTTCCCTTTAAATGCACTTTTATTTGTCAGAAGTTCCTGATTTTTAAGTACAATGGAACGCAGCATAGGGACCTGAAAAGCGTCACTAACATTTTCATATAGCGAGGGAAAGTTGCCACGACACTCAGATGGTGGTATTTCTCATCAAAGAGGCAACACATGCTATCATTAGTTGGTCATATGATCAATCACAATTTTTATAACTCACTCTTTGATAGACAGGAACCTAAGAGACCATTAACTAGATTAAAATCTTACAGATTATAACTTTAAGTGGGTTTGGGATTGAAAAAGCAATACCATAAAGACCTCCATGTTGGTCCTCCAGTGTAATATTACAGCATCACTCTGACCTTGTTAAGCCCAATGACCCGGCACTGGGTCCACCCTAATGGTGCATTAATAAAAATGTCTTCAGCTTTCAGAATCTGTAAACCATCTGCAAGTTGCCAAAGTATGTCTTATGACGAAGTATTTTAACAATACCGTAATAGAAATCTAAACTTCATAAGCATAAGAGCAAGTTGAGATCTAAAGATCAGGGATAATTTTCTCATCACATTTCTCGATTGTGACATGCTGGGTATATATATTGAATCTAGGAATTATTACGAATCCAGAGACATTGAACACAACTCGTTAGGAAAAACACAGCAAATGCTATTTATGGGTAAACATAGCAGTAAAAATTCTCACTGACATAAATTCACATTCTTTTCAAAGTATTTCACTAAAGCTTATGTTATTTTAACCCCCCAAAACTTAGACGTCTGCAGTGAGTCTTAACCTTTCTACTTTAATCTGGGTTATAGTTTGGAGCTCTTCGTTCATATGTGAATACAATTGATTAATAGTGATGGCTTGATTCAGCTATAGGCATTTTCTTTATTTTCTGAGCCCACTAGATGGCAATCTCTGTTCAACAAAGGGTTAAAAGCTTTTTTCTTTTTACCGAATGGGCCATCTAGTGGGCTCAGAAAATAAAGAAGGCTTCATGAAGCTTAATTTGCCCATCACTACTGATCGGCATTCATTGTGTTTATTACCATTTCAATGTTTTTGGAAAATGTATGTTATTTGTATCATGCCAATATGGACATGTAAATAACTGTGAAATAAAACTCACAGTTAACAATTTGAGTGTATTTTCATCACATTTTCAGATTAACAGTTGTTATGGTCTTGGATTTTGGTTGTTTTTGTTTACTGTTTGCTTTTGAGATTTCTCTCCTCTTGTGTCATGTCTTGTTTTACTTCCTGTCTGTATTCATGTAGTCCTGCTGGTCTTCTCTTGTACACCTGTTTTGTATCTTCCCTCGCCCTGTGTTGCCTATCCTTGTCTCATTACCAAATCAGTGTGTCCCTCTGTATTGCTGTTCCCTTCTCACTCTAGCTGTATCTTGTTCTATGATTAGTCCTGTCTATATTTGTCTATGTCTATATATTCCTTGTCTGTTCATCTTCCATTTTTCCTGTGTTGAAGCCTTTTCTTAATCCTTGTGCTCAGCTGATGTTTTCTCCCTGTGCCCATCAGCCATACTGACTCCTAGCTGGTGACTCCTCAACCACCACCACCTCTTCTGAGCCTCTGCTGCCCAGCGACCCAGAGTCTCCGGAGCTGGCCCCGGCCATCGTCTGTTCAGTTCAGTTCAGTTGGGAGTCCCTGCCGACATCAAGCTACTTCTGAGTCCCAGTCGGCAACTCACTGACTCCTGTTCCCTGGTCCCAGTCAGCAGTATCCCTGCCGGCACCTCACCAGTCCCTGAGTCGGGGGTCTCCACTGACGCTTCGCCTGTCCCTGTGTCATGGGTTTCCATCAATGCCACACCTGCCCAGTCGGTGATCTGGTGACACCTGCTCCAGTTCATCCTTTCAAGGGGCTCCGCCCATCTGGACAGCCTAGGGGCTGCCCACCTAAAGTCGTCAGCTCCACTCCTGCCTGTGAGCTTCGACCATGACAACAGTTATAGTAAAGGAGTGGGAAAACGCAATTGCATCATTTGTACATGGGATCTTGATTATAGGGGCTAAATAGAAACTGGAAGCTGAGTTTATTATATCATGAGTTTATCATATATGCAGTATCTCAGAGGTTGTGCTTGTCTTGATTTTGTCTGCCCACAGTGTCAGACTTTTGAAAACCCCTGCAGTAGAGGTACACAAACTCTGGGATGTGTATGAATGTACAGTTGCAGGCTCTCATGTGCCGAACAGGAATTGGTCTGTGAACACAATCTGGTACCACGTATCTGGTAGACAATTTGAACATATTTATTATTACACATTCTATACAGGGTTTGAGTTGAATACTAATAAAAGTGTCTCACTGTGAAATAGAGGCTACCAGATATTATCCTTGCTGTTTTTATCTGTACCAGTCCATGTTAACTTATAGGCGCCCTGTGGAGTTTTCTTGTAAACAAAGTTTCTGTTCCCATTCAGTGATAGTTTGAGACCTGACAAACATATTGAATGGATTTAATAAAACATTCTCATAAAACATTTCCAAAACTTGAGACATGAGTGGTGTGTTTGGATCGTGGTTAAACTAAAGGTGCACTTCTGAACTTGGAAGCAAGAGTGGTTTAAGTATGTATTGACATTTTGACGTTTTCCTGTTTGGTTTTGACTGTGGGTCGCCGTTGGAATTCACTGTAACTACTGTGAATTTCAGAGCAACCAAAACTCAAGGAGATTTTTTGTTTAGGTTTTCCTTTATACGTTTCCTCTCATCACCCTAATTCTGCCAGCAAAAGCCAAAATCCCTTTTCCATAGACATTCACCTAATATATTTTCAGCACTTGCACCCCCCTCCAACACGCACACACACACACACACACACACACACACACACACACACACACACACACACACACACACACACACACACACACACACACACACACACACACACACACACACACACACACACAAGTAGCTCTCCTGTCAGGGATGTGCCCTCATTCTTATTTTCTTTCTTTCTTCCTCCCCCTCACTCCATCATTCACTTACTTTATCCGGGTGTCACTGTGTCAGAATGTATTTGGAGCTAAATTATTCATTAGAGAACTGGAGGGCAATCAAAGAGACTGGAACTCTGGCAGGGCCAGTGTGTATATGCGCACATGCTGGATGGAATGTGTAGTTGCAAGCATACTTGGTTATGTGTGTGTGGGAGCCGGTACAGGAAGAAGTAAAGCAGGCTGGAAGAAAGAGATTACATAGAAACCCAGGGGGAGCCGAACATAGAGCCCTGCAGCTTTCTTTACAGCCAAGATAATGATAATTTAATAGTATTGTGTGTGTGTGTGTGTGTGTGTGTGTGTGTGTGTGTGTGTGTGTGTGTGTGTGTGTGTGTGTGTGTGTGTGTGTGTGTGTGTGTGTGTGTGTGTGTGTGTTTGTGTGCGTGTGTGCATGTGTCAGTACATTGGAGGATGTATACTTGTCAGATAATGATTTCCCCTGATATAATCAATAATGTTTGTATTAAAACATGAACTGTCTGCTGTTACCTTCACTCAACTTTCTGCCCAAAGCAATTTGAGTTCACTCATGTCAGAAAACATCTTTCGCAAGTGATGCCATTTAGATTTTTCTGCGTGTGTATGTCCAATTACCAGGTCTGCTCTACAAAGCACACACTGATCTTTATTGAATCAGTAAGGAGCCAGATCATGGGTGCTTTATAAAACGCTAATTACCCCTGACTTTGTCATTTCACAGACACACATTTGTCTTTCTATAACTGTGAGGACCCTCCTCAACATGGATGCATTCCATAGCCCCAAACCCAACCCTAATAACTCTGACCTTATAACTAAGTCTTGAAGCTATGATCTAACATTTGGAATATTGGTAATTATTATTAACATCGGTTATACGTCGATTATGGTCCTGTAGTACGATCTACACAATATGAATCCATTCAGTCTATCAGCCGTAGGCCTGCATAGAAATTGACCAATGGGAGCCCTCCGTCACAGAAGGCTATGTAGTGATTAGCTTAGCAGCTCAGGTACCAGAGCTTCTGTTACCATGGAGAAGGAAAAGACGGATACCAGTAAGAGGCCTCTGCTAGACCCAACGGAGAAGGTTAAAGAAAACGTAAGTCGGCCGAAGAAAAGCCAGAAACCTATTCAAATCTGTCTCAGAGGCTCAACTTATTTTCAGAATGTAGACCATAGCTTTAAACATCAAACAGTCCTTTTTACCTATAAGTAAAAGCCAAAATTGGCAAAGTCCATTGTTTAAAAAATTGGTCTTCACAAAGATAGTAATAAAGATAAGAAATAAAGTATTATGTCTGGTCTCATTGTCACTGTAGTGCTGATTAACAAGGACATATAGACACATTATTAATAGGGCAGCACTGTGTCTCAGTGGTTAGCCCTGTGGCCTCACAGTGACAAGGTCCTGGCTGTTCTCTGTGGGGTTTGCATGCTCCCCGTGTTCGCATAGGTTTTTTCAGACCAACAAAACATCTATGTTAGCTTAAATGCCCCCTTCCAGGCACTATAACCGTGGCTGTCCACAGCTCCTGACGGGTTAAATGCGGCGTCTGATTCTCACTACGCTGTGCTGTAGATACATGTATGTGACCATAAATAATACACTTTATTGAGTGCTGGCTTTATATTTATACTTAAGCCTATATCCCTGATCATCTCATCTCATCTTCATCCGCTTATCCGGGGTCGGGTCGCGGGGGCAGCAGCTTTAGCAGGGGACCCCAAACTTCCCTTTCTCGGGCCACATTAACCAGCTCTAACTGGGGGATCCCGAGGCGTTCCCAGGCCAGTGTGGAGATATAATCTCTCCACCTAGTCCTGGGTCTTCCCCGAGGCCTCCTCCCAGCTGGACGTGCCTGGAACACCTCCCTAGGGAGGCGCCCAGGGGGCATCCTTACTAGATGCCCGAACCACCTCAACTGGCTCCTTTCAACGCTAAGGAGCAGCGGCTCTACTCCGAGTTCCTCACGGATGGCTGAACTTCTCACCCTATCTCTAAGAGAGACTCCAGCCACCCTCCTGAGAAAACCCATTTCGGCCGCTTGTACTCGCGACCTCGTTCTTTCGGTCATGACCCAACTTTCATGACCATAGGTGAGGGTAGGAACGAAGATTGACCGGTAGATCGAGAGCTTTGCCTTCCGGCTCAGCTCTCTTTTCGTCACAACGGTGCGGTAGAGCGACTGCAACACCGCCCCCGCTGCTCCGATTCTCCGGCGAAACTCACGCTCCATCGTCCCCTCACTCGTGAACATGATCCCGAGGTACTTGAACTCCTTCACTTGGGGTAAGGACTCATTCCCTACCTGGAGTAAGCCTCTCCGGGAACCATCACCTTATCGTGGTGGAGAGGTTTGTGTGTCCCTGTGAACCTGAGGGCTGTGTTGTCTGGAGCTTAATGCTCCTGGTAGGGTCTCCCATGGCAAAGTGGTCTCAGGCGAGGGGCCGGACTAAGAATGGTTCACAAAGACTCAATGGACAAACAACAAAGAGGAAGAGAGACCCTGCCCGGAGGAAGCCCGGGGCCCCCGTCTGGAGCCAGGCCCAGACGGAGGGCTCGCCGGCGAGCGCCTGGTGGCCGGGTTTGCCACGGAGCCCGGCCGGGCACAGCCCGAAAGAGTGACGTGGCACCTCCCTCCTCTCCATCCTGTGGGCCCACCACTCGCACGAGGAACCACTTGGGTCGGGTGCGCTGCTGCACGGGTGGCAGTGAAGGTGAGGGGCCTCGACGGACCAGACACGGGCAGCAGAAGCTGGCTCTTGGGACGTGGAATGTCACCTCTCTGTCGGGGAAGGAGCCGGAGCTTGTGCGGGAGGTGGAGCGCTACCAGTTAGATCTGGTGGGGCTTACCTCCACACACAGTCTCGGTTCTGGAACCGTTCTCCTGGATAGGGGTTGGACACTATATCCCTGATCAAAGCTCCCTAAATGTCATACTGGCTTAACTGCTGGTCCACTGGAGAGTTACCCCCAGGGGTGATTTCTCCTCATATGGGGGTTGATTTCAGGAGACAAAGATCATGCTACTCTGTGGGCAGACAGGAAAGGCATTAACACTCTCCATGGGAGCTTTCAATTACAGTCTGAACAGAGAGGGAATGGCAGCCAACACTGTCTTTGGTGAATACTAATTCAGTGTTGCTGCTGTTGATTGACATGACCTAATATTAGACAGAATTGTTACGTTTACATATTAAGTCTGACATTTTGATTGGCCAGTGAGGGCTGTCTATGTAAACACACAGCTTGACATCAGTGTTACTCCCACCCAATGCATTGATTGGCTAATCATCAGGCCCCCCGCGGTGCTCATTGGCTCGTATGTGTTTCAGTCGCATCTCCATGATTTGTCTCATTATGGCAGATTAATCGATTATAAAATCTGGAACCAGGCAAGTTGATTAATTTTATTCTATCATAATATGCTAAGACACATACAGAGAGTTGATTTGTACATACAGTATGTATATTTTGTATATATATATGACCATAACTGCCTGGCTATTTTTGCCAACTGGATTGTTAATTGTATATTTGGTATGCAGCCTTGTGTCTGTATATTTGTATATTTATCTACTAATGCGCACTTAGTGTCTATACTGTCTACCTCTCTGAGAGAGTGAACACCTACCGAAGTCAAACTCCATGTATGTGCCATACTTGGCCATTAAAGCTGATTCTGATTCTTATTGGGAAATGGTGAACAAATGTGTGGAGTAACAACAAATGCTGAAGTGACACAAGGGCTCACTGAATGGTATAGGGAGGTTGGAAATGATGTGAACCCAGTGCTCCCAGCCACTATAATCAATACATGCAGCAAATGAGGGGACATTTTTTGGAACAATATTGTTCATTCTTACAGCAGAGTTCCACAGCACCTCCTGGGCACTGCCGAGGTGCTGTTGAGCAAGGCACCGAACCCCCAACTGCTCGGGGCGCTGGTCACTGGCAGCCCCCTCGCTCTAACATCTCTCCTTAATTGCATGTATAGGTCCTGTCTGTGCATGTGTTTATTTCGGTCCTGTGTGTGTAACATGATTAATAATAAGAGTGAAAAAATGTCCCCGTTGCAGGATAAATAAAGTAATTCTTCTTCTTCTTCTTCTTCTTCTTCTTCCTGTAAGGAGTGTGTCTGAAGGAGCGGAGCGAAATTGGGTTTTTTTCCTAAATTCTACCGACTTTTGTCGGGTTTTTTTCCCTGTAGTGTGTTTATGAATGTCTTTTGTTGTCGTATTGTCGAGGTTAGTTTCGTGTTTGTGAGTCTTTTGTTTGTCCTCCCGCTCTGAGGAGCAGGGATGGCGTCTAGCAGCGGGTTCTCCGCGCTGACGCGGAAGCACGGCATCAAGACCGGAGCCGGCTCCCCGTGCAGCGTGGAGGAGGTCGACCTGGCTGTGGGGGAGATGATCGGGCACGGCTCTGTGAAGTCCGCTGCCCGCATGAATGGTGCAGTGGTGTTGTTTTTGGCTAAAGTGGAACAGGTGAACAAGTTGGTGGAGACGGGCATCACGGTGAACGGGCTGTTTGAGCCGGTGACACCGCTGATACTGCCGGCCACAAAAATAACCCTTTCAAACGTGCCCCCCTTCATCAGTGACGAGTTCCTGATTAAAGAACTGTCCAGGCACGGGAAAGTGGTGTCCCCGGTCAGGAAGGTGCTGTCAGGCTGCAAGTCTCCGCTGCTGAGACATGTGGTGTCTCACCGCAGGCAGCTCTTCATGATCCTGACCAACAAGGACAAAGAGTTTGATTACTGTTTCAGAGTCCGCGTGGATGATTTTGACTATGTATTATTTGCAACATCGTCCACTGTCAAATGTTTTGGATGTGGTCAGGAGGGACATTTAATCAGGGCTTGTCCCGGCCGCAACGCTCCGGTCGCCCCGGGCGTGACCGCGGGGGCGGCCGCCGCCGCTGAGCCGTCCGCTCCTGTGTGGGGGCGGGCGGCGGCGGCGGCGGCGGCCGCTGCTGCGGCGCCCGCTACTGCCGCTGCCGTCGGTCGGCCCGTACCGGCGGTGCGGCGTGTGGCCGCGGTAATCGGCGGGGGAGCTGGAGCTGCGGGGCAAAATAAAGATCAAGGGACGGCAGAAAAGGAAGTGGCGGAGATGCAGAGTCAGGATGAAGAGAGCACTGAGGTGAGTGGGGAGAGGGCGGAGGTAAGAGATGAAACCAGGGAGGCGACAGGTAAGGATGGTGAGTCAGGTGGTTCTTCAGGTAAAGTGGCAGGTGAGGTGGACACGGGTGTGGGTGAAACAGGTGGAGGGAAAGAGACAGGCGGTGTTTCTGGTGAAGTGGGTGAGGGAAACAAAAGAACAGGTGAACTAGAGGAGGGGGGTGAGGCAGGTGAGGAGGAGGCAGACAAGGCTGCAGGTGAGCAAAGTGGGGCAGGTAAAGTAAAAGGTGAGCTGTTTGAAAAGGTTAAGGTCTATGGTGACCAGTGTGAAGTGGGTGAGGTGACAGGTGAGGTGTGTGATGCAGGTGAGGTGACAGGTGAGCTGTGTGACACAGGTGAGGTGACAGGTGAGCTGTGTGACACAGGTGAGGTGGCAGGTGAGCTGTGTGACACAGGTGAGGTGACAGGTGAGCTGTGTGAGGGGAACACAGTAGCTGAGGAGATGGAGGCCAGTGAGGCTGTGGTGGCGCCTGCTCCTCCTAAGCGGCGCAGCAAGAGGAGGAGCATGTTGGTTGTGGAGGCGGGTGGAAAAGCTGGTCGACTGGCAGGTAGAGTGAGCGCTGCAGAGAACAGAGCAGCTCTGTGTGACAGCAGTGACAGTGAGGGGTGTGTGTCAGACACCAGTGTCCTGTCGCTCACTCCGCGGACTGCTGCTCAGGTGTATCCTGCAGACTCAGTCAAGTCTTTTTTACAGCAGACTAAAGGCCTGAGAAACTTAAACCTAGAGCATCACTTCCCTGCTCTGCAGGGCTTCTATGACTCCATCAGACACGTGATAAGACACAAGGAGGAGTCAGACCTAACAGACCAGGAAGTCTTCGGACTTCAGAAACTAGTCCATAAAGTCAGGAAGCAGCTCGGGTTTTAATGACGATGAAGGAACAAGTTTTATTTTTATTTATTTCATTGATTGTTTTTAGTCTGGTTTTTAACACCTTCATCATTATGGATCTTTTTAAAGTAGGCAGCCTAAATATAAACGGTGCTAGGGAGATGAGAAAGAGGGCAGTGGTTTTCCAGATGACTAAACTAAAACACATCGATGTCCTCTTTCTCCAAGAAACACACAGCGATGTCGGGAATGAGGCCGACTGGAGCAGGGAATGGGAAGGATCAGTGGTTTTAAGCCATAACACCACCCTCAGTGGAGGAGTGGGCCTCCTGCTCTCTAAAAGGTTCACTCCCACCTCTCTGGAGGTCACACATGTCGTTGAGGGGAGGTGTCTTTTAGTTAAAGCTGGTTTTGAACATTTTAACGTGGTTTTTATCAACATCTATGCTCCCAACAACGGTACAGAGAGGAAGCGCTTCTTTGAAACAGTGAATGATGTTTTAAGCAGCTGTGACTCGGAGGATTATTTATTCGTGGGTGGGGATTTTAACTGTACTGAAAATGAGATTTTAGATCGCAACCATGCAGAGCCTCATCCAGTATCCCAGCGTGCCCTGAGGCAGCTGGTCTCCTCCCGCGGCCTGGTGGACGTGTGGAGAAGGATGCACACGGGCTGCAGACAGTACACATGGTCCCACGTTAGAGAAAACCGAATCTCTTTGGCCGGACTGGATCGTTTTTATGTTTTTAAACATAAAGTGGGTGTTATTAAAATGTGTAAGATTTTACCGGTGGGTTTTACTGACCATTCGTTGGTTTTATGTGACGTTTTTATCAGGAACATTTTACCCAAAAGCGCCTATTGGCATTTTAACTCTGTTTTAACTGTGGATAAATCTTTTAGAGAGGCTTTTAGCTTTTTTTGGAATGATTTTAAACAGAAAAAAACAGAGTTTGTCAGTCTGAGGCAGTGGTGGGACCATGGCAAAGTACAAATTAAGCTTTTATGTCAGCAGCACACGCTCAATGTCACACGTGACATCACCAGATCTATTAAGGATCTGGAGACTGATATTGTGGATCTCGAGTGTGTGAGCGAGTCCACAGGAGATCGAGGATGTATTGAAATCCTCAAGACTAAAAGGGTTACTTTAGCCAACCTGCTGGACACTAGAGTACAAGGTGCACTAGTCCGGTCCCGGGTTCAATCCATAACAGAGATGGATGCTCCATCGAGCTTCTTCTTCAGCCTGGAGAAGAAACAAGGCCAGCGGAGACAAATCCACTCCCTGCTGGCTGAGACAGGACAGGAGCTGAGGGAGCCGGGCCTGATCAGAGAGAGAGCTGTCAGTTTCTATGCCTCTTTGTTCAAGAGTGAGGTTAAGGAAAACAAAGAACTGATGGACGAAGTCTGCGAAGGACTTCCTCACGTGTCCAGAGAGGCAAATTTGGAGCTTGACAGCCCATTAACAACCGAAGAACTGTTTGCTGTGCTGCAGAGTATGCAGGGGAGAAAAGCTCCAGGCATAGACGGGCTCACTGTGGAATTTTATAGAGCCTTCTGGAACATCTTGGCCCAGGACATCCTGGAGGTGTTTAACGAAAGCCTGGAGTTGGGATCCCTCCCTCTATCGTGTCGCAGAGCCATCATCACTCTCCTTCCGAAAAAAGGGAATTTATTAGACATCAGGAACTGGCGGCCCGTCTCCCTCCTCTGCACGGACTACAAGCTCCTGTCTAAGGTCTTAGCCAGCAGGCTGAGAAGAACCATGGAGCAGGTTGTTCACCGGGACCAGACGTACTGTGTGCCCGGCAGGCTCATGGTAGATAATATCTACCTCATTCGGGATGTTTTGGAGGTCTCTAGTTCATTAGGCATGAACACTGGGTTGATCTCATTAGATCAAGAAAAGGCTTTTGACCGCGTTGAACACGACTTCCTTTGGGGAGTCATGGAGAGGTTTGGGTTCAGCGCTGGTCTCATAGCCAAGATCAAGGTGCTGTACAGTGACATTGAGAGTGTGCTGAAGTTGAATGGCAGCTTGTGTGCTCCTTTTAGGGTGCATAGAGGTGTCCGGCAGGGCTGTGCTCTGTCGGGGATGCTCTATGCGCTCTCCCTGGAACCCCTCCTACAACAGATAAGGTCATCTGTTCGAGGCCTGATTTGACCTGGTTTTAGCAGTAGTGTGGTTTTATCGGCTTATGCTGATGATGTTGTTGTTTTTATAAAAGATCAAAAAGATGTGTGTGTTTTAAACAATGTGATAGACAAATTTTCTCATGTGTCGGCTGCGAGGGTGAACTGGGGGAAGAGCGAGGCCCTTGCTGTTGGCGAGTGGCGGGAGGGCCTCCCCGTTCTCCCTCAAAGCCTGACGTGGGGAAGAGAAGGATTGAACTATCTAGGCGTGCACATCGGGAACAGCAGTACAGAAAAAAAGAACTGGGTAAACATTATAGAGAAAGTCGACAGCAAATTGGCTAAGTGGAGGTGGCTCCACGCTCAGATGTCCTTTCGAGGGAGGGTCCTTGTTTTAAATAACCTGGTGGCCTCTCTACTGTGGCACCGGCTCGCCTGTCTGGACCCTCCCTCAGGGCTCATTGCTCAAATACAAGCAAAAATGGTGAGGTTTTTCTGGAGCAAAAAGCACTGGGTTCCTCAAGCAGTGTTGTTTTTACCCAGAGACGAGGGGGGCCAGGGCCTGGTCCACCTGGCCAGCAGAACAGCCACCCTCAGGATCCAGTTCATCCAGAGGTTTCTGACTGGACCTGAGGATCTGGTGTGGAGAGGCGTGGCCAGCTGTATACTCAGGCGTGTCAACAACCTGGGGCTGGATGCTGCTCTGTTTTTAACTGATTTTAAATTTTTAAAGTTAGGCGGGTTACCTCCTTTTTATCAGGGTGTTTTTAAATCCTGGGGGCTGTTTAGAAGTGAAAGGAGCGGACACTGTAACTCTCTGTACTGGTTGTTGAAGGAGCCTCTGGTTTGTGGTGCCAGGTTGGATGTTTGCTGCAGTGCCGTGCCTGGGCTGATGGGGGCGCTGTGCAGGTCCGAGATTGTCTGCCTGGGCCAGCTGGTGGATGTGGCAGGACCCGCGCTCACGGACGGCCGGGCTCTGGGCTCGGTGCTGGGGGTGCGGTCTGTCCGGCTGGTGCAGAGGAGCCTGGAGCTATGGAGGAACAGGCTGACGGCGAGAGAGAAGGTCCTCCTCATCAAGTGCAGCAGGAGAGAAGCCGAGCCCGATCCGACCGACCCCTACCCGGAGATCCACCTGTGCCCCGATTTTACAGAGCTCAGCGGCCCCCTACTACAGAACACCACCAAAATAAAACTAAGCCTGCAAAAAGCAGAAAACAAGACTCTGTACATGAACTGTGTTAAAACTTTGAACATGAGGAGGCTGTGTGACAGAGCGCCGTGTGTTTGGACTGAGAGGCTGGGCGGGCTCAGCCCTCAGTGGAGGACCCTGTATAAACCTCCACTGAGAAAGAGGACCGGAGACCTCCAGTGGAGGATTCTACACGGGGCCATTGCCACCAACGCCTTTTTATCTGTTTTTAACAACAGTGTTGTCAACGAGTGCCCGTTCTGCAGGCTGCCCGAGAACGTGTTTCACCTTTTTACTGAGTGCAGGAGGTTGGCAGGGATTTTTAAGGTTTTAACCCGTGTTTTTAACCTGTTTGGCGTCTTGTTCACTGCCCCCCTTTTTATCTGTGGAGTCGGTTTTAAAAAAAACAGACAAAACAAAGTGTCAGCTTCTGAATTTTTTAATTGGGGAAGCGAAAATGTCTATTTATCTGACTCGCAGGGACAAGCTGCAGGGCGGGCCGACTGTTGACCCTGTGACCCTGTGGAAGCACAGCGTGAAGGCCAGGCTGAAGCTGGAGCTGTGCTTCCACAGGATCACAGGGAACACGGGGGTGTTTGAGCAGCAGTGGGCTCATGAGCAGCTGCTGTGCCGGCTCACCGAGGGAGAGCTCACTTTTGCCTCTTTCCTCCTCTGAGTCACTGATCACAACCACTTCCTGTTTTTAATCGACTGTTTCCTGTTTATAATCAACTATTTCCTGTTTTTAATTAACTGTTTCCTGTTTTTTAATTAACTGTAAATAAAGTGCTGTTAAAAATCAAAATTCTTTTTCTTCTTCTTCTTCTTCTTCTTCTTCTTCTTCTTCTTCTTCTTCTTCTTCTTCTTCTTCTTCTTCTTCTTCTTCTTCTTCTTCTTCTTCTTCTTCTTCTTCTTCTTCTTCTTCTTCTTCTTCTTCTTCTTCACATATTTGGAAAAGCTATGACACGGAGCACTGGTGTTGTTTAGGAAGTTTGAGGTGGCACAAAAGCTTACTAAGGGGGCATCAAGACAGCCGTGTTGGGCATGAGTTACTTCAGTCAAACAGCCTCCGACGAGCAAATGACTGATTAGCCAACACCGGCCGACGGATCGTCTTACTCTGAGACTCAACAAAAACATTTTGCACAGCTGAGTCAGCTTACAAAGGCACAGTACTGTATATTAGAAGACATGGATCTGACACTACAGTGTAATGTGACATGCTTTTAAGCAGCATTTGTTTCCAGGGGGGATACTTCCTACTTCCTGTGGGTCTGAGATGACTGACAGAAAGCAAGGTGTAACATAATGCACAGCTGATATGGAAACACACTCCTGACAAACAACGAGTGATCAAACTTGAGTTGAGAGTGTGTGACAAATTGTCCTGATACACTGGCAGTGATAGAAGATAGTTTGTGCACTTCATCTTTATATCTGACAATGACTGGATGTGGCCTGCATTTATCTGTAAATTGTGGAAAGCTTTATTTATTTCACAGTTTATTTTCACAGTCAGTGATGTTATCTTGAGGGCCTCAGTGTCTGTGAAGGGTGTGAGTGTTTCCTAAAGTGTTTTTATACAGTGTGCTGTTGTTAAAAGAGAGAGAAACGGGCTAGCATCTTAGCTTTTAAATACTGAGATCAAGACTAGAGCAGGCAGAGAGTCACTCATGCCCAACACGGCTGTCTTGATGCTGTGCCCTGAGAATGCACAGAATTGTTCCTAGAGTCTCCAAAAGTAGAATGGGAGGCAGAGCCTTCAGCTACCAAGCTCCTCTCTTGTGGAACCAACTCCCAAGTGTTATTCAGAATGCAGACACTGTCCCCGTACTTAAGAGTAAACTTAAAACTTTCCTTTTTGATAAAGCTTACAGCTAGGGCTTACGAGCCCTTAGCAATGTTGTTATTTTTAAGCTGATTTTGTTCTGCTTAATTATGCTGCTATAGGCCTAGTCTGCCGGGGGATACTACTTTCCCTGATACTCTGAGCTTCTCTCCTCTCTGTCTGTATCACTCATGTCTCATCAATGCATGTTACTAATTCAACTTCTTCCCCGGAGTTGTTCGTGCTTTGTCGTCTTGCAGGTCTCTGCTGATGGTGGTGGTGCCTGCTGCCGTGGTCCTGCATGACGCTTACTGCTACTATTATAATCTATCACCTTAGCTGTGCTTGTTTCTACTATTCTGCTGTATTAACTGCCATAACATATAAGTCATATTCACATTACTATAGATATTATTTTAGTTACTGGAAGTGTGTCTGTCTCTGTCTTTGTGTCTGTCTTTGTCTCTCTCTGTCCATCTGTCCTGCTTTTCTCTCTTTCTCTCTCCTTTTCTTCCTCCCCAACCGGTCAAGACAGATGTCCGTCCTCCACAGAGCTGGGTCTGTCTGACGTTCCTGTCTGTTATAGGGAAGGTTTTCGTTGCCACCGTACTCTACGGGGGAATTGTTGGGTCTCTGTAATCATATATAAGTCATAGAGTGTGGTCTTTACCTTGTTTGTAAAGTGTCCTGAGATAACTTTTGTTATGATTTGGCACTATAAATAAAACTGAATTGAATTGAATTGAACTGCACTTGACCATATGTATTACAGTGTTTTCCCTACTATTGCCTCGTGGGGTTACCTCAAGACAAACAAAATATTTCCTGTTATTAACCTAATTTATGTGCACTCGTTCATTTCAGCTGGGTGAAGCCACCGTGACGTCACCCATTGGTTTGGACAACCATTTTTGAAGTCAGGAGTTTGGCACTTGGTCGTCTTCTTGTTATTTTGGAGCCACTGTATTTTGACGATATAAGAGAGAGGAGCTGAGCAGAAGTGCCAAGTTGCTGATATTTCAATGTCACTGCACTAAACAATAATGACTAAAGGGCTTTTTCCTGGCAGGTGGTAGAGGAGCTTCATCTTCATCTACATGTACAGCAGTGACAGGTTACCAGCTAAAGCTAGCTAGATAGCTTATTTAGCAAAGCTCTAACACCGAATGTTGATCAAGACATTTTTTAATGTTACAATAACTTGAATGAAGTGTAATCAGAGTTCTAAGAAAAAAAAAAGTTTATAGATAGGCCGAGGTAGATTCTAGCCAGGCAGATCCACTGCTACTGAGATGCTAATAGACCCTTTTCACAACAGACATTTTGACCTTTCAGATAGGAAAAACACAGGTGTCAATAATCAAATTAAATTTATTTATTTATATGGCACTTTTCATTTTTTTTCAGTAGCACAAAGTTTCTCACAGAAAATAAAAACAGAACAAACCAAAAGAAAACATGAACAACAAAGAAACACCATGAAAACCCAAACCTCCTGCCCCCACAAATATACACACAAAAATACCTTTACACAAATACATACACACACACACACACACACACACACACACACACACACACACACACACACACACACACACACACACACACACACACAGACACGCAAATACATAGCCATACGGACAGACATACACACAAACATACACACACACATACACTAGCTGTTGCTGAGGAGACATGGCTAGGCCCCGTGATCTGAGTTCAGTTAGAATCTACCTTTGGGGGCTGCACACACTGAGAGGAATCATGGTCCATGACTGCAAGAGGGCGCTGCCACAGGGACCACCCCAGCCCAGGCAGACAGGAGGCGCCACACCACCGTGTAGAGCTTTCAAGCCAGCTGGGACAGGGCCGTCCTCAGGACGGCACCCCTATCGGTGGACCAGAGACAACTCCCATGGCTTGATTCCATTAAGTGTCAAGGAGCCATGTCAGTGAGTGATCATGTACAATATACTAGCTTCCTAAATGGAATGTAGCCCTCATTGTTGTTATTAATTCCATCTGTGCTTGTCCTGCTTTGACAAGTCAAAATGTCTGCTGTGAAAAGGGTCTATTAGAGCTGCTTCCTGCAAAGGGTCAAATATGTCTGGCATTATCATTCTGGGATAGAGGGAAAAAAGCACTTTAAAAATCGCTGTTTATATTTCTTTAAACCAATGACAATCCTCACAAAACAGTCTCAAGTAGGCTATTACCTCATGGTCAAAAGTAGCATCTACAATACAGGGTATGCACTTGCGTCACATTCCCACCAGCCCCTCGGTCGGACTGAGTGGCAAAACATCCTGCAACATGGCTGCATTTAGAAGGGGATCTGGCAGTAAAACAAACCATTATATGCCTAAATTAAAGGCAGCTGGACTCAGCAGTGATCCTTACAATGTACCAAAGTGCCACTGGTCCATGTTTTTCTGACATTCATATGTACCGGATTTTGATGCTGGGGGCAATACACAAAGCAAAATGTAAAGGACCAAAAGCCTTGATGCTTGGGTGTAACACAAACTGGGATTTGTTGGTGAAATCAAAGTTACGAGGACATCAATGGATATTCTGGTTGTATGTGGACAGATTTGCACTGACTACTACGTACGAATATTTTATTTTATTAATGTTAATGTTCACCTTTACCTGAAAAACCTTTTAAATAAATGCTGACAAAAATTTTAGTTACAGAGAAAATATATAAAAAATGATAAATTAGTTAATTAGTCAATACATTAAGTATATACACAGTATTTAAGTTAGGATCTTTCTAAAGTTATCTTACATACCTGACGAAGAATGGCCATCGCAAATTTCTGTGCCTGGATTTAGGATTAGAAATTAAATATTGTTAAATTTTGATCATTTTATTAAATTTGCTAATGTTAAACTCATCTACTTATGTCTACATAACCTGGCTCCTCCTGTGCTCAGTGACCTTGTGGTTCCACACAGCAGTAATACGTGAAGCATCAAGCAGGACTTGTTAAGTATACATTTGAATACACAGAGCAAAGAACCCAAAAAGCAGTATGGACACCATGAACTCATCACTGCAGCCCTGGTAAAATGAGCAAAACAGAACTAAATTGAGGAATCAAGGAGCTGTGTTTTACAAACTGGCTGCCACCATGTTTGACGAACACAATGACAGGTTCAGGCGGTCAGTCGTCTCTCAGGCTGGCTGTGAGTGTCCAATACAATAAACTCCTGCCCTGGTGCAAACACAGAAAGAGAGAGACTGAAGCTCACAAGCACATACACGCGCACACACACACACACACACACACACACACACACACACACACACACACACACACACACACACACACCATATTCCATTTCACAGTCTGCTGGAGTCTGACAATATCTCCAATCTGCGAAGGCTTATACCCTGACTCCCAGTGACCCCCCAAACAATTTTAGAGTGATATCTCTGAATGCATTACACAGCAGTCAAACACCCGGGGACAGGGAGAGGCTCAGGATTTGTATTCAGGCTTGCTGCTTACTGTTATGCTGACCGTAGTGGCCTGCCAGGGATCCACTGCAAAAAGTATTCATACTGATCCATCCTTAGTTTTAAAAGATCCATTTTCAGTTTCACGGAACCCAGGTCTTAGTTTTCTGTAGCTTTCACCATCATTCCTTTCAGTAATAGCTGAGATGTGGGAACACGTTGAAATTGCTGAAAAGAAGTCCAGTGGGGCAAGAAAAACGAGCAGTCCGACAATCAAGCAGGTTGTAAATGAAGCCTTGCAGTTCCCATAGACCAGGGGTAGGCAATTCCGGTCCTGGAGGGCAACTGTTCTGCATGTTTTAGGTTTCCCTCTGCTCTAACACACCTGGTTCATGCAGGACAGTGGCTCTCTAGGACCGGAATTGCCCACCCCTGCCATAGACCAGCTCTTATGGTTAACTTTTAACAATAGGACATTTATTTTGTGTTCACTTTCTGTTTTACCCTAAAGAAAGTGGTTGAGAACTTCTGGCTAACTGCTGTCTGATCTTGTGACTGCTCGGACTTAGTCACCGGGATTTTGCTGTGTTCCTAGATCTCACTCTAACTTGAGTGAGTATGTCCTCAGCGCAATTTCAGTCAAAAACAACTTTGTTCACAAAGTCCATGGAGTTTTGGATGTGGCGTGGGGTGTTTCCCACCAGTGGTGCCAGAATATTGGCAACATGCTTGGCAATGTTATAAGTGACAGAGTTTATGCTGCTGACAATGGGCCTGAGCGGGGCCCCTTCTTTATGGATTTTTGGGAGTCCATATAAGCAGGGGGTTGAGTCCTGGGGGTAAAGCCTGTAATACTGTGGTTTGCTAATGACTCCTAAACACCCCACGCCACATCCAAAACTCCATGGACTTTGTGAACAAAGTCAGAGACCTAAAAATGGATCCAGATGAAACCATGGTGTCCTACGATGTGACTTCCTTGTTCACCTGTATTCCAACCATGGAGGCCATGGTAAGAGAGCGGCTCACACAGGACAATTCCTTACAAAACCGAACAAATCTCAAACCAGACCAAATTTGCCAACTTCTGGATTTGTGCCTGAATACCACATATTTCCAGTTTAATGGCATTTTTTACAGACAGAAACACGGCTGTGCCATGGGTTCACCAGTATCCCCTATTGTGGCAAATCTGTACATGGAGGAGGTAGAGGGCAAGGCTTTGAACTCCTTTAAAGGAGTAACCCCAAGCCATTGGTTCAGATATGTGGACGACACATGGGTTAAGATAAAATCCAAAGAGGTGCAAACTTTTACTGAACATATCAACTCAGTGGACAGAAACATCAAGTTCACCAGAGAGGAAGTTAAGGACAACAGTTTGCCCTTCTTGGACTGTGACGTCCATATGGAGAATGACAGGAGCCTCCACATAGGGGTATACAGAAAACCCACTCACACAGATCAATATCTACTTTTTGACTCTCACCACCCTTTGGAACACAAGCTTGGCGTTTTCAGAACACTACAGCATAGAGCTGATAACGTACCCACTAGCTCACAGGCTCAAGGGGAAGAACGCAAGCACCTGAGAGGCGCCCTCACAACTTGTGGCTACCCCAGCTGGACCTTTGTTAAAACGGCAGCTGCCTCCAGAAAGAAAACCAAAGTGGTTGAGAAAGAAAAAGATAACAGGAGAAACAACATAGTCATCCCATATGTGGCTGGGGTATCGGAGAAACTCAGGAGGATTTTCAACAAACACTGCATCCCTGTGTATTTCAAACCCGGTAACACACTCAGACAGAGACTAGTACATCCGAAGGACAGAACACCACACCACCACAAAAGCAACCTGGTTTATGCTGTCCAATGCAACGAGGAATGCAAAGATCTTTACATTGGAGAAACAAAACAACCACTGCATAAACGCATGGCCCAACACAGGAGAGCTAACTCCTCAGGCCTGGACTCCGCTGTCCACTTACACCTCAAGGAGAAAGCCCACTTCTTTGATGACAGCAATGTCCAAATCTTGGACAGAGAGGACAGATGGTTTGAAAGAGGAGTAAAAGAAGCCATCTATGTAAAAGTGGAGAAACCATCGCTAAACAGAGGAGGGGGTCTGAGACACCACTTATCTCCAATTTACAATGCTGCCCTTTCATCCCTTCCCAGGAGATTCAACAATCTAACCTCAAAGGACAACTGTTCACACATGGCCCGGGTGACCCCAACGACTGTCGTTCAGACTCAATAGAGCACTAACGAAGTCGAAACCAACTGCCCACCAACGACTGTCACTCTAACGACGGGCGTGGGCACTTGGAGCACAAAGGGTGTCAGTGACATCATCGGCCTTGTGAGAGGTTAAATACCTGGATCTCCACACCAGTTAGTTGGACCAGTCCCAGCCTGGTCAGATGCGTACATGAACTGATGAAGCCTCTTGGATGAGAGGTGAAACGTCTTCCTAGACAAACAACCAGTCCAGTTGTTTTTGACTGAAATTGCTTTGAGGATAACGATGACCTGGACGAATGAGAACATTCACAGGCTTGAGTGAGTATGGAATTATCATTACTGCAAATACAAAAACAAGACTCAATTTGTGAAAGACCTGAATTGAAATTTACTGATTTTTTATTTTATTTTTTAGAAACAAGCTGTAAACACCTCATGTGACATTTACAGTTGTTTTGGCTAAAGTGTTCGCAAACTGTGTTACACATCCATCAGATACCAAGCAGCATTAGGATTCACAAAGGCTCTGTTGACACTGCGGGGCTTAATGCACAATTCCTATTTATTGCTCAAATCAGTTTTTTTGTTTGTCTATTCTTCACATCTTTAAATGTGGCCTGTCTGTGTGAACAGCTCATGCTCCTGAAGTGACCCGCATGCCAGTTGCTCATTGACATCACGCCACAACATTATTTAAGGAAGAGAGCATGGTAACGGCAACTGGTATTGTAGGACTTTATGGCCCCGTCTGGACATTTCCCTCAAATTGATATCAAAAACAGATTGGTTACGATGAGACCCTTCAAGTGGAGCTTGCACCGAAGTGTCCCCCCAAATACTAATGAGGTCTAAGACTTCCCTCTCACTACGCAGCCCGCCTGCTTCACTGCTGTCCTCCATGTATGTTCTGATTCTGTTCCTGGCTCCCGCCTCTGGCACACTTTTTTTTTTTCAATCATCTTTATTTATTCATTTACAAAACAGAGCAGCGTGGGTCAGAATGACGTCAAAGTCACATTAAATGTGACCTGGCTGTTCAGATTGTGGTCCCATTAAAAAAAATCTGATACGTATAAGATTCAGTAGCACATTTAAAAGTGGCCTGATTCTGTTTCAAAATGTCAAATTCAATGCGACTTGTGCTGTTCACACTGTCAACAGCTAATCAGATATGGGTCACATTGACAGAAAAAAACAGGTCACTTGGAACTGCAGTGTGAACAGAGCCTTAGAGTGGTCCTCGTGTCCACCTGATGAATGTGGAAAGTCCTGTATCATGTCTCTTTTCTCTCTTTTTTCCCCTCCTGAAAAATGTCTCTTTAATGTAGAATTTTCACTATAAGCCCTTTTCCATGGGCACTTTTTCCGACGTCCAATCGAACCATGCCACGCTGTTTTATGCTTCCATTACCAGTTTTAGTGCACCGAACTTGGCCCCAGCTGGACGTTCTCCTTAGCCAACCCATGATGACCTCCCTTCTCCCCCTCAAAGAAAGCTACTTTGTGAGACTCAGGAGAGCAGAGAGAAAGCTATTTTTAAAAGTCTCTTTGTTCTCCTCTTAGTGCTTTCGTAACTTCTAACTGAAACTCTGTGGTCTAAAGTTTACGAAAGACAACACAACAGGGGCACTTTTATTACGAAGAATTTGGAGTAAATTCAATGTATTAATATCCTACATGTTTATGAATAAAACTAAAAATATAAAACACTAAAATACAAAGACAGCCACTAAAGACACACCTTCAAGTAGGCCAATCCCTGCTGTGCTATGTTGACAGGCTGGGCTGAACCGAGCTGAGCCGAGTCAGCCCATGTGTATGTATTCCCCTAGTCATTTGGTTCATTGTTCATAGAAAAAGAAATATTAGTGCAGCTTCAAGTTTTAACATTACATTTTTGAAACAAATTTCATGTTTCAAGTGTAAATCAACTCATTACATGAATATTCATGATCCACATGTCTTGATGTTAGAAGAGTGAGGAATCTTACCCGGCCTGGTTACTTTTTCTTTTTGGTTTCATTCTTAACTAAAGAAAAGTTACATTGAAAACCTCACAGAGTTTGGAAAAGACTTTGTCACTGATATAAAGAAAAATACGTTATTAAGATTGCATAAGACCCTGAAGGAAAGTATGTTTTTTTTTCTCCATGGTGCTTCTGCAGCAAGTTAACTCAGTTTGTTTCCCTCCTGTCTGGCTGTGGGCTTATTTGAGGCGATCAGAAAGGAGCTGAGGCAATCATATTTCCACAGGGACAGTCAATAAGCTTGAATTAGTTGTCTGTTAGGAGATCATCCGAGTTATGAAATGGAATATACCTCCAAAATGTTTTGGGCGAAAGTCATTTTCTACTGATTTTCTTTATAGCTTAAGCCTTCCACCATACATACAGACATACATACACTCACACTTGTACCAATTGTATAACAATGTAGAATTCACTCGCCATGCTACTCTCATCACTTACCTTAAAGTACCAACTACTGTGGATTAATTACCTTTAAGTGCAGAGACTGAGCATTTAATTATACGGCTGTTTTCCTGCTGTCCATTTGTGAATACATTTACAAAAACACAGTTCAAAGACAGTCATTTATTCACGCTCTCTCTCTCTCTCCCTCCCGTTTTGACAATTAATGGTTGTTTTCCTTTATTATCACATTATGCAAATGAGGTGTGTTATTGGAACATCAGGTACACTTTAATCAGGCTAGCTGCACCCCACGCCTATGATGGTGTTATATCACAGTATCTCACCGAGGCAGCCATTCCTTCTCTGCAGGTAATAATAATAATAGCTTTATTAGTATAGCCCCTTTACAAACAGCAGTTTACAAAGTGCTTTGACGTATACAAATCAAAATGCACACATATACACATTAAAAAAACTAATAATAATAATACTAAGTGCCATTTTTACTTATTAGTTATTCAATCTAAGGTGCTTGTAAAGAAAGAAGAGCAATGAGAAAGAGATAAAAAGATAAATCAGATTGCATCACATTAAGGCAGGTCTATAAAAATTAGTTTTAAGAAGTGATTTAAAAGAGGACACCGATTCAGCAAGCCTTATCTCCATGACCAGGCCATTCCAAAGCAGAGGTGCTCTGACAGAGGTGGCACAGTCACCTCTGGTTTTGAGCCTCGGCCTTGGAACAGTTCAGAGAGACCCGTCCGCGGATCTAAGGCTGCAAACAGGCTCGTATGGGGTCAGCATGTCTGAGATGTATTCTGGGGCTAGACTTTGAGGAGCCTTAAAAGTGATCAGAAAAATCTTAAAAGATTGAAATGATGTGATGTTGTCTGTAAAAACAAGTGAGAAGTCTGGCTGCTGAGTTCTGAACCAGCTCGAGTAGGGAGAGGGATTTATGGTTGATGCCGGTTAGAAGGGAGTCACAGTAATCTAAACGGGAGAATATGAGGACGTGGACTACTTGTTCTAGGTCAGGCTGTGATAGAATATTTTTGATTTTTGAGTTGGTTCTGATGTGGAGGAAACAGTACTGAAC
Organism: Echiichthys vipera; assembly: GCF_963691815.1. Classification (NCBI taxonomy): domain Eukaryota; kingdom Metazoa; phylum Chordata; class Actinopteri; order Perciformes; family Trachinidae; genus Echiichthys; species Echiichthys vipera. Next base: position 23,886,948 of record NC_139843.1, on the reverse strand, counting down.
AACTTTGTTGATGTGAGGGATGAAGGTGAAGTTGAGTCGATGATGATACCAATACCTCCGGTTTCTGGCATTAGGCTTAATGTTACTGATTAACAGACCAAGACTGATGGGGCTGGAGATGGTGTTTGGCAGGTTAAACAGTATTATTTCTGATTTGGAGTTGTTTAGTTTGAGAAAGTTATGGGCCATCCGGTGTTTCACGTCTTTTAATTAAATTCAATTTTATTTTATTTATAGTGTTGAATCATAACAAAAGTTATCTCAGGACACTTTACAGAGTAATTTACATAGACCCAACAATTCCTCTGTAGAGTACGGTGGCAAAGAAAACCTTCCCTTTAACAGGCAGGAACGTCGGACAGACCCAGCTCTGTGGAGGACGGACATCTGTCTTGACCGGTTGGGGAGGAAGAAAAGGAGAGAGAAAGAGAGAAAAGACACACAGATGGACAGAGAGAGACAGACAGACACACTTCCAGAGATGCAAGCAAAGCCTAACAGTAACTATAATATTTATATTAATGTGAATATAACGTATATGTTAAGGCAGTTAATACAACAGAATAGTAGAAACAAGCACAGCTAAGGTGATAGAATATGACAATGATAATAATTATGGTGGCAAACATGATCAATGATGAGTAGTGGCAATAGCAGCAACGATACAGCGAGACATACCACTGGTGGTGTTTTTATGGCTACAGATTTTATAGTTCATTAAACTAGTGATAGTATATATGAGTAACAGTTATAATAGCAGCAGGAAGCGTCATGTAGAACCATGGCAGCAGGCACCACCACGATCAGCAGAGACCTGCCAGACGACAAAGCACAAACAACTCCGGGGAAGAAGCTGAATTAGTAACATGGATTAATGAGACATGAATGCTACAGACGGAGAGGAGAGAAGCTCAGAGTATCAGGAAAAGTATTATCCCCCGATAGACAGCATAATTAAGCAGAAGAAAATCTTATCGTAAGTCCTGGCTGTAAGCTTTATCAAAAAGGAAAGTTTTAAGTTTACTTTTAAATATGGGGACAGTGTCTGCCTCCCGAATAACATTTGGGAGTTTGTTCCACAAGAGAGGAGCTTGGTAGCTGAAGGCTCTGCCTCCACTTCTACTTTTGGAGACTCTAGGAACGACGAGTAGCCCTGCATTTTCAGAGCGCAGCGATCTAGTTGGGTGATACGGTACTATGAGCTCTTTAAGATACGACGGAGCCTGACCAATAAGAGCTTTGTACATAAGGAGAAAGATTTTAAATTCTATTCTAGATTTTACAGGTAGCCAGTGCAGAGAAGCTAATACAGGAGAAATATGTTCTCTTCTATTTGTTTTAGTTAGTACACGAGCTGCAGCATTTTGGACCAACTGGAGACTCTTAACAGACTTATTGGAGCAGCCTGATAATAAGGAGTTGCAATAGTCCAGCCTAGAAGTAACAAATGCATGGACTAGTTTTTCTGCATCTTTCTGAGACACAATGTTCCTAATTTTCGCAATATTACGCAGGTGAAAATATGCAGTCCTTGTCGTTAGTTTTATGTGAGAATCGAAGGACATATCCTTGTCAAAAATAACTCCCAGATTCCTTACTGTGGTGCTGGAGGACAACACAACATCATCCAGAGTAACAATGTCTTTAGCTATTGAGTTTCGGTCAAGTACAATGACTTCAGTTTTATCTGAGTTTAACATCAGAAAATTGCAGGTCATCCAGCTTTTTATTTCCCTAATGCACATTTGAAGTTTATCTAACTGATGGGTTTCTTCAGGTTTGATCGACAAATATAATTGCGTATCATCAGCATAACAATGAAAATTTATGGAGTGCTTCCTTATAATATTTCCTAAGGGAAGCATATATAAGGTGAATAGAATCGGTCCAAGGACAGAACCCTGTGGGACTCTGTGACTGACTTTAGTGTGCATGGAGGATTTGTCATTAACATGTACAAACTGAGATCTATCTGTTAAATAAGACTTAAACCAGCTCAGTGCAGTTCCTTTAATGCCAATAAGATGCTCAATTCTCTGTAGCAGGATGTGATGGTCAATAGTGTCGAAGGCTGCACTAAGATCTAGTAAAACAAGTACAGAGACAAGTCCTTTGTCTAAAGCTATAAGAAGGTCATTAGTGATTTTCACCAGAGCTGTCTCAGTGCTATGATTCGCTCTAAATCCTGACTGGAAATCCTCAAATATCTCATTATTATGTAAAAAGTCACACAACTGATTGGCAACTAATTTCTCGAGGATCTTAGAGAGAAAAGGAAGGTTAGATATAGGTCTATAGTTGGCTAGTACCTCAGGATCAAGACTGGGCTTTTTAAGAAGAGGTTTAATTACAGCTTCTTTAAAAGACTGTGGTACATAACCTGATGATAAAGACTTATTAATCATATCTAATACAAGAGTGCTAATTAAAGGTAACACTTCTTTAAGTAACCTAGTTGGAATAGAGTCTAGGAGACAAGTAGAAGGCTTTGATGCTGAAATAGTAGATGTTAATTTGTTAAGGTCGACTGTAGAAAAGCAGTCCAAGAATATATCAGGTCGTACAGTTTCTAAGGTTCCTGGGTTTAATGAAAAATTGGTGCCAACAAAAGTTATAATTTTGTCATTAAAGAAGGTCATGAAGTCGTTACTACTTAGGGTTACAGGAATGCATGGCTCAATAGAGCTGTGGCTCTCTGTCAGCCTGGCTACAGTGCTGAAAAGAAATCTAGGATTGTTCTTATTCTCCTCTATTAAAGTTGAGTAATAGGCTGCTCTGGCATTACGGAGGGCCCTCCTATATGTTTTAAGACTTTCTTGCCAAACTAAGTACGATTCCTCCAGTTTAGTGGACCGCCATTTACTTTCCAACTTTTGCGATATTTGTTTTAATTCACGGGTTTGTGAGTTGTACCACGGAGCAAACTTCCTCTGTTTTATTATCTTCTTTTTTAAAGGAGCAACAGAGTCGAGGGTTGTTCGTAGAGAGCCTGCAACACTGTCAACAATGTGATCAATTTCAGAGAAACTAACATTAGTGCAGGAATCTTGAATATAAGGATAAGGCATTAAAGTAAATGCAGATGGAATCGCTTCCTTAAATTTAGTTATAGCACTATCAGATAAACATCTAGTGTAGACACTTTTACCCAGAGGGGAGTAGTCCTGTAATATGAATTCAAAAGTTATTAAATAATGGTCTGATAAAAGAGGATTCTGTGGAAAGACTATTAAGTCATTAATTTCCACACCATAAACCAAAACAAGGTCGAGGGTGTGATTAAAACAGTGAGTAGGTTTATGTACACTCTGACTAAAACCAATCGAATCTAATAGAGAGATAAACGCAGTACTAAGACTATAATTATCACTGTCCACATGAATATTAAAATCACCTACAATCATTACTTTATCAGTTTTAAGGACTAAATTTGACAGAAACTCTGAGAATTCAGACAGAAATTCAGAGTAGGGACCAGGAGCACGGTACACTATAACAAATATAATTCGTGCACAGTTTTCCAGGTTGAATGTGAAAGACTAAGAACAAGACTTTCAAATGAATTATAATTTAGTTTAGGTTTAGGGTTTATTAATAGGCCTGAGTCATAAATACTTGCAACCCCTCCTCCTCGACCACTTCCTCGAGGAATATGAGTATTAATATGACTGGGAGGAGTGGATTCATTTAGGCTAACATATTCTTCATGACACAGCCAGGTTTCAGTCAGACAGAGTAAATCAATATGGTTATCTGATATCAGATCATTTACTAATACAGCCTTAGATGACAGAGATCTGATGTTTAAAAGTCCACATTTTATTTTCTGATATTGTTGCATAGTCGCAGATTTTGCGTTGATTTGTATCAAGTTTTTCTGTACAGCTCCTCTTCTGTTCATTTTTGATCTGTTTAATTTATATGATCGTGGGGCAGACAGTGTTTGTATACTATACTGAGCTGGAAAGTGCTCCACAGGGAGCGCAGAGAGGTGTGTAAGACTGCCACTCTGCTTCCTGGGCAACTGCGATAAGGGCAGCGCAGAGAGGTGAATTAAACTGCGACTCTGCTTCCTGATCCCAACACTGGGTTGTCATGGTTTTAGACCGCTAACAACTGCGTCCAGGTTCTTAGATATGAGAGCGGCACCCTCCAAAGTAGGATGAATACCATCTCTCTTAATAAGACCAGGTTTTCCCCAGAAAGACTGCCAATTATCTACGAAGCCCACATTATTTACCGGGCACCATCCAGACAGCCAGCGACGGAATGATGACATGCGGCTATACATGTCATCGCAAGTCAAGTTGGGCAGGGGACCAGAGAAAATTACGGAGTCCGACATAGTTTTTGCATAAGCACACACCGACTCCACATTAATTTTAGTGACCTCTGATTGACGTAATCGGGTGTCATTACCGCCGACGTGAATAACAATCCTACCATATTTACGTTTATCCTTAGCCAGAAGTTTCAAATAGGATTCAATGTAGCCCGCTCTGGCCCCTGGGATGCATGTTACTATGGTCCCTGGTGTTACTAAGTACACGTTTCTAAAAATGGAGCTGCCAATAACCAGTGTTGTTTTCTCAGCAGGTGTGTCACTGAGTGGAGAAAACTTGTTTGAAACGTGAACGGGCGGATCGTTAACCATGGGCTTCGATTTAGAACTATGCTTTCCTCTCACAGTCACCCAGGAGGACCCTGGCTGCTCAGGGATTATCGGGGAGGGCTAGCAGGAGCTAACGCTACACTATGTGGCTTTGCACCGGCTAAAGTCATAGGTGGCCGGCTAGCTACTGTAGCGTAAGACTGAGCTTCCATGGTGCGGAGCCGTGCCTCTAACTCACTGAGCCTCGCCTCCAGCGCTACAAATACACTACACTTATTACACTTACCATTATCACTAAAGGAGGCAGAGGAGTAGCTAAACATACGACACTCCGAGCAAGAGAGAGCAAAAGAGAGAGCGGGGGAAGCCATCACCAGCCGTGAAGCTAACTGCTAAGCTGACAGTCTAAAGGCCCCTATACATGATTGGTGGTAAAAACGCTTTGCTATTCCATTAATTTCCTATGGAGGAGGCGGTAACACCCAATGTAGCAGCACCGCTCAGATTTGCCCCTCTGCCGCTGCACTCAAAGTTACATTAGAAGCTACATCCATCTCTATTGAAGAGTCTATTGTATATTGTATATACAAGTGGTTAGCAACACTGGGGCCCCTCAGGGGACTGTACTCTCTCCCTGCCTCTTCACCTCAGACTTCAACTATTGCACTATTGAGTCCTGCCACCTTCAGATGTTTTCTTATGACTCAGCAATAGTTGGCTGCATCGGAAAGGGGGATTAAAGTGATTACAGGACTGTTGTGGGCAACTTTGTCACTTGGAGCGAGCTGAATCACCTGCAGCTCAACGTGACTAAAACAAAGGAGCTCGTAGTGGATCTGAGGAGGGTGAAAACACCTGTGACCCCTGTCTCCATCCAGGGGGTCCCTGTGGACACTGTAGAGGAGTATAAGTACCTGGGGGTGTACTTCAATAATAAGATGAACTGGACTAGAAACGCAGAGGCTGTCTACAAAAAGGGCCATAGTCGACTCATCTTCTTGAGGAGGCAGGCCGTGGCCAGTGCGATCTTCTCCGCTGTCACATGCTGGAGCAGTGGGCTGAAGGTCGCAGACACCAACAGACTGAACACACTGATCAGGAGGGCCAGTGATGTCGTGGGGGAGGAGCTGGACACCCTGACCATCGTGGCAGAGAGAAGGATGCTGTCCAGGCTCCGGTCTATCCTGGACAATGTCTTCCACCCTCTCAACGACACACTGGCCCAGCAGAGGAGCACCTTCAGCAGAAGACTCCTCGCACCCAGATGCACAGAGTGCCACAGGAAATCTTTCCTGCCTGTGGTCATTAAACTCTACAAAACATCTCTTGTAGAGTCTGTCACCTCCTCTCTGTAATACGGAATCAATCATAAAGAATCTGTTCTTTGCACATTTTTACTGTACTTTGCAAATTATTACAGTACTTTTGATCCGTATATATTACTTTTGTAAATTTTATATTTTAGATATTTATATATATATATATATGTATATATATATATATACTGTTTTATATTTCTGTTTTTACAAATATTTGTTATTTGTATAATATTGTTGTTAAATATGTTGTTTGTGTGCCCTGTGATAGACTGGCGTCCTGTCCAGGGTGTACCCCGCCTCATGCCCGATGTCAGCTGGGATCGGCTCCAGCACCCCCGCGACCCCGACCCCGGGATAAAGTGGTTGAAGATGAATGAATGAATGAATGAATATGTTGTTTGTATAGCTGGAGTTTGCAACAAAAACAATTTCCCCCTGGGATTATTAAAGTATTTCTGATTCTGCTTCTGATATGGCCGAGCCAAAGGTTGATTGCAAGATATGTTTTGAAAGCGCCTGTCCTTTCCCAATCAGTTCCCAAAGACACCTTCTCAGGAGGATTGTTTAACAAACCATCTGAAGAGTGGAGTTAAAGAGAGTTTTGATTCCAGGTTAAGTACTTAAAGGGCTTCCAGCGCTTGGATGCTGAATCATCAGTACTATAAAAACATGCAACTGTTTTATTTGGTTCAGTCAAGTGTACAAGCTTGTAGTTATGGTCTAGTCTAGAGAAAACTAGTAGGATTCCCGATGTGCACTTTCAGTTATAGCAATCTTTCCCAACATTGCTTACCCAAAATGGATTGTGGACGTAAAATTATCATGAAATGCATTGTTTTCCTCAGTAAAATAGAAAAAGAGCATTATTTTTTGCTGGTGTGTTCAGCTCAGATGCTGTGTGTAGGGCTGTTTACCCACTCTTTCTCTCTCTTCTCACTAACATTGACTTGAATATAGTTTTCAAGTGCTCTGTCTTGGGTAACCTATGAGTCTGTGATTCACAGTCTTGGTACTGGTAATTCATATTATTATATCAAGTATTTTTTGTAAGTTTGGATCCCAGAGAGAAATTTTTCTTTTGGGTCTCAAGCTGGTATAGGCTGGATATGGTCATATTTTTGAAATGTGCTTCAGATAAGAAAACACTGTTTTAAACTGGTTAACACAAAAACACAATAACTGTCCAACTTAATAACTCTACTTAAAGGTGTACTATGGCAGTCAGGAAAAGGTACTACAATTATGATTGTGAGAATAAAAAAAATTTATTTAATCATGAATATCCCATATTGACCATAGCTAGTATATAAAAATGGATGTAGCTTCCACGTTGATGTAAGGCATTGATGTGACATTGGGGGGAAGGAGATATGCCCATCTAGCTGACGTATACAAAATTAGCAACATTAGCATGACCACCAGGAGCTAGCAGTACAGCAGACATTCAACACAGTACCATGCTCATAGACTGTAAAACACTGTCCCGGTGCTCCAGTTTAGCATCGAGTATACTGTATGTGCCATAGATAGTAAGCTGTATTGCAACTCATTGTGAAAGTGTGGCTATTTAATTAGCTGTCATAATGAAGAAGAAAGCAGAAGAAATGTATTTGGGTCTGAACATTATGTTCAGCGTAGGACTGGGGAAAGACTGAACCCAAAGTGTGTAAAGAAGTCAGTTACATTTGGAGGAGGAAGTGTCATGGTTTGGGGATGTTTTCTACAGCAGGAGTTGGGCATTCACACAGCAACATGGCAGTGTGAATGCAAATGTTTATGTGAACCTACTTCAGAAACATGCAATACCTCAACTGAAAGTGTCTCCCAATCAGCTGCAATTTTCATGCAAGACAATGCCCCCTGTCACACTGCAAAACAGGTTAAACAGTTCCTTGAAGCTAAGAATATTGAAACAATGAAATGTCCAGCCCAGAGTCCAGATCTAAACCCCATAGAGAATCCCTCATCAGGTTCTGTGTTCTGTATGCCTTGTTTCTAGTTTGTTTTGTCAGTTTCCTGGTTTATTTTGAAGTTCTCTCCTCTTCTGACCTGTCTTCCTGTCTGTGGTTGTCTCCCTTGTCCTGATTTGTGCCACCTGTGTTGCCCTCTCCAGCGGTGTTTTGTCTGTAATTAGTCGGCCTTTATGTATTCTGGTCCCCTGTTGTTCTTTGTGAGTTCGTTGTCAGTTTGCCCGACCAATGGCTGTCTCTATCGGTGGTCCGACCAACACCTGCCCTGCCCGGGGGCTGCCCGCCCAAGATCTTCAGCCCTGCCTCTGCTTATTATAGTCTAAGTGCATTGAGCAACCAGCCCACATCTGAACACCCTACAGGGAGCCACTTCAGGGCCGGGTCCAGGAGCATCCATGGCATGGCAACATCCATGGCAAAGCCTGCTACATCATTGAGAGGGCCTTTGGTATGATGAAAACCAGGTGGAGGAGCATTTTCTTCAAGACCCTGGAGGTGAACTGCCATAACATTAAAGTCATATTCACATTATTATAGATATTATTGTAGTTACTGGCACGCTTTGGTTGCTTGCATCTCTAGAAGTGTTTCTGTCTGTCTCTCTATGTCCATCTGTGCGTCTTTTCTATCTTTCTCTCTCCTTTTCTTCCTCCCCAACCGGTGCAGACAAATGTCCGTCCTCCACAGAGCTGGGTCTGTTCCACGTTCCTTCCTGTTAAAGGGAAGGTTTTCGTTGCCACCGTACTCGACGGAGGAATTGTTGGGTCTATGTAAATCATAATCATAATCATGAGAGTGTGGTCTATACCTACTCTGTAGTGTGTCATGAGAAAACTTTTGTTATGATTTGACACTATAAATAAAATTGAACTGATATTGATATTTAACCCTGCATTTAGTCCTGTCATTACCTGCTGTGGTGTACAATATCTGCTTGGGAGTCAGGGACATTAGGCGTGTTTCCATTAGCCCTATAGAGTGGCCTCCTGGAAAGTTTCAGTCCACGCCCTCTCAAATGGCCGTTCACTTGCCGTGTTACAAAAAAGGCCCGAGAGGGATTAAGGAGACTACAGAATAGTTGTAGTTCGATTTAAGTTGGCCCGTATGATTCACAAATTACATGAAAGAAAACGTGTGTGTGCGTGTGTGTGTGTGTGTGTGATTTTCTGTGCTGTGTTCTTCTACACCAAAGCTGTGAGAGCTACATCCAATCAGTAACCAGGTATATTTCAGGGTACAAAAGAGGCCCTGCTCTCCGATAGAGCCTCATTCTACCTTCTGAGCGACTCACATGCAAATTAGGGGTGTTTGTGGCAAGATAAATCAGCCATATTCAGAGTATTCGACCATAGTGTAAACACACCCATTAAGCAACCAGTGCAGGAGGCATGGAGGGACCATTTTGACCAAGCCTCTCTTGCTGTTGAGGTCAGTGGTGCGGCACTGAGAAATAGGATGACAGGCCGCATCTCTGCAACTCTACATCAACTGCTGAACCATGACGATTATGATTTATGAAAACAGTCCTTGTGATTCTTTTAAATTTGAATGAGACTCAGGCATGACAACAAATATAAGTCACAAAAATCAATCTTTACCAGAGACAATGTGATTGAAAAAAAACAAACAAACAGTAGCTACAACTAAATGTGTATACATTACTACATCTAGTTACCATGTTCTAAAAAAATGTCAAGCATTCAGTCTGTTTGTGCCTCCAGGCGCCCGAATTTGACCTTGTCTCTCTCTCCTTTCTTTAAAACCACCTCAAATAAGAGATCTGCCTGACCTCTCTGCTTTGGTGGACTCCTTTCTCAGACAGCCCTGGGAAACAAGTGGCAGTGCTAGAGGTGGTGGATGGCTGATGCATGACGCAATCAAGAACCGAGGAGTAATTGATGGCCGTGTCCCAATTGCCTAATGCATCAGGGGAAACCACTGCCAGCTGACTGAAGTTGCCCCTCCCTGATCTCCTGTTGGGGGGGTTAATCACAGCAAAAAACAAAATCATTTTCTAATCCTTTTCTTTTCCTTTGTAAAATATGAAAAGGCCCTCTGGAGTGACCATCGTTGATCACTCATCCCTCTGAAGGTTGATCTCACCAAGTTACGAGAGATGAGCCGGATACTTGGCTGAAACGAGTATTCGGTACGGATCATTCACTTTTGCCAAGTCAGAGTAATATACGCGTCAATATCCCTGCTCGGATTGAATAAAAATCCTGATTAGCGGACTGTGTCAACCTTCTGTGATATGTTTGTCACAGTGCCACTCCGCTGCTGTGTCCCCCTCCGCTACACACACAAACACACACACACACACACACGCTCTGTCTCCCTCACTCAGACTTACGGGTCTTTTCCTTTAACTTTTATGTTTCTTCAGCTTCAGGTTTGTTTTAACTTCGGTTTGTACTCACTTATTAACAGCAGAGTAAACTTGGGGTCATTCAGACGTGCTGCTTGGTAGAATGGGACTCACGTTGCGTCTCTGCCTGTTGGAGATTTGTTGTCTTTTTCTTTTTTTAACTGAGTGTCTGAAACTTTCTTGCTGTACTCATGAAAAATAAAGGTCGTAGTGGTATTAATAAACAAATGAATTAAGCTGCACACACACACACACTCTCTGTCCCGCCAGTTTTGTTTTGTTTTTTAGACTGTCAGCTGTTCTTTCACTCTCCCTCTCACACACAATTAAAAATCCCACTGATCATAAAAAAAAATAAAAGTTAAAAAAAGAAAGTTATGTTGAGTATGAAAACTCTTCAATATTCATTCTTGTAAACTTGTGTAAATAGTTTGTTTGCTGTCGTGATCAAAACCATTGATCTGAAACTCAATGCTGATGTTTTCCTTGAAATAGTTTTATAATGAGCAATAAATAGAACTATTTCTGATTAACGCATATCAATTGCATGCTTAAAATAACATACTGGTTAAAGCCCTGGCCATTTCAAGACAACTCGACCCACCTCCGGGTTAAATTCTGCCCACTTGCGGACTAGGCCCCGCCCACTCTGAGTACGGCTACAGATAATTCATATGGTAAACGGATACACATACAGATAATGCTGTACTCACTCATCCCTACAAGTAACCTTCAGTTTTTAACACTATTGGAACAACACTTATGATGGCGGCGGAGATTCCCCCAAGGGCGAGTGAACGAGGGCAAATGAACAAGGGCGAGTGAACGAGTGCGAGTGAGCAAGGGCGAGTGAACAAGGGCGAGTGAACAAGGGCAAGTTGAACCACAATTGAAACGCTGCACAGACCTGAGGACATCTACATCTTAATATTGATTCACAGTCATAGTGCCCCCTGCTGGCAACAGGAAGTGACATGTTTTTGACTTTCCTAACGTTCCGGAAATGTTGTAAATTAATGAGCAAGACTGTTTTATAATTTGTTTATAGTGTATTTATTGTAATTTTCATCAATGTAATGAAGTGCCTTGATTTCTCAATCAATTAGTTTGCTGTTTTAACAACAAACAAGCTTTCCTGTCTGTTATTTTAGCTACAATTGATTCTTCACACAATTAATGATATGTCTATAACTACATACAACTACATAAACAGTTTATACTGTATATGTTCTTATCAGTGCCCATAACCCACATTTTCACATAAGTATCTTGTATAAAAAGGAGAGATTGACATCATGGTCGAGGTGAGGCTGGATAGCCATGGCACAGTTTCATATCGCCTTTCTTTCTGATGAATAGAATGCTTGTATGAGTGTGTGTGTGTGTGTGTGTGAGAGAGAGAGAGAGAGAGAGAGAGAGAGAGAGAGAGAGAGAGAGAGAGAGAGAGAGAGAGAGAGAGAGAGAGACAGAGAGAGAGACAGAGAGAGAGACAGAGACAGAGAGCATAAAGGGAGATCTACAGAGTCTCTAGCACATGCTCTTTTCTCTCATTCAGCCTTGAACCACTGCTGGAGAGAGCAAACAGAAAAGAAAGAGAATCTATGACAAACAATGGCTTTTTAAAGAGTCTAGTGTTTTTTCTCGTGCTGAGGAAAATAAGCCCACAATTTTTCTTTCTACTAGTCATAACAGCCTCAGACAATTATTGGGTGACATTGTCTTCTCTTTTACTGTTAATTTTGATCTTCCAAAAAGGACATGTCTGTTTGAGCATTAAGGTTTTAGTTATTGATTATTATAATAATTAGTATTTAAATATACCTCTGCTGGCTACTCTGTTTGGTACCTCAGATGGCTGATTCACAGCATTTTGTATGTTTGTATTCTCTGTGGGTGAGAGCAGCTATGGGCCAGACCCGTCATATAAACACTTTCTGCACTCATAATCTGTGTCGAGCAGTTATGCATTTGTGAACTGGTAATTTGATTACTTTTTCAGTAACTTGTAGTATAATGAGATTGCAATTTCAAATCCAATTATTGCAGTTTGAAAAATAACTATATTTGTGTAAAGAGCTGCTTGTAGCAGCATAGGAAGACAAAAAATATTATCCCCCCCCCCCAACTCTTTAACCAATCAATCAATCAAACTTTATTAATGAAGGGGGTACATCACTTGAAAAAAAAAAAGCTCCTGGGGGAAGCACAGTGCGGAAATTGGAAAAAAAAATCTGAGATTCTATAAAATATGGACCTATTTTCTCTGTGACGTCACCCATAAGTGTTTGTGTCTACAGTATATATACTGTACTATTATTTTTTATGTAAGTGGTATGATCGCTCCAACCCTCCTACTTATGCAGAATCTTTGGCCTTTAATACTTCCTACTGTCATACAACATCATCATACAGCACTGCAGTTAAGAAGATAACGAGCGACAGAGCCAAACAAGAGGTAGAGTAGGGTGATACCGCCTCATATTTCTGGTAGCAATTATCAACTGACAACGCCCATTCAGTTGTCTGACAATGATGGAATTGGCTGTAGAGAACTGAAAGGTTTTGACTGGAAGAAACACAACGCTGTGTTGATTTCAAACATTATGCAAAGTACTGTGGATGGGCATCATGCCGGACTGGACAAAAGCTCAGGCTCTAAGACAAATATGATGCCAGGTAGCAGTGAAAAGGAAATAATAATCCAGATGATGAAGGAGGTACTGTTGGAACCTACTGGCACAGAATGTGGCCAGAGTGCTGAGGAATGAAGGCTGCCACTTGTGCGGCGATCCCCATGGCACCTCGTTTTGTGCCCCGTCAGGGATGAGAAATGCATTCAACGGGCCAAAAGTGAAGTGACTGGTAACCTTTCTTACTGAAAGTGGTGAAACTAAGTCGAAAGATTTTTGTAAAAATTTGATTATGTACCATCTGCCAACTAAATCTAATCCACTATCTGTTCTTGTTGTCTTTCCTAACAGTTGCACAGCAAACTGAGGCTATATAAACAGTTCATGACAGGCAGATGAGGGAGAGTTGTAATTTAAAGCAGAACAGCAGGATGGCTTTGCTTTATAAAAATAATACCTACCAATCAAGATTTAGTAAAAAATACTACAGCAAACAAAACAACAATTATAGACACACAGAATGACGCTAACTAACTCGAAACAGACACAAACTGACACAAATAGATGGGAAACAACTATAAAAAAGAACAAAACAACTACGTGCGGCATGGACACACCGAGCCAGGCACGCGGTAAGATGTTTTAAGTAGGGAGGCTGCCAACTGAATGAATGAGTGACGTCATCATATTTTTTTTCTGCTGCTGTACCCTAGCACATCGCACACAAGCTCAGATCAGGCCAAGAAAATCAAGCCCGACCCTACCAAAGCCAGTGCATGTGTAACAGACACATTAACAGTAATTATGAGCCCGAGCCCAATTTCAACCCAACAATTTTGTGTCATATCGGACGTTCTCAAATCAAATTCAGGGTTGTTTGAACTACAGAATGGAATTATTCACAATGGAAATGATCACAAAAGGATCTGAATGAAGAAACATGGACCGCACTTAATGCACTGGACAAAGCCGACATGTGTTGTCACTGCCCACCACTTGTTTGAAATGGTTCCATACCTCAGACTTTCCTCCAGACAGATAAAATTTAATTCCCCTGTTTTTATTTGATCCTTTACATCTCCAAGCTCCATGTTGCCTGTTGGAATGCGGGCGAGTGGAGGAGACACTGCGCTGCAACATGTGGAGTCTTATTTATAAAAAAAAGTTTTACTTTGTGCAACTTTGTACACATTTGTTACTTAGGCCTACTCTGCTAAATATATACAGTATAGGTCTATAATATTTATGTTTATGGCATAGCTTTCTCCTCAGATTAGGCCAATAAAGCAATGATTAAAAAGATATTGACACTTTGTTTTTAAAAACTTGCTGCACACAAAGGGAGGCGTTCATGCGTGCACCTTATGAGGAAGCAGCACTGTGAATAACATTTATTCAGCAGATCTCCATTGCGCATTGGCACCACTATGGCACTGCTCTCCCGCCTGGTGTAGCCAGTGTTGCAGCACCCTCCACACACGTGTTCACTTGAAGTGAAGATGTCATCAGTACTGTTACAAACAGGATTGCATAAAGTAGTTACAGTAGATCGTCCCCAGTGTTATAATCTGACAACCTGACGGACGGCCCTCAGATCTTCCCGTCATTGTGAAAAATATTACGGAACTTATGGTACAGCCATGTCAGTATATGTAAAGACAAAACCAGGACTGTCCCAGATGAAAGAATGTGTTTGTGTTTGTTTTTTTATTTTTGTTCTTGGAATTACACCCTGCTGCCACCACCAGGGGGGGCTGCAGCCTCATTTCCTCTGACCAAAAAAGGGCGTGTATGTATACTTTGGGGGGAGGGAGATACGGAGGAGAAGTGAGGGCCAGAGGCTAGCGGTTACTCAAGAGGCCACGCTGCTAATTATTCATAAACTTTAACCTCTGATAAAATAAAAACTAGCCTGATATAAGAACATTCACCCCCTCAGTGTTGTCATGGAGATATGACCTAAACTGCTCTATTATGAACCTGCCCCTAGTGGGCACTCAGAGAACTGCAGTTTTTTGCACTTCCTTATTGGATCAACCAGGAAGTCGCTGTGGTGGGGGCTTGGTTCCACTCCAACCTATGGCCCTTTGCTGCAAGTCCAGCCCCTCTCTGTCTCTCTATCGCTCTCTATATATACAGAATACTATGCATTACATTGTCGAACAATTCTAGATATGCACACTGATGAAATATATATGGCTATATAAAACTGGATGTTCAGTATGAGTCATTTGCTGACTATTTAAATAAATAATAAATAAAAATAAATATCGATTGGACACCATTTCTAAAACACCACAAGTTTCGTATTATATGTTCTGTAAATAAGTTTTCATATCGAAATACATATACAACGATACTGATCTACTGGTCTATGATTGGCCAATACCAACCGATATATTGGTCTGGCTCTAATTAAACCATGTACTCAATGCGTCCATTCTCCATGTATTTTGGCTGTAATTGTTTGTGTTATTGTTCACAGTAAATATCATTTGTTCTTTCAGTATGAGGTTTTATTGTTAATGTGTTACCAGGCTAACTAGCTTCTTGAATCCGTCCTGTTGGTCTTCCGGTTTCCCTTCTTGAATGACAAACACAAACTACCACTGCTGGCATGGAGTGATTTCCTCTTACGCAGGTGCAAAACCTGTGCTAGTTGGCCGTCGCCTGTAGTCTTTGCATTGTGTCATCCTCAAAATGACCACAAAGAGACTACAAAGTGACAAAAGGATTACAAACAGATGCAAAACAACTATAAAGAGACACACATATCTACAGGGATGCAAAGAAACTACTAAGAGAAAACACAAGATGACCACAAAGACATGCAAAATGATGCAACCCCCCCCCCCCCACACACACAGATAAGAGTAGCAAAACAAGTCCTCTATTCCGCTATTTCATGTCCGTGCCCAAGGCTCATACCCGATGGGTTCGGATGTACCTGGGATGCATTATCTAATGAGCTTTTTTCATAGGCTCAAGTGAAGCAGCAGAGGGACTTAAAGCTACTTGGGGCTCAGATATCCTCTCTACCACTGACTGATCTCCTGTGACATGAAGCTTTTTAAGGAGACAACATCAGTGCGGGAGAGATGCATCAAGAAAATGGAGATGGGGGGTTTAAGTGAAGGCAAAGAAGCAGAGAGATGTGAGGAGAAAGTAGGAGAGGAGGTGAGTTGTGTGCCAGTAGGTGTCCTCATTCAACAGTGAGAGGATTCAGCCTGTAACAGCCACTACAGGAACAGATCAGTGTTACAACACCCTGGAGCATTACATTGTAATTCTTAACCTAACCCATTCACTTTTCAAGGTGCAGTTACAGCCATATCTATGTGATTTATACACAAATCACACCAGAACTTGTCCCATAAATGTGTCACAGCTTTATTTTGATGGATAGAAGGAATTTACCTGATTAAATACAGTATTTGTTCTACTTCTTACATTGTACATACATTGGTTCAACTGAAATTAAATTACATGTTTTTATACATCTACATAATCAGGAGATTTAAATAGCGTCTCTATTTCTGGAATTAAAAAACATCTGTACCCAAAAAGGATACATTTATACATTATTGTTTGGTTTCGTGATTGGGCCCCCAATGTCTGCATCTCCTTAATCAAAGTACCGTGGGTTTCTGTCTGTTATAAAGAAAGACAATTTTTAGGTTTTTTTGCCAAAATTTACCCAGTAAAGTTATTTCTGCTATGGTAAAACGTTATAGATTAGATCTTATTTCATCTTATCTTGCTTTTTTAGTTTCATATGAGATCAGATGTCTGTCAACATTATTAAAAGCCTTGCATAAGTTTGCATGTTTAAAAAAAAAAATACTAATTTTGTTTTCTATTATGATGCAGGGAGCGACCAACTAATGAAGAACTGATGAGCTCTTTGGAGACAATGTTCAATCTGCAATTAAGATAAATATCCAGTTTATTTTGTGTTTGGATGGAAGAATATTGTTCATCGTCACAAGATGATTATGATGGGGACAAAAAAGCTCTGAAATGGAGACAGGATCATTCTACAGAATGTATGGAAAAATGGCACTTCTTTTTTAATCTTTATTGAACATGTTAAAGAAATTGAATAATATTAATACAAACTAAATAAAGCGAATGAGCAGTAAAAAAGGGAAGCAAAAAAAAAAGAAAAACAAGCAAATGGGATCCTCAGAATCCTAAACACATGACTCAAATAATATAGTTCATGTTAAAAAGGGATAGGAAGAAGTTAAAAACTTTTCTAGTCCTACCGACTTATTTTTTTGATTATTTATAAATATTAAATTTGGACATGTGGACATCAACCAAATTATATAACTGGAAACAGGATTCATCTTAGATTTACTTATATATATATTTATTTTTATTTTTTTTAAAGTGAGAAGATTTATTACTTTCATTTGGGGTGAAATGAGTCATTGTCTAGGGTAATATGTTAGTGAATTGAAACCAAATGACAGTACGCTGGCAGTGACAAGGTCCAAGCACACACTTACTGTACATAAATTATCATTTTGACAGGCGTGATTCAGTGCTGATGTCAGGAGTTACAGTACAGAAAATAGCCGCTGCACATGTTGTACAGTAACTGGTGCTCCTTTGCTGCCTCCAGCTTCACAATGTGAGTCTTGTGTCCAGGCTTCTGCTCTTGAAGGTTGCATCCACAGAGAGAGAGAGGTTAATTGTGCTCCTGGGATTTAAGAAAGAGGGAGATAGAACTTGGAGTTGTACATATAGGAAACACTTGAGTAGAGTATATAACCTTAGATGCCATGTATATACACACACACTGTATATACACCGGGAGACAGACACAGCTGGTAATGAAATTCTGACACCACACAGTGATGTGGGAGAGCAGCAGCGGGCAGATCGATACTGACAGTGGGTAATGACTCCTGTGATCCTGGTGGACCTTTGGGGCTGCACCGGCGCCTCCTCTCAAACCCACCCCGGCCTTCGCAGCTCTTCCATTCATTACCTCTGCAAGAAAATGGAGGGTGATGTTAGGGCAAGTAGGGGGTGGTGGTTGAGAGTGTTGGTGTGGTTTAAGAGTCTACTGCGCACATGTACCGTCACATACTGGCAAACAGTCCCATATGCTTTGTGCATTATGTGGTAAAGACCGTAGACTGTAAAGAATAACAGATGTAGCCACCTTGACGTCATCCACCGGTTTGTGGACTACCGTTTAGAAGGCAGGAGATTGGCATTTGGTTACGGCCATCTTGGTGTTATGTTATGGAGCCAGAAGTGACCATATTTGGACAAGAGGGTGGACCTGGGGAGGAGCACTAACACAATATTTTTCAGTGGTACTTAGCTACATTTTTACGAATTTGCAACCAGCAGACACGAGTCATCCTTTCGTTGGTGGGTGAGCAACGAGCTCCCGGTGCCATTCATCTGCAGGTACGTTTAGTGACATAGAGCCAGTTAAAAATCTGCAGTTTCCCTTAAAGATATAATTCGTAAAATTTTCATCCATTTAATTGTCTGTTAAGTTCCTAGCTATCAAAGAGTGAGTTAAAACAAAGGTGACTGATCATAGGACCCACTAATTCTCTTTGCTGAGTATTCACATGTGTGCCTGTGGAGACATTCCCTCTCTAGATGGAAAAAGGCCGCCATGTTAGTCACGCTACATTTCATTGGACTCAGAAATCAGGAACTTCAAACTTCAGGTTTGTAGTAATGGTCGAAGTGTAATAAGAATGTGTGTGTTTGTGTGTGTGTGTGTGTGTGTGTGTGTGTGTGTGTGTGTGTTTGTGTGTGTGTGTGTATTTAAGAGAGTAACATATAGGAGATGGACCGGAAGTAGGGAGGTGAATGTGTTTCAATAAAGTTTACAAAAGAGCAAAAATCAACACACACACAGTGACCATGAACGTGACAAGATGGAGGATCTGAAAGAACAGGCTCGTCTGTAGTTACATCTTGTTGCCAAAGAGACAGCTAGAAACAAGATATCTCAATTCTTACAGATTAGGATTTTAAATTACCAGCTAGCTTTCTTGGTAATCAAGGTGCAACCACCTGACACTGAATGACATTTTTAGGCGACCAAAACGTTACAATCAACTGTGATGAAGTGAAAACACACTGGCCCTCATTTATCAAACGAACGTACGGCAGAAAAACGTGCGTACGACCATTTCCTGGCAAACGTCGGCATTTATCAATTTGGACGTGAGCGGGAGCTACGATCAAATCTCACGTCAGGTCTGACATCGTGTACGCACATTTCAGTGCAGCACAGCAAAATCTGGCTGAAAATAATGAACAAACCTCGGCTGTCATTAAGCATAAGCAGTCACATATTAAGAACAGATAAAAACGGATTCTTAAAACGAATAAAAAAAATAAAAATTGTGGTTGGAGCAATTGATTGTACTCATGTGCGTCTGAAGACACCATCCATGAATGATTACGCATTCATCAATCACAAAAACTACCACTCGATAAATGTACAGGTGGTTTGTGATGCCAAGCTATCGCTTTTAAACGTGGTGGCCAGGTGGCCAGGGGGGACACACGATTCTTTTATATTTCAAAACAGCTCCGCTCCAGCCCCCCGCAACCCCGACATTGAATGAATGAATGAATGTGTTGGCGCGTGGCTGCAGCAAGACGCACTGCAGAGCCAAACTCATCTCTCGGTAAGTGGCTACCCTCGATAAATTGCATTAAATCAAACAAGGTATCAGATGATTAACATCTTGGTATGGTTCTAGGTGACAAAGGTATTCTCTTACGGAATATCTAATAACCCCGCTGGCAAACCCCGCTACAGAGCAAGAGCGCAGGTGTTGTGCCGTATTCCACACCCCTGCCGTGAAATGCACCCCCTCGCATTATAGGTGATATTCTGGATCAGAAGGCTGTTGTTTCGACCTATAGGAGCAGTTTATATACAGCTAACCAACAACGGTCAGAACATTGGTTACTTACAGTCTTTAAACTATTTTAAAGAGTTTAAAATCACAACCTTGGATAATAGTGAACACAAAACAACACCTTTTTGTATGTTCTGTGGAAATATACTGCAGCCATAATTACTAAATGAATGAAATGGATCTTTTGAGCAAGTTGAATGTATTTGACACAGCGTTTCCTAAATATAATCCCAGCTTTTCTTGCAATTCATATGTTCAAAGGTGTGTGCTTTTAATTGGGTTACACCTGTCCAACAGTGCGCACAGGCCCACTTGGGTCACAGTGGAGCGCTGCTTCGGTTTGACTGCCTTCCATACAGGGTTTTTATGGGCCCCTTTTATTCCACTCTTAAGACTGACAAAAAGCACGTCTTTATTTTGCTCCATCTCGGATGTCAGGATGCCGATCTGTGTGTCGGAAAAGTTTATTTTCTAACCAGCGTTTCTCCTCTCCATGTTTGACCTCAGTGGGCGAGGCCTCCGAACCAGGAATATTTAAGGGCGTAACATGTTAAAGACGATCGAATTCAGCCGCAGCATTTATCAAGGCCCAATCATTCGTACGCTGAGATTGGTCGGATACGAATGTTTCATAAATCACACGTGGGTCCTTTCCTACGACCAATTCTATGCTCAGATCTGCGCCCCTTTTCACGCAAGATTGATAAATGAGGCCCACTGTGAGGTGGTCAAAGTTCCAAAATGAAAACACAGACAACACCCCAAAACAAGTTCACAGCAATTTCCAATGTACACAGTGCCGTGGAAAATTCACTGCTGGCCTCTATCATGATAGACAGATTTCTTTGTAGCCATAGACCTAAATCATACCCTGCTTTATCGTCTATTTTTAATTTACTAAATGAACGTCATGCTGTATTGAAGAAGGCTTGAAAATTAATGATTGAGACCATAAACTCATTAGGAAAATGTTCATAAATCAAGTGAGAAGTAGGCTAATTTTCTCATTGACTTCTATACAATCTGACTGCTATTTGGAGCCAGTGGAGTCTCCTCCTGTTGGACATTAGAAAGGATGCAGGTTTAAGGCACTTCACCATTGGCTTCACTTTTCAGACCTGGAAACTACATCCATCTTTTACAAAACAATAGGTATTTTTTTTATGAACATTCATAAATCCTGGTGGAGGTGGAGGACTTTCAATGGACCACATTTTTGTCCTCACAATTTCATTATGAAGACAGTAGGCTACAACAAATGACTGATGTACAGTGCAGTGCCTGGGACAGTGTTCTCTATTTTTTTTCTTTAACACAAACATCTCCTTGGTGTGTGTCCCTAAATTTTCCCTCCCTGTGGTGAAGCCCTATGCAAGCACACCCATAAACATTCTGACCATGCATACACTGGCACTGCATAACACAGTTGATCGGTACTCAGGTTTCTGTCACCTAGTGTTACTTGGGGCTTCAGAACAAGTGAACCCAGGTGCACTCACAGGCGAGGAGAAAGGAATGAGGTCAAAACTGGGGTTTATTGTAGAGCATGGGGTTGATGTCTTCAGGAGAGGGGATGGAGCTAGATATTGAGGCAGGAGCACTTTGGGGCAGAGGGAGCAGGTCCAGAGGGAGATTGAATAATGCAAGGTTCCACAGCAGCACTTGACTAGGACAGGAAACAGGCTAGAGTCAGAGCAGGCATTGCTACAAGGAAAACACGGGACAAGATGAGTACCGGAAAACTGGTAACAAGACATGACTGCAAAACAGCACAATTGTTAAATTGGCTTGAAGTAAGTGAGTCTATGACATGGCGGATTAGAAGTGGCAGGGCTGAGCGTTTGTAGAGGCCTGATTACAGAGATGAGGTGCAGCTGGTGCAGCTCTGCTCTGACTCCAGCACACCTGCAGGCAATCACACACAGGACGAGACACACTCAGTGAGTGGCAGAGGCCCTGAATTAGATGTAGAGGACATGGCAGATGATGTACCAGAAGCAGGGCCCTGTTCAATGAAGGAAGTTTAACATACTCTTCTATCTTTTGGTGATCCGGCTTCAATAACCCTAATAATCTGGGTTAAGGTCACACGACAGTGGTTATCAACTTGTAAAATAAGTCAGACCAGGGTTTTGTAATCTA
This sequence comes from Echiichthys vipera, assembly GCF_963691815.1. Lineage (NCBI taxonomy): Eukaryota > Metazoa > Chordata > Actinopteri > Perciformes > Trachinidae > Echiichthys > Echiichthys vipera. The sequence goes on along the minus strand of NC_139843.1, from coordinate 23,864,993 downwards.
GACATGAGTATGTACATAAAAGGAGCGGGGTTTAGTGCATATGACCAATCACAAACATGGAGAAGTCTACTGGCAATAGAGCAAAGAGCATACTATAATTAGACACATAGAAGTAGTTAGTCAAATAATCCAGACCAAAAGCAACACAGTTGCAGCTGCTGAATGCAGGAAGCATAGCTGACAAAAAATTCACTGCATACATTTAAGATGAAGTCTATAACTCTCTTTATAAAACTTTTTTTTATACATTTGCTGAATCTGTCACTATATCTTGACAGCACAATTAAACTTACGATCTGTGAAAACATAATGTATCTTTACCTCCATCTTCTGTTCCTGTCTGCTCCCAGAGCCGATCTGACTATAGCTGTGTTCGAAATCATTCCCTCATTCACGGGAATGGATTACACTGGAATTTTCTAATAGTTGCGTCGGTAGAAGCACCAGATATATGTGTGACTGAGGCAGGTGCGTCCAGCATCATGTAAATAAACAGAGCTGTAAACTAATTTTTCAGTCTGTTTATGATACAAACATGCACTCAGGTGGACAGTTAAAGGTTCTACTGATGTTAATTTTAATGTTAAATCCCAAATAAATTGTTAAAGTGTGGTTTTGTTACCAATGGTTGTGTAAGCTGTAATAACCCACGGTTAGTAGTAAGCTTGTGAGTAACGGTTGTTGGTTACTGCAGTTAGCTCTCCGATACCTGGTTACCATCCGTTTCTTCTGCTTCTTCTTCTCCTCCGATAAAACACGACCGCATTGCATTGTGGTATACGGGAGTACAATGTAGTGTACATCGTATGTGCACTCAATTTAGCTGTGCATTGTTGGTATTTTATAGTGGACTATTTTGTGAATGAAAATGACCACAGAGAATTCTAACAGCACTACAAAGTGGGGTACACACTATATAGTGCACTACTTCTATGATAGGGAACAATTTCGTACACAGCTACAGTGTCAATATCTACTCTGAACTCCACAAGCGACTCACTGTGAAACTAGGCAACGCTGATATGAATCAATATTCTGTTACTGTGGTGTCTCTCATGAAGTATTTCAGAAACATATTTTAGTGAACCGTTTAGCTGTAAAGTAAAGTTTGTGTACAGGATGAGCCAAAACCAGGCTCTGCTCACCAGCCAGACAAACTTTATCATTTACAGCTAACAGTACACTAAAATGTGTTTCTGAAAACACTTTGTGCAAGAAAGATGCAATAAAGTAACAGAATATCCATTCATATTTGATCAGTTGCCTAGTTTCACAGTTTGATCGGCGTTCATGAGCAGTTATTGATACTGCCTCAGAGACTCCTCGGCTCGTGCTGTTGGGATATAGGCTCCGTTCACACTGCAGTTCACAGTGACCTGAATCTGATTTTTACTCTCATATGTGACCCATATCTGATTTGCTTTTGACAGAATGAACTGCACAAGTTACATTGAATCTGACATTTTGATTTAAATGAAAATTATTTGTAAATAAAGTTGATTGAAAATAAAAAGGGTGCCACAGACAGGAGCCAGGAACAGAATCAAAACAAACATGGAGGACAGCAGTGAAGCAGGCGGCCAGTGGAGGGAGAGAAAAGTTTTATAACTTGTTTTGGTTTTGGTTTATTATTATTTTAAGTTTTATTATTATTATTAATACCTGCAGTGTGAACGTAGCATATGTGAGTTTTAACAAATATATATATAAAAAAAAACCAATACCAATTTCAGCTTAAATATCACTGTATAATAAAAAGTAGCAGCATGCATCACTAACCCTTAACCCTAAATTTTTGTACCTTTTGGCTACATTGTCAGGAGCAACTTTTGCTTAGTTGTTTATTTTCTTTAAGGAAAAAGTTTAGTTTTTTGCTTGTCCAAAATTCATCAAAATGCAGAATTTCATCTCTTGTTAGGCCAACAGCTTCCATTTAATGCATATTTATAAAGGAACTGAGAGAACAGAGGTGTGATAATAGGGCTCCCTGCTGTGGTAGTAAAAACACCCAGAAGAGATCATATATGTCTTTGCGCTCTCTGTAAAGAAAACAATGACTGCCCCTTAGCCCACTGAAGCATGTTCATGCTCTAACAGGATGTGAGTTCGCTGAGTAAAGATGTGATGTGAGATTTACCCCAGCTGTAGCCCCGGGAGACGAGGCCCACGCAACGATGATCCCAATCATCCCAAGGTCAGGGCGCTTTTTCACATCATTATCACTCCTCTGTCATCCCTCTCTCTCTCTCTCTCTCTCTCTACGTCTCCCAGAGGAAGTCCCGACTGCTGCCAGTAGGTGATGGAGGAGGAGGGCTGGTGTCATTATGCTGCCACAGTAAACTTTAGTGACAGTCTGACAAGCTCAAACCCACAGAGGTTACCTCAGTGATCTGTAATGCCCAAGTCAAGAAAATCTTTGACTTCCTCAGGGAGAAAGGAGGCAGTTGAAAGGGAAGCTTTTCCGGTCTGTTATGGAACAAGAGTCTGGAGCAAAAAGACAGTGGAATGCGATTGGGACTACAAAGTTATAGTTCTATATGAAGTGAAAGTGAAATGGAAATCAGATGAAGCCTGTGGTGGGATGTGTTCGAACACTTGCAATTAATAACCATGAACTACTGAAGAATGACTAAATTAATTCTATGACTGTAGGCTGTACTTATTAACATGCTCACAGTGACAGTGCTAACATGCTGATGCAGAGCAGGTGAGAGGGTTCTAGCTGCAGAGCTCCAGGCTAAGGCCAGCCATCTCTGGTGAACCCTTGGGTACCCAGCTCGGAGAAGGCAGTGATGCCTGAAATTGTTTACATCAGGATATAATAGCATATCTTATAGTACATTCATTTGGATAAGCCACATGCCCTCCACCAATAACACCAAGGTAAAAAGTACAAACTTAATAACTTAGTAATATGGAGAGTTAGATAACAATGTTATCATCAGCTAAGGTTAGAAGGGGTCCTCCCTATGTTCCCGGGCCCTATGTTCCCCAGTCACGTAAGCCTCTGCCTTCACAGATTTATGTCATAGACTAGGGGTAACGGTTCGGGTCAGGGTTAGCGGGGTAGTTTTAGGGTCTACATAGGCCTATTGTGCCGGGGAATTTGGCACTGAAAACATAACAGACCAGGGATCATAGGACCCTTTCTTTTTAAAAAAAAGGTCAGATGTTCCCCGGTCACATACAAAGTGGGGAACATGGGACGCGGGAAACATAAGTATGGCCTGGTTAGTACAGCTGCAACCTGTCTACCACAAAATATGTTGAGCTTGCCAACTACATCTAGGTACAGTTACTTTAGGTATGCTACACTAAGCTTTGTGCTGCTTAACAACATATTTGTTTACGAAAGCACACGGTTTTTTGGCCACATAATGGAAAGCAGTGCGTCTTGTCCAACTGTTTTTGAATATTTTCATCTGACCAAATCTGCAGTAAACACTCCACCTCCGCATCACACCAACGTGAACCTTTCGGTGCCATTGTTTAAAATGTCTGTGCATGGTCCGTCCTTCTTTTTTCTATGTCTGAACAGGCGCACATAAAATGACGTCAGATCCGCCGTAGGCCTCGTGCTTGTGCTCATGCTCGTACATAAAAGCCCACCTCTCCCAAATGGCCGTGGCTGGCAAGTGTACCGCGTCAAACAAACTAGACTTTACCCTTGAAACGTGCTTGGGCACGGTACAGATGGACAGTGTGAGTGCGCCCTATGTTACAGTTAATTTTAAGGTTGCATTGTTTAACTTGGTGCTTCTAGTGGAGTTTGTGTGACTTATTTTTTGATAAGTGATACGTGATACAACAAGTTATGAGTTCAAAACACTCAAAGTTATATTTAGTGCATTCATGAATAACAGAATTCAACACATGATTTAGCTAAAATAGCTGTATGGGTAGTCATCTAATGGTAACCTTAGATTAGCAAGTTAGTTTGCTGGTACACCCAGCTGCCCTGCTTCTCCCAGCTTCTAGTAGACTTTTGCTGGGATGAGAGATGACAGCAGGACCAGAGAAGCTAGTTAGCTTGCTAATTCCACCATGCTCTGTGACAGGACCCTCAGGTCATGAGATGATATAGGATATTGAGTTCAGGAGAACAAGACGAGATTTTAATACCACTTTTAACTTTCAGTATTTTTTTTTTCAGGAGCGGTTGATTTTAGCAGAGGTGGTGCTGCAGGTGTCTTTGCATAGTGCTTGTGTTAGCTGCGGTGTACGGCACTCGTGCCCATAAAGTATAGACCCCCCAGCCCCCTGACTATCGCCACACTTATCTCACAGAACAG